>NC_142373.1:13109292-14309292 GCF_059441005.1 Hippichthys cyanospilos | reverse complement strand
GTGCTGCCTTTATGAGTCATGGTTTCGTGTAGCAAAATGCTTACTGTACACAATCTTGCTCAATTTGCATTTGTTTAGAATTAACTGTTAAGAGATTTTTTTTGTGTTCTTTTGCCTTATAAATATGATTTACATGAAGAAATATCTTGTTGATGGAGCATTCTGGGACGCATTTCCACAGCAAGGAGGTCACTCTTCTAAGTAACCAATTGGTGCACAACAAATGGACAGTAGGCTCCTCCTAATTGGTTCTTGCCTAGGAAATGCAAGATAGAAGTTTTCAAACTTCCTAATTAAAAGCATTTTTAGTAAACAAAAGATCAGCAAGACTTTTTTAAAAAAAAAAAATTACATGCAGTGTACGTGATGGATTTTGAAATTTGAAAGGGGGCGTCACCTATAATAGTGTATTAAACGGTCGTAAGAGAACGGACAACCACAGTTTGAATAGAATAAAATGTAAAGCATATAATACCTCCCTGTGGACATGTTTCCCAAATGCACTCCAGGCCCAACTTCATATGCCTACATGCAGTTTAACTGATACGATGGCTTGATGCAATTTAGGGTTAAATTGTTGATTTAACTAGTCTTGTTGCTTCACTTTTATTACTGTAATATGATTTAGGTGCAGTACAATAGTACATTACAGAAATTAGGTTAATTTTGACTAAGTAGAAAAAAAATGTTTGGGGTCATGTTTAAAAAAAGGTTCTTGGGACTAATGACGAAAGTGAGCGGGGGTGACAATGGAAATGAGCAATGAGCATAATGAGGATACAGTTCCGTAATGATAATAACGGTGTTCTTTTTCTCAAAGGCATCATGGAAGAGGACAACTCGTTCATGGTCCATCTTGGAGAGCAGTCTCATCTCTCGCAGAGCTGAGCTTTTCTTTTTGGCTCGCGTGGAGATGAACTTGGCGGCGTACTCCATTTTGTCTACTTTCTGAGTCACGCGTTTAACATATGAAAAAGCACCTCTGGGGGGAAACAACAACGTTTCAATCTTCGATTTCAACATAGAGTCATTGACAGTGTATGACCCAACTTTTACCTTCTAATTTCCTTGTGAATGTCATAATGATCAGTCAGTCGTCGCATTTTCCTCAAAATGGTCTCCTCATCTTCCATCGGGTCCTCTTTGCTCAAAACTACATTCAATAATTAGCTTAACGAGTGCACCATTTTCGAGAATTGACTCAATAAAGGTATACGAGCACAAGTTAGTCACCTTCATGTACGGTGAGTTCAGCTTTGCAGGACACGGATCCTGCCAAGTTCCTTGCGGTGCAGGTGTAGACACCTGAATCCTCGGGGCATGCGTTGAGGACCACCAGGGAACATTCGTTATCATCATACACAAATGTGAAATGGCTGCTCTCTGAGAGCAAGATGTCGCTCTGAAACAAAATGAGCAAATTCTATGATGAGATTGCTTCTGTTTTGGACTGACTGACCTTCATACTGGCTTGACACTGAAAGCTACAAACCTTAAACCAGAGGATGTCAGGAATGGGCCGACCCTCCACAACCACAGCAAAGCGAGGAGACTCCCCAGAGCAAACATCAATATCCTCCATTATAGTCTCAAATGTTGGGGGGGCTGTGGGCAGAGTGACATAAAAAAAAAAAATCTAAATAGGCACATTGTACTTTATGGAAAGTCATTTCAAGGCTACCAAAATGTCTCCAAGAAGAACATAGGTGATGATGATGATGCAGCTTACCTGCCATTTCCACACTGAATGTGCAGCTGTCACTCCCATGCTTGTTGGATGCCACAAACATCAACTCTCCAATGTCGGCAGGCTTCACTTTGGTTAGCGTCAGTGTGTGCTGATCGTCATCTGGCATTGTCATTTCATACACACCCCGCTTACTGTCCAAGACCGCGCCCCTTCTGTCAATTTAGTTTATATTGGTGATGGGAAAACAAAGCCTCATGAAGCACGAGATATTTTTTCACTCGGGTAGATGGTGTTTTTGGTTCGAGTATAAAGGCAAAGTGCAATGG
The DNA here is from genome assembly GCF_059441005.1 of Hippichthys cyanospilos. Lineage (NCBI taxonomy): Eukaryota > Metazoa > Chordata > Actinopteri > Syngnathiformes > Syngnathidae > Hippichthys > Hippichthys cyanospilos. Next base: position 14,307,276 of record NC_142373.1, on the reverse strand, counting down.
AGACGTATTGCATTTCTCATTTGCATCTCTAAACCAAAAGTGCCCACTAGAGGAGCAAAAAAAATATTTCAAATGCTTCGTGAAGCTTTGTTTTCTCATCACTAGTTTATGTATCCTCAACCATCTCTGAAGACAAAGTAAAATGCAGGTAGAATCAAAAAATACAAAAATAAAAACAACAAAGTGATAATACCTTTTCCAAAGAGCAGCGGCATTGACATGATTGATGGTGATGGTGATGCTTACTGACTGGTTTTCCATCACGTAAACAATTTCTGGTTTATCAATAATCACTGGAGCTTCTTGAAGATAGGGGCCTTCAACCAAAAGCACTTCGGGATTAGTCAAAGCAATGCCAGAGCGACTGGATGCTTTCAACAGGCAAATGCAATACTGTACCTCGGTCCAGCAGTTGCACCGGATCTGTGGCTGATGAGGGCTTGCTGAAGGCCTTGGAGGTGATAGTTAAAACCCTGAAAGAATAACGCACGCCTTTGGACAGTGTGCTGATGGTGTAAGTAGTCTCCTTCAGCCCAGATGCAATAATTGTCCATTGGATGGAACCAAGTGCTTGTTGCTGGATGGCGTACATCAAGGAGTTTGGATCTACATGGAAAGAACAACTTACATGTATACTAGAATAGCGCAAGAGGTTCTTCTTACGTGACAAAATGTTTCTGGTACCGATGGAAGGGTCTAATCTCCTTGGCTTCCTCCAGCTGAGGGTTATCACTTTACCAGTGATGGATTCTATCACTGGAGTTCCATCAGGAGGATCAGGGAGAATATCTGAAAAGGATTCAAATGAATAGCATTAAATCAAATTGGCATAGGCATCTGACCATTAAACCGAGGATATATCCAAGTTCTTTAGGCTGAAGTCAAACGAGCAACAGCTCTTAGGAACATTTTTGGCCTAGGAATGATGAGGTGTGTTCCATTGGTGTTAGGATTATGATCAGGTCCTTGAAAAAAACAAGAGTCCCTGTGAGGGGTCCCCGTACCGAAAACCTTTGGGAACCAATGATATAAGGCATATAAGAAAAATATTCCAGTAAAAATAATATTGGAAAATCTTACCTGTAACATAGAGATGAGCGTAGCAAGTGGCCTTGCCTATCTTGTTGGAGATGACACTCTTGTAAACCCCACCATGTGCGTGACACACGGAGCGGATGACCAGACTGTGGACATCACGAACTGAAAAGAATTGACCAGGTAATTAGGGATGAAATTATATGATATTGGCGTTGGGCTGAATCCTCTTATTGTGTCTTGAGGGTTTTTTTTTTTTTTAATCTTGGGCTAAACACTTACATTGTGTCATCTTTCTGTCCTCAGTGCTTTCGATTCTTTTGCCATTGTGGAACCAGGCAATGGTGGGATACGGCAATCCGGCCACTTTACATTTGAGAATGGCTTCCTTCCCTTCAATGACATCCAAATCATAAAGAGGCTTGATGAAGTCAGGCATTGTGAAACGCTCAACTTCATTCTCAGGGACCTCAGGCTCCTCTGGTATAGATGGCATCTTCTCCAGTTTAGCCCTGCATGAAGAATGAATGCCACGCCGGTTAAACGAAGCCAATACTAGAAAAGCCGAGAAAATGTTTTCATTACGACCCTACATTTGCGAGGAGATTGCCGGCCGTGGCTCCTGTATGTAAAGTTCAGCAGAACATTCGGCCTCGCCGTGGCTGTTTGAGGCCGTCACAGTATAGAAACCTTCATCGTCATTCGTCACATGAGAGATGATGAGGGAGTGACGACCGTGATCCCTAAGAATGCGAACATCCTCACTTTCGGTGAGCGGATGATCTGCTAAGAAACAGGACACTGCTATATGACAAATGGTCGCTATCCAAAAATGATTGACTCCAAATAATGTTTTTTTGCTCAGTTAGCTTTGCCTGTGATAGTGAAATGCAAAATCTAAAGTTGGGCACCAACTTGTTTGCAGAGGGTACAACTGATCTATGTATTCACCTCTTACCGTTTATACTCGCCTAAATTTCAAACTGAAAAGTTCATTTATGAGTAAACTAAGGCAAGACCATCATTATTTATGGATCAATACAGTACATTTTATGGCATTGTTCTTTCATTTTTTTCTAAAATTCTGCAAAATATGTCATTTTTGGGATTGGAAACAATTTTCAGACATAGCTCAGACTTCTTCAATCTGAAATTGCAGGACAGCGAAACCAATGCCATCTGAGGACAGTTTTGGGAAACCTTACCAAAGTGAGTCCAGACGACTTTCGGCGGCGGGGTCCCGCTGACTTTGCAGTCAAATCGAGCGTTGCGGCCCTCTATGACTTCCAAAACATCCAGTTTGCGAGTAAACAGAGGCTCGATTGAGGGAATCACTCGTAGTTTCCCACATGATGTAATTTCCTCTGAAATAAACACAGAAAATAGCTATTATAACTCTTTTTTGTTTATAATAAGCATATGATTTCTGTTTATGTTAAATAAAACATTGTGATACATACAGTATAAAAAATACTGTGACAAGTGTCCTGTAATTCTTGATCTTTGGGATATTTTCACAAACGTAAGTGATAGGCAAGTTCTTAAAACACTATGGAAATTTTTGAAGTTGTTAAAAAAAATGCATAATATGTGTCTTTGAAGTTCATACCTTTAGCTGTGCTCAGCTTGCAAGTGTACGTCCCACTATCATCCTCATGCACTGAATTAAGCAGCAGGCGACATTTTCTCCCATCAAAGTGCATTTTGCAGTTGAGCAATGCAGGCTGGATCAGTTTCCCATCGGCCAGCCAGTCCACATCTGTGTCTTGCGGCCCCACGACGTGGCACTCAAACAGCACCGTCTCGCCTGCGTTTGCAGTCAGGTCTTTCACTGGGCGGATGACAGCCAAGCTTGGCTCCACTGCTGGTACTGGGAGTAAATTAGAGTCGGCAGTCATATTTAACAGATCGAAAACACTATTTTCTTGACTTGGAAGGGATGTGATGATTTACGAAAAGGACAGGATTGGAAAAAAAAAAGTCAGTGCTAATAATGTGTGGTGGTAGCGGTTCGGCAAGCGACAATCTGTTGGGAAGCGGTGCAATGTTTGGCAAGGAGTGACAGGACAGGACTGAAGCAGTGAGCCAGGAAGATTTGTGTGTGCGTGTGTAGGAGTGGGTATGCAGTCCCGGTCAGGAAAAGCTGCGCTTCACCCGACAAGAAAAGGATTCGACAAAAAGAATAAGACAGAAAGAGGACGGGATAGCAAACGCGAGTCAGGCAGAGCTACCGATGTATGACGGTAGAGGTTATATTTCAACATTTCGGGAAGGGAGTGCTAAACCTTGGGAGTAAAGCATGCAGCAAGTAACTAAACGGATGGCACAGGACAGAAGAAGAGAACCATGCAGTGCCACAGGTGCGCTTGATGAAAGTGCCAATTGTGTGAGGAAGGAATGCGCGAGGATAGAATGTGACAAGTGGTAAATAGGACAAGATGGCAGCCAGTGTTTTTGATGCATTTTTGCATTATTACCTTTAACATCCAGCTTGCCTTCACACTGTTTTGTTCCAAACTCATTGATGATCTTACAGGTATAAATCCCTGAGTCTGACATGAGGGCCGACTTGATGGTCATTTCAAAAGTGCCGTTTTCGGTTTCACGCACAATATGACGCGGGCCACTTTTGACCGTGACTCTGTCTCTCAACCTGCAAGAATGAATAGAAAGTGATAGAATACACACAATCGAATTTGCTTGATAACTAATGTGTCTATGATTGACACCTACCAATACAGCATAGGTTTTGGTTGACCACTTATTCGCACAGACATGGTGACTTCCTGTCCTTCAACAACAGTTTGATCGGTCATTGTTACCTGTATCGGAAGGGGAAAAAAAAAAGAACTCAAAATGCAGTTTTGTTGTGTTTATGTGTTAAGTAATGCGGCTATGAGAGATACTAAGAAAATCCACGTGCCTCATCGGAAACAATTTGGTTGCACGTGATCAGTGCTGAAGACACAGTACTCCGAAATGTAAAACTGCTGAGGTTCGTTAACAGCCCTCACCAGAAACGCTGGAGGCTTCTTGAATTTGCTGTCAAGTGTCCTCCTAGGTTGTTGCGCACTAAAGTCCATAGCTTCCTCCAGGGGACTGAGGTACTCCTCGTCCGATGTGATGGGGCTGCTGATGTCCATTGGAAGCCCCAGGACACCCTTGGGCTCCTGAGTGGGTTCTGCCAAATTGCACATTCACTTAGTTCATTAAATCTGACGAGAAGATCGGTTTTCTTGTTATTTTATATGGAACACATTCTCATTATTTTGAAAACAATAACTGGATTGTTAAATGTCAAATCCAAACAATAACAGATTTTCAGTAAAGCAAGCAACTGAGCCTCAGTGAGGCAATTTATAGGTTCCGTTTTGCTCTTTGTTGCTATGGTAACTATAAGTGTGGTTGTCGAGCTGGAATATATTGCACATACAATTGGCTGAGCCAAGCAGAAGAAGATGAGAGAAGAAATATCACATCACAAATATTCTCGTTAGGGAAGAATTTTAATGCACGGTCATCCCACAAAAATGATGTCGGACTAAATAAGCTTTGATGGCCCTCATGATAACAGTAAAGCTAATGATTCCCAATGTTTAAATAGGACACACCTGTTTTGATAGTGAGAGCAGCACTGCTGGTTACTTTGCCCTCCTGGTTCACAGCGGTTACGCTGTAGATTCCTCCATGGCACATTTGAGCCGATTTGATGAGTAGACTGTGCCGTTCGCCTTCCACTTTAACAGCGCAATTGGAAAGGCTGCTGACGTCCACATTGTCTTTTGTCCACGTGACTTCAACACAAACGCAACAGGAAACATCTTCCATTACTTCATTTACATTCCTCGAAAGGGACTTCAAATTAATGAGTGTCACATTATTTGTTTATATGCAAATAGATGAGTCTTTGGAGAGCCCACCCGCCAAATCACACGTGAAATTAATCGACTAAACCTTTTGTTATCTGAAAATGTCTTTGAGAGAGCTCTTCTGAATTGAACTCTATTCAGACTAATTTGCATAACAACCGCCACGATCAGCTTTTATGTCATGCTATGTCCAGACTCACAGTCACGTAAGGACAATCATCTCAAAGCCAAAGGTAAGCAAAGCTGCACTACCACAAAATGTCGAGTACAATTGTCGATATGGGTAACGAATGGGTATAATTGTGTTTGTTGCTTTCATGCAATTTGATTAAAAAGTGGTACAATTGCACAAGTGTCATTTATTTGCAGTCTGGGCATGAACTGCAATATTTGAGATTCCGGTATCAATGGATACCAAGTAAACACTGATTTTTTTTTTCAAAAATCTGAAAATCTGAAACGCCTGCCTTGAGCGGGTTTAAGTTCTTCAAAAGGCGCCACCGAGCTACCACCAATGAGAAACCAAAATAAATAAATAAATGTAAAGGATCAATGCTAACTCTCTGGTATCGATATGATACTGGTATTGATTTAATCGACTTCAGTATCGATGAGCACATCTTCTACTCAGTTGACCGTCTTATTTCCTGATTTTCTCCGATAACATCTAAAAAATGTTTTAAATTGTGAAAAATGCATTATATATATCTTTTAAGGACTGTTTTACTGCACAGAGTAGCGTGTGATACCTTCAGGAATCGGCGTGCCGGAAATGTTGCATTTTAGAATCACATCTGAGCCACATTTGGCAACTGTATCTTGAAGAGGAAACTCAAACACGGGCGCTTCCATTGGGTCTTCTTCAGCCGACACGTAGGAATCATCTGAAGAATCTGCAGTTTCACAGAAGGTGAACTAAGGTTTGAAGAGCAACTTTGGCCGTAATATGCGGACTGGTAAAAATGATGGAGAAGTATCGTACCCATGTCAGGAGACATTGGTCGTGGGCGACGGTGCTTGACTTTGGTCTTCTGCTGCTGTCCTTTGGTCTTTTGAGGTTGATTTGTCCCTGTGGGACCATCTTCACTTTCTACAACAATTGTAGGGATGTTTATGTTTGGGGCTTGTTTTGGGAGATCCTCCTCAATTTTTTCCTTCAGTGGCTCGGCTTGTACCACCCTAGGAGGCTTTGGCGGTATTTGATGACTGCTATCTTGACCAGCCACAGCGCACTTTTGGACTACCGGGCTATCAGGGCTGTTTTCCACTTTTCTCAATGTTACTTCTGTCGGTGTCGTTTTCCCTGATACCTCACTGGGTTTTGTTGGTGCTGGAAATTCAGGACTACGTGGCCTCTTTTCAAGTTTCTGTGCGGTCGTTTCCAAATGATTCAAACTTGGCGAGTCGTCCATTTGATGATGGAATAACGCTGGCGATGACGACCTCTGAATGATTTCGGTAACCGGGCTGATTCGACTAAAGTCTCGAAGCGACCGCACTCCCGGCAAGTCTGATAACTGCATGGATTCCGTGGTGTCTTTTATATTTGCGATACCGGTGCTTGGGATGTTTTGGATTTGGGAGTGCCGCTGCTCTGGCACTTGCGGTCCCAAATGAAGTCCTTTTTGCTCTTTTGCCCAGTGAGATCGCTCCCGTTCTTGGAGTCTTTGCAGGACCTGTGGGGGAATTGGTTCGATTTTTCTAAAAGGCTGCCGCTGTCTCGCCTTCAGAGTGAGCTGTTCTGTTGAGAAGGATTTCTTCAGATGGGGTTTACCGACCAGCTTTTTGATGCGCTGCAGCTCCTCCGTAAACTTGTTCTCAATGTCCTGTACCTTTTGAGAATAGCGAGGCTTCTCCTCCAGCGACGCGGCTCTCTGTCTAAACATTGATCTACGTTCAGCTGCGTCTTCTTTAAGAGCCTCTCTCAGATCTTCCCTGGAACTTTCCCTGGAAATACCCAAGCGGCTACCTCCGTCATCCGAGTCAACAGAACCCGCTCGGTTGAACCCTGCCCAGGATCTTCCTGATACGGAACCTTCGGGCAATTCCAGGCTACGCCTCCTCTCTTCCAAGTCACGTACTTTCTCAAAAACCTTTGAACTTGCCCTGGTCAGCTTTGGAGATGGTCTAGGGGTAAACTCTTTTTTGGTGTTCTCACTCAGTGGAGTTTGTGGTCGTGAATCCTGGGTGTTACTTTGGGATTTGGGAGTTTTAACCTTTTCTTCGAACTCTGCGGGAACTGTGTCTTGGTATTCTGATGGCACAACAACTTTCTTCCGTAAGCTGATCGGCGTTGTTGAACCCGAGCGGTTTGGCATTGGAGAGGTGGAGGGACATTTGACAAGTCTTGGGGATGGGGGTGGGAGAACTTCTGGTGGAGAATCATTTGACCTAAAATGCAGGAGATGAGCTATCATCTGAAGATTTTGGACAGCAGTTCAAATCATTTGAAATCTCTAAAAATATGAAGTAGAATGAAAAATGTCTCTTGCCTTGTCTTTATGAAATCTTCGCATGTTCTGGCTTCATCTCCCGGGGATGTGTCCATCACTACATATGAAAAAAAATGGAAATAAAACGATTGATTTGATGAATCGTCCGTTAAACTGCACATTTGAAACAGGGTGAATACCTGTGTGCACTGCATGGTCCTCATAATCCACGCTATTTTCATTGGTCTCAAATTGCTCTTCTCCTTCGTCCTCACTGCTGTCAGATTCTAAATTGCAAAAACACATCAAGATAATTGCTGAGATTGTTACGAAAATGCCGCAACCATGGAAACAAATCAGTGTTCGTTTGGTCAGGATCTAATAAGTCTGAGTGAACATCAGGGTTGAGCAACAAAAAACACAAATGTTTTGTTAATTATTTTTAAACAGTACCTTCAAAATCCCAAGTTTTGTTCTGATTTGTTCATGCTGGGAGGGAATTTAGTCACTGGTGGGCCTTAAAATAGAACGAATGGCTGAGTCATTGGCACCCGGGCAGCTCTCATGGGGTCTCGCTTCACAGTAGGTGGGATTATATAAACAAGGGTATTTCTTTTTCACCAACAGTAAAAACAGACACTTATATGCGCAATGTGAAGGTAAACAAGCCATAACGCTCTTAAAAAGGGCAATAAAGCTTGCCCACAGTTTGCAGGAAATGAAAGCTGAAATGCTTAGCTTTTGTTTCAGTCTCATCTTTTGAGGACAAAACCAACTGTCCTCATCCTCCAGCGGAAATGAAGGAAACGGCCTCAATGGTCCAAAATCTTGGATTGGTTTGTATAGTTAGTTCCAGCTGATAAGCATTACAGAAAAAATAAGTGCAAAGAGAAAACAAAGTGAAAATGCAAGGTCATCAATTTGACCCAAAGTGAATGGAAAGAGGATATGAGGATGAATTATTGATTACTGGATACAGTGGCCTCATTTGTCAAAAATATGAAGATTTGGCCAGTGTGCTAATCAAGGCACGGCAGTAACTCTAACCCAGTCCGATTTGAAAGTGCTTCATTTCAAGTATTTTACGCCGTCCGTGAGTGTGTTTCACAGTAAATCTGCCGAGTCGGCATAAATGGCAAACTGGGCAAACGGAGTGGCTTGACTTTATTGCTTCCCAAAACTACTGAGTCTAACGATCATGGAAAGCTAAAAAATGGATTGGATTGTTTGACAAAAATGATTCTGTGCTGTATGTGACTACTTCATGATAATAACCTGCTAGTGAGTAGTCCAAAAAAAACATTTCAAAAAGAAATTTAAGCCATTGTGTTATAGGAGATCAATTCTGCTGATTATAGGGCAACACTAACCAGAACGTTATTATGCAGTGGTAGAGGGCCTGAAAACAAAGTTCTGCCCTGACCCCACAGAACTTGAACAACATTTTGAAGAATTGCTTGTTTTGAGTGAGTTACCTGCACTGCTACTGTATATTGATCATGCCTCAAATTTTTGCCCTCAGGTCAATGCCAAAATAATTTTAAAGTTAAAAATGTTGAAATGTTAAAAATCCATCAATTGATAGCATGTTTCTGTTAAAAACTCAAAAACTGTGAATTGTTATTGAATATGACCACTGAGAAAAATTGTTGTAGACCAAAATACCAAATATCGTCTACATATGTAGTTCAGAGAAACTCTGAACTCAAATGTATTCTGAATTCTGTGTTCCAAGACCATTTTAAAGGCAGTAAAGGCAGAACTGCAGTCAATTCCAATTTTATAAAGACCAAGTCAAGATCAAGTCACAAAGTTTTGAGCCTAAGTCAAGTCAGGTCCACATCTTCCAATTCCAAACCAAGTCAAGATGAGATCAGTAGTAAACTTTAGAACAGAAATGTGCAATTTTCATGACCATAAAAGTTTGACGCGGTGTCCAAAAGGCTTGCTGATTTGGCACTTTTAGTCTGGTTAACCAATAAGAAGGATATTTCAATTTTATTTTGAAAAGGGACAATAATTATCAAAAATAAAAATGTTGTTGGCCTTGGTGGAGTCACTAAATGTATTATTGACAGTCCAATGGCTGAGGCACAAGTCCGAGTTAAATACCAAGCAGTCAAAGTAACGTTACAAACTACAAAAAAAAAAAAAAAAACTGGCAGAGTCCGTATTTGTGTACTACATCCCTGCTTCCATAACTGTTCAAAATTCAAGAATTTTATATATATGCATAGTAATAACACACAATGAAATTCTTATTCTGTTCACTTCCCCGAGCAGACTACATTCCATAATCGAGCAAATAATAAGGTAGGCAATAAAACAGAAAAAAAAAAAAAAACAGAGGCAGGAATGATAAACAAATATTACACAAGCCATAGTAGTAGCAGTACATAAAGTACTGCATATAAAACAGAGTACAAAATCAAAGATAATTCCAAATAACTTGCCTGATCACAACTTTGGTTTACATGGAAACTCCTGGTGTTGCCTCCACTGCTCTTTTCTGATGTCTGAGCTTACACTCAGCGCTAGAAGGAATCCCCCAACCTTCAGAGGAAATTCCGAGCCATCACCACTAGTCAAAAATGCTCAACAGGTATTTTCCCGGTTTAGAAACAAATCATTTAAAAAAAAAATCAACTTGCTTAATTGGAAATGTTGCTGAATAAAATGCTGAGATGGAGAGAAGGCACTTGACCAGTTATGTAAGTTCCACCTCAGATCCTCGGCATTCTTTCTTCCAGAAGAATCGACTTGTGAAAAGCATTCATTAATAGTCCCCACTGGCAAGCGAACCCGTTAGTTGGACGCTTTATGATGCGCCCCCCCACTTCCGCCCGCCGCTATCGCCGCCTGTCCGTCCGCACAGTGGCCAGCGACAGTGTGAGCATCCTCCCCCGCTGCCTTGCCTTGCGCCCGACATGCAGGCAGCGCGCATCCACAGTCGGGGGAACGGTGGGAGGGAGCCAGCCCTCCACAGCATTGGTTGGCGTTTCGCATCATTTCGCCTTTCCTGCTCATGCATCGCCGTCTTTTTCCTCGGCTGACACGATGCAACCGAAACGCCTTTTTAGAGGGAAAACCTTTATCGCTGCTTTCATACGCTCATATACAACCCCACACATGCGCACGCACACACACATACGCGAGGATGGATGGATGGATGGATGGATGGATGGATGGATGGATGGATGGATGGATGGATGGATGGATGGATGGATGGATGGATGGATAGATAGATAGATAGATAGATAGATAGATAGATAGATAGATAGATAGATAGATAGATAGATAGATAGATAGATAGATAGATAGATAGATAGATAGATAGATAGATAGATAGGAGCACGATTACGTTCTGTCCCCTTTACTTCCTCTTGGCATGGTGGCTGAAGTAAAAAATTGCAGGGTTGATTTTTGGTCCCTGCATGTCATTGGTTAAAACATATTTAAATTGTGTATACATTATTGAACTGATTTTTTAACAGAAGTTATTTCTGAATAAGAAGTAGTATAGTAGTAGTAGTATAGTATAATAGAATATTAAGGTTGTGTAAGCATCTATTTAAAGCTTTGACTTATTCAGAAATAAATCATTTGCAAAGCTATTATCTGGGCAAAAAAAAATGCCTATATTGAAAAACCTGAATTTTAAAAAGAGTTTTTTAAAGAAACATTCTAACTCCAAGCCATTTAACCAATGAACTCTACTTAATACTCGCATATCTTGATTTTTGTGCCAATGCAACCCCCAATGGACTTATTTTGAAATTTAATTCATTTCTCTGCACAATGCTGGGCTTTCCACCATACCAATGAGGTTCCTTTTGACATGTCCCTGGTGTACCTGACAATTTGGTGGCTGAAATCAAACCAACTTTTCCCCCAGCTGGAAATATATCAGGTTATCAATACAGGTAATGAAACACGATTTTGGTCAATTTAATCAAGGTGCCAGCAGACAGATTCTGAGCTCTGCAGATACCATTGTGGTTTATTGATCAGCTCAGATGGCGCAGCACTTCACAAAAGCTTCATTTGCCCTTCGCCACCATTTACCATTTCACAGCAGGGTTAACCAGTCTAGTGCAGGGTGATTTCCACAGTGTAAAAGGATCTCCACCTGTTGAGTCAGACTCAAGACCCAGGAGGAATACGCCATGTTGAGGCTGGCATCCAAGCACACTGGAGCGGAGCCATCACGACCCAGAGCAACATTGACATTTTCATCATAGCCAAGAAGAGAGATCTACCCCAAGCACTATAAAAAGATCAAAGTACAATGGCACTAGCTGTCACAATACAAACAAGCGCCTCTGGATTTTTACATATAGCATGGCTGAGGAAATCTGTCTGCCTTTAACTCAATCAAATCCACAAAAAATGTTTCATGCTTCCTGCAACGACAGTAAGACTTGGTTGGAGAGGTAAATCTAGCATCAGCCACCAAATTGTCAAGTGCACCGAGAGAAATGCCGAAAGAAACGTTTTCTGTATATGTTAACTAGACCATGTTTATCTGTGAAATTCTCACACAACGGCACACACTTAACCCCACTTGCGCTGTCTACAAATACAGCCCCCAAACTATATGTCATGGCATGTTAAAAGGACCACTGGCCAGCATGCAACAGGAAGTTGCACATTTTGGTCTGAAGCGACCATTTTAGGCAGATTAATGAGTTCGCTTTTGATGAGTGATCTACATCTACAGAATTCGTAGTTGGAATATGACCATATTAGCCACATCAGAAGAAAGATAGACTATGCCATATCACTTTTTTTTTTGGTCTACATTAGGCATGTGCCGAGCAAATTGACTATTTGACTCAAATGGGTCATCTCATATATAGCATTACATCAAGGCCTTATAGGCAGTATATTGTCATCTTTGTTCTTACTTTGTGGTTCTAGCAGGTAGGGAGTATGTACACTTAAACACTGATCTGGAAAAACCATCATTAGTTAACTAAGTGCTAGCTGGCTAGCAACACATGGGTGAGACGGATAGATTTAAAGTTGACTAAAAGCAAAAAAAAAAAAAAAAAAAAAACACCCTGGGAGCTATGTGAATGATATAAATAATTTGTGAGAATGTTAGGGACAAGAAACACCTAGTAGGTTCCCCCGAGACCCACAAGCTACAAGAAGGCTATCGGGTGCATGTCCAGACTTTAGCCTACACTAGCTAATATTATCATGGCCTCAGAGTTTGATCAATTCAAGGATGCGCCATGAAAATGCTCCCTGCTTTCATGATTTCTTATCATTTGACTTTTCACAACATTGAACGAAGAGATTGTCTTGGAATTATACATTCAGACAGTCGGTCTCTGCATTCAATCTATATTTCCGATTGTAGGTGGTCCAGGTATTACATATGCTCACGAATGCTCTGATCGCATACTTCTGACTCTTCAAATTCCACTCAAGTGTGTAAAAATAGCCGACACAAATGCCATCGCGATCTTGAAAATATACATCTAGCCTCACTACTTTTAGGTTGGACTGCTGGGGATTAACCAAAATATCTCATCAGGTGGGGAATAAATTCCAGGAAGATTCAAGAATTTGCTGCTGTACTGAATATACTGAGCAGGGTAAGTGTTGTACCGGGCAAGGATAAAATTAGCTCTGATGTCTTCCCGTGTAAGAGGAGAGACGACGGCCTGCGAACATCCAAAAAATCTAAGGCCTGGCACATTCCGCTATATAAATAACTAGAGAGTTGGTGGACGCGGGGGCAGCCAAGAGAGACATTTTGGAAGTGCGAATGAGAGAGAGAGAGCAATGTTTAGGCAGTATGGTTGAGTGATGGGACAGCTGGAGACCACGCGCATGGCAAATCTGCCGGCTACTCAATCAAACTGAAGGTTAAAGTGGAGGAAACTTTTGAAACCCATTGTCCGCCTTGATCTCAAGGGTGTGGAGCTACTTGATGACTTTTGCCAGGATGTTGTTTCTTCATCATTCATATGCGTGTCGTTACGTTCTGATGCTCGATGAATAATACTGGCTTGAACTTTTTCTCACTTGCAGTGATTTAAAATGTCCCCAAAATCGACATTATAATTGAAAAAATAAATAAATAAAACATATCCGCTTCCTGTCAGCTTCCGTCTGAAGCGCACTTATGTCAACACACCCATCCACAATGAGCAAAGCAAAGATTTACACCTTGACAGGTATTGGAAAATGTTGCAGATAGCAAAGCCAAAAAATAGTGTACAATACCCTACCATTAACTAAGACGAATCAAAACTTTAAATAAATGTAAAAAAACAAACTTTTTCTCCTTTTTTATTGTCCTACAAAGCAAACATATTATGATTCTGTGCACATCTACTGTATACAGATTGAAACAGAAATCATTTTTAAGTCAATCAAAGAAAATCTTTGTGTACAGGCGAGTAAAATATGTCATTTAACATTCATTTTGTTCACAGCGCGCTTGTCACACAAAGGACTCGCAATGTTAACTTACTGTCCTCACACGGTCCTCATAAATCCACTCAACGCCAGTCAATGGTTTGGCCACAAATTCAATATTTTTTTGCAGATAAAGGGACCAAACCTCTGACTTATACTGCAAAAAAAAATTTTTTAAATAACTTCCCAAAGGTTGATCCTAGCAGTGATTGATCAACTGTAGATATCACAGACTTAATCCAACTTTAACTTATTTTACCGGACATAGGACACCATCACTTCTGTTTTCATACATCATTGTAAAATTAAAGTGATCACTATTCTTGTTAATTGATCTTTTTCCTCATGGTTAACGTGATAGCACATGGCATAGTTCATATCGGGTCTGCTTTTTTGGGTTTTGATTGTGTCACTGCCATGCAGTCAAAATATCAGCAAAATATCAGGGGAAGTGTTGCACTAAATAGCATTTTGCCACAGTGTCAGAGCCACAGCTTTGACGAATGACTTGGCTCGGACAAATGTGCGCGGCGCATATCAACTCCAGCACTTTGCTGTTGTTCTGCAGCGCTCAGCATGACTTTGTAAAACAGATTCACTTTTTAAATGAGACGAGCTTTTGCTGCTGAGGCCGTGAAAAATGCATTGGCCAGACTTGGCAACGTGGAACACTTCAATCAACCTAGATTGTGCACTGAAAAAAACCCGAGGGCCATTTATTCAATGACCCCCCTCTTAATATATTTATATTCAAATATAAACGGCAGGTAATATTACTACTATGTATAAATTCATGGGGATAAATATCACTGGGAGTGTTTATTTGAACTTTTGGAAAGGAATTGACCAACTTGAATTAAATCCATCAATAATGGGTGATGTGCCACATCCAATAACAAATAAAAATCATGTACATTTTCATTGAGTTAACTGCCCAATGATGAGCCGTACGTAACACTCAGCAACTGACCAATGGCCGGAATGTCCATTTTTTTGTCATTATAGAACTAGAACTACTTCCTGCTTCTGTGTCTAAGTGAAATAAAACATTTGGCTAACCTTAAGCTGCAGCCTCAACACAAGATGAGCTTATTTGTAACGTTTGGAATATGCTTGCCTTCAAAGTGTAGCATTTCACACAAATCGGTGCACAAATCTCACTACTGCAATGCATCCAATCCACATGGATTTCATTGAGATTCGCAAGTCTCTGAAAAACTCCCTGCCGGGATTTAAGACTCAGACCTCAATGAGTTTCGCAAGAAATGCTACGCGTGCAGGGATGTCACATTGATGGGGTACGTCACAATGAGGGTCCCCTTCCGAGTCTTTGGCTCGTAAACCCCAATTTGAGAACAGCCAAGCCATTTGATCTTGAGAGAGAAAGAGATTCTTGATGCCATAAGGAATAGTATCTGCCATCTCTTTTTTTAACATGGCGGACTCTAAGAAAGCTCTACATATCATATTTTCTGTATGAATAATGGATGCCAGTAGCATCCGCATGAAGGCATGTCATTGAAAATTGAAATTCTGCCCCCATGTCATTGGACATTTACGCAAGGGTGCGTTTCAATTTGATATAATTTCTCATTTAAATCGGTTGGACTGATGTTTCTGCATGAAACCATTATTGGGAATTACACAAATAGAAACAGATGAGGAGAAGCTTCGAAAGCAAGAGCACAAAGTAGTAGTGGTAGTAATCCTCCTTTTCGCAGTAGAAAAAAACTCAAGTCACTGTATTTGTTGTGGCCCTCATCGTAGTAGGGAAAAACCCAAGCATGTATCTGCTGATATAAATGTTCCTTAATTATAAAGTCCTAAGCAGAATCACTTCAAAAATCAAGCAAAAAAATAAAATAAAATAAGGTGAAAAACTGTCATCTATGCCTGAAATTTGAACAGGAAGTCAGTTCATTTGGTTTGATGATTTGACGATTTAAGAGTTAAGACCATAACTTTCAGTTGGGGCATAACTTGCCGTCAGTTTGACAACGATCTTGAGGATTCTCTGAAAATTTGGTAATATTCCCTTCACGAGTTTTACTGATTGACAGGAAAGTCGATGGACTTCCTTGGCCGTTTGCTAAAATTCTGAAGGTGATCTAGAAATTGGCAGAGTTGCGCAATCCATCGCCAAAGCGAGCGCTTCCTTATTTACGGCATGTGTTTTATGACGCAAAGCCTTGAAAAAAAAATAAACGGACTGAGCACCATTGTCCCCGTCCATTGATGGGGGTCAGTTACAGACAGTCCTTCTCAGGCCGTGTAGTTTTATGGGCCCTCGCATCATAAAGCGCTCAAAAGTTCGGAAGTGCTCGCCGAAGGGGTCACTTTGACGACGGATTGGCAACCCTGAAAATTGTCGACCGTGGGTTAAACCTAAACTTTTATTGAAAGTATTACGACTGATAAAAATGACACTAGCGTTGCACAAATATTAAAAGTATGGCTCACCTTCCCCAAGATCCAAGACAGCCAGAACAGCACTGCTGCGGACCTCTCCCAGGTGGTTATTGGCAATGCAGGTGTAGAGGCCAGCATCAGTGGGCTTGCAGTCCCTAATCCAGAGGCCTCCGTACTCCTGGTTCTCCATGTTGAGGAGCTGGTCATTGTGGTACCAGTACAGGGAAGGCTGGGGGTCTCCGCTCACGGTCACCTTCAGCCGGATGTCGCAACCCGTCCCGACGGCGGCGTTGCGCATTTTGCGGGTGAAAACCGGTGGAGTCGGGCTCGGATGAGCAGAGACCGCTCGCTCAGGGCTGGCTTTGGAACGTTTGGGTGGGACGACGGGACTCGGGGCAGTTTCGCTCGCCCCCTTCTTTGGGGACGTGTCCCCTTCTGAATTTTTCATTGTACGGCTGTGGCACTAAGTAAATAGCAGAATTTGGACACACCGAAGTCACATTTTTGAATGTTCAGATCATTAAAGTTTCTGCAATGTTCTTGCTGTTCAAGGAAACCAAAGAAAAGGTTACCTGGTGAGTCAGGAGAAGGAGCTAGGTACCACTCTCTCACAGTGGTATATTTAGTGTGAGAGCCCTTGGATCATGTTGCATTAGCAGCTCCTTGGACTTCTGTCTCTTGAAATTGACGACTGCTTGTTGTCTTCTTCCTCAAATCTTGAGGTCTCGGTCACCATTCCCAGAAAATGGAAATCCTCAGTCAACTTTCCTTTACTAGCAGGCGGGTCTGGCTTGATTTCTGGTGCTGAGGATCAAGCCACTCTCCGGTGGGTTGGACGGTGCCCCCGCCTTTTTTTTCCCATGAGCTAATCCAACCAGTGCATGATCTCCCCCCGACCAACACCTCCGCCAACTGCTGCCGCCGCCGCCACTTCTGTCAGTTTTTTAGGGGAAATGACAGTCACGGGCCCAGTAAGCCTTACAATGGCAGCTGCCCCCAGCTAGGTTCCCACCCCCTTTGTCATTTTTAGCCAACATGGGGTCACTAGAACATGTGAGGTGGCGCTAGAATCCAAACTTGGCAGAGCAGAGAGGTGGAGGGTAAGGGGCTGCTAGCGCATTTAAAGCGATAGTAATTTTCCAATTTTAGCAGTAAAAATAGTTACTTTTCTTCATTTTATAATTAAATGACTATTAATGTAGAATTTATACAATTAAGAACACATTATGACACTGGCTATATCAACAAAAAATTACATTTGTGATGAGAAAATGAAGCCTCATGAAGCACTTGTTGGATTTTATTGCTTCTCTAGATGGTGCTCTTGGATCGAAGATGCAGTGGAAATCGAATATGTTTCCATTTCACTGGGTTTTATCTTTCAACCAAGAGTGCCAAAATGAGTTTAAAAGCTATTATTTCTAAATGGAAAAGAATTGAGTTCTTCAAGTGTTTATTGGCAGATCATTATTTTTTTGCAGTAGAAAATCACTAATTAAGTTTAATACCCCTTCAAGAAAGTCTTTATGCTATATTAGGAGCTCATTAAGTAGGTCATTGAGGCAGACTGACGTTCTACAACTGAAAACATCAACAATACAACTAAAACGAAATAAGGCTGCCATATAAATAAAGTTTGACTAAAGTCTGTCTGCATTGAAATGAACGAAGATGCTACTGTTCTCTTGTGGTCATGTCCTAAAATAACAATGTATTTTATTTTTTTTAATAAGGAAAGCCGAAACATCATAGTATTGTACTTTATTTTAAAAAAAAATTCTAAACAAAACAGACTGATCACATTGGCAAAGTGACAAGTGGCCTCCATCTTTGTGGATCCCTCCCCCAAAAAACATGGAATGAACACTTTGTTTCTTTAATAACCCATAACGAATTCACACACAAAAAATTATCATACGACTTCACGCACCACTGCAGAAGTGCACAACAAGATGACATATCTCATGATGAAAAGACCTCATTAATTATCCGTAACTAATCTGTACAGATCTTGACGTGTGCTGCCTTTCTCTATATCGTTAAACACGGCGAAATTTCTGTCATAAAGCACTTGGCATTGAACTTTTATGATCGGAATCTGTAAACTTCGCACTTTTGAATGCCGGCACAGACCAACTGCAGGATGCTCACGTTGTATACATGGTAAAATGCTACAGCGGTGTGTGTATAAAGTGTGAATGTACTGGCATTGAAAAGACTATTTCCATTCCTCGGTTGTCATAGTAACATTTTAGTCAGCCTGAAAATCATTTCATGCGCCGAATTGAAACGCGGGCACACAGACACACACAAAGGCGTGTGTGAGGCATTTAATTTGCAGAATTTGTTTTCTTTCTCCTAGTATAGCGACCTAATAAAAGCTGACGGAATAAAATAGAGACTTGAGTTCTTCGCTCAAGATTCAGTTTGTGCGATTGACCTTTAGGAGGCAGTAAAATGACTTGCATGTTACTCGTTCACTCGATGGTCTGTGCATTTAAATTTGCTCATCTAAAACGCAGATACCGTCTTTGACCGCTAAGATAAAGACGAACAAAAAACTTATTTTGTCTTGAGGTGGTGCAAAACATCCTGTTTTGTCATAGTTGTGACATGTGTTAACGTGTTGCAAAACTTGAGAAATATATTCACACATTTCTTTCACAAATGAATTCACCAGAGAGGGTGGATTTCCACTTTGTACTTTTTGTACCTTTGCATCATCCAACACTTTTTTTTTATTTAATCAAATTCAGTTATCAAAGATGACATTTTTTGTTACCCACATTGATTGGTATTGGTGACATTTACTTTATTTTTCACAATTCGGAATGGTTCTCATTAAAATGCCTTTTCCCTTTAAAATACAGCAAGGAATTTTAAAAAAATACACCACAACCGATGACTGTTTGTTGTTCTCTATGAAATCGATCAGTTTTAGGGATCAGGTTGGTCTCATGTAAACACTTAGTACGCGAGTATGGCTTTGGTTACCATGACGACCAGACAGAGCTACGCACACGTCTCTCAGGCCAAATCCGAGTCAAATATCAAGTCTTTGACCTATGATTCCAAGTATTCCAAGTCATTAGGATCCAAGTCAATTTTCAAGTCCCTGACCATGACTCCAAGTCAAGACCAAGTCTCTGACCAGGAGTCCAAGTCAAGGCCAAGTCCTTGAGCAAGACTTGACTAAGAACACTCCCTAAGAATTTCCCATGTCACCAGTCCCAAAAGAAAAGTCAGAGTCAAGTCTCGAGTCTTTCGTGGAAGTTAGTCGAGTAGAAAGTCTTAAACTGTTTCTCACGGGTCTGAAGAGCAAGTTCTCATTTCTGCAACCTGGGAGAACCTTTTCCAACCAAAAGCGCCATGCGACAGATCCAGTAACAGATAAAAATATCATAATATTGTTCCAACCTAATGCAAGTTAGCTGATTTCCAAACAGACAGCAAAAGTCCCTTCAAAGTTCTTTACATGAATGTCGACGTGACCTCGGACGAGAGCGAAGACCTGCTGGTTCTCGACACCGACGTTCTTTCCAGGACGCCGACCTTCCTCATCAGCTGCTGCAACCTCCTCCTGAACTTCTCCCCCACAAAAGCATAGAGGACCGGGTTGACGCAACTGTGCAGCAGGCCTAGACTGTGGGTGGCCAGCAGGGCCTTATCCACCGCAATGCGGGCGGGGCAGCGGTACTGCACGATCTTGGCGCGGAAGAAGGTGTCCGTCATCACGGCGATGTGATAGGGCGTCCAGCACAGCAGGAAGGCTACCACCACGAACACAATAACCCGCATGGCCCGCTGCCTCTGGAATCCGCCGCGGATTCGAAGCAGGCGCTGGATGGTGACGCCGTAGCAGGGGAGCATTACGGCCAGCGGGATGATGAAACCCAGGGAGTGACGGAGGATCCTGGTGGCCAGGCGCCACTCGTCGGCGCTGCTCGGGTCGTAGAACTCCGCGCACACCATGTGACCCGAGGACGAGAAAGACGAGTACAGAAGACCCGGCAAGGACAGCAGCGCCCCGACGGTCCAGACGGCGGCGCAGATCCCCCAGCTCCCCAGCTGCCGGTTGGATCTGCGGGCCTCCATGGCTCGGACGATGACCGTGTAGCGGTCCATGCTAATGCACATCAAGAAGAGGATGCTGGAGTAGAAACTGAGCTCTTGGACGATGGTGATGACTTTGCACAGCCCGTCTCCAAAGACCCAACCCTTGGAGACAGAGGTGGCCCAGAACGGGAGCGTGATCGCCAGCAGGAGGTCGGCCACGGCCAGGTGCAGGAGGTAGAGGTCCGAAGGAGGGAGCGCCTGCTTGCTCAGACCGATCACCAGGCCCACCACCAGATTCCCGGGAATGGCCAGAAGGAAAACGACGATGTAAAAGATGCTGACAATGATGGCGGCGGTGTCCGGGATGGTGAAGGGGGCGCAGGGTTGGGTCTCGGGGTTCACGATAAAGTCTGTGTCATTGTAAGTGAAGTTGAGTTCATCGTACGCCGAGCCGAAGTCGATGGTGTAGGATGCGAAGCTCAGATCTGTGGGTGAGATGGAGAAAATGTCACGCTTGATAACCACCCATTTGCATTAGGCTCGGATGGAAGCCGAGGGTCACCCTAGATGACTTTAGGTCACCAGCCAATCGTGGGGCGTGTTAGAGGCTTCCGATTTTGATAAAAGGATACATCCCGGACAGCTTTCAAGTAAATCCCAGCTCAATCCATTAATTATGTTAACCCCAACTAGATAAACCTTTCAAACTAACTTTGACACTTACAGTTAAAGTCAATTTAGAGCAGTGGTTGTCAACACTTTTTCAATGGTGTCCCCACTGTGAAATATTTTTTTTCTGCCACGTATTATGAAAGCTGTGCAAAGCATTTTCCAATTAAAAACAAACAAAAAAGGTGTGTTATGTCATTTGTAGTGGTATCTTTAGTCATTTTTTTTTTTCAGGAACTCCAGAAGGTAGCTTATGTGACTTCATCTGGTTTATTTCTGGCTCATCTCCCGAAAAATTGTTTCACTCGAGATTGATGCACATCCGTATAAAATGTAAAGGCATACAAAGTTTTTGCAGTTGCTATAGCACATTATAGCATTAGACGATTCTTTTTCCAGTTAATTTGCACTCAATTTGAAAAGCAAGTAACCATGTTCCTGTCATGGCATTAAAAAGTATTTAATTTGATACGCTGATTTCTGCAGACACCCTGTTAAAATCTCATGTACCCCCATTAGATGACTGCTCCTTTAGAGTATGCATTCAATTATCTGACACAGCCGAATTCTGTCAAGAAATATTTTAGGCGACAATAATAGAGCACAGTCTGCACTTGTTGCCACTTAATTGCATGGGCACATTTGGACAAACAAGCATGCACCCTAACAGACAATTTATTGTCTTCAATCAACTATGTATGCTTTTTTGGCAGAGTACCCACGTACGCAAAACTACACATAGAAGCCTAGATACTCTATTTCAAACACAAAATCTCACAAACCCGAAGCTGACATGATATCCACTATGCTTTCGTATGTAAAAATGTCAATAGTACTCTGCAATCACTGCACACAATATAATTATGTGGCCTCATTGTTTCCATTACAAATTGGATGCAGTGACTGCAAGTGTTGTTTCAATTTCATTTCATAGATCTATCATTTAAAGGAATCGAGTACTTGCCAATCATTCTGGTAGTTCCTGTGCAGCAGGCACAAAGGCTTTGGTAAAGTATGTCACAAGAAGAGAACAGACAAGAAATTTGCCCTTCGACACTCCTCCCATTATCAGCACTATATTTTGTTTTTTGCTTGCAGGCATTTTATTTTATATTTTCAAGTAGAAGTTGAAGTAAGTGTCACCAATATCAAGCATTAAGAATTTGTTACTTACTCATGTTGCTTGCTGGTCCTCCGTTTGTCTTGTGCTTTGGTGAGTAGTTTAGTGATGTCACTGAATCAGATGGTTAGGATTGTCTTCTAAAAAAAAAAAAAAAAAAAAAAAAAAAAAGTCCCCAAAAAAACACTTCCCGTTTGACACGGCAGCCATATGTTTTGTCATAAGATGCACACCACTCATGAAAGAGAAACTGCGAGATTACAAAACATTTGATGATTCATACAATGACTGAAAAAAAATGTTTTATAATCCAATTCATTTGCTCTTAGTTTGAAAATGTAGCTCCTATCATGGCATCAAAAAGATGCGCTGATACCTGCAGCAACCCGTTAAAACCTCACGTACCCTCATTTTTAAAAATATTAGTCTTGGCGACCTGTTTTAGATTGGGACCCATTTTGAGGAATTCCCTAATCACAGGTGACCTAAATATGCAACCTCACACCAATTTCCATGAGCTTTGAATCCTGTTATGGAAAGACACATCCACTGAATTCTGTCCATTGTTAAAACTGTCACATTTTTTGCATATTATGAGATTCTAACCAAAATGGTTGACACTGGTGTCAGCCACCAAGTTAAAACTGCTGGCAGTCAACTTTTTTTTTTTAATCCAAATTTTCCAAGAGGTGGCCTTGAATGCATTTTGTAGGGTTGGTTGTTATCTGCAAGCGATGCGGGGCCCTGCAGTGTCAACACACAGTGAAACTACTCGCACATGATTGCAAAACGGTTGAGGAAGTTTCCCATGCAGCTCATGACCATTACCTCTTGTGTCAACACGTGTCCGACGTCAAGATTTCCTTCCTTGCGTCTCATGTGCTTAAGACGGCAAGTCACCTTTCGGTCCAAATACAATTGAGATTCAGCAGTACCTGGATGGCACTGTTTGGGTCAAATAATCACATGGCAACTCTACATATGAATTGGGCATTTGGAACAACAGGATGAAAGCAGCCTTATCGGGCCACGGGATACATGAAAAACAGTGTTTCATATAGCGTGGGACGAGAAATGGGGCAACACTGCATGTGAGGTGCTTGGTGCAACATGGTTATGTAGACATACTAAGGTAATGTGTTGCTTCAAAGTGAACTGGTTAACACAGACGCTCACTGACGTGTGGCCCTTTTATCCTGGGTGCACACGCCCTTTAGATGGTTGGGGTTATTAAAGAAATGTTAAAAAGCAAAACTTTCACCACTGTTGTAAAATTTATTTGGAGGTCTTTGCCAAGCTTGAAGTGGTCCCACTTTATAAAGATAGTACAATCTTGGTAAGTGAGAAAATGTGTTCTGGGAGGGAGGGGGGTATTTTCTCTAAGCTCCACAATTTACATTGGCCGCCTACCTCTTCACTTGGCAAGCGTATGTCGGAATTCTGCAGGGTCAGGGGACTTAGGCTAACAATTAGTGGGTTCCTATAGGGAGCTGGAGTAGATCAGAGGAGTTGCGAGTGCAAATACAGACTCCCATTAAGAACACAATGTCATCTGTATTCAAGAAGGATGCAGCTACTCTACATGTGACTGACAGCGGTCAGGACTGAGTTGATGTGAGGATAAAAGGGGGATAACGTCGAGAGTCCCCCTTCATTTCATCTTTTGGCACGTCGCGGGTCCCTGCCGTTGCTAATGCTAACTGACGACTTGGCCGCAGCAGACTGGGTTCCAGCTGCAGAAGACGGAGCAGCCCCGTTCCCGGGCGAGCGGCCATTTGGCCGCCCGAAGGCGGAGTCACGGGCGCCGCCCGGTGCGGGTCCGCTGCCGTTGTTGCTGCTGCTGTTGTTGGAAAACAGCGGCATGGAACCATTACCTGTGTGGCAAGCGAGGGATCATTAGATTTGTTTTTTTGTTTAGCGCTTAAATTTCTGCTAATGAACCATTAGGTTTTTGTTATATTTTGAAAAACAATATGAAGACTAAGATGCTGTGGAAAATCAAGAAGGGAAATGCTCTATAACTGGTACTTACCTGGTGGAGCTGGTGTACCTGAATTTTGAGTGGGAGGAGAGTTTCCCCTCTGATTCTGGTCAGGTTTCCCCTATTGGCAAAAAGGCAATAAAGTACCCATCAAATACTCCCAAGCATAGGTACAAGCGAGTTTTTGGAAATCCCCAAAGCAAATTTGAAATTTCAACTCGCTTTGTGTCAAGATGGAGGCTGCGCTCGCCACCACTCACCGACTTGTTTTGCTGGTTTGTTTGGGCGAGCAGCTCCGGATTCGCCTCACTGAAATTGGGCACTTCCGAATAGACCATGCAAAATCTGAAAGGGACCAGATAAAGCATTTTAACATCTTACTCAAAAGCATAACCTGCCTAAAACTGACTTCAAAGAAAGACTTTAAAATAGGAATGTCACTAACAATTGGTACTATAGTAGATTAAATGGTGATTAAATCTCTCGACTATTTGATTAATCCGTTTTTTTTTTTTTTTAAATTGAAATTCGCTAAAGCTATGATACAGATTCGAAATACTTCAGAGACAATATAGTATGTTTACACACCGTCATTTAAAAATCTGTGTATCTTTATTCGATACACAAAAAAATTTACATAAATTAAAATGTCTTATAAAAGTGCAATCTTTAAAGACTACATAGTACTAACAACTTAAGTAAAACTCAGTCCAGTAGTACAATCAAGCTTAGGTACAATACACGGCCCGCCACCCTTTGTTTGAAGAGCCATTTAGTAGCGTCCCGGTAGTTGATAGCATTGACCGATATTGCACTGTTTCTGTGACTAACATGGCATTGCATTCTTGAGTTTTTTTGTGTAGTTGGAAGCGCCAACTCATCAATCTTGCTTGACACCTTAGGCCGCACATTAGAGGGGAAAATACTGGGTAGCACTAATCGGTGCAGTGTTAGCTTTTGCCTAACTCAGCCCTACGTGTTACCGCACCTTTGTTTACAGTCCCTACGCTGCCTGAGAGCACATCTAGTCTGCCAGAGTGCAAAGCATTTGTTGTTTTCTGTGGCTTATGGATGAAGTGTAGATGGCTGATAAAATGGTTATTTTGCAATCTAATGTCAATAACCTCTTAGAGGTGTGTGACGTTAAACCAAGCTGTTTAGTAGATAGTCAACCCAAAAGTTCTCTAACTACTCAAGGCATGTTACGATTGTGGAATATAAATTAAGCACCTATATTGATACCTCCCCCTCGGACGTTAAAAGTATGAAAACAACTAAACACACACAGTGTGCTTTTCTTTTGTGGCCACCCCAGACATCCCCTTGTGGATGACAGCAGCTACTCACTCTCCAATCTTCTGCAGATCACCACCTCTTCCAGTGTAGAGTGTCAGGCAGCCTTTCCATATGGAAGCATATCTAAACACAAAAGCCTTGAGTTTCAATTCCACATATATCAATTTGAGATATTTTGTGCTACTTACCCTCTGGTGAGTTTGATAATGTCACCAGGCTGAATGAGACTACCCAGCTCATCCCAAACGGATATGGCGATGCTGCCACTCTTGTCGGCCACCTTGCACGACCGCACTTCATGACCGTCTTTGGTCTTGGTCACTCGTCCTAGTTGGGTGAAATTCAAGAGCTGTTAAGGAGGTTGAACTTACAATGTTCCAAGGTTATGAACAACAGTGGAATAACACATCACATAGCATCAAACTTGACGTGTTCAATTTTGACCAAGAAGTGCTTTTTATACAACTCTCATTGCAATAATCACACAAATGCACATTTAGTTGCACAAGTTGATATTTTGCTTATGAGGCACAAGGCAGCTGCTATTGTCTCAACTGTTTTCATCCATCTGTTATTACAGATTCATTACTGTAATCATGTAGGTTAGTTAACAGTCGAGTCATTTTAATACAATTATCTTTTACAGTATGATTTCACTACTGCATTCACCGGAGTTCGAAATGGAAGACGCGGCGTAAGAAAAGGTCCTTTCCGTTAGCCGTAATTGCAGTTTCACATTCACAACAGGCAAAGTGTTTTATATCCAAATATTTGCTGTATGAATGACTCGAATGTTTACCGTTCTATCTGGGTTCACGTTCGAACAACGTCATCGCCGTGGGAACTACATGTCGTACAATTAGAATCGGACATTTTATAGTACGCCTGTCCCTTTAAGAGCACCCACAGTCCGGGCAAAGGACATTAGCGAGCCACCGTGCGGGCTAACACTTACCTATTTCCAAAACGATGAAAACAATATTGAGGTTTTTCGAACCGGGCTTGACGTCTTTAATCAAGAACACCGCCTCGGTCGAAGGTGCTGCCATTGTCCGTGTCGATGCCACCCAACCAAGCAACAAACCACCACAGAAGACTTGCCCCGGCTACGTTAGCAATAGCCCAGCTAGCATATTAGCTTAGCTAACGCCTAACACCCACGGCGCTCGTTTATGGATACCGTTACCTTTTGAGTTAAATCGTCCACGTTGGTTACAAGAGCTAAATGGCAAGAAAACTACTTTCGACAATAACAGCAATAGCGCTGGAGCTAAAGCCACCTAGCCGCTATTTGGCTTTGCTACGACGACAGTACGCTCGTTGTTAGCTACTTTCTTTCATTTTTCGAGGAGTTGCTTTCAAAGGCTCGACTCAAACATAGCTGCTTTCAGCTTATACTAGTTGATGGTTTAAGCAACGGGAAGAGTTAGTTGTTATTTTTCAACAAGGAAACCGAAGTACATTACAGATAAAAATGTCACTACCGGGGTGGAAAAATCTGAATTCGGAGTTAAAAATCGCTGCCGTTTTGACTCGTTGTTGGGTTGAAATGAATTCTGAAGCCTCGCTTTTTTGAAACAATAGAATTCATATTTTACACAACGCGTTTCCTTTGTTTTTCGGTCTAGTTAACCGCGCCTTGTGTCAAAATCGTGTGTCAAACCGGTGTGTCTCACTATAAATGAATAGCCGGGTAAAGTTGACAGTAGTTCGAATAAATACCAGAGCTAATTTTTCCTTTCTATATAAATGTTTACAAAATACGCAGCTGTACAGCTAAGCAAGTTTTGGTAGCCACAGTGAGCAGAAACGCTTCACTCTGCCTCAGAATGTCGTACGCCAGACAGTGGTGCCGGATATTTATATAGTTTGGCCAGTTCCATTTTCCTCGTTCACAAAGGGGTGTGAGTTTCGAAATCCGCATTTATTCCCCTCTTCGTGTTCAGTTAACAGGCCACACATTACTTCGGTTACAATGATTACATATTTGATATTTGAAAATTGTATTGATAGCTCAAGTCTGAGTTGATATAAGATACCTAATTCCGTTGGTTCTTACCCCGTGAACTCAGACTGCCTCAAGTTTCAACCAACGACCACACACAGATCAGGGTGTCGGCGGCACAAGTTAAACGTGTTTAATTCGCCCTTTGTTTGTATTAAAGGAGAAGCCGAGAATTTAATATCGTAAATAAGCAACGTGCGTTCAAATTGGAATACCCAAAACAGAACGTAAAATAAAAGTAGTTAACGTCACGAACAGGATTCGAACCTGTGCGGGGAAACCCCATTGGATTTCGAGTCCAACGCCTTAACCTCTCGGCCACCGTGACAGTCCTGCCCACCTGGTGCAATATGCTTTCTTAAAATATATTTTACAATGCCGTGGCGAAACGTGACGTTCGCGTTAATTTTTTAAAAAGAATGTAAGGCGGGCGCTATCCCCATTCGGACGCGAGAGGGAGACAAACACCGCCGAACAAATCCACTGTGGGTATAACGTTCATTAAACATTGCGCTAACTGTTCTAATTGTCTTTTCTACAAGGTTCGCGTCACTAAATCACTTTGAACGTCGATTCAACGTCGCCACCGCATGTTAACATGGATTCAAAAATACATGCAGATAAAAGTCCATTCATCATGGACTGAAGAGGATTCCTTGCAAATTCCCTTGCTGGAGTGGGCTATATAAAAGTAATTCCCTAGATAATGTTCCCTACGTCCTCGAATGATGATTGAACAAGTCATCTAAGTTTCATATTGATGGTTAAAGCAGGTCACAAGCGACTTATGTTTTTTGCTCTAGGTTGAAAAAAATTGCCTCACCCAAATGTCGAGTGCTTCAGATTTTGGACGAATTTCTTGAGGTGGAGTTGAGAGAAATACAATGCACTGCTTCACAACAAAATGGCCGACTTCCTCTGTAATTTGGTCCATGACTAGGTTGTTGTTGTTATTATTTTTTATCAATTACAGCTAAATATATCAAGAACAAAGATTAGAAAGTTTTGTTTCCGGAGCAGTAAGAGAAACACACATACAAAATCTAATACGTTTTTTTCTTTTAAAGAAAAGCAATGACAGCAAAGTCAAAAAAAATGCAAAGCAGAGAATATCTTATTTTAAACCACCGGACTGCACCAAATGCACAGAGCAACTGCATCTTATTGGAATCATTATTCTGAGGAAAAAAAGAAAACTTGCACGGCTGTGATCACATTCATTGGAAAAAAGGACAAAACTGTTTTTGCTGCATGTCTAACTTTTATTTTATCCCATAGAATATCAGGTTAACAAACAGAAATACAGGTTTATGAAGACACATTGTGCATTTTTTCCCCTGATGTCTTAAAAAAGTTGTAAGTTATTAAAAGTTGGAATAATTTTCGGTCAAAACATGTAAAGGATAACAATTTACAGAACGTTTAACATCGCCTTCTCACACTGGTGGAATTGCTTTGCTTTGCTTTCATTATCATGACAACTGGAGGATGGGCTAAGGCACTGAAGCAAAGGAGAGCCGCTCATTGTTGCCAACAGGCCACTTGTCAAACCAAGTGAGCCTATTAAAAAAAAAAAAAAAAGAGCAAGTGAGTGAGAACAAATTTAGCAACATTTGCATGTATTATGAAGATTTATGAAGAGACTCAGACTCGCTGCTAAGAAGCATGCTCAACTCCCTGTTTGAAGCCACCGCTGGTTAATTGAAACAACCCATGAACCCAAAATGCATTTGTCAAGGAGCAGACAATTTATACTTCACACTTTACAAACCACAGAGATTTTCCGAAATACAGTAGGTCTTAAACAAAATATCTCGTGTAATTTTTTAACTACTTGTAAACCAAGAAGAATTTCCATAAGATGCCCCCTTTAAAAACCTTCTCGAGAAAAACCAAAATAATAGTGTCTCTTTCTGGATTATTTCTACAAGGTAATACAAGATGTTGCAAAATGTTCATTTTTAAAGAATGCCGCAGAAAAAAAGGCGCTGGGGGTGGGTGGGAGATACTCGTTTTACCAAGTGGTCTTATCTCAAAAATCACAGGAATCCATTCCTTCTGGAGTGCAATTACTCCTACCAGCTTGTGCATGTTGCCTGCGCTGCGGGAGTATGCTGATGGATGTCAGCAGAGGAGGGACAGTGAAGCAAAAAAATAGATAAGGTAAAAAGGAGTGACTCCATTTTTGATTCTACCCAGAAGCAAATACCATTCAGTATTGAGTATATACAACATGTATATATTACACACATTGTTTTGTTTTTCAATATTTTATTTTACATGGTCACGATGTTTCATTGTGTGATTGCAACATTTACAAGGTTTGCAAATTGACAACCAAGGTTAAGTCCCCCTGTTATACTATGAAACGGTACTGCATAGACATGTTGATAGTTGGGTCTTGAGACCAGTTTAGTATAATCGTGCCTATATTTTTCCTTGAAAACAGCATAAACAACCTTAAAAAGCAACCCCTACATCCCCATTCCTGCTCTTGCATAACCTGGCAACATGCAAGCTCAATAGTTTTATTGCCAAAGATTTACTTGTTTTCAGATTGGAAGAAAAAAAAAAGTGGCCAGAACAAAGGCTGTTTTTCACTGGAGTGACAGATGAGTCCAGCAAGAGGGAGATACCTGGACCAGTGCCTAGGAGATGTGCCCCTGTCCAAGTTGTGAGCACCGGTTGATGGCACTGTTTTCAAGAAGCCGCATTAATGACTACATTTTAAAGGTCAGGGAGCAAAGATTCCACAAGCTTTCAAATTCATAGAGCTCATTTTATTAAATCTATTCATACAGTGAGTATATTAACAATAGGAAACAGTGTTAATATAGTTACTTGTTAAAAAAGCCGACTACGCCGTAGATATGCATTTTTCATGTGCTATGCAGAATACTCAAAGGCAAGTTTTTGAATTTGAGGAGGATATTTTGACTGTGGCTTTGACAGGAGCCCCAAAGGTTTACCAACATATGAGGATAACAAACTAGGAAACAGCTGCGAAAGGAATTTCACATGGCTTTTGTAATGTCACAGCTACGGAAATATCTGAAGACTTGAACAGAGTGATTCGAAACTCAGAGGACATTCAAAATTGAATTTGGTGATTATATGTCTGTATTCCTATTATCTAATCACTTTTTATTGACGGTTACGCTTTGTAAAGGGATTCTCGAGATCTTAAGAAAACGTTTCAATCTTCGCCCCCTGACTTTTCCCATTGCCATAGCAATAAACTGGGCAGATTTCCAACTGAGTTCTGATCAAAGTCAGCACAGGTAAAATCCCTAAAGAATATTTTGTAGTCGGGTCCAATTATCATAAATGGTAAACATGTTGAGTAAATCTGGTGGACCAAGACTAAAGAACTGGAGTCCCCGCAATAGAAATGACCCAAAGATTCTGCAAATATTTCCGATTTTCTATTTTTTTTTTACATTTCTCCTTGTACTATGTTAACGTTTTCAGTTCACTATTTACAAATTCACCGCTTCCTTTTAACATAACCTCATTTTGTTTCGCTTTTTCTGAGACTTTCCAAGAGGCCAAAAACGGCAACCAAACCCTGTCTAAAAAGGAAAGTAGTACAGTTTCAAAGAATTATTTTTGGACCAGGTGTCCTATCGTTTACTACGGAGAAACATTTTACCCCTACTGGCTGAACGTATGAAAACAAAGATCAGCGATTAAGACGTTTGCTGGACAGCAACTGTTTCTGCGGCTGCTGTCAGAGACTGCTTCTCTTCAATTTTAAGGGCCTCCTCTGGTTCTTCATCTTCCTCCTCATCTTTATCCTCATCAACGTCGTCGTCACGCTCGGGGACGGCCAGACCAGCTGAACGATTGCCGTTTATTTCGCACTGGATGCTCAGTGGCTCTCCGTTGATCGCCAGCTCTGCCTTTACGCCGTCCACGGTGGAATGACTTAGCATTTGCTGACTCTTCTGCGCAGCCGCCTCGTCTGATGCGCTATCTCCGGCCAAGCATTCCAGCGGCGCGATCTCCACGTGGGCCTCTTGCCCCGAGGCCAGGTCTTGCGAAGGAACCTCGCCATCTCGGACTTTCTTGACATTGAAGGTCATGGGAGAGACCTTGAACGTGGAGCTTTTAGAGGAAGGGCTCTTGGGGTGGGTCGGACTGAGGGTCTTTATGATCTTTTCGCGCTTTTCCGGTGGCACGATCTTGGTAGTGATCTGTGCCACCTTCTTCTCGATGCTCTGGCGCGAGAAGGCCTTCTTGATGCTGTCGACCTTCTTCAGACTGGAGCGCTTGAACTTATCAGACCTTCGCTCAAACATATGGGAACTTCCACCCGCAGCTCCGCATTCCAGTGCTTCAGCCTCCGCTCTGTCCACGGAGAGATCCTCTTCCGAGGAAAGGCTGATAGTCTGGAGACCGTCAACGGAGCTGGCAATGGACATGTTGGGCTGCGTGGACTCTGCGTCATACTGGCTTGGTTGTGGAGTCTTGAGTGAATCTTTGACCAACACACTGGCAGGTATCTCATTGTCTTCCTGTTAAAACAAAAATAAAAAACAAAGATAATTACAAAATGTTCAAACTTTTGTAAAAGATCAAATGACGGAGTGAATATAATCCTGAAGTGTGGAGTTGGTTATGTGGTTAACATTTTTAACTGGCAAAGTTGGTTTAAAATAAATCTTGACCGAAAGACGGTTACCCAACTGGCTAGCTACTGTATCTCAAACGATACTGTCGAGCTGGGCTCTCCAAACTTGGTCCATGAAGGCCACAACCTTGCATGTTTATTACGGTCCGTCCTCCCAACACACCTGAGAGATAGCTCATTAGCAAACTCAACAGAAGCGTGACAATTATCCTGATTATCTGAATCAGGTGTTTTGGAGGACGGAAATATCAAAAACGTGCAAGATAGAACCCCTCAAGTATGGCATTTAGACACCCCTGCTGTGGAAGAAATAGCTAGTTAACATGATACTTAGCGAACTACTTACCTAGGTAGCTAGCTAGCTAGCTAGGTAGGTAAGTAGGTGTACAGAGCTCAACGTAAGGTTGGATGATCAAAATAGGTACATTAAGAGAACAGAGAATTTGAAATCTACTGAGTGTCAATTGAAGAATGTTAACTATTCAACACGAAAAAAACTCACAAATGCCAAGGTGAGTCACGTAGCCTCACGACGGTCATCAAACATAAAGGAAAAATTGTTGTTGTAAGTAAGAATTAGCGCCTTTCCAAGAATGCAGAGTAGCTCGCGAGACATTCTCAGAGTGCTTAAAGTGGTAGGATGTCAAGGATTCTTCAAGAATTGTTTAATGTGCCTTTCACGGGGTGTTATTATCCATTCTCAAAAGACCGGGTGGACCAGATGAGCCGCAAGTCTCATGGTTCATACATAATCTATATTCTGCAGCTACTGCAAATGGCAAAACAAAACTCAGTCATGGTAAAAGACAACCGCAAATTCCCTGGAAATGATCATGTCTTTCAATTTGAATATTATTATTGTTATTAATTATTTTATCAATAATTAAATGATCAAATCGTAAATACTGCACATAAATACAAAATGAAAGGATGGACAGAACATAACAATAACCGCCAAACTATATGTAGACCAAATTGGGCAAATAATTAAAGTAAAATCAATATTTTCTTCAAAATTTAAATATAAGTTAGGAGACATATAATGTTCACAAAATGAACAATCATTCAAAAGCATCCTTCAAGAAGTGATTTGTGTTAATCTTGAGTATATATTTTTTGTTGTTGTGTCCTCTCTTGCTTGTTTTGTGTTTTTCTTTCTTTTGTCTTTCAATCAACTATCTCTTGTTCAGGTGTTCCTCATTAACTCGTCAGTTGGTGTATTCAGTTTCCTGTTTTTTTCTGTAATATCGTTGTCATCTTGTGGTCTTGTTGCTTGCTGTGGTGTGTGTTTTGTCTCCCGGTTTTCCATTGTTTCTTTTCTTTTTTTTTTTTTTTCAATTTTGCTGATTTTTTTTTGGTTTTGCTGAGCAACTTTGCTCGTGGTTTTTGTTCATACTTTGTTGTTTAGTACACACTGTTGTTCAGTACACACTGCTTCACTGCATTTGGGTCCTCCCGACTCAACCACGCAAACAAGAAGAACGCAGGAAAACAAGCCATGACAAGCAACAAACTTAGATATAATCAAGACAACCGCATCATGACGGCTATCAGCCCATGCACTAAACTAAATGAAAAAAAAAAAAAACAATTTTTCTTACTGCCTGAACCAAGTTTTGTCCAATTTTTCCACCGCCATGTGTTTCTACAGAAGGAAAAATACTGTAAGTATCTTCTTATAGACTTAAGAAATAGAAAAAAATGACTTGAGTCACGTGTGAGCGATTGTTTGCTTAACTTTCCATTTATTACAGTACGCGATAAGTGTGTCTTGAATGTTTTACAGTTTATCGAGGTTGATGAATATTATATAGCGGTTTTTAAAGGTTTGTACTTCGGCTTTTTGCAATAGCTGTTTTGAACTGAGATCATCCATTTCTAGAGCCGCTTATGCTGACATGGGTCGCAGGCTTGCTGGTGCCTATCCCAGCTGGCTTCGGGCAGTAAGCGGGGGACACCCTGAAGTGGTTGCCATCCAATTGCTGGGTATGAACTGAAATCACTTAATTATATATCCATTACTCATAGCATCGATATTTGCTTTCGAAACTGCAACATCGATTGTTGACAATCGATTGTTTTGAGACTTAGTTTGATTTAAATCTGCCCAAATCTTTGGAGTTCTTGAGGTCTAACTTTTTTTTATTTCCATTATCTTTCGTTGAATAAAAATAATCCATATGCAAACATTTGCTTTGACTTTGGGAAAGAACAAATGTATCAACTAGCTTTAGCTTTTTTTTCTGCCATGTCACGAACCAAACCAGTGACTGAATCTTTGCTCACTTATATTATTGAAATGTCAATTTGAAATAATGTCCTGTTTTACAGTAAAGGAGTGGAAATAAAAACTGGTTTAATTGATTAATAAACAAAATCATCAGCAGATTAAAAACCTATACATAGCTTTAGTCAAGTTATTTTTTTTTAACATGTAGTAGCTTTACATTGCTATTGCCTGTGCTGTATAGTTTTGCACAGGTTGGTCATTTGCAGTTACCATGGTAGCCTGGCACGGGAAGACAGGCCAGCATTTTAATTGAGCCTCCAAACAAATTCTCATCAGCCACTCTGAATAAAATGCGATGTGACATGGCAATGGCTGCCTCTTTTGTCTCTTTGTATTAATGACCAGACACGTTGAAACATCGGCCACTTTTAGAACCATGAAATCAAAGACAAATGTTCGTCCATTTGGAATGAATCCAAACATTGATCGTTTCAAGTGGCGGCAAGTTTGTCGTTTCGCAAGCGCGCTTGTTATGTAACGACATGCAAGATTTTTGATCAAGATTTGTGATGCAAAGTTGCCGTTAAGCCAAATGAGCAAGCGCTTATGTAAGAGTGTTAAAACGTTTCTAGTACCATTCAAACCGAAGAGATTGGGGCAGGGCTGAATTTGATTGAAACCTAACCCTAATCCAATTGGCGTTATCTGTAATAAACTGGCATTAAATCGCTCTTTGTATTCTGTAGATAACGTGTAAGGATTTAACTTAACAGTTTTTTGTATGGATTAGGGGATTATTGGGATTTTTTACATGAAATGCCTAACGTAAAACCTATAAACATTGTCAAATGGGAATTTGGGCACAAGGAAACAGCAGAATATCACACAATCTAACAACGAAAGAAAACAGTTGGGCACACCTGTTGATGTCACAGTTTACACTAGCGAAAAAACAAAAAAAGAAACATGCAACAGCAAGCAAGATTTACAGGTTAAGAACCAACTCATGTTTTAAAATAGAACAAATAAAAGTGAAAGACACTCCCGTATAGTTCATACTTTAAATCACATAAATGGAAATGACATGAGGCGGTCAAGGACCCAAGTGCAGCACGTCAAACCACCAAAATATTTGAAAAATGAAGTTAAGGCAAACTTTAAAATCAGCTTTTAGTTTCCTTCAAAGCTCAGACTCGGATCAGTTAACGTCACAGTTGAGATACAGTGGAAATGCAGGTAAACAAACAACTCATGGTCAGAGGCGGAAGGCAGAAAGGATTTATGGAGTGCCTTAATCAATAAAGTTTTAAATTGGTGGGTGTGGTTGTCTGACAGAGGTAACCATGGTTGACCATGGCAGGAAAGCGGCCTTTTAAATTTGATTTGTCTGTTTTATAAATAGTGTCTCAAATGCCAGCGGGGGGCATTTTCATCGTCATTTTATTTGTAAGCCACAAACTAAACTGCGGTTGTCACGCCATGGATTTATTTTACTCATGCTCCCATTATCACTCCATCACCATCAGAAAATGTTTCCCAATTTGTACAATTTTTTGCTGGTTAGCCATTATGCATTCATTGGCTCACTCGTCAGTATTTTTTTTTAAAGACAAACCAAATCGTAATTATCAGTTCGCTGATCATCGTTTTATTTTACCCAGTGTAGGGACCTTATCAACAGTCTATGGATTTTTGGCATATTTTGTCTTGTTTAATTTGTGAAGGTCCTACAATTAATCAACAAATTCACCGCTAGTTGATTATCGCATGAATTTCATAACCGGATATTGTTCTCTTAATTAAGAGTGGTGGTAACTCAGCATATGGATTCTTTATCCTTAGTGTATTGTGGCCGGTTATTGTTAGAGACCTTGTATATTATGACTTTGAATGAAAAACATGCTAAGATGTGCAATATCAATGTTCTGTGGCCATACGCGATTGAAAAAAAAAAAACAGTCATGTCAGCATAACAGTCTATGTCATGTACGTGCATCCTGTTCACAGTGCAGGACGACCTCAACAAGGTCATCCCAACATGTTTGCTGCATATCAGTTTGAAAGAAAGGGGAAGAGAGGAAAAGGAAATGGAATAATCTGATACTGTATATCCTGTAAAATGTTCATAAAGTCAACGGCTCATGCAATGCAAATATTCTGCACTATGGAATAAAAAGAATTTAACAATATAGCCATTGCTTGTCATTTCCTGTTATTGTGTGCGTCAATCTCTTGTAGCTATTTTCTTTCCAACCGTCTGAAAAGATAGCGTCATTCAGCGCCCTCGGAATCACCAAATGTAATCGGGACCATTGTTTGTAGGGAACGCATTTTTTGATAAAACGGCCACATATTGTCAGCATGTTTACCTCGTAAAGTAGATGTTGCGTAAGAACGTTCACAGATAAGTCATCAAGTTATCTGAAATGCTTTATTTGGGTGGGCATTTATTTATTTATTTTGTCCGAGCGGAAATGTGAACTTAAATGCCTCAGTCCTGTCTGAGATGCCTCCTCTTAGTTTGGTTGGGAAGTTAGCAGAGTTCAGCTGCTGCAGCAAGTACGTTTTACTCTATTGTTTTAAACACGTCATGAAATTGAAATTAAAGTTAATGTTTTAACTTTGACAGCCCGGTTTAATATTATCATATAACTGTAACTTAGGGATCTGGTGGTTGTGCTGGTGACATCACTAGAGTTGATGAATATACCAAATTCCATAAAGGTCAACCGTGTAATTGGCACATTCAAGCCTTGTGTCATTATCGTGTTTTGTGGCTTAACGTGCAAAATATGCACAGTATGTTGCCTTGGCAGTTCCAGAGAATGGAGGATGAATACTTGGCGGCTTCTTTTAAGAGCTTACCCCCTTATCTTTATACAGGCGACTTTGTTTATATGTCCTTCTGATTATGGGACGTTTTTAGAATGCTATATTTTCAATTTTTCCTGTATTTTGTTGTGTGTGTGTTTTTTTCTATATTATTGCTTCTAAGTCTTGCATAATATTAATTCTGCAATAATTCCGGGAAAGGGTTAAGCCCCTATAACGAAGGTAACGTCTTTTTTGGATCTCCTCAGGGTCCTTTAGATGTCACCAAAGGGTCATCAGAGATCCCAGACTCACTATATGCCTTGGATAATTGTTGACTGTCATAAAGATTTTGGTTGTGGTACATTGGAGAGACTTTGCATGCATGTTGGGCTTTATGACTGCACGTCAGGTCTAAGCTTTGAGTCATCAAACGGCTAAAGAGCTCTAGGGTGAGGCTGGTCAACACACCTGTTTGGTCAAGTGTCAATGACTGATGGAAAGGTAAACATACAATTGCAACTTTGCTTTCAATGTTGTCATATTCTAACTCGAATTAAAAAAAAAAAAGTCTGTGTGGGTGTGTGAGAAAGCTACAAATTCTTACACCTTCAAGTCACGTTGCAATTAAGATTTGAAACCCTTTCGTCCCTTTCTTCTCAGAATTTTCTACATAGCTTCCATCTCATTACAGAATGAAATTATGGAATTTGGTGTGTGTGTGTGTATTGGGAGAGGAGGCTTATTAGTTGTAGTGCAAGTCCTGTTTTAGGATGTTCCCATGAGTTTCCTCTAATAATGGTATGATCACTTGTTAAGGCACATCAGACTGCTTCCCTGTCTCTCATTCTCTGCCAAAGACAGATTAAGATGTCAAAGATCCATTTTCAGTGGGCTTGCAGGGAATGAGTTCTTTATTCCACTTGTCATCACATGAACATATATCAGAGTTCCAAAAACGACTGGGATAGGCACCAGCAAGCCTGCGACCCTAGTGAGGATAAGCATCTCTAGAAAATGGATGGATGTAAACATATAGTAAGTTAATTATTGCTTTTTATTCCAGAACACAAATGTGAATCTAACTCTAACAAGAAGTTTATCATTTTAAAAAGGCACATTATGAAAAAAGACTTTTTAAAATTGCTTCAGTATAAATAGTTGTGCCTTTGGTGAATCTTATCCCCCAAAAACTGTCAAACAGCCAAGTCAATTTAGTGTGCGCTGCTTATCTCCACAAATGGCTCTATGAGCAAGCCTCTGCTGAATTTAGCTGGACTGAGACATGGTAATTCGGCAAAATTACACAATAACCGCCCCCGTGCCAATTTTCTCTGACAGCTAGGGTGTTGAATATCTCTTATTTTCAGGCGTGATCATGTTATCAAAGCCCAGCGGTAAGTAAATCTGCAGCCTTAGCACATATTAGCATTAGCTCACACTGTTATCGGAGTTAAGTTCTGTTAAGTTACTAAATGGCAAAGTGAAATTCAATGGCTTGGCTTTGAAGCATTAAGTCTGTCTTTATCTTCTTTTCATCCAGACTTTTCAGTGATTCTCTAGCCCTTGTCATCATGATCATGAAAGTCCATTGGCCCCAGTAGAACACTGTTGCATGCATAATATTAACAAGTTTTAGAGTGACAAAAAGCTCGACTATCCCCTGAGGCTGCGGTATTGTACCGCATATACCGCAGCGTCCAACATATGTAGTTGGATGTGGACATTTCATATTCTTGAAGTTGGATAAAAAAAAACAGCATTAGAAAGAATTAAATTAGATTTTCTGATACCTGCTGTTAACATTTTACGCACCCACTGAAGTGCCTTCATAGACCCCAAGAAGTAGTCATACTCCATATGCGGACTATTGCAATAGAAAGTCACATTGACCTAAGTTGGAGCCAGAACTAGCGATCAAGACTGATTCATTTCAAAACATACATAAAACATCTCCTTTTAAGAATGAATTAGTTTTAAAAATGAGAAAGCCCTTCCACTACATTTACATCAGTGATTCATTTTGCCAGTCTGATCTTGTCAAAGCAGCTCAAAGTGAAGCATTTAAAAAATGGGTGTGGTACCAACAATAGTGTTGGAATCAGTAGTCAGCAAAGCTGCACCGCTGGGTAGATGACTTTTGGCAGTTACCTGTTTCTTGTGCACGCTTGATGAATGAAATACAATTCAAAGAGTTCTTTTTCAAAAACACTATACATCATACAAGTGCACATTAGCTCATATTTAACATTTAAAAAAACATTAACTTTACTTTCTTGCATTTGAACAGGGGTGTGTAGAGTTTTTATATCCACTGCATGTGTGTGGCATCCAGGACCAGTAAGAAAAAAGAATAAAAGGAAGAGAGGCAGTAATTAAGCCCTCATTAGTTCTCATTATGTAAGAGAATGCAATAAAGCAGTGAGGGTATTGTCCCATTTTTTTGACTGACTGCAGTCAACAACGCACCGGTGGCAATTTTTCCACATACACTAGGGCCCTCTGTCTTTCCACCTCAGCGGGCACGTACAGGCCCACGAGTGTTCTCGATTCATTTTGCAGAGCGGCTGAGGGAGGGCCCCCTCGGGTATGAATGCTGCGAAGGGATTTCATCCTTTGGTGATTTCAAAGCCGCGGTAGCGGTCGCTTGTGTGTTGCTTCAAGATACATCAATTCGGCAGAATGGCACAAAATGCACTACATTCACTTGTTACACTTGCTGAAAATGCTTCGTGTTTTCGGGGTTGTTTTTGTGTCATAAAAAATGCAAGATGGGCGCTGGGCAGTTACAGGTTGCAGGTTAAGTGACAAGGCCCCTCCCTCTATTGTTATGCCGTACATTCAGGGAGTGTATCACTGGTGTACCAGCTGTACCACTGGTTGGAAAAAAAATGCCTCAGAAAAGTGAAGATTGGAAGTTAGTGTTGGGTTGGTGTTAGGGTGAGGCAACGATAGGGAATTTTTAAGGTATTGCTGTGTGGTAAATGATTAATGGAATGCTGTGTAAGTTTATTTTCCATAGTGTTTTTATCCACACAAGTGCTAATCACAAACACTTTTTTATTTTTTTTGCATATGGAAAGAGAAAACATTTTACTCCCCCTCTCATGCTGTGACAATAAATGAAGTGATTATCCATGAAAATTGAATTGGCATATCTAAATGTGTATCATTTAAAAAAAGATGACAGACATTTAAGTCAACTGAAAGCAAATGACAACTTCTCACAGGGTTTATACAGGTTACAGGTTATTCTTAATCAGAAAAAAAATAACTCAAAGCACACCAAAGTGTCTGAAATTTAAAAGTGAAGAAGGCAATGCTTATTAAACTATAAACATTTTTGATCAACTGAACCGTTTGATGCTGGAACAAAAAATAAATTGATATAAAACATTAACATTAGTATCGTAGATATTTTATTCTGAAGAAAAAGGTAAAAAATATTGTGCTGATTTTTTCGAATTCACCATGGTCATTCATTTATTTATTTTTTTAAATGTTGGTACCGATTGAAAAAGTTTATAACTCTCAAACATAATTTTACTGGGAGAGCGCCACTGCACCACCTGGTGCTTTTGATGTGTTATTACACTGCACAGCGCAAAAGCATAGCTCGTTTCCCTACACGCCTCCCCTGCTATCACAATGTGCCCCCCAGGGGGGCACGCCTCACTATTTGAGAAGGACTGAACAAAACAAACTAAAAGAGCAAGGTTTACTAAGGTAGTCACAAACAAAAAAACAAATACAATTTCAAAATTTGAAATAACAGCAAATCAAAATCCACAAACAATAAGCAAAAGAAAATTAATCACCAAAAAAAAAAGCATTACAGAAGAGGAACCACATCAGCAAATCAAAAATTGCAATGCAAACTAAAAAACAAAACGTGGCGAAAAAAATTACAATAATTACAAAAATGAAACACAAACTACAGCACTATTTTCTGGCCCGTTGGTTGGTGGGGACAATCAATCGCACAGCTGACTGGACAAGAGGGACAACTTAATTGGATGAGTGCATTTGCATTGAGTGTCCATGTTTGACCTTTTTTCTTGTTGTTGTTGAGTTATATGTTTTTGTCTCAGGGCCACCGTGATATGGAGCACAAAAAGGAAGGATATGCAAAATGTCATTACAAAACTGCCTGTCAAGAGAGGCAAAATTCCCGGGACAATATATCACATTCACCACAGTGCTACCTGTCACTGGCGAACAAATTCAAGGTAAGCTTGATAAATTACCACAACGCATCCTTGAAAGGAACATACCCATCCGGTTCTGGTCCACGGACCGGACATTTGACACCCCTCATCTAAGCAAATTGGTGTGATCAAGGTCAGACCTGCCTTCAGGACATGTGACTCCACAAAATGGGCCAAACAGGAAACCATTTTCAAACTAATAACGGCTGCAATAAAAACTGAACAGCATTCTGGAGGAGGAAAAAAAAATTGGGATGAACCAACTGCTCCAAGCAACTCACACACAAAAAACCCTCCCCACCTTAACTTAAATCTTCACCCCAAGGCTAGCCAAGTTTCATTTACAACTCTGTAACTGCATACGCATGACCCAAAACATCAGGAGAAAAGCGATTAGGTAACGCACACAATTTGCATGCTCGCACATGCCATCAAACACACTAATACTAACCCTACGCACACATACACACACCTGGCCTGTGTAGCCCATCGACACACCCTGTAATTAATGCTCTGCAAAAGCAACTAGCAGTATGGCGCTAATTGAGAGAACAAAGTCGAGATTTTCAAAGCATCAAATAATTCTTCATGCAACGCGATGCTACACAGCACACTGGGACTTTGGACAGGTCAAACATTCCGCAGCATTGTGTGCTCTTTCATTTCGCTCACTGAATATTTATATTATCAACACTTAGAAAATAGTGGGTTACTTTATTTAAATAGCTGACTTATGTCTTTGAAATATGGATATAGCAAGTTGTAAACAGATACTTTTAACTAAATGAAGCATCAAGCAAACAACAACAACAAACAAGAAGTAAAACAGACAGATTGCGGTGCCATCCATGGTCGATCTATTAAACCTTGGAACGACGTTTACAATGGTGTCTTTTGCCGCATTTTATTCTGAAACTCCAGAAGATAGATTGCGTAACAGACAAATGTGTCACTAATGGCAATGGCAAACAAAATAAATGGCCATTTTTTTTGCAAATTAGTCACTACACACCATTCCATCGTCCATCTAAGTTGCTCTTAATTTGAAAAGAAAAAATAAAACTAGCCTTCCTGAAGTGTACTGTTATATACCACCAAAAATGTCTTCATTTACCACGATCTGAGAAAAATAAATAAGAATGAATTATTATCCATCCATTTTCTGTAGCCGCTTATCCTCACCAGGGCCACAGGCCTGCTGGTGCCTATCCCTTGTTGTCAATGGGCAGTAGGCGGGTGACACCCTTAACTGGTTGCCAGCCAATTGCAGGGCACACAGAGATGAAAAACCATTCGCATACCCAATCACACCCAAGGACAGTTTACAGCGTCAAATTCACCTGTCATGCATGTTTTTGGAATGTGGGAGCAAGCCGAAGAGAACCCACGCGGACTCGGGCAGAAGATGCAATCTCCACTCCCCGAACTGACAAGGTGGATGTGCTAACCACCAAGCCGCCCTGAACTATTATTTGAACTCTAAATATAAACTGTTTTATTTCATACAGTACATACTCGAACAACGTTCTTTTACCTTACCCACTGTATGGACACCTTGACCCTTGTGCTCGTTTTAAAACTCAAATGAGCACAAAAGGGCTAACCAAGTTGTATTCAACTAGCAAACATGAGTCATTCCAAATCAGCAGTCGCTCCCTTTCTGAATTCAATAAAATTGATCCTTGGCTATCAGCAAACAAAACACACTGGAGTTTTGCAGTCTTTGCACCTGCTGCACCTGAACAACAGAGCCTTGGTACCTGGGAAACCAGATAACCGAGATGGTTAAGAGCTCTCAGAGGCTCCGGCTGTGTCAACAATATCAACCCGCCCCCCCGCCCATCCCACTTCCCTTCCCTGGGCATTCACTTGTGTGCGCTTGCTCAAACCACATGCGTTTATGCAAGGGTTTTAAAAAAAAAAAAATAGGAATTCATTCAGG
Source organism: Hippichthys cyanospilos (assembly GCF_059441005.1). Lineage (NCBI taxonomy): Eukaryota > Metazoa > Chordata > Actinopteri > Syngnathiformes > Syngnathidae > Hippichthys > Hippichthys cyanospilos. Next base: position 14,264,145 of record NC_142373.1, on the reverse strand, counting down.
TATTTTCAAGTGCACCCATTATATTTGCTTGGTTTGCAAGTTTAAAAAGGTTCCCAGGGGTCCGCACTTAAAGCTTCGCTACCCTCGTCGCATTAAATACACAAAGGATAAAAATCACAACACTTAACATCCACTTGTCATGTTGTGGCCAGAATCGCTTGATCTCAATTTCGGGTTTGTCGCCATGACCATCTGGGGTGGAGCCAGAGCTCTGGAATTTTGACCCCTCATGCAACAAAAAAAAATCAAGGAAAATTAATATAGTGACTGACACATGGACAAACACAAATACTGGCCTGGCCTTCCAGTCACAATGGTACGTGCAAATGTGTCAAATGTCCGACTCAAAATCCAGATGAAATCAAGAGCAAATTTTAAGACCGAAAAATACTCTTTCCACGGACACAAAATTAGAGAAATGTCATTGTTGATGGTTGATGAAACCAAATTTTATCACCCTGCTGTTGACTCACAAAGACTGTGTGCTTTGAAGCTCCCGCTCAGGTCACCCGGTCAGATGACGATTTCGATAAGACTGAAAAACTTTATTTTTTTTTTTTTCTTTAGAAGGAGGACATTAATTTTCATGAGTAAAAAACTTTGAGAGTTGAATATTACAGCCCTGCATTTCATTATGTGCTCAGTTTGTAACACCATAATAAAAACACAAGTGTAACAGCTTGAAATTGGCAGTGGCCTACTTGCCAAGTCATGATTGGAGAAACTTAGTTAGGGGCGGTATTATGTAAAGGTAGGGAAATTCAGATCAGTGCTAGATCAAATTTCTCATTTGATGCATGGCCACACACTCTAGACATCCGATTGTTTGTATACAGAGGAAGCTTCTACAAAATCATCATCACCATCTTTCTCAAGCATGATGGAGATCTTGAATTGATGAAATATGTTTAGTCAGGATATATTTTTTTGTTTCCATTGCCGATTTCAGGGACAGGAAAAACGGCGAGCGTGTCTCGTTCAGCACCTGTCTCGAGTTACCGTGCGAGGCGGTCGAAATGGCAGAGCTGTCTGAAAGCCAACTGTCTGTCCATTTGAATAGCTGCGAGGGTGAAAACAGATCTGGTCGGAGCCCAAGGGCCCTCCACTATTATCCCGTGTCGCGCCGTTCCCAGGCACACCCTTTTTCTTACCCTCCGCTGACATGGAAGACGGCGGGAAGAGACGGGAGACCTGTGTACCTTTTCAGATACCTTCTATTCATGCTCACCTGCCCAAGTGTACTGTGCTTTGCAATTTACAACTTAATCAGGCTGAATTGCATCGGTGTATTAACAACTTTTACAGTGACAAAAAGTGTGGAATAGGATCACTATCGGCCAATCCTTGAGGCAACGGAATTGCTATCATATTGAATATGAAAATCAATCCACTGGGATCTATCACATGTGTTAGGGAATCATTGCGTCTGAAAATAGGCAAAATAGGTTAGGGTTACTAACCCTAACCCTAACCCTTAACGCTAAGCCTAACCCTAACCCTTAACTCTAATCCTAACCCTAACCCTAATCCTAACCCTAAACCATCAATGCTGCTTTCACATAGGATGACAGAAATCTGAGAATACCTTCCTGCTTATCATATTGAATATGAAAATCAATCCACTGGAATCTATTACATGTGTTAGGGAATCATTGCGTCTCAAAATAGGTAAATAAATTAGGGTTACTAACCCTAACCCTTAATCCTAACCCTTAACGCTAAACCTAACCCCAACCCTTAACCCTAATCCTAACCCTAACCTTCCTAATACCTTCCTGCTTAGAGGCTGACATTTTGCGGCATTCTAAACTAAATAAGATACCCACTCAATCAATGATCAAAATAGTTTCAATTCAAAAAGTGACTGTCAGTTAGTAGACAAACTCATCCACACCCCTTAATGAGTATTCTCGTTTACGTTTTTCAACAGTTGGGCGGGGAAGCGTTTGATGTTACTCCAATTTGAATTTTAAATTTGGAAAGAACTTAACTGATGCACAATTACAATTACATGGCATATGTGCTTTATCTCAGATACAGTACGCATGAGTTTTGTGAGACCACTCAGAAAATGTTGCATTTGTGCAACCTACTGCTGATTATAAAAGTGGGAAAAGGCAGAATCAAACAAATATTTCCCTGCAAAAGTAGAGTCTGTTCTTGGATTCATCAGATATGGTGTAAATATTGTATAATCACTCAACACAATAATTGCGGGTCTTGAAAATGCCCGAGTTCTCCAAAATGACTGGCAATGAATGAGTTTTATTGTTTTCCGGTATCTACTACCTACTTTATTATTTATTTTTTTTTGCTGCTTGTGTCAGTGCCACACATAGCGCAGATTTACTGTTTTCAACAAGCAAACAAGGTAAATATTGTTCTAGTTGGTAATGTGTTTGGGACGATTGTCACTTTAGTCATTTCAGCTTGGCAGGTTCCTGCTCGACAAGTTTTGAACAGCTCTGAAGGACATTAAATGGCGCTCGCATGAATTTTTTTTTCGCATCGCTGCCAAATTAGATTGGAAGGGAATACAAAAACACCTGCCGCTGCAGTCAAATCTTGATGCAAAGAGGCAAACCCGTGGGATAATACAGGTGGCGTCTGATAAGATCAGATGGAAGTCGAATGATGGTCCCCGACACATTTTCACTCTATTAAAAGTTTGGACACCTCCTTGCCGTCACTCACCTGGAAGATGAGGACTTTGAAGTGGTTCCTCTTGAGAAGGTGGCTATGGTTGGCCTCCAGTTTCTTGACCTGCACGGCTTGCTTGTCCAAGCGCTCGCGCACCTCCTTTAGGTGACCGCTAACCTTGCGGGAGCGCTCCAGCAGCTTGCACACGCTGTTGGAGGTGCCCACGTGCGTCTTGGCCAGGCGGCTGACGTCGCCCTGCACCAGCTTCACGGCGCCCTCCAGGTCGGCCTGCTTCTGTTCCATGCGTTGCTGGTTGTCCTGCACCGCCTCTATCATGTTGACCAGCTTGTCCAGCAGGGCCACCACCGTGATGGCGCTCACCTGCCCGCGCTCCACTGGGCTCCCCGGGGCGGCGGCGGACGAGGGGCTGCCCGGAATCTTCAGACCCAGCTTGGCCAGGGTGCCCGTCGGGGTGGGGGAGGACGGGGCGGATGACGGGCTGAAGCTCGGGATGAGGAGTTCAGGGTTCTCTGGCCCGGCTTCGGGCTCGGGCTCCGGGACGGTGTGGGTGCTGCCCGTCACGCTGCTGGTCTCGGGGTGGGGGGGCTCTTCTTCCATGGCTGCGCAGGTGTATTGCTCAGTGGACCGACGCGTGTGAGGAGGAGCAAACTTTGCCAGTGACTTAGCTCGGCACCAACGCCCCGCTCGGGCTCGGTTTCTCCCTCCCGCCCCCTCTCTCTCTCGGCACGCACAGGCACAAACATGCTGTGAACTTTCAAAACACCTCCCCCGTGAGGCTAAGGGAGGGGCCCGGTCGCCATGGTAACCTGCAGATCTTGCTCTACTGACAGAGGAGAGTCTCCTGCGTGTGTGTCTCTAAGCATTCTTCCTTGTGTGCTTGCTTGTCGTGTTGTTCACGTAAGACCAACCACTCCAGTTTAGCCCGCGCCGGTTTACATTTGTCAACTATGTGCTAATTAGCGCCCGAGTAACTGGTGCTAAATAGCTTCCTTTCCGTTTTGCCGTTTTCTTTCTCAAATCAAATAACTCACAGTAACCTTTCTTAGAGGTAGTACGTTTACTAGTGGTTTATGGGCGTTGAAATTTGTCAAAATGATGAGTATTGGTATCAGCTTTTATTAAAAATCTGATATACAAATAGCCAAATATACATCAATTTAAAACTCTTAGGTATGCTGCCAATGCAGTATCCATTAGTTCAAGTTTTCATTAACCTTTATTAAATATGCTATTGATAGTCCCTGTGTAAAATAAAAAAATAAAAATTAAGAATTAGGGATGGTCAAGTACTGTAACTTCATATGTTGTATATATATATATATATATATATATATATATATATATATATATATATATATATATATATATATATATATTACATACATCCAACTAATTTGAGGTGTGGTACAAATACTTTTATTTAATATTTGCTGTATCCCATTCACTTTTCCATAAGTGGGTCAACCTGGCTTTTCATTCTGTGCACGCTGCCACAACAACCACCCCCTAAACGTGACAATTTTACGTTTCATCATTGTATGTGAGCAGCAAAATAGTTTCACCCTGACACAATTGGCGTGTTTTGATTTCACTGCACTGTGCGCATTGCATTCTCATATCTCTTTGTGAGGGAACCGAGTCACAATGCAGACTTTGAATCACTGCTTTTTTTTCTCCTGAATATGCTGGATAAACGCTGGATCATTTGCTTGCTGCACTTCACTGCCGTTTTGTATCTATTTTCCAAAGAGTGTGTTCTGTGGCCCCCTCTTTCCGCTCTCTTCTGGTTTGAGAGCCATGTGTCACGGGGCACTCTGACATGGAAATGTGGAAATCCCTGTCCCAACAATGAGCTCATCTGTGCCCAGACGGGCCACCCTGGCCTTTTTGTCACCATGCAAAGGTTGCACAGGGTTGCTGTTTTTTTTCCATGCAAAAACAAGTCTACATTGTATGCAATGATACATGACTTTGGTGGGTGAAACAACACAAAAGAAAGGCCTACACTAAAACACCATATGTATGTACGTAGGTATGTACATGGCACACTTTTTTTTTATTTTTTGAAATTAAAAAAATTGTTGTTCTTGTTAGGGGGTATTAAGGAAGTATATAATTGCAGTCTGGTTGTTGCTTGAAAATGATGGCTCTTCACCTGGCCTAGCTGCCAAATCATGGGTGTATTCAGTTGTGAGAACCGGATAGTCTTTTTTCATTTAATTTTTATCAACTGTGTGACACATCTGCCACAGCTTTTCCAAGCGCTGCGCCTCTTCCGCAGCTTGCTCTATGCCTGAACTTCTGGTTGCATTCTTCGCTGGTTGGGTCCTCCCGAGAGGCTTACTTTTCAAAACAAGAAAGTGTGACCTCTTGACGTTTTCACCCTTGCTCATTTGGGCCAGAGGCGAGTGGCTGATGCTCCCATCCTGTCATTCTTCCCTGTGTCCCTGCTACTTTCTTCTATTTCCTCCATGTTCTTCACACTCAGTCTTATGTTAACATATGTCCCGGTTTTCCTTAACATTCACAGTTTTACGTCTCTAGACCTTTTAGAGACTGTTGTGTTTGAGTGTTATATAAATAAATTGGGTCTATTTATATACACGTTTTATTTGATTGTTTTCATGCCTACTATCGGAAAGGCCAATGCACATTGCGCGCCCTCTAGAGGCAAAAGGATGAAAGTACAAGGCCGTTTTTTCTGATGTGCAGAATTTGCTAACATTAAAAATTGTGAAAAATTAATCAAGATCTTTCCACATAAATTGTTACAATGTGAGGTCACACTGCTGCAAGCACAACAAATTAATCTTCTGCTCATAGCGCTTGGAATTGCTTGATTTGTTTAACTGACTGAAGCTGGCCGTCGAGTCCCCACCGTGTCTAGGGAGGAGGTGTCGGCATCTTTTTCATGGCGGAATCAAAAGCTCCTGCGGGGGGCTGAAAGGATGGTCGGAACCAAAGCTGATGGCCACCATCTCCAAATGACCTCTTTTCACAGCACAGCGTGTGCGCGCGCTCAAATGTTCACTTAAACGTGGCCTTGCCAAGCTGCTGTGTGCGTCGGCTCGTATCAATCATAAAAGCAAATAGAGCACTTTGCAATGAGGGAAGCTTTCCCGCGTTGTTTATTGCTGTGTCATTTGTTGCTTTGCCACGGTGTGCTCTCTGCAAGTGCCAAAGCATCAATTCTCAAAGTAAAAGGGCCAATCTTTTCCCGCTACTGGATGGCTTACAATTTCTTGATGGCAAAATCAATATGTGGCCTTCACTGGCCAATCGTTCTTCATGATAGTTTTCAAAGTATGGAGTACAAAAAAAATAAGAGCAAAACTGCTCTGTGCACCAACCTTTGTTTTTTTTTAATTGTTAGCCCTTCTAAAAACAAACCACTCTAAACTTTAAGTGTTTCTTTTCTCAAGCTACGATGCATCTATTATTATTACCCACTATTTACACCTTTTCTTAGCATTTAAGAATTTTTTTTGTGGGAATGTGTGCATAAAACACAGCTGGATGAGTACACTGATTTGAGCGATTATTTAGGGTTGGACCCGCACCTCAAATCAGTAATTTGCTGTTCATTGAGCATTTACCAGCAAGTGTGAATTACAATTTTACCATAAAGGCAATTTTGATGCACTTTATCCATACTTTGTTGTCTAGATGGTTCTCAACATTTATTCAGTGATGTACCCCCTACGAAATATGTTTTTACCCAAATATCCCGTCACCAGTGGAAACGTTTTCAAACTTCATTTTTTTTAGTCCACAAAAAAATAAAATAATATTAATAAGAATCATCAGCAGCATCAATCATCCTCAAGTTTCCACTTTTGGATCATGGAATAATCTGTTAAATGAATGGATACGGAATAATCTGTTAAAATGACTAACTGAATTAATAATAAATATTTCTCCACCAAAAATAATCAATACAAAATGTTCTAAATCAATATTTGTCCACAGAAAAATATTTAAAATGTAGTGTACTGCTTTGGGGTTACAGTAGAGATCTCTTCACAAAAATAAATCATTAATTAAATTATTTATAAATATGTGTCCACAAAAAAGAATCAACATAAAGTGTCAGACCTGTGCATTCAAGCTGAAATGTGGGAAAATCTATGAGGCCCACACAGACACATACTGCTAAGTAGTTTTTATGACAGGTTAGTGTGATTTAAAAGTTTTAACAGAAGGTCACTCTACAGCGATTTGTTGTCCCCTCATCAAATCTGAAGAAACGTTCCGACTTCAGTGGTCTTGTATTCCTTCGACCTCCACTCGTCGGCTCCCGGGGGGTTTGCTGATGATTACGGTTAGCTTGGACTTGAAAAAAACAAAACAAAAAGGGTATAGACAACAACTAAAGGAGGCCCCATATGAAAACGTATAATTTCTGACAAAATTAAAGACCGTAGCCACAGTGTTATGTTTCGTGATATAAATTATTTATTTACATTTACAGAAAAAATGACCCCATCAAGACAACGTAGTAAATAACTCATGGAAACTGAACCCAAGATACAGTAGCTGAAGTCATTGTCACAACCAAAGAAGAGAGCTAGAATAACATTGTGACCTTTGTCAAGGGTCTTCTATAACACAAGGTGCAAGGCATCACGTGTAGCCCCCCTCCCCTAACAGGAATAAAGAAAAATCTTAATTAAAGCCCCCTTACAGCCCCCTTACCCTGCTTTGCACTACCCCCCAATTTGCTTTGCCCCCCTCGCCTACAAATGACAGACACCGGCTAACCCGCATCTACCAAAACTCACACATCTAATTTAAACTCACACGGACATAGTCACATTCAGTATTCTCACCCCCCGCCCCACCCCGAGTTCTCATGGCGCTCTGTGGCAGGAACTTTAAAGTGACTGTCCACGACAATCTCCGCATGTGAGTCTGGCAGTCAACTGTCTTTTCTGGCGCCCCCTTGTCCTTCGTGGTGGAAGTTGATATCTGGCCCGGGGAGGGACGTAGAAGGCCCGGCCCGGCCACCAGGGGGAAGCTGATCCTACAATTTTGGGGGGATTGTTCTACAAGACGGAGGGGGGGACATGTAACAAGACACGCCTTCCAGAAAGCGACTGGCTCAGATAAGTCGAGTGGAGGCGCGCATGGTGTTCTCGGAGCTGAAGTGGACATTGTTTTGCTTCTGCCGGTTGATCCTGTTGGAGCGAGGGCACTTTCTGCGCAGGACAGACAAGAAAAAAAATGTCACGGGGTGGTTGAGATTACTTTCATAAACAGTGCTGTGCCATGCATGTCTGATTCAACTTTTCAGTTTCATTTGCAGTAAGCTACATTCGGTGTATTTTTTTCAGCAACTCCAGAAAACAAATGATGTCATGGAAAATTGTATCACTGTTGACGATCCGCATTGGTATAAAGCCACAACAAAATATAAGCATACAACGTACACTTACAGTATAAAACCTTTATATCACATTATTTTCAAATGCTGCGAATGGAAAACGGGCATCACATGTACCGTATTTTCCGCACTTTAAGGCGCACCCTCAATTAACAACATATTTAAAACTTTTTTCATATATAAGGCACACTGGATTATAAGACGCACCCTCAATTAATGACATATTTTAAAACTTTTTCAATCAAAATATAGTAATACTCAAAGTAATAACAATAATAACAAATAATAACTCTAAACTCTCAATAGCATAAAAACTCAATGTCAATATAAGCAACCTTGTCCAACTGTAAACACACAAAAGAAACAGGTAAAGCTTACTTTATCAGTTCATTCCCCATCTACGAATCCCAATCTCAATATTGATCCATATATAAGGTGTACCTGATTATAAGGCGCACTATCAGCTTTTAAAAAAAAATAAGGCTTTTAGGTGCGCCTTATAGTGCGGAAAATACGGTACTTAAAGCTTAGGTAGCTGCACGTCATGGCTCAGCTTGCGACGTCACATGACCAAACCCAAGTAAAACAGGTGAGATGTCATTACCTGAGCCTTGTCATTTTCAGTCGATAAGCACATGCAAAAATGAGTTTAAAGGTATTATTTTTACATGAAAAATATGATTTTATGATGCTTCCCATGGCAAAAACAAACTTAGGAATAGGAGAAAGGGATGATTGGATATTCACAATCCTTGGCTTGTGACTGATATGTTTCACTGTCAAAGTCAATTTTATCGTCAATTTCTTCACATGTGCTTAACATACAAAGGAATCGAATTTGTGTTTCTGACTATCCTCTGCCTTTTACACGTACAATAACAAAGTGCAGGTGCGCAAGACGAGACAATTCTAAAAACTAGATTCTTATCTATAGCAATGTGCAGTACGTTAGGGCTACTTTGCCTAGTGTTTGCTAAACTAATAACTAAAACCTAAATACGAAAAACCAGGTATGGCAAGAGTACCCCAAGACATAAGCAGGTTATGAATTCATCAACAGAACCGAGTGAGGATAACGCAGTTCTTCATTGCAGTGCATCGAAATTCGGCGTGCCACAAAACCGCCGCTGCTGATATCCCAGCTGTTTTCAGTGTTATTTTTTGGCTGATATATTTTCCCTCTTTACTGCTTTCACCCCGTCCCCCTGACACTTTACAAGTGCTCATCTTATTTGGCGCACTTGTTATGAGGTGCAATAAACTGTCAGTTACCCAGACAGATAGCGGCGTTTGGGATCAGCTGTACCACGTAAACAAGGTGACCTTTCAGGTCAGAAACGCGACGTCAGTTCCTCGCCTCTGCTCGTTAGCGAGGCTCAGCGCGTGACTCACCTCGTAATGCAGAGCACCACTATGCAGATGATGACCACCTGCAGCGCTCCGATGACGGAGGCGATGAGAACGTAGTGCAGTTTGCCCGAGCCTGGGACCACGTAGAGCACGTTGTACTCTTTGGTGTCACACTGGGGTCCGCTGAAACCTGAGTGGCAACTGCAACGCAAGGACGCATACACCCATATGTTATTCTTTCAGGGCCGATACCATTTAATAGTAGATCTACCGTCTCTGCGTTGCACGTCACTGATCTGCCACAAAACCCCCAAAATGGCGACATTAATAAAAAGTGTTTGGATAGATGGAAAAGTTGAGTTTCTTCTATGAGGGACTTTAGAGCTAGAGGTAAAGAAAACTTAAAACGGCACTAAAGGGAGTCCAAAGAAAATGCTCGGTTAGGCAGAGCTCATTTGTGACGTCACGCATATGTGCCATCAGTTGCGTGTTTTGGCTGTTTGGCAAATTTGGAGCATGGTTTGAAATGAATGCGTCTTTAAGCCTTCAAAATGCCATCGCCATCTAAACAAACTTTCCAACCGTTGGTTCTCAAATGGGGGTATGGGCACCCCTGGGGGTACTTGGAGGAACTCCAAGGGGTACTTGAATTTGTCGATAAAACAAACAAAAACATGCAAAAAACTGTTAAGTCATTATTGAATGATTTAAATCTCTACTATGATACCAAAAGAGGAAATTTTAAGATGAATATATTTCTGTGAACAAATGTTTATTTTTAATTATTTACCTATGTATTATTATTTATTTAATTATCTTTTAGAGAACAGCTGATGCTGAATATTTTTTGCAGATAATTATTTGTTATTAATTAAGTTAATCATTCAGTTCTGTGAACAGATCTCTAATGTAATCCCAAAAGAGGGATGCTTTATGTTGGTGATTTTTTTGTGGACCAATACAAGTAAAGTTTGCAAGGTTCTAATAGGTTAGTTTATTAGTTTTACGTTTAATAAATGAGACACTGATGACATGTTTTAAGTCTTTTTTTTGTTTGTTTTAAACTGGTTAAGTGGTACTTGGCTGAAAACATATTTCGCTGGGGGTGCATTGCTGAAAAAAGATTGCGAATCACTGCTTTAGACAATGTACATATTTTTTGTAAAATTCTAAGAAAAGGTTGAATGAACTCTTGGAGTAATCAGCATGTGATAGAATGTGACGTGAAATCTAAAAATGAAATAGCTCCTATTGTTTTCTGCCAATAAATAAAGTACTCCAAAAATAAGAAATAAAAATACAAAAATGTCCAATAATCGGTCTATTCCTGACGGCAAGTCAAGAAAATAGAATCAGTCATGGACTCGCCGTTTGGGAGTTTTCTCAAACTACCCAATGGCCGCGACGCTCCTCACTTGCCAAGTTTAGCCCAGAAAGAAGTCCATTATTTTAATAGCTCGGCCTGGCCTTGTTTGTGTTTGATGGAGTCTCTGCGGGAGGTTGGAGGGTGGCAATCAGTGACAAAGACACAGAGCAAGGACAAGCAAGCGCATGACGCAAAGAAGATCAAACATCATATTTTTTTCTACGGGATTGATTTTTTTGCACTTCCTATGTTGTTATTATGAGAAATAAAGTCAACGCAAGACATGAGAGCGCCGGATCAGTTTGAGCTTGCGGTGTTATCGGCCAGCATGACGGCCGCCATTAAACTATAGATCAAAATATAGGCTGAAGGATTGATTTATTAACATACTAACCATTGAAATGAAAACCAGAAGCATGGTTGTATGATTAGGTAATGTAAATGACTAGATGGACCATTTTTTGTAATAAAAATATGTAACAATTTCATCACCATCATTTTTCCTAATCAACGTCAGCTTTTACAGATTGATATAGTTTGGATATTTACGGTTATTAACATTTATTGTTGAGAATAGACGGAGCTTTTTTCTGTCTGAGTTTGAAATGAAATGAAGTTTAGCGCGTTGGTAGCAATCACTTCTGCAAACGCCAGCTTCGAAATAAAAACAATTAATGGCCATTGCATTGACCTCCATATACTGTATTTGGTGTGTTTATTTTGAAGTTGGCACGCTTGATTGAATTGATTTCAGGATTCAGTTGTGAAATGCTAAGTGAATTGAATATTTGGAGTAGGACTCCGGGCCTTAGTTGTTCCACCAGAAGATATGATGATGTCAACGTGTCTGCAGCTCAGAGGAAGGCGACCAGCTTGCGTCTCAGCTTTCTGCCTACGGATTTTAGTGCCGGTCCACAGATAGCGCCTTTTCTCAGTGGACAGATATAGACCAATCTGGATGATCTCTAGCCTCCGAGAGGAGCTAAATGGTCCACCTTTTTACCGTTGCGCCTGTCTGCCCCCACCTCGCAATCTCGTCTTCCAGCGAGCTGACTTCTGTCTGTCTCAGGGGAGATTGTTACTCGCAAACAGCGGCGGCCGATTCTTGTTTGCTACAAAACGCTCACAGTCACAGTTCAGCCGCCAACATTTCAACCTTGTCTTTTTTTCGAAGGAGGGGTGAGAGGGGGATGTTTCACATTAGGATAGAAGCTGTGATTCCAGCTACCAGTAGGGGGCAGCAATGATCTTTAAGCACTCTGCTTTTTAAAAAAAAAAGTCAATCTCGACAAGCAGGGAGGAAAAGAGGAGAGTGAGCGAGAGATAGTAGTTGAGCGAGATAGGCAGCCCCTGTGGCTGCTCCACTATCAGCCTGTAAATGATGGAAGTCTTAGCTGTACAATTACACATTCCCTCTGTGTGCTTGTTGTCGCACTTGCGTCTTCCTTTCTCATTGTGGTTTTTTTTTTTTTTTATGCAAACGGGAAATCTTCACCGTCTCTATTCAAGTGCATTTTGTGTAGCCCACAGAAGAATGTGGTGCACACACAAGCTCATTAGTGCCTGTGTCACCACTCTTGCCAGAAAAGGGTGTGTTTGCTGCCGATTCTCTGTTTAATCACTAATGAGGACCAAACACTACAAACTGCAATAAACCGATGACATTTTAATGCTGGTCTTTTTATGAAAACAAATGTAATTAAAGGGGACATAACATGGGATTTTGACTTTTTAACTGCGTGTACTGAATGGTTGTGTCTGTGAAGGGTCGTGTGAAATTGATAAACAAAGAAAATCTTGGATTACCTGGCTACTTAAGATTCTATTTCTGGAAGTGTCTGAGCAAGCCTTTCTGAAAATTGCTGGAATGTTACGTCACAAGTTCCCTTATTTACATAATGCCAGCCATGTTTCTCTGTCATGACTTAATGGCTCCCCTGGCTAAAGAAGCGCCACCTTCAAGCTACAATCGCAACAAAGCCAAAGGTAAGCAGAGCTGCAGTCAGGTTTGTTCTTTTATGTTTGGTTGGACAGTAAACTTCATTTGGGAGATGCTTTCCGTTGCTTTCAGTAAGATTTGTTCACGTAAAAATCTCATATATTGAATTTCACTTTTTCAACATTTTAAAAGCCGCTTATTTCATTTCAAAATTCTAGCTTCACCCACGTGTCATACTCACAGCAGCACTTCTCTCTACTGGTTCAACAGTGCTTGAGGCTGGGTATTTGCTCACCAATTAGCATGAGACAGAAACAACTCCCCCTAAAACAGGCTGAGCTGAGTAATACATTTAAAAAATCGATTTATTCGATGATTTGAAAATGAGCTAAATCGGGAAATTCTGATAGTTTATAACTACCTAATTATGACATATAAGCATGTTGTGTTGTTTGCTGTGTTTATTACTCTGAATAAAACGATAATAATCTTGAATGGCACGCACACACACATTTATACACGATATATATATATATATATATATATTTTTATTTTTTTTATTTTTTTTTTTTTCTCCTTTCCAGTTGTTTACAGCCAAGGAAAAAATGTGGATCTAGGAATTCAGTGGCATCATATCAGCATCTCCTCAGGCAAGAAAGAAAGCCTCCCAGGTAAGTCAAACTTGCTTGTGAGAGGAAACAAAAGCCAAGTGCAAAATATAGCCACGCAAACTGAATCATCTGAGTTAAACTGTGTCCGCCGGCGTCATCATTATGCGTAGGTCCATTGTGTATGGACGCCCCAGAAATGGATGTCCCCGAGAAATAAAAAGGAGGCATCCGAGGATTTCGGATGCTCCACTTGAATGCGTTCTGAGGGTTTGAGCTAAGTCGTCTTAAAATTTAAAATCAGGCCACGGCTTCTTTTTTTTTTTTTTTTTTTTTCTAATGTGAGTTACATGCTTGCCAAACAAGTACATAAAAGGAAGGGCCTTTTTAATGTGTCGTTGAAGGCAAGGGGAGAGGGTCAAACACCTCATAGCCACAGGGGACACTAAATACAGAATGGCAGTTGAACTACCTTTTTTAATTTGTTTTTATTTTTTGGGCAACTGGTGTGACACACAAACTGCTAGTGACCCAAAATGTTTGAGTTAGTGGATTCTGAATTGTGTCAACAACAATCCCCATGTCAGCAGCAACAGCAACGCAACAGTCCATAATTATTTTCGATGACGAGGCAACGGGACATCTCAGCAATGTTTCAATTTTTTGACATCATATAAATACGTTGTGCTATTGTCACTTATTTGTCAGTTGTAATCAAACAATAAATCTTGATGTAAAACATGTTCTAATTGCTCTTGGATAACGCTTCAGTACAAACATGAAATCATTTTACTTTTCTTTCTTTTCGTTTTCTTTTTTCTTTTCTATCCACTTTTGGCATGAATGAAATCTCTTCTCATGCGATTTTCATATGCTCTCTGATATTGTGGACCGGCCGTTCACACAAGGACTAAGTCTACGAAGGCCAAATACATCGGCCGCTCTTCTTTGCGACAGACCTTCGACATCCCTGCAACATATCAATGTAATACTAATGCTCCACGCCTGTGTGCGTGTATGTGTTTGTGTACCTGCACGAGGGCTGGGCAGGTGTACTAGGGAACTGACACTCTCCATGTACGCAATAGTTCTTGTAGAGATCTGGACAGGGGGTGTACAAGCCATCTGCCTGTCCGTTCCCTAACAAAACAAAATGGATAGTGAGGCATGAAAACAACCATAACATCCATATATATATATATATATATATATATATATATATATATATATATATATATATATATATATATATATATATATATATATATATATATATGCAGTAAATAAATGCAGTGAGCATGCACACTTACTGGTGATGTCGGTTGGCGCAAAATGACCATCTCCGCCTTTGTTCCCATCTGGAAAAAGGCCATAGAGACATTGAATGTGAGGCCAAAACCTTTCACCCAGCCATTAAGAGATACACATTTGACCAAATGTCACAGTAGCAAGTGAGGGAATTCAATGTGATTTGAGCGCCACAAAAGGGCGCAGGAAGCAAGTGCACCTGCCACTTAATGCATATAAATGTGGACACTGTATTCCATTGGAAAAGTGCCCACCATGTTTCTTTCTATTATACTGTACAAAGGCGAGAAAAGAGAGGAGTCTGAGGGTACAGAAGATAAGAGAGAATTGTTGTTGTTTTTTTTTTTCTGCCTTTATTGGTGCCGCTTGGAAAATTGCACATCACAATCACAAAACAGCCCCTTTCCACTCATTATCAGGATACTGCGGTGATTTTCTTTTCAGAGGCCAGGACTTTGTATTCCCTCTGTCACTCCGCCAAAGTATTTTCTGTATTTTCACAGCCGTGGTGAGACGAAAAGAAAGCCAGAAATTTGCTGGCTGATGCAAGTGTGGGCTCATTTGTTTGCCGTATTGTCAGGAACAACTCAAATTGTGGGATGGTTTGACAATCCTTTCAAAATTACGTACTCGTAATTACGTACTCACATAATGTGAAATTGTCCACCTGTTTGGGTGTATGTCCACTGCATGCACCGCTTTTCTTTGCTCGATGCAATAATAGTTGAGAAAATAACACTTTAGTCCTATAAATGATCTGCGCTGTAATTGAAATTGGTCTTTTTATAAAAATCTGATAGATGGCAGTAAATCATTTTGACTGTGTTAACTTCATGGATTTTTGTGTTTATCAAAAAGGCACAGAGGTGAAAATGGTGAAACCTGGCTTGCTTTTTTATATCCACATTTCGTGTCTAATTTTAAGGTATTTGAAGAAATGCAGGCAATGTTTCATCTAAATTGTATGATGCTGAAGATAGTCATTTGAAGCCAAAATTTTATTAACGTTGTCTGGACTGTGACAGCTGTTGGGAGGCCCAGCGAAAATAACCATCGTCCGGTTATTTTTTTCTTTGAAAAAATAAACGATCAAACGTCATTTTATTGTTTTGAGTTGGAAATGGAAATGGAAATGGAAATTTTTGCTAGTGTTATTTGAAGTGTTTAAAATGACATAACATTCTTAAATTGACAATATGTAAAATTTAGACTATTAAAAAAAAGAATTAAATTATTATTAATTAATAAAAAAACGTGTGTTCTTAAAAACCAACAGGATGTTTTAAATATATTCGTAGAACTAGTTATCATTAAACGACATTACATGGGGGGGTGGCACTCCTCTGGAGGTCGCCATGTCTGTTATAGCTACAGAGAGCAGGAGGAGGAGTGTGTATTGCCCCTAAATCTCCCACGGGCGCAAAAATTACACAAACTCCCTTTAAATCTTAACATATTGCAATTTAAAAAGCTTTTTTTCATGGTCTTTTTAGTGACCTCCGTCTTGTTGATAAAACCAAAAACGTTCATTGTTTTGATCACGAACCTAAATGAACATCAATTAAAAATAAGAATCCTAGACCTATTGAGCAATTTTTTTCGTCATTTATTTTTGCGGATGTGAGCAAAGCACAGGAGCGATTGTTTGGGGGTTCTCGACTAGAAACGTCTATAGCAGAACATCAATTCAACGTTAAATGATGGTTTTGAAAAATCCCTAAGAACACAATCAGTCCACAAAGATTTAATTACAAGTCAGTCCCGTTTGACGCAGATTTTCGGGCTACGTCGAATGAGGCCGCGCCGTTTGCTTCCCTCGCTGCTTTGCCTGAATGAAACAAATTGCATGAAGTAGATGGCCATCAATCTGCTTATTCTGACCCAAAGCGTGTTGTGTTATGTAGCGATCCATCCATCTATTCTAGTCCCAAAGCAAGTTAGGACGATTGTGTTTTCCCCAATTACTTCTTAAAGCTCTCATCTCCTATCGCCAATCAATTGTCCCCAAATCCCCTATGGAAGCAATCCCACGCAGTCATTCGCATTCAGGAGCACCTCAACACTTGCACAGTCAACGTGACCCCGAATGCAGACAAATTAAGATGCGGCAGCATGGCTCTCAGAAAAAAAAAAAAAATCACATCTTTATCTTGAGCCACATGGATTAGGCAGAAAAAATAATTGAGTCACTTTACGGGTTTTAACCACGCTGATTAATAAAATATCTCTGCTCCTGGAACATTAACAAACAAAGAGTGAATCCAAATGGAAGACATTACACTAAAAGGTAATTAACATTCGCTAATGCACCAGCAAACCGGATGTTGGAGGTGGCAGATTATCTTTGCAGACGTTCAGGCAATGTGATTAAAGCAAGCGCTGTTGACAAGTGGATGGAGGTGCGCTAGCTAGGCGGCAGGTGGCCATGACTCTTTTGCATCTTTTCCTCACTTCCCTTCAGCAAATGACTCAGAAAGAAGTGGAAGAAAAAAAAGACCTTAACACGATATATTGTAGATATAACATTGGAACATTTTCTTTCAAAGCCGATTAAAAGAAAAGGAAACTGATAACTGAAGTTTGGAACCAACTAATGGAACTAACTAATTTTCAACTTAAACAAATAGAAACTTCCCTAAAGTCAACAGTGTATTTGATTAAAGAATAAAGGCCGATCCCAATATGGTGTTAGTCAAAATGCCAAATATCAGTGCCAATAATCAGCCTGGCTCATAATTGATCCATCCCTAAAATGCTGAATGCCAAATACTAAAATTGCATTTTTTTATTTATTTACTTATTTGAAAAAGGTCGATGGACCAAATCAATCACGTAAAAGCACCCAAGTTAGCTAAGCCAAGCTCATTTTCATCAACACATGTAAGAGCCATCCTTAATGTTAATTTACAAGAATTTAGTAGAAAATGGCATACCCTACAAATGGTAGCAATCACTCAATGACAGCAAAGTCGGCCTGGCTGGGGCTAAGTTCAGTGACGAAGAATGCAGCTTTCACTTTTGTCTAATCTCGGCACACAGCGGTTGCCGCTTGACGGCATCCACTCATTTGTGTGATGCCGGTATGTTTTTCAAGTTGGCAGCAGAAGTTGCACGAGGCTCTGGGGTATACTATTCTTGTTTCTGCGTGTTTTTTTTTGTAATGGGCTTGTGAAGAAAACCATGTCTTTTGAAGGGCAACCTTCAATGAGAATTCAGGCGTTGCATGCGTCTCACCAACAGATGCTACTTGTTATTGATTCGCCTATTTTGGCGACAAGCGCTGTTCCACTTGAGAAGAAGAAGAAGCTTAACTTCCTGGCGGGAATCATCACAATTGACATGATCTATCTATCTATCTATCTATCTATCTATCTATCTATCTATCTATCTATCTATCTATCTATCTATCTATCTATCTATCTATCTATCTATCTATCTATCTATCTATCTATCTATCTATCTATCTATCTATCTGTCTGTCTGTCTGTCTGTCTGTCTGTCTGTCTGTCTGTCTGTCTGTCTGTTAGCTAGCTATCTAGCTAGCTAGCTATCTGCAGTGAGAAAACAAGGTTGGCAAGATTCTCACGTTTATCTCAAAAGTTTCACTTCAGTCAAAATTCTGACTCGTGGAATGAATCTCCAAATGAGAATAAGTAGTCAGAAATTCGACTTTATTCTTTCAAATGACTTTCAAATCACAATTCCAAGTATGTCAGAATTCTTACTTAGTAAGGAAAAGGAGAATTCTGACTTTATTCTAAGAATTCTTACATTGATTAAGCGAAGAATTCTTTTAACTGAATAAAGTCATAATGGATTTAAATATAAAGTCAGAAACCTAACTTTAACATGAGAATTTTGACTATTCTAAATTTAATTTTACTCAAACATTTTACAGTGAGAATGTAAGTATTCTTTTATTAGTGGCTCACTATTACTGCCCTTATTGCTCTATTATTGTTTTGTTTGTGTATTTGTTTATTGCCTGCTTTATTATTTGCTCAATTATGGAATGTGGTGAACAGAATAAGAATTTCTTTGTATGGTATTACGATGCATGTGACAACAAAACTCTTGAATCTTGAATTCAGATTTTAACATCAGAATTCCCAAAAAGGGAGAATTCTGACTTTAGTTATTTACAGTATTCCCTCTCACTGACCATTCTTGGAATTCATTTAAAACCAAATACAGTCACAATTCTAACTTTAAAGTGGCGATTTTGGGAATAAAGTCAGAATTCTGAATTCAAAATGAAAATCCTGCCAACCTTTTTTTTTCCTCACTGGGCCAAATCCTCTTTTGTAGCTTTGGCAAACTTTGTTAACGTCTGGCAATGTCCTTAATCATCAAAATTTGACACCACTCATTTTGTGTTACTTAGTCGTAATAAAAGGCACTTTGTTGAAAAGTAGCGAATATTCCTCAAATAGGCGGTCTGACCTTGGCAGTGGCCCAGGTGCTTGACCTCGATGCGTTCCTGCTTCTGGCAGGAGGCCTCCTTCACCTGGCAGGGGTTGTCATAGGAACGACCGTCCGAGGCACACACTGGATTGAAGCTGATGTGGGAACAATCGATGTTGCACACACACCTGCAAAACAGGAAGCAACATACACAATTGTAATTGTTGATGACTGGAATTCCTGGAGACCTTTTCAGAGTCTTACGACGGCGAGTGTCTGCTCTTTTTGATATCCTCATGGTTCCTTCAATGTTACCTGTGGTCACCAAAATGTCACCACGGGTTGGTGGATTTTGCTCTTGTTGCAAGGAAATTTTGAAAGTGTTCAAAGTTTCTTGCAGTGCAATACAGCCAAATACCTGGCGCCATTTTGGACACCTTTTGGTGATCTCTGGCGACTTTAGGTCAATGAGCCCTGCATAGGTGTTATAACCAGTCTTTAGGTGTGAGCGAGTGTGAGATGGTAGTCTCTCAAGCGTCTTTCCCAAATCTTCTCTCATTTTTCTAAAGTGACTGAAGGGTTAAATTGTTCACTGCCAACCCAGTTGATATGGATCTTTGACGTCTGTAGGCGTCAGTGGCAGTGAATGAAAGTCAATCTTTTGCATGGTCATGATATTGGGGATGTGCATTGTAATACTGTTTAAACTGTGTTTTGATTGTGTTTGCAACTTTGCAAAAAAAAAAAAACAAAAAACTTGCTGCACAGAAGGCTGGTCCGATAAAAGACCTCACAATGGAAACAAAGAGATAAGAAAAAGTGCACATTTGACTGCTTCTTGAAAACAGCCCTGAATGGAAAATACTAACTTGGGTGCTGATAGTATCGTAGCATTAGCATGCCATTATCCCAAAGAGTTTGTTTACCATCTCCTTTATGTCTTTGCGCATCTGACACTATCTCCATGGAGCTCAAAGTGTATCATGCTCGGTTGTGTTTCAAGTGGCGGCGCCAATTGTCCGCCTGTGGCGACCGTGTGACCGCCGATGTTTAAATTCAAGGAGAATTCCCGAGTAAACTGCATAGGAGGCAAACAGGGAAAAATGTTGCCTCATGACCACTTGGGATTTTCTTTTTACCCCTCCAGATGCCGCTCTTGGTTTGAATATAAAATCCAGCGCAATGGAAATGTGAATTTCCACAGCTGTTTTAAACTAAGTGTGCCTTCTCGAGGAGCAAAAAGATATTAAAAGTGCTTCATGAGGCTTCATTTTACCATAAAGTGGGAGCACTAGTCTAGTTCATCTCCATCCATCCATCCATCCATCCATCCATCCATCCATCCATGCATCGGGTAGCAGGCTTGCTGGTGCCTAATCCAGCAGTCTTTAGGTAATAGGCGGGGGACACCCTGAACTGGTTACCAGCCAATGTCATGTTTTTTGAATGTAGGAGGGAGCAGGAGAGAACACTCCCAGGCACGGGGAGCGCACGCAAACTCCACATAGGAAGCCGGAAGAGGCTATTTGAAATCAGGGCCCCTGACCTATGATTGATGAATTTCGACTCTTTATTTAAATGAAAAAAGTACACACTAAAATTGAATTAAGAGCAGAAGTAAAGTATTGATACAAACTTATGTGAAAATACGCAAAATACGGGAAAATGGTAACCTGTAAATGTTTATAACACCCTTGTTGCCCTCAAAAATATCACTGCTGTTTTGTAATGTGCCACTGTTGATTCAATCATTTCTACTAGAAGTGTGACATTAACAACTAATCAATTATTATTCATTTATTAGTGGTTCATTATTACTGCCCTTATTGCTCTATTACATTACAAACATACAATATTTTTGCTGTTTTTGTTTTATTGCATACTTTATTATTTGCTCGATAATGGAATGGAGTCTGCTCGGGGAAGTGCGACTCTTAATTTGAAAACAAAATTGTACTGTTCGAGTCACACCATTAAAAAGATATTTTAATTAGATTCACTGATACCTGGAGAAACTCTGTCAACATCAACATACTTTCCTGTATCCCGTAGGGTGCTCTTACTGCCATTTGAGAACCACTGACCCAAATAACCTTGAAATATGTTTATTTTTATATAGTTAAAAAAAGTGGTGTCCTAGAAAACTATGTTTAACTATTCCCCCTACATTACTATTTTGTAATTGATACATTTGACCCATAACATAAAAGAAGAGTTAATTAAAACAAAGGAAGTAATGTCAGTTTTGGAACAATTAGCTTATTTTTTCTCCTCCTGTTTAAGAACATCCTTCAATGTTTTAATTATCCGGCTTTAATATTCCATGTTGTACAAAATTCCCACGAGACAGACTGATTAAATTAGTCATTTATTCATGTAGCCCTCATAGGCAATGGCATATTTAAATGCAGTTTATGCAGCTCAATGTTTGCTTTTCTCCATATTTGAACAAAGAACTCAAATGGCCTCGTCGGAGCCTCGGGCAATTGGCGCATTTTGTGTCCCGTAAAACTTTGAGGCAACACGTTAAGCTTTCCTTTCTTACTAAATTGGGGACAAGTGCTTCAAGGTCTTCACAAAAGTGATTATGTAAAATGTCAGCCTGGGCCTTATTGCAGGTCTTATTCCGCTAACGTCGTGATAATCAACTTCTTGGGTCAATTTAACCTAAGGCGCTTCGAAATTAAGTTGCAGGAGTCAAAATGATTTCGAAAGCATGTGCGCGCATCTCAAATCGTCTCACAAATCGTATTTCATGCATTTGTCATGCGTCACTGAGCATAGGAACGACAAAAATGAGGAAACATTCACTTTACTTCCTTACGCTCATTTTAGTTTTGTATTGAACAATCATTTTTTTGTGATTATTTTTGTGTCACTGTGGAGGTCGGTGAGCTAGTGCAACTGTTCTCAACTTGTGTGAAATCATTTTTTAGCCAAGCGCCATGCCATGGCTGGCATATGAGGACTTAAAACTTTGGAAGTGGCATCTCTTTGGGACGGTTTATGGATCAACTCCAGAAGATAGATCATGTAACTTCAAAATTTAGCAAAATAAAGGTGCACTAGTTTTGCAAAACAGTTGCTCTAACACCATTTTGGAACAACTTCATGTTCCAACTCATTTGATCTTAATTTAAAAAGAAAACTGCAGATACTTTTGAAAGGCAAACTCATTTATACATTGCAATAGGTTGTTTCATGTTCTAGTTCATTTGCTCTTGATTTGAAAAGAAAAAAAAAAGTATTGTTCATGGCATGGCGTTAAAAAGCAATTAAGTTTATGTGACTTCACATTCCCCCATTTGAAAACCGCTGAGCTAGTGGTTATCTTTTATGCCTCTTCATTTCAAGATTCTGCGTTTGAATCCAAGTTCTTGTATCCCCGAGTGGAGTTTTTTCCCCAAGCTTGCAGCGGTTGTCTCCAGATACCCATCCATCTGCGTCCGATTTACTGAGAACTCAAAATTCTCCAAAAGAGTGAATTGTTGTTTCTCTAAAATTGCCCTAGAAGAGACTGGTCTTTCGGGTGTACCCCGCATTTTCTTGCAAAAGTCAGCCCTGGCCCGCGACCTCGATGAGGACAAAACAGAAAATGGATGCATGTGTCAATTTGACAACTTAACGGGAAGGTTATAACCAACGCCTCGATGATGAAGTCTTTACAATAAACACCCATCGACTGTGTACGTTCCCGTATACACAAACGCATGCGGTGTGGCCCGACGCTGTGTGTCAGCTTTTATTAGGACTAACTTTGCAGATAACCTCCCCCAGGCAGATGCTAGACACTGTAATTATAAATCTGTCATTATTCTTACAGCCTTTTCATTTTCTCCCGGCTCTCGCTAAACCACCAGCACTCGGCTGTCTTACAAGCTCAGTGCGTGCATGCACACACAGAGACGTACACACACACGCACGCACACACACACGCAGACAGACAAATATCCTCAGGCAGGCACCTTCACAATCGGCCTTGATGATACAGCTCGCATTGATGTTGATTGAAATGGCGTGCAGCAAAGTATGGCAGAATCGTCTTATGATGACGGATCAGTGGAAGTGAAGAAAAGCAGTTTGTTGTGATTTTGTTACACGTCACACATATAATAAGCAAAGTTTCACGTGCCACTTAAATGAGACTGAGAAACTCCACAATAGTGTAAAGGAACTCAAATTTTTGAAATGGGAAGGAAAAGCCACGCAAAGTCAAATTTGGAATACTCGCAAACGCTGGTTCTAGTTTTGCACGGTGCCTTTCATTTGCAGTCTGGGCGCAGGAAGGTTAACATCTCCAAAATTCATCACAAAATGTCTTGAGAAATGTTGCTATGCCGTTGTTTCTTTTAGCATTTCTCCAACATCATACCAATACATTAGATAGTAAGTAAACATTGCTTGTTTGCAATTTGGATGATTTTCAACAAATTGATATTTTATATTATTTATACATGAGTTTCATTTTTTTCCCATTACACTGCAGAGTATTGACTGCCATTTTCTGAATTTGAACACTAAAAACAAACGTTTTCACTTGTGCATTTGCAAGTCAATACCTCTTGAATCAGCCTTTAAAGGTAAAGCATTTTAGTCCACTTTCTTCAATAAACTTTATCCCCTTCAACTTCGTGTTGGCACCAAAACGGCTCAATATTTGTTTTCACATCTGATCAAAGCAGTTGTCTTTTTGTAGAATTCTGAAAATTGACATCTCAGTTAAAAATGTGTATTTGTCAGTCAAAATAAATCTCTGCAACATGCGCCTGTTTTTGCCAAAACACACATATATATCCATGCATGCATCCATCCATTTTCTAGTTGGTTAAAGCGTAATAGCAATTGACAAACTAAACGATAAGGTTACATACATGACAGCAAGTTAACAAAAAATAATCAAATTCAAATCCTTTAGATGAGTAGCGGAACCTAATTATGTGGTACAAGCGTGGAGGCAAAAGTAGTCAAATCTGAACTGGGGGAGATAAAGTGGTTGCCATGGTGTCACGAATATATAATGAAGGTATATGAAAGAGATTGACTTTAATTCCTTCTCAAATTAGCCCCAAGACAGGATTTGGCATTCCAGCGCGTTTATCGTCCAAATCAGAAGGAGAAGAGTTTAAGGCTGAAAAAGAGGGGCGGGTGTGAAACCCGACGCCTGTAACCTTTGCTGGCGATGCCCGGCCGGCTTCTTCCCGAGAGGCCGGCGTCGGTCAGCGGCTGATGTCTGGCCTACATACATTTTTAATGCCGACTCTCGCTTTCCCTATACGACTAGACTGCATTGCGTCAACACATCCTAATGCTTCTCGCGCACACAAACACGCACAGGCTCGCTCTCGGATGTGTGCAAAACACACGTGCACACACACGCCTCGGTCTTGTGAGGTGAAGCTGCTTTTTGTTTTTTTTTGGCTCATACACACACACACCAGGGAGAAACAAAGCACTACATGAAAGTTAATGGTGTGTGTGAAGGTGCGTACACAGCGCTATAGGTGTGTGTTTGTGTGTGTGTGACATGTCTCTGAGGAGATGGTCTTAGCAGGATGTGTTGTATTGATTAGTTGCCGACGATTATTTCACTCCCATCAAAGCAACTTCCCCCCCCCGAACCTCCTCCTAACCCCCCCCAGACTGTCTGCTGGCTTCAGATCGTAAAAGCCACTTTATACTCAGGCTGGGCCACTCAAAAGTCTTTTTTTTATTCCTTGGCTGAACGGAGAAACATGACATATATGTCGCTGTTTTGGTAAAAGGGCACTTATTGACTTTTTAATTGCTTGTGTACAAGTAGGCGGTCTCTAGAGGACCCTTAGCTTTGCTACGGCATGTCCGACACTTACAGCAAAAAAACCCAAAACAAATGCAACTGTTCCGCCAATGGCCAGTGTTCCTGGAGGTTAAAGTAAGACATTTTTAAATAAAGATGAAGACCTTTCCATTGGTTGATGCGACTTAATTATTCGTTGACTGATATTGGTACACTTTAAAACTCTGTCGTATTCTGTTTTTGGAAGTATTCAAAGCGCTTTAGAACACATAGTGCACCCCAATTACCATTACGATCAAAATGTATTTTATAGTCCGGAAAATACAGTATTCGCTTTTACTCTGGAAAACAATAAGCTATATTTTGGACTATTTTCTGCCATGTTACAGCACAAACAGTAAATAAATAATAATAATAAAAATAATAATTTGATACATGATTCATGACTATTTTAAATACTAACACATTTGAATAAAGGTGGTTTTTTTTAAATTGAAGTTATTGACTTCATAATAAACAGATAACTTGTTTATAGAAATATTCATTATTTGCAGACCTATTGATTGATCTACAAAATCAAACATAAACTTAGTAACAGGTTGCGTTAAAATCGTAGTCCAGCGTTTCTAGCTTTTCAACAATAATGGAGTGTTGGTGTGCAATTCCACGCCGTACTTGGCAACAAAATACCGACTGAAGACGACTATGTTCATCTGTAGCAAATAATCATTTATTAATTTTCAAGTGGTTGTCCTGGTTAACTCTACGGGTTGATCTGGAGCCTATCCCATCCGTCTCTCAGCAAGAGTACTGGGGTACCCCCTGCAGTGGTCCCCAGTCAATCACAGTCATTACTTTTCCCACATTCAAAAGGCAGAAAAGCAGTTGAAAACTATTGAGGCCAGTCGAGTGCTGAAGGTTCCCTGCTGCTGGTGTAACATTGAAGCGCCTTTGTGCTTTTCCCTTCAAATTCTTTTGGCAACAAAAGGGCGGCTTTGACAACCCCCAGTGCTATTTTCAGGATGTCTGAACTAGCCCACGCTCCCAGAGCAAGAGTCCCCAAGCTTCACTGTACATCCGCGAAAGGCTTGAAAAGCAGCCCTTTTTCCGGGTAATTACAGTTTAACACCACAAATGGAGCGAAATGGCTTTCCGAGGATACACAATTGATTTTGAGGTAAATTGCTCATTTTGCTTACGGCCTCTCCCCAGAGTGGAGGGCTCCCCTGACAGGAGGATGGTATCCGAGCTGGCCATCAACATCCAGGTGATGAAACTTCAATAAACTTTAAAGAGAGTTGGCCTGTTTGTTCTAAATAACCTTTTGAGAAGTTCTTCGGTGTTTCCGCAAGGCTCGAAATAAGGGGCTTTACGTTGCCTTTTGCTGCGTTGATTTCGGACTCATATGAACTAGACTTGCTCAACTGAAAATCAAGCGCCCGCCGATGATTTAAAATGTCAGTTGACGCGTGTTCAACAGTGCCAGGATTCGTTAAGACTTAATTAGTGATCAGTATGAAACAATCACCGTATTCTAGTGCGCTCTCACAGTTTCCAAAAGGTGGCTTTTCTGCTAATGTAAAAGGAACAATGTTCAACACCTCGCAAATGTAAACGCTGAAGATTTCAAGGACTGCATCGTACTGCAAAATAAATTGCCCGTGACTCAGGCGGCTTACAGGTTCATTTCGATCCGGGGATATTAAGCAAAGTTTCTCCCAGACAAAAGCATCCTATTTAGAGCGCAGCTGTTAAAAAGCCACTAATGGGCATCAGGCAAGCATTTGAAACTGTTGGCGTCTCTGGAGTCTCCAACGTCTCTGGTGCTGCAATAATGAGCTAGCAGGCTACTTTCGGCTGCCTGAAGGTGTCAAAGTGACCTCTGCGTGCCTAGCTTAGCGTATTCTGCCTTGCTATGAAAAAAAGAACCTCAGCCCCTGCAGTAAAATAATGATCATGCAACACGAACCCAAATTCAATTTTTCGTGTCCAACTCACAGTGTGGCACTCATCATTCCCTGACCTCAACTCTACTGAGATTATTTGGAGCTGCTTTAAAATGACGATCCAGAGGAGATGCTAGCATTTCTCCAAACAAGCTGCAGGCAACAAACACGAAGCCATCCAGGCTCTTTTCATGTTCAGTTTTTGAGGTGATATGAAGGAAGGGACTTCACTGTAAACACATTGCTTGTTGGTTGAATTCGCAATAAGAGAATTAGAATAGAGAAATGTCAGAATAGAGCTAAAGTAGAGAAATGTGAGACTAGAACTAAAAGTATTTCAGTTGTGTACAACAGAGCTTCCCGAACTTTTTTCAACCAGTTCAAAAACAATATAGCCTTGAAAAAAATGATCATTTTGTGCCGTTTTATTTGCTTGGTTACGCTTTGGAATAACATTTGTTGTGTTAGCATTAGGTGTATTTTATTCAGCAACTACGAAGATTGTGCAACATCAACTTTTCTGTTCTGACTCTCATAAAATTGTGTTACTAACGATGATGCATATCGGTATAAAACTTAACAAAAGAAAGGCATTCAACATTTAAAAAAAAGTCACTGTAAGACAATTTAGCAATAATTTTCATGAAGTTCCAATTAATTTGCTCTTTATTTGAAAAGGGAAATGTTCTGTTCCTCCTGCGGCATTAGAAAACAGAAATTTGGTACACAACCATAAAAAAAAAGCTGGCATTAGACAAATATCGTTACTTTTCCGTTGCTAAAAATAAATAAACTCGACTAACATCTCATTTCCACACTGACCTTTTCTTTTCTTTTTTAAGGTTACAATTGTAACACATAGTCTATGTTATTAAGAATTAGATTGTTTCACAGGTTGCTTCATGTTCTAAATAATTTGCAATCAATTTGAAAAGAAAAATCAACTGTTATGAACACAACTCACATTATATTTACTGTTAACTGCAGAGACTGTATACCCCAGGGGTGCTCATACCTCTTTGATAAAATGGAGTTCTTACTTGCAAGAAAATTTTACATTTAACTGTCAGAAATCTTCACTAATTTATGAAGAAACAGCTCGTGTTCAAAAATGGTTTTTATTTTTCACTACCCAAACTCCAAAATGACAAGTTTTGCTTGTTTGATCGCAATGCCGTCCAGAATATTATACATGCATACTGCGGACAGGTTTCCAGTCAATCATAAGGCATAAACAGACAACAAAAAACGTTTTAATTTGAACTTCTAAACATACTTTAATCACATTGATTTCCTCTGTAATTTCTATGATTAGACTCCAAATATTGTCTAAGATTCAAATTCACCTGAGACCTGTCAACATCGCATTCGTCATTGTCTTTGCCTTGTCAAAACGAACCTGATTTTGGGTTCATTTCACAACTGTCTCGCAGGGATGAAAAAGCAAGGGGGCTAAATATAGCTCTGATAGAACTAGGGCAAAAAAAGTTGTCAGAAAAGTGTCCCCGGGCTATCCATCCATCCATTTACGGCTGCTTATCTGGCATCGGGTCGCAGCGCCAGTCGTCTTTTGCTGAGGCAAGGCAATCCAATCATCCCAAATGTCTACAGGTGCAGCGGGAAAAATGGGTCACCTGCAGGCTCTTTCTGTCTTATACTGCTCACTGCAGTCATTACAAACCATCCAGCATACAATGGATTGATCCCTGGTATGCCTTCTGAAGATTATTTGACACGAGTCTCACTCCTTTTTTTTTTTTTTTTCTTTCCCTACTGCCAATCTGAGATGCTGCAGATAGTTGCGATCTGCCACCGTGTGGTTGGAAAACTGGGCTGGACTCACGTTTCCCAGAGAAGGCATGTATTTAAAGAGTGACTTTATACTTTTACAAGCCTGATAGCGGGGATGATTTTGAGCGATTATGATCAACACATTTTCCTGGCTCGGGTTTTGAAAAAGTGGGTTGTGCTTATGAGGCAGACGCAAACTGATGGCGCAAAGATGTGCCGTCCTATTTCTTCTTTGGTAAGGTCAAATATATTTCACTATAATAATAATGCAGGAATCAGCAAATCTAAAGCAATGCTTTTTCGTGCCATGGCAGGAAAAGTAGTTTTCTTTTCAAATTAAGAGCAAATTATTTGGAACATGAAAGAACTTGTGAAACAGTATTTATTTCTACATTAATAATATTTTTTATCGTAGAAAGATGAAATAATGTTACTTTGTCGTATTTATTTCTAGGTATGTCCAAGTCAGTGTATTTGTTTAATACCTTGAAAAGTTATTCCAAGGTTATGTTCCAAATTATTACTCATAACTGTTTAAAAAACAAGAATACAGTATAAAGTGGTGTTTTTCCAATGTGTAAACGTGAAGGCAGGTATATTAGATTTGAACAACTTCTGCAGTTATGAACAAATTTAATTTACTTTTTAATCCTGTCAAAAGAACAACATAGTTACAAATTAGGAGCAAATTAATTGGAAAATGAAAGCTGTTGCTGAATTGTGTAATACTGACTTCTTAACATGGTCTTTTATTTTGTTATGTTTTATCATGAATGATGCAATGACAGCTACAAACATTTCACATGGGGTATATTGTTGAAAAAAAGTTTGAGAACCACATGCTGTTTGTTAGAAATGCGTCTTTAACAAGAATACAGAAGATTAAGTGAATATTTTGAGTATTACTGGACATTTGCATGATTGCACGTTGATTATCCGCCATTTCTCATCAACCAAAATTAATATTTCCGAGCACCCCGCTAAAAACCAAACAGGAACACACCAATCTGAGTTGATTTCTGCAGACAGTTAGATTCCGCAGGTATGCGTGCCATTCAAAGCCTTTCCAGCTGTTAATTGTTTTGAATCGATTGAATGAAAACATGGGATGACACATGAATTTGTCGGCGTGCGCTGGCTGGCTTTGTCATTACACTGATTGCTCTCTACTTGATTGATTAACTGGCAGCTGCTATGATTGGAATCAGCTGCTGTCTGATTGGGAGAACCTGTCATTTTAATCAAGTTTTTTTTTTTTTTTTTTTTTTTTTTACATTCGCCGGATGACCGCCGCCTGATGAAAATGACAGGTTCCCGGCTTGTAGAATATTGAATATTTAATATAGAATATGAAATATTGTAAGCATAATACTATGGGTTATGTTTTGGGGGTGGGGGTGGGTCAAATTAAGGGTACTTGTGGTTTGCACATCGCGATTCAATTAAGCGAGATAAATATTTTTGTTAGTGTTGATTGTGTATTTTAATGAGGTGCGTGATTGGTTTTGGGCGAATGCGCCATATGCTCTTGTTTGTTTTGACACTGCACACATGTGAATACTCGATAAACGCTTTCTTTGGAATAGCGGCTTGCATTAGCAAGAGCTGGGCTGCAAGGAGTCTCATGATGCATTTGATCCCTCGACTTCCGGCTAATGTATAGCGCGCTGGATTATACAGTATTTGCGTCACATTTGTTCGGGCCAACAACCGCGAGGAGCAATGTAGTCCTTACAGCGATTCATTCATTTATTTATTTATTGCTACCTCAATTTAATGTATTTTTCCCTCAATTTACAAAGCTCTTCCTTCAGTGTTTTAATATGTAGCCTCAGTTTACTGATCTTTTGACTAATATGCAACCAATAGGGAACTGATATTTTTCCTCCAGAGGAGTAAACGAAAAGTACTAAAGGGTCCTCTTAGTATATGAATTTGTTCCTTTTAATTCACCCATACAATTTGTTCCCCTGAGAAGGCCAAATATGTTCCTTCAGGGGGTATAGATCAGTAAAGTGAGGAAAAAATCTGTTCCCTCTGTCTTATCTGCGGGAGCAGGTACAGTAAGTCAACTGAAAAAACTGATTAGTAAACTGAGGATGCTAATCGGTTACCTCAGTCTACTAATCTGCGCCCTCATTTTACTCATCCGTAAATCCCTGAGAAAACGAAATATATTCTATGTTTTAGAGATGCTATTGTGATTTTAATCACGTTTAATCGAGGGAAAAAGCCCAGATATATTTTTAAAGGTTTGATGTATTCAAAATAAATCCTATGCAAAAGGTATCTATTCATAGCTTATGCATAATTTGCTTAAATGCCATTTAAGTAATTCCAACTAGTGTCAACACGTCTTGTGCACCCACTCTGCAACACCTTGATTTCACCAATTAGCTCATTTTCACATAGTTGTTTTTTCAAGATAACAAATGAACACTAATTTGATGTACTCATTGTTTCATTTTGTAATCATTTTTTTGGACAAATGTATTTAGGAATGATTTCTCAGATGTATGAAGTCCTCATTCCGTGCATTTTAGAACTTTCCACAAAGATGACAGTCACTTCTCATGTTTTCGCTATATGTGCGTGAGGCACACGATTGCTAATGTGTGAAGTCCTTCACATTTGTTGTAAATTGCTGCGTGTGTACCCTACTTTGGATGCAAATAGGGAGATGTTGTAATGTGTGCTTCAGGCAAGTGATGAAGCTAAACATCCAGCTTGTCGAGTGTTACATATGCGTATTTTGCATACGTAGCCCAAAGGCTGTTTGTACGATCGTTTCAGGGCTAATGTGCGTGGATTAATTGAGAAACGGCGGTTGTTTCTTCCACAAAGAGAAACAAAGAAGTCAAAATGTATGGGCGCATCCTCGTCGAGCGACTTTTCTTTGTGTGAGCCAAATTCATTTTGTCCTGACATTGGCAAGTCCTGTAAGGACGGTAATTGGATTTCCAGAATGAGCGAAAGTCTGCTTTTTCTCCGTGGCCCGCAATCGTAATTGAGGTTAAATGAAATGGTCAGCCGTGCACCAAACCTCAGCGGATGTTCGGCGACCAGGGTGTGCTGAAAAATGAACGTTTCTCATCTAAGCCTTTACTCTTCAAAGACATTCAAATTACAATAACAAGGGGGTATAGTTGACGTGATGGACGTTGAGGACGAAAAAAAAATCCATGTTATTACCCATTTCAGATAAGATGCATGCAGAGATGTCTCCAAGAAAAGTAAATATCACACGCTGAGCATAATGATCGTGGTTAGTATAATCAAAGAAAGATACTTTTGTTAAAAAAAAAACAACTGTTTCTTTCATTGGTCAATACTGTAACTAGGAAGACGTTTTTTGTCCTAGCAAGTGATAATCAAAAAAGAAGCGCAATAATAAGTAATATCCTTTTTAGAAGGGCAACAGGCAATGAATATTTTGGTATTTGGATATGCTACTGAAATTTCTAATAGGTATTTGGATTTAAAAATATATATATATATATATAAAAGTGACATTTTAGCTTAGCCCTGTTAGCAATTTTGGTTCAAATAGCTGATTTGAATGACCCTTGCTCAAAAGGGATTAGTAGGAAATGCAATGGCGTTCAACTGCCTTTGAAAAAACAAAACAAAAATCCGACGGCTCTAGCCAGCCTATGTAGGGCAGTTGAGGGACGCAAATGCGACTAGCATCTAGTGCTGCTCGTCACTGCTAGTGCTGCTAGCCGTTAATTCTCTAGCCGTGCTTATCGCTGGCAACATGTGACCTAAAATATATAATGTCAGCGTAGATTTTAAGCATCCTTCATTAGTACAATTAGCATGAACATTTTTTTCTTGCTGCAGTTAGCTTGACAGCTAGCTCAATAAATAATTGGGAACGTGAGGCTGAAAAATATGCCGTGTACTTGTTAAATCAATGTTCTCATGTACTCGTTTCACCTTCCTGCCTAGGTACTGGTTTAGTCTAAATGGGATTTTTCTTTTTTTTTTGTTGTTGTTACGGATTAAGTCTGCTGTATAATACCGCCGCCATGTCCCCCTCGATAGTGATTTCACACAACAAAATTGCTCTCATTTTCTTTCCCAGGCAACTTACCAAACATCTTCGGCGTCCACATCGCACTCAGCCCCAAACTGGCAAATGTCGCAGGTGGATGTTTCCTTCTGACCCGCTTCAGCCGAGCCCTCACCTCCTAGAAGTAACAAAACGTCAAGAAACGTCAAGAAAATTTCCCTTGCCTCACCTTCCGCAGGGTATGTTCATGTCACTTTTAAACAATGGCATCAGTGCTTATCAGACAAAAAGGAAATGCTTATCATAGCAGACAATAACAACCAACATTATCATTTAAGACTAATCGAAAAAGATTACATTCGATAGTGTAACAGTGTTCCCTCGCTTTAACATGGTTCACTTTCAGTGGTATTGCTGTTTTTTTTGTGTGCATTTTTTTGCCTACTTTTTACTATGGTTTGAACTTTGGGAACGTCTAAACAGAGAAAAATGTGTGAAAATGTTAATGCCAGGCCTGAGAAAAGTGTATAAAGTGGAGTAGTGGAGTAGTATATGTTGTTAAAAGCTAAATGGTTAACTTCCAGGCTCCATTTTACATTTGTCAAAATATATATCCATACCAATACTGAGTCAGAACACCAAGAAATATTTTTTTCACATTTTGTTGTTGTTTTTTTTTATAATACTTGCGACTCCAGATATGACAACAAACTTAATATAGAGAAATAAAAAAAAAAAAAAAGTGGTGTAAAATGTTTGATGGTCAAACGCTATGCACCAAATCTCCCATTGCGGTATGATCCTGAAAATCAGCACCAAACAACAGGAACATGTTTGTTCTCACACTCCCCGCCGCAGATACGGCAGGTTTACATATGAAAAGCTATCTCCTTCATCCGCTGGCCTCCGCCAGCCCGTTTCGCACGCCCCTCTCCTTGCCCGACCGACGCTCATCTATCACGCTCAAAATCCCGCTGATCTTTTTGGACTGCCTCTTTTATTCCATCCCGCTGATTTTCTCACAGTGTGGTTACTGGCATCAGGCTTACACTAGCTTAGGGACTCTGCCAGTGCATATGAGGATTCGCAAGTGGCTGAGGCGGGCGGGGGATAGCTGAAAGAAAAAGGCAATTTGGATGATCTCAAATTGCATCCTCCTAGCGCATACGGCTCTTGCCAGTCTCCGCACACCTTCTGTGCGGGCCCACTCCTCCTCTGACACCTTCTATTTTTAAACTCACAAGGGAGACTACAGAAAAGACGGTGAAGGGGCGGAACTTGGCATCATTTTCTCGTGGCGTGTATTTAATCTCGCTGACACGCGGACGCCCACATCGCCGGCGCCGTCGTGCATCGCTCCCTCGTGTCGCCTCTTTCATTTCCCCCTTTTGAAACCTGTGTTATTTCTTGTGATCCCCTGTGACACAACTGGGATGAAGGAGAAAGAACTCTTGGTGGGACTGAGCGGCGTGTGCGCGCACGCGACCCCATTTACCGCCATCGGATTAGCTTGGCTTTGACTTGGAATTCAAAAGGTCAAAGTCAGTTAACTTTCATTTATTTGACTTTTTTTTTTTTCATCCCAGCACCACGATTGAAGAGTGGGTACCATGTTCGTCTCCCAGTCAAGGTTGCGTGTTATGGTCTAGGCCGCGTCGGCACACATACGATATTTAGATAGGTGACATGAGTTAGGCTGTTATAAGGTTGTGACAGCTGTCTTTCTTGGCCTACCTTATCAGTGGCAATTATGGCTATTTTGGTGTGGCATTTTGTCATCTGAGCTGTGCAAAGCCCCTCCCCCTACACACACACCCACACAAAACCAACTAAATTGGTCACAGTGTACACTTTATTGTCACAAACCTGTTTTACAATCGTCGTGTGTTGTGAATCTGGAACTAGAAAATACGTACTGTATATTCATTCATTCACAATTAATTGTCAATCCATCCATCCCTTTTCTATTTTTATTATTAGTTTTTTTTTACATACATTCAAATCCTTGCTATGGCAATTCTTGTGTTGGTACTACTGGTTTCCTTCCACAGTCCAATACCATGCACAGGAGGTGAATCGAAGACTATAAATTGTCCCGAAGAGTGAGTGGGTGTTTGCCTTTGTGAGCCCTGTGACTTATTTTGGGAGTGGAGGTGAATTCATCAATTTTTTTGTCAAAATTATCAATTTGTATTGGTTGGCCCTATCACCAATAAAAGTTGGTTGAAAAAAACTGCTATTCTTGAGTGGTTGTTTTAACACAAGGATCGGGCGGGCAAATAGCTATGAACTAGAGACGATTGAACCAATCTGCGGGTACATTACACCAATTTGTAGGGTGTAGTTTAGAGGTAACCAACTTGGATCATCAAGGTTACCAGTCTACCATATTTTTGTTGTAATCCACCTAAGCATCCTTATCAGGCTTCTACAAAGCTTTGTGAGGAGTTGATCAAATGAAACAGGTGCGGTGGAGAAGGGTTACATGGAAAGCATGCTGATAATTGCTCTTGAGGACCGGAGTTTGCGATCCCCGTTCATACAGGATCATCAGCGTCTTCATAATCTCCACGTTAGGTGGATGGATTTTCTCAGATGAGAAGTGCCCAACAGCAGAGATTTAGACATATTTCGAAAACACTTTTGAGGGAAATATGTCTTTAATGTTTGCTGAAAAACTCTTAGGATTTTGAGTTCAGTTCATGAAAAATCAGCTGGGAAATCCATCTCTAAATTGGCCCATCACTGACGGACTTCCCCCTTCATCAAGCGCTTGCAATTTATGATGTGAAGCCTCATGAAAAATACACGGACTGAGAAGGGTCACCAGTGATGGACTTAAACCCAGTTCTGTTAGTGCTCAGTCTATTTTTTTTGTTTTATAAAGCACACACCAAATATATGAAAATGCTCGCTGAAGGCGGACGTTCCGTCAATCGGTCGATTTAGCGATCGATTGCCGAGCTCTGTGTAAAATGGGTGCAAAAACAAACGTAGCATTTATTATTGTTGTTCAGACGTTTTGAACAAACATTGTGAAAAGCTTATGGGTGATACAAACAGAACTGTGATCCTTTGTGCGTTGCTCCTTCCAGTACTGCAAACCCACCATCGCTCTGCGCACTACCTTTACATTACCACTGGAGACATGCCGGACATTGTTTCCCGCTCCTGAAATCCCTGATAGAGTCTCACTCACCTTGTTCCTTCATCTGCTAAATCCCCAGAATCAAGAGACACGCCGGATAATGACCAGCGTGATGAGCCCTGATAGCACGCTCACAATAACATTCGCACACACAAGCACTACATCATGTAGTATTGATCCAGGCCTGGACTTGCCCCAGCTCCATCTCTTGCTTTGTTTTCCTTTAAAAACAACAACCTAAGGCAAGATGGGGAGGATAGCGGACACATTTCTCATCAAATTTCTTGAAAAGACAGAAGAGGAGATTAGGGTGACATGACACCAGATTAGAGGAGATGAGGTGGATAAACATTCAAAGGACAGATGAGCAGCGAATGGGAATCAGACACGGAGGTGCTGATGGGGAAACGTGTGGTGCTTAAAGACCGTCTCTAATCTGCTGACTACCGTCTGGGCTTTGGTCATGCGGGGGGCATGAACCTGGCGTGTAAAGACACGCGCCGTGTTGGAACATCGACGCGTGATGCTGTTGCCTCTTGATTTGTTTGGTTTGATTTCGTGTCACCGTGACGAAACCTCCAGCTGTATACCGGAAGTGGGAAAAGCCATCAATTGGCTGTCAATTTTCAAAATCCCGACTGACTGCTTTGTTCAAGATTGCAAATGTTCACCAAGGAATATGTTCGAAATTTTCCCTGTGACAGGAAAAAAAATAACTAGAAATGTTTGAGATTTTTTTTTTTTGCTTGTCACAAGAATAGGGGGACGTTTGCCAACTTGAAAGAATTCCGACGTGAACACAACGTTTAGTACTCTCGCAAATGTTCAGCCCTCAGTGGGATATCGGTAAAAAAGACATTTGGAATGTACATCATGTGAGCTTTGTCGTTCTTGAGATCAGTCTTGGTCTCAAGACCGCTTTTTAAGGTGTTCATGGTGCCATTATCTGAATGACTATATGCAGTCAAACAAATATCACAGTGGCTAAAAAAAACCTGACAATTTTATGCATCAGAAACTCGTGTGTGTGACCTCAAAAATGCACTTCTGCATGAATGGTCTTAAAATCATGCACCCTCATTCACTACATGCCTCAGCATAAAACAATGTTTGGACCGTTGCGCTCATCCAAATTCACATCAGAGTGAAATATCATAAGCAATTTCCTCCTGGGACTATGAAAGCAAGCAAGTATGAAGGCCTAAACAGAGGGCAAAGAATTGGAGCACAAGGTTCTCATACAAATGATGAATGAAGG
Organism: Hippichthys cyanospilos; assembly: GCF_059441005.1. Lineage (NCBI taxonomy): Eukaryota > Metazoa > Chordata > Actinopteri > Syngnathiformes > Syngnathidae > Hippichthys > Hippichthys cyanospilos. The sequence continues at coordinate 14,227,192 of NC_142373.1, read as the reverse complement.
CGCAAAGAATCCTGGAAAACAGAAAAAAAAAAAAAAACGACTACTCTGACCTTGGTTGGGAACTCTCTGGGGAGATCGACTGAGGGAAGGATGTGTGATGAATCATTTTCGGTGGCTGCATGTCTTCCAGGAGACGCTGGCCACGGAAGGCCACATTTACGCTACTTTCGAGTGGATTGAGCCATCAGTGGTAGAGTAGTAGTTAGGCACAATGTGCATTTGCACAGCATTCGCAGCTTTCCGCAGTTAGTTGTTAACGCAAACATGACAATTGCTTTGGATGCAAGGAAGCGTAGACGCTGAGTCTTCAACCGATGCTGTTTCCCATGCTGGCAAATTATCGGCTCAACATTAACGTGCTTTCTATATCCTCTGTCGGCCTACCACAAAAACAGCTGTGAAAATGCCAGCTTAGACAGACAGTGTGAACAAGGCCTTTAAGGAGGGTAGCGCTATGTTCGCTACTATATTTGAACCTTTTCACTCTGAATACATTACAGTGCACCAACATCAAATGGTCAGAATCTAATTTGATTCTTTGTATTCAATACAGTGGAAAAGATTCAATACATTGGAAAAGATTCAATTCAGTTCAAAATACAGAAAGTAGGTGACTTGTTGCACCAAAAAGAAAATCATTGCACCTACATCTCCATCTTCTAAACCAGTGTTCCCAAACAACATGCCCGTTGGCCAGTTTGTATGGGCTGGACGAATATATTTTGGACAAATGATAAACAAAAGTTTGCAGTTGTGCATATATGCCCCAAATGTATGTTTTTTACCTGGGCAAGAATGTTGTTTAGTAACCTGGAATGCAGGGACTTTCATTGGATGTGTACGGCTCTAAAAAGATGGCACCTGGCGAGAGATGCGGAAGTCAAACGAGTGTAAAGCTGGCCATTTTGTACTCAGTTTTGCCACTGTACAAGTATTTGTTAAAGAAAGCAATCGCAACTGCACTGCTAGCTTTGACTATCCTTGACCACCTGTTACGGTATTACGATATGTTCTTACAAGCGGTGGGAAACGAAATTGAATGACATTTTCTCAGCAGGTGTTGTTCTGTTTTGCTTTACACAATGGACTTTGTTATCCTTTGTTCAAGTATAAAATGGTTCCGCTAACTTATAATTATCGCGTGAATAGGCAAGACTTCACTGTATATTTTTTAATTGCTATTTTTTGTGGCTTCGAAGCAACAACTAATTTACTGAGACATCTGTAAAGTTTGACTCATGATAAAATCATCCATTCTTGAACTGCGATATTTTTGCAATGTGGCCGTTTAACCAGCTGCCGGCGTATTTTAAACAATGAACGTCCCTCAGAACCACTCGCAAGCGACCGAGATGAACTTGTGAATAAAAGGCATGTAGGATAAACGTTACCTGGGGATGTTATCTTCCCGTAAACTGACACGCGATCCGTGAAAGATGATCTGGGAAGAAACAAACAGGAGCCCGCGAGCTAATGGCCTCGCTTGACGATACAGAATCAATGGCGGGCAGTCGTTTTCCATTTGCAACACGCCGCACCCCGTATGTGGCCCACGAAACCCATCTGAGATGTCATCTTTTAAGAAGACCGCGCTGACAATTAAACAATGAGGCCCATCAATCAAAGTGACGCGATCAACAGGTCAGTGCCCCTGAGCAGCTGATCCCACAGGGCAGAAGAACACAACACGACTGAAGGGGGGGAAGAGCAGAAAAAAAAAAATCTATAAGAGATATCAATATTGAAAAAGATGACGGATGAGACTGCAGCTAGAGGCCAGGATTCAATTTCTATTCCTTTTGTTCCTGCAGGAGACCATATCACTGCTCACAAAGTCATTTGTCAGCCGCCGGGCAAAATGAGGAGAAGGCGCCTCGTCCAAAAAGTGAGCCAAGGGCAGTTGTTCCAGTGACGCAAATGGCAAAATGAATTAGGTACTAAAGAATAATGACTGACATAAATAATGATATCATCGGTGACTTGGGGTGTGCTGGATAGAAAAATAAATACTGTCATTAAAAAAAAAAAATTACACCATGTGGACACTTTAGTGTACATGCCTGAAATTCAAACCTAATTTACCAAGTAGCCATTGTATTCTGGGTTTACACACTAAAGCCCCTACCCTACTTAAATGCAAACATTGTTGAAGGTGGCATTTGTGTGTTCATGTTTATTGTGGGAAATGAAAACCAATGGGCATGGGGAGAACATGCAAACCCCACACAGGAAGGCCAGAGCTGGAATTTCCGTGCAACACAAAAACCAATTAAGACTGTTTCAGAACAATTAAGATTGCTCAAAGCATTTATTCCACTGAGGGATTTACTTTGGCAAGTGCTGAGGAAGATACCGGCTTTTTGGATCTCATCAGGTGTCCGTTGAAAGTCCCAAATGTTGTTAAAGGGATAGTGTGTAAGATTTAGACCGTTTTTCATTACGGCCAGCTGAGGTGCTGTAGGTGCTGCATTTATCATTGTCTGTAGCTATAACAAACATGGCCGCCTCAAGAGAAGTGCCACTCCCCATGTAATATAATTTAATGATAACTAGACCTAGGATTGCAGTTAAAACATGCAGTTGGTGATTAAAAATACATTTATTTGTAAGTTTTTGAAATTTACATTGATTTAATTTATACACTGTCCCTTTAAGACACTCTTTACACAGTCTTAATTGTTCAGAAACATTTTTTTTTATCTCCCCAAAATGTTGAAAATGTTAAAAATATCTTTGTGACGGAAAAAAACGATTGCCTTTCACTACGTCTTAAGAACGTTTTAAGAACAATTGGGACCTTGAACAAAACCTGACAAATACCTGACGTGATTATTCATTCGCTACCTTCTTCCATGATAGCCGCGCGCCTTATTGTGCGCCTTAGTGCACTTTATTGTGGGCAAATACGGCAAATATCTCTCAAAGCATCAATGTGGAAATAAAAGATATCATGATACCAATATACTGGTTTTTCTACAGTCGTAACAGTTGACAATCATTTTACTAATTTAAGGTCATTTAGGTTTTATTGTACAGCCCCGAATCACCACTCGAAGGGCTTTACTGGTGAAGAGAAATCACATCACACAGAACATCACTATTAAACAACGGCATCCTCTGAACAAAGCTCAGTTCAGCAAAATTCAGTGAAGGAGCCAACACAAAGTAGCAAAATGACAGTACAAATGCAATTACATTATCGCCATGGAGAAATATGTGCTCCATATCTAGTTACTCCCATAATGTGTGTGGCACTTTTTTTGTTGTTGTTGACACAAATCCATCCTTTTTCTTCCTTTTTTTTAATTTATTTATTGTATTTTCAATCGGGGCTGGGGACCACCATCGTATGGGTATTGGCCCTTGTACAAGATTGGTCCGAGGGGGAAAAAAGAAAAAGTCTTCGGCTTCTGAAAATGTGGCCACTTCATCTTTCAGTTGTCAGCTATTGATCCAGATGAGCAATGCATGACACATCAATTATCCGTGATCATGATGAATCAGGTTGCGGTAACATAGTCAGCAAAAGACCCAAAGGAACCCTGCACTACATGACTCCTCAGATGGTATGACATCTTACCCGCAAACCTTGCAAACTATGAACCAAAGTCCCTCACTCATCTCTCCCGACAAATCCTTCCAAAGCACGTAGCAAATAAATAAATACATAAATAAATAAATAAATAAAACTGCCAGGGCCCGAGGAGCTGCTAACCAACTCATGAGCAGGGTCTTCAAGCTGGGTCAAACCTTTGCTGAATGGATTAAAAAGAAGGAATTATGGCTTTAAAAAGCTTTTTCCCAGCTTTGCGAGGATTAGTCCATGCATTATGTTTCTCTTTTTGCCCGAATGACTCAGCGGCCGCCCTTCAATTCAAACACCTATCTACAGTCAACCAGAGTGTTGCATGTCACGTTGAAGGAAAGTTTCATGACGACGCCTTCAAAGTGAGACGGAGGAACGGCAGCGTCGAGTTTTGGAGAACTTCACGTCCTCGTGCGTGGCTTATTTATTGTCATACTTTGGTGGATGCAGAATGACTGTTTTAGCCGTTACGATTGTGTGCTTACGTGAATAGTAGAGGCAGTGCTTACAGGCAAAAATTCTGAAGAGTGGAAAAAGATGTGCGGCTTGATTCCATAGTAGCTTGCTTTTTTTTTACTATTTGGATTTGCTATCTTCCATCAGTGTATTGGAAATTCAATTAATTTTCCCCTTCAGCTGGCACTTGCGAGTCTTGGTCTATTTCCTGAGAAATCCCCATCGCAATGCAAAGCATATGCGCGCGGTAGCAAACAATCTACATTTTTCTGCTTCTATGTGTTTCCCTTTTCCGTACGCCTTTGACTGGGTAATAAAGTAAAAGACGACTAACTTACTGTTGCATGCATACCAGAATGGTAAACCTAGAGATGATTAATAAACCGTTAATTTCTTTCTTAACTTAAAGGAGGGTGTCTTCTTTTTGCTGTTATATTGTTTTTATATCTGGTGCTTGCCAAGTCATGGATTTGTGAAGACTTTTGAGCCTCTTTTGTAATTCATAGTATACATGAATAAATTTGCTTGACATGATTCAGTTAAAACTGTCCCAATTCCAGACCTAGTTTCCGACCAAAATATATTTGCAGGACACTAGATAAGAGTGCGAAATCTTACTAATATGATCATTTTAATCAATAATGAATTTAACCGACCTGGTACTGGGTTACTTTTTTCAGTTTTAGACCAAGCTGTAAACCATATTAATGCTGTAAAAAAATAACAGTAGTTGAAAGTTCATTTATTTTGCTTTTTTCTTTTGTTAATGTTAAAAAGGATACAAAAGGTTCGGGGGGGGGGGGGGGTCATGGCAAAATATAACTGAGAAGCAATGGCAAAGGCTCTAAAATGTGTGTGTGTGGGGGGTGGGGGGGTGTTAGGGTACATGTGATTTTAACTTTATTTTTGCAGCAAATCCAATTTAATGCTTGTTAATGCCTTGACAGAAACAGTTTATTGTTTTTTTTTCCAAATTAAGAGAGAATTGGATAACTATTGCTAAATTGTGTTTTATTGCCCGTGATGCCTGTTGTTTTGTTTAGCTTTATGCAGCTACACGTTGTCATTCGTGACAAAATTTTCTATCAAATGGTTGATGCTTTGAATCAGTTAATATTATCTACGTTAGTTTCCGGAATTGCGAAATAAAATGCGCTTAGAAATATCAATCGAAATACAGTTCCAAAATGTAATAATTCAGATATGAATGGCACAGAAGTCTTTTGTTTTTAATGAATAATTGCTTTCTTTGCCAGAGGTTGGGGAAATATTTCACATGGAGGATGTGAAAACAAACAAAAACCATTTGTGAGTCAAAAAAAATACTTTGACCTAACATTTTGTTGTTTCGAACAACACCGAAAAGAGTGAGCCGTTTTGTATAAAACAACCTGGAAGGGTCGTACTTTTTTTTTTTTTTTTTACCCATAATGAAGTTGTTTTTTGATCTCATTATTTTTAATTGGAAATAGGTTGAGAACTGATGTCATAGATTGAGTTTCAATGAATATCAATTTTCAATACCGTGTATTCTCCTCATCTTACTCAGGAGATACTAACTGTATTTCTGACTAGCACAATAAATACACTTTTAAATGTGCTATGCGATGTTTTCAGTCGCGCATAAAGTAGCTGATGATTTACGCCCCACAGTTCAGCCCAGGTGGGTTCAATGTTACGGTTTCCGCGAGTGGAATACATCCTCAGTGTTTGTATTTTCCCATTCCAGTGCGGTTGAGGCTCAGTCACCTTTTTGCAGCTTGTTAAAGAGTGTGAAATAATGACAAAATGAATAAGTAATCCACTGGTGAAGGATATCAATTGGAGAGGGCGAAATGGCAAGTATGGCCCGGAGCCACTTGACTGTCCTCGACGCATAGCTCAAGTTGACAGATGTGGACTGCGTGTGGGGCTGCTGCAAATAGGAAAATGATCACGTTCTAGTGCTGCTTACTGCAGCATTACGTCTGTAAAGCAGCATATGATTCATGGCAATCAAAAAAAAAAAGGCTGAAATGACTTTTTGAATCAATCAATCAATCAATCAAATTTTATTTATATAGCCCTAAATCACCGAAGTCTCAAAGGGCTTCACAGAATGAAAAGAGGTCATACAGAGACATCTTTTCAATGTAAGGTACACAACAGCATCCCCTGTCAAAGCTCAAAGCTCAAAGCTCTTTGTGGAAGAGCTAATTGAAATTTTTTGGGGCGATTGAATTGATCTTTCCTACAATCACTACAACCATAACTATTTGCCAGCTGGCCTTTTTTTCAGAATACTCTGGATTATTTCGGTGCCCTGTAGCTTTAAAAGAACCTCTGAGTTCGTCGCCCCTGTGAACGGTCTGCATTTGTTCAACCAGCAAATTAGATGAAGATAAACTCTTTTCGTAAAGCAAAACGAGGTTACAGTATATGAATTGGTGGCAGTGCAACAGTCTGACACAAAACAGAATGATGTGACGTGCTAGCACCAATAGGAAGCCTCAGGTAAAATTCCAGCCCTTAATACACTGACAGTGATGTCCTTTAGATAAAAGAAAAAAAAAGATGAACTAAAACTTGAAGGACATTTTGACAAAGAAAATGATTGGAATTGATTTTTCTTTTCAGACTTTCTTCGACTTTACTTTTTTAAATTTCTTTTACACATCTAATATAAACTATTGTGAGAAAGGAAGACAGTTATTTACACATGCCTACATTCTAGCCAGATGGGGGGAAAAATTCATAATTCTACAGTAACTAGGACTACATGTGGACTATAATGCCTGAATCAATTTTCTGAACAGTATAGTTGAGGAGGAAAAATAAGTACACCTAAATTGTGTTTTTCTTTTTTAACTATTCCAACATCGAGACCTTTGAAAGTGTATAGCTGGAAAAATACAGTGGGTGGGTGGTTTAAAACAAGTAAGACATTTTTTTTTCCTTCTTTTTTTGAGGGAAGGGGTATACCATTTGTGGTGGTGTATTAAATTAGTTGTGCTAAAACTATTACAGGCACGATCATGTTAACATGCTGCTAGCTTCACTTTTACTTATGCTGTTTCCATGCCTGCTATGACATGTGTATACTGAGCATATTTCTTTCTTTTGGTAATGTCTGTGTACTTCTGGAGGATTGTGTTGCTTTGTAAAACTTAAAAATGTCACTTGATTCATCAAAAAGAAACAAAAAGTGATTCTAGCGTTTTACCTTTTTTATAATCAGCTATTAAATGTATATATTCGTGTTTTCTTCCGAAAAAAAAGTGTTTTTTTTTCTAAAAATGCCAGAAAGTATTGACTTTTTCGATACGTTTTGAACGTATCCACCAAAACGTTCAACCATACTATTCCATATGAGCATCATGCTTCTATAATATTATTACGCTCCCTAGAGAGTAAAAGTCTTTGAGCATCTCCTCGACTTACACCCTCCGAGACAAGCTCACACCCCCCAACAAACACACATTTTGGCAAACTCTCGTACCTTCTGTCCCCATCACCTGTTTGCGCCACCAGACATGGATTCTTCGAAAAACCTCCGCCTCGGACTCATAGCCGTGCGCCACCGGCTCGACTGGTGTCGGCCGCTTGCTGGCTTTAGCCTCTCCATGCTACACTTTATCTCGCCACCAGCCCCAGGGGCCAATCTCACGCCACTGAGAGCTGGAGAGTCGCCTCGGACCACCCCACGCTGGATGAATGGCGGCGGGATTTCAGCTCAAGCAAGGAGGAGGAGGCTGCTGGCAAATCCTGTGAGCACACAACCGCCAGTGCAAGGGCCAAAGCTGGAGGCGGAGAGATAAACTGTTTTTTTTTTCCCCCCTTTCCTGCACTTCATACATGATTATGGATTGCCTATTTTAAGTTATCTCTACGTTTTAACATATCACCATGACACCAATAAACAGAAGTGGGCAGTCCGTCAACGTTTACGGACAGTCTGTCATGGATAATGAATGATGAGAAATCTAAAATAAAAAGACAAACTAATCAAAGGAAGGGGGGTTTTCTTTCGACAATGTATTTGTGGCTCACCGGGAAAGGTGGACATTTCATTCAGACAGAGGTGGGTTCCGTCAGACGCCCGTTTTGCCAATGAACGACGGACCGGCAAAACAGTGTAGTCTGCCCAACTGTGAGAAAATTAAATAACAATAGAATTGTGGGTTTGGTTTGGCATGAAACAAATGGTGGGCTGACGATGACCGAAAGGTGACCATAGCGCCGATGAATGATGAATGGCAAACTGGCAGGAAAAAAAAAGAAACACTATAGCCAATTTGGTTAAATTAGTCCAGTGGTCTTCAGCTTTTTACAAATGCTGTAAAATGTTGAGTTATTTTTTTTTTTAATGAAAAAAAAGTATATACAGTACTACACTTTTTAACCGCATTTGTAGTGTACAACTTACACTCATGAAAACACTTCCACGCTTCCATTATATGACACTATTCTAATTATATGAACTGTATTTAAGGTTTTGTTTCTTGATTTAATTTTAAAATCTTACTGTTTGTTATTGCGTGAGCAATTTCATACCTGTACCTGTTTCATACATTAACAGCGCTCTGGGAGTGCTAAAATACATCCAATTTAGCTGAGTATGTATCTTTGCGTGTATTTTAATCTGCAACTCCAGAAAATGGTTTAAATTAACAACAACAAAAAAAAACATGTGTACCCCTCAGAGCTACACGTTTGAGAACAATTTCCTTAACTCAGTGGTAAACGTATTTCAGTAAGCAGTTTCATATCGAGCCTTATGCATTCTGCCGTAGTGAAAGCAAACTCCAAACAATGCAACTCTTTCTGGGTTGCAGATTTTTCAGCCTTTTGCGAAGTGCAACCGAGTCGCGGGTCAACAACGCGTCAGATAAAAGATGAGTCTCTTTGCGGATTTGTGTTCCACGAGCGCCGAAGTTCCATAATGGGCCTCGTATAAAAACTCCTGACTGCATTCTGCCACTTCATTAGACAAGGCTGTTCTTGGAACAAATCTTTCTGTTCCTCAAGGCTGTGGACGAGAAGTATGAGCAATGGCAATTTTCCAACAGAGAAATGAAGCACGGAGCCAAAAGGGAAGGCCAATAATGATTTTCCATTTCCTGCAGCTCTTGTGATGGTTGAAGCAGCTGATAGAGTCTCTTAGTCAAAAGTGAAATGCACCAGAGTTGTGCTTTTTCAAGTCTTTGCACAAAAGCGGTAAAAAAAGTCAGCTGTCCTCTTTATTTATTTGTGCACCCCCGCGGCAGAGAAAACTTCCTTTGCATAGAGTTAGACTGTATCCTTCTTAGCATGAGTATTTTGTTCACTCAGCAGTCAGCAGTGAATAACAATTTCTATTTTTTTCATGTTTATTTATATTACATTCCTGATTGTTATTGTATTTATTAGTACCTGGGCGGGGCAAAAAATCCAATTTAGTCAAATTAATTTGGAATTCATTTTAAAAAAGGCTGGAAGGGAGACATGTTTACAGACATAATTACGATAGGTACCAACATTTGTGGCATTTATAGGGCTAGTCCAGCTATTTAGCCACATTTTGTCTAAAATTCTTTCAGTATTAGCCATTTTCAGACACACCTTTAGCCTAACACTTGAAAATATTCGGAGAAAAAGTTCCTACGACTGAATGTCTCGACTTTTAAAAACATATAATTAAGTCTTTGGGATTAAATATATTAATACATCTAAATGATAATAAATAAATACATCTTAAAAACACATTTTTTTCACAGCTGAAATTGAATTCACGTGCGCTGTAGGCTCAGTTAACAACCAATCAATCACAGTTCATATAATTAACATCACATGACCAACAGGTGAGCAATGAATGATTGTGACCAAAGTCTTGAGCACATTTTTGTGAGAATCCTTCCTACAGGATTTTTTAAAAATAAATAAAACCTTCAAATAAATGTTTATTGGGTTTATTTCTTCGATTGAAATCAATTAAAATCATAATTGTCTAGAACGATCGAAGAAAATTCAGATCTTATTTTTGGGCCATATGGTCCAGTCCTAATTAACGCACCTGTGAGGTACCCACGATTTCCTTGTCTGTATAAGTAAAAACATGCGCGGCAGCAATCGTGTCCCCTCCTCGAGCTCACGTTTCACTCAACCGCCTTTCCACTCGGAATCCAATTGACAAGCAAGAGCTCCAAGCATACATATTCTACTGACATTAAAAATTCAAACCACTCCGATGAGTATTGAAAGCCATAAATATACAGCCTTCAGATGTTTGAGCACACATTTGAGCGCAGCGCTGTTGAACGTCCCTTAAGAGAAATGTCTCCAAAGAGAAAAGCTCATATGCACTTAAAGAAAGAAAAACACGGGCCTGTTTCAAGCTGATTCGGAGCCACTTGAGCATTTAGGTCATGGGAAGAAAAACAAAACAGGAAGCGCAGCTTGTTGCTTCGATGCGAGTTTGAAAACGTTTCGATAAACCTGTGTCAATTTTGTACATCTGTGGTTCTCCACCGATTTTCAGTGATTAGCCGACTGGGAAACGATCTTTTCGGCTTAAAACAGAGTGCTGTGCACATCCATGTCCAATTTATTCAACTTCAAACTATATTTGTAGTGGAATTTCTAGGTAAATTTCATTTGGCAGTAGATTATTTGCTGCTTATCTCCTGGACATGAACGTTTAAGAAAATAAAGTCACTATACTGTAACATAATTTTGCAATATGTTGTTTCATGTTCCAATTGATTTGCTCTTAAAAAATGAATATGCTCCTTTCTTTATGCAAATTTCTCTTAAGAATTTCTTGGGGTGGTTCACTTTATAAAGTATGACATTTTTATGATTCTGAATTGTCTCTGGGTAGATGATTGATTTTAATATCACAATAATATGATTCTTGGGCAAAAATAAGAGCGCAAGCAAGTTCAAATCATTTGAAGAAAAGAGACAAGGGCTAACAAATAATATCAGTTTATGGAAAAAAATCAGAGTCCGACCAATTTTGGACAAAGCGCTTGTTAGCCTATTCGATGACATTGTAGTAACATTTGTTCGATTACAATTATGAGTGTATCCTTGGAAAATTGCCTCTTCTTCCCCAAACACACAGGAAGCTTTTGTGAAAGTCTTAAGTGGCCAAGGCATTCCCGCGCTCCCTTTCTAAATCCCAGTCAAATCCCGCCATTACTGCAAAAGGTCATATCCTCCCATCTCTCGTCGCCAATATTCGTCCGTTCGTCCTTCCTTGTGTGGGCCAAAGCAATCTTTGCCGCCTCCCCTCCCCACCACACCTTTGCCGCATTATTTTCTAGATGACAAAGAAAAAAAAAAATCTATCTGACGCTAAAATCCCTAACGCCGCTGAGATGGAGGTCTGGCCCAAAGGTGACCCCGCCGTTCTCATCAGGCCGACCGTCCCGCTCTTCATCCAACTCCGCTGATAGCTCCGATGCACTTAGATTCCCTTCTGGCTGAATTCATTTCGTTGGCGGCCCCCGCTGAGCGCCCGCTCCAACAAGGCAATGGAAAATGTTAATAATAATTTCAGAGCGGCATGATTGGATGCTTCCCCGCCGAGAGGCGAAGGGAGGAGCTGGGTCCGGGCGGCTGAGAGGGTGCCGGCGCGTATAGATGAAGGGATCTTAGCACTTTGCCTCCATCTCACTCTCAGATCCCATCCCTCTCGCTCCAGATTACAACATTATCCCCGAGCCAAAATAAAGGCTTATCTGGCAAACCTTTCTCATGCGCTCCGCCTGCACGTATGCTCGGTGAGGGGGATCGTCTTTAATGCCGACGCTATAGAATCTATAGAGTTCCCATTAAATCGGATCCATCCAAGGGGTGAGCCAACTTATGTGCACTAGGGCCGCATCGCTAAATTACTGCTTGACGTTCTAACTATCATAGGCATTCCTAGCCTTTTGATTTAACCTTGATGGGCACGTTTCCAAGGCTCGCACTGTTTGGGGAAAAAAAAAATCCTACAGAGGAAAATAGCTTTGTACAGCCTGCATCACCACAGCCATCATAGTTTACTAGCTTTAGCATTAGCCATTTAGGCTACAAGCCAGCAGGAGAGGATATCATTAAGAATTAAAAAAAAAAAACACTGAAGTAGTCATTTTTAAGGTCCTATCCAACTGAAGGGCAGACGTTGCAAGTGTTGACCAAGGTAGCAACTGTGTTCATGTCAGGCGTTCATTAGGGTTCTTACAAGGTAGACATTGCTCTCAAGACATGCTTAAGACACAAACAGTACACTATTTCTGCTGCGCATCTAAAAAAAAATACCTACATTTATTTGGAAGTATTTGATTGGTTAAGGCTGCAGTTCTCAAATGAGGGTACGTCAGTGGTCTGTTGGATTCGAAGAAGGTTTTGGCAGACAGCAAATCAAACCAATCATTTGAATGCCGTGCCAATAACAATGCATTTATTTTTAAACTAAGATTATGAATTAGAACATGAAGCAACTCATTGCTGAATTGTATTCCCGCGTCTCCTTTGCAAAACACAGTAAGCCTTTCTTTTGTTAATGTTTTTCATCTTTGCACTTTGTTATTCAAGATGAATTTTCCGGAGAACGAGCCACATATAAAACAGATATTAACAATCTTCAGCAGTTGCTCAATAAAATGCGCCCAAAGACTCCAAAATTCCAAAGTTTTATAATTCAGGCATGAATGGCACAGCACTCAGTTTTGAATTATTTTTGCCATTTCAAAAATATTATGAGCCAAGGATAGAGACAATATTTGGGACGATTTCACTTCCTTCAGCGTTGTTTTTACAAAACATGGTTGTCTTGTCCAAGACACCAAGGAAAATTGTGTTGTTTTCAATAAAACAACTTAGATTGTTGGGTCAGTTTGACCCAAATATGGGTTTGGTTGTTTTTTGACCCATACATGGGTTATTTTTCACCCATAATTGGGTTATTTTTAACCCGACTGTTTTCTTCAGGCAAGTTATTTCCTGGTCAACCCCCCACACCCTTTAATAGGGTAATAACTAGAATATCAACAATAGTAAAAGCAGCCGTGCGAATGTACTCACACTCGTTTCGAAAACGTACAGAGCTGTCCACAATTTGCTCGACAAGAAAAGGCAATATTGCAATGGGGTCATTTTCTCTGAAGTAAAGCAAGAAAAAGCAACTATTCCCCGGCCATCCCTAACGGCTCCCATCAGTGCAGCGGAGGCTCCTCTTTAAACTCGCGGATATCTGCACAGAATGTCAACTTGAGTCAGGCTCGGCCTTCCAAATGAGGCTGGGAGCCTATCTGCCCTTCGGCTTTCACCTGCCTATTAGGCTGGAACATATTGGCAAGATAGCTTCTGTGCGTAAGAAGACATGTGGCATCCAATGACCAAACAGCACACACACATAAATACACACGGACAGGTGGGTGGGCTGGCAGTGCTGAACCTTATCGTGAGGCCACAAAGTGGGAAGATTAGATTACTCACTTCCATAAACCTCCAACTTGGTTACCATGGCAATAGGAAGGGGACTGGGCCAGCAACTCATCATTGCAGAGGCCACTGGAGCGAGGATGCTGGAGTGTGTGTGTCTGTGTGTGTGACTGTAGGGGGCGGGGGCATCATGTGATGAAACAATCATCAGAGGGACCGGAGGTCATCCAGATACTTCTCTCTTAATCTATTCTCGGCCCGATAGTTTCACCGTCAGAGAAGATCAATGAGGTCATCGTCTAGGCCTGAACTTTTAAACACAGTCTTAGTAATTGTGAAAGGGGGCATATGATGGAAATTTGATATTTTCATAGCTTATATACCAATGCTTTCATCTTTGAATGCCTGCCCTTGCATCACATGTTCAATCACGCAACTTTCAAGCCAATCACGTTTAACATACAGTTTTATCCACCTCCACAGCAACTTTCTCAGTCCGCGGCTAGACTAGTGTCTGAAGCACTATGACACGGAGGACACGTCATGCAGGAAAACCCTGACATCATGTTCAAGCCAAAAGGTAAGCAGAGCTGCGTTGTGTTTTGACAAATGCACAGATTTTCAAGTGGTGTTGCTCAGAGAATTTGTCTAATCAGCGACATGTGGTTATTAATATAGAACAATGGTTTTTTTTTGGGGGGGGTGGGTCTGCTACAGATACCAATTATTATTTGAATTGAATTGAAGATTTATTGTCATTGGTCTTAGAACTGTACAACACCATTCGAAATTTGTTGCTGTTTAAGGTTACTAGGGAAACTCGAAATAAAATAGCTAAAGGCTTATTGAAAAACGACTGTCATATTTTAATGCATTCAAAATATAAGAGTAGCACACTAAAAATCAATATTAGTCCAGTGGCCTTAAAGGAATAGTGTGTAACATTTAGACCGTAAAGTCAACTGAAAATGCAAATAAATACCTAGTTCTCTGAAGTTAGCAGCTAAAATATCTTAAGTATTGGCCGATAACCAGTCAGTCCCTAGTGCCCATGTGCCACATATACACCCAGTGTAGTGATTTTTTTGTTTTTTTTTTTCCTCTATGGACACTTTTTTTGTCACCAAGTACATCTTCAAGTTGTGTAAACTTTAGAGCTGGTATAAATCGATGACATAATTGTCCCCGAACTTATGCCGCTCTATTTGGCAGAACCTATTAAGTGTGCCAACATACAGTGGGATCATTTCCCCGCACTGGCCCCACAAAGCTGAATCGATTTCAATTGGATTGACAAGTGCACCGCAGTTAATTAATTCAAATAAATGAAGTGCTTGCAGATCCATAATGTCGGAGGGTCTGATCATTAGATTAATTACCCCAATCATGCTATTGTATTTCAATTAAGTCTACTGTTTATCTTTTTATTAGCCAACCTTTAAAGAAGAGAAAAGAGGCAAACGGCAGGCGCGGCGTGCTGACTTTGCATACTTTGCACACGCTAAATTGTCCTCAATCTGGACATTGTAATCATGTTGTCGAGATTAGCATAGAGAGGGAAACAATTAAAAGACACAAAAGAATGACAGGCATTGAGGAGATGTCATAAATAAAGCTAGTAATTACCCTCCTGTTCTTAACACAATAATGGAAGTCCCTTTCAGAAACAAAATGGCGACGGTAAGTTACGTGACAGTCTTTTGACCTTGACAAATTGTTTCATTTAGATAAGAGTTAGCCTTCCAAACTGTGCAGAAATAGGTCACTTGACTGCCAGAAGCAGCACACGGCACAGCCAGACCCAAAGTCCCTTGTAACCCGCTGGCTCTGGTCTTACTTCTACTGGGCCTACTCACTGCAGCCCACTACAGGATTTACTCAACGCGGAACCGCAAAAATCGAAATGAGCATGAGAGTGTGACTGTGATGATTCTGTTTACGTCCTACAAAACTGATATCGGAGAGCCACGGTCTCGGCTGCCCCATTTTTTTTTGTTTGTTTTTTTCACCCTATACATATGTATGAAGCTTTTGTCTCCGTGATCTTTTCTCAAAAACCGGCGTTAGGTTAGATCACGTTAATTAGTCCAACTGATCTAGACAGCTTTTCATATTGCTGGACATCTACGATGTATATGACAAATAATACAAAAGGTTCCATCTCTAGAAGCAAGCAGATGGACTGAAAGCAAGAGTTACTGAACATTGCATTTCACACGCTACGAGATGAACAAGTAGGTGGAACCTGCCAAGAAGTGGTCACTATGAATCAGCGGTGGGTGTTGCAGAAGGATGGATGGATGGATGGACGTGTTGGTGCAAGGGTGGGTGGAAAGAATTGTTGGTGTTGTTTGATTTATGATGATCAATCGAGGGATTCTTGTGCGGTGGACAAGTGAACTGGTGCTTGGTGGGTGGTCGTGCTTCAACTCATCTGTTTAGCAGCAAGATGATGGCAATTGCCGTTGGCCCTACTGCTCGACTAGCAAATTTTAACGTTGAAAAAAGTAAAAAATCAAAAGTTGTTGAACCTCTATGTCATTTATCGATGATAATGATAATTTCATTCGATAAAATATATTATAATTCTGCTAACATCTAGTGCTGATCGTCGCTAAAAGCGCTGATGACCTCTAAAATTGGAGCTGCTTCTCACTGCTGTGGGCCGTGTCATATAAGACAACGTCAACATAAGTACTTCTTTTTTTTAGTTAGCATAATTAGCCATTTAATTATTTTTTAGGACAACATAGTTGTTGTTGACTTTGGTGATGAGTCAAGTCAGCTATTACACCAGACCTACTTTAAAATAAAAATGTTATTTGGAAAGGTAAGCTTTATTATGACCATGTCGGTAGTGTGTTACTATAGTATAAATGCTCTCACGACCTAATAAGGGGCAACTGAGTCCTGCTAGCCACTAATTCTGCTAGAACAGTGCTGCAACCCGTGGCCACATTGGAGCTCCCACTAATTTCTTGCAACAGGCACCTTATAATACAATGTGAGCATAATTGAGTGTATTTAGGCATTGCTTATTAGCATAATTAGCAATTCAACTTGGTTTCAGGTCAACATAGTGTTGTTGATGTCGTGATGAGTCAAGTCTACCTTTATTGTCAGAACACACTGCATGGGATTTACTTCAAAATGGTACCAAGGCCTTGATGTCCATATGTTATTTTTCAACAACTGCAGTTCATTTTTTAACTAGGCCTTTTCATTGCAACAGGACCGAGGTACTCAAATTACTCAAGGACACAGTTCCAGTCCTAGTGCCTAGCTCAAGGGCACTTCAACCGAAAAAAAATAAAAAAAATCCTCACAGAATAAGCAATTACCAAGTCATGCAGGTGAGGTACGCCGACCTTTCAGCAGCATCCTTAAAATAGACTCGGACAAAGAGGCCCTGGTCTTTGTTCATGCTTTTATGCCCACGTGAGTTGGGTTGTTCCCCCCAACAGCACAATTTGATTTGGACAAACGTCTGATGCTGACTAACAGGGCCATGTGACCAGACACATGGCTTAAGGGCACTTTCCCTGCACAGCTGAGTTATGTTCCTCTACATCCGATTAAAAAAAACAAACTAAACACAAAGCAGCGTACAAGCTCACAAGCATCTGTGTGTGTGTGTGCGTGTGTGTGTAGCTTGCACTTTGGACACACACGCATAAAGCATACAGCCAATAAAAATGGCAGCTACCCAGCTGAGCAGATCTTTATGTGTGCAGATTTATCATTGGCCGTTAAAATGCGTTTGATTTGATCCTTGGATGGTCCTTTCATGTTGCTTCCTTCAGCGCCGGCCCTGCCCACTTTTTTTATGAGCGCTTTCTTTAACCTTCTCCACCTCCTTGCCCCACACATAAAGCAACAGCAGCTCTCATCTCATTCCACCTTTGGCGTCTGACCACACTCCCGTCTTCATTCACTTTTGTCTTAAATACGCTCTCGTGTTCTGTTTCACCGGCAAACTCAATGAACTCAAATATAACCCAAATCTAAACAAATAGGGGGAAACCCAACTTTTTAAAATGGTGATTTTACATAGCGTTTCAAAAAGAATGACACTGAAATACTTCAAAAATAACGTCAAAAAATTACTCAAATTAAAAAAAAACAAAAAAAAAAAACTGAATGACATAATATCTTTGGTAAAAAGAATGACTTAACCAGTTGGGTTGGTCCCCATTTGACTTGATTTAGGTTATTCTTGACTCAACTGTTTTTAGACAAAATTCAACAAAAAACGTTGATTAAAACATAATACAATGGGAAGCAGTTGGGTCAAAAACCACACAGAGTCAAAAAATGAGCCAACCCATCTTTTTAGGTCAAATGAATAACATAACACCCTTTGACTTGATTTGGATAATTTTGAGCCAATCGTTTTAAGTCATAAAATGTTAGTTACAAAAGATTACAACAGAAAATTGCTGGTTAATTACGAACCGAAACCGGGTCAAAAATGAGCTGACCCAAACTGTTTCGGTTAAATGACTAACAAAAAGCTGGGCCGATTACCTTTGACCTGATTTTTTTTTTTTTTCCTGACTCGACTGCTAAAGTGTAAAAAGAAAAAATGTGTTGAAATAATTATATTGGCACTTGAGTAAAAAACAAATAACCCAATTTGCAAAATGCATAACTAAAAAGTCGAGTTGGTCTTCTATGGATCCCATTTGAGTTATTTTTGACCCAAAACTTTTTAGAATGGGAGGAAATAATAATGTGCAGTTGCTCCATACATGAGTGTGATAACTAGTGTTTAAAATTATAATTCTAGAAAGAGTTTATTGGTATTTCAACATCTTGAGCCAGAGGGCTGTACCAGGCAAGGACCCAGGTACATCACTGGATTTGATTTTAGCCACGCCCCTAAAAACTCAAGAAAACTGAAACGCTGACAAGCTACGGCTTCACAAATGTTTGCGCATTTTCTGAAAAGATCTTCAAAGTTGTGCGAGCATCAAAAGGAAGCATATTTCTTTGGTACACCCATGCAAAGAGCAGCCATGACCAAAAGAGAACGATTTTCATTCACGGCACGAATGTCACGCATCTCCAACAAGTTGTGTCGAGAATAACAAATGTCCGCCTCGTGTTCAGAGGCCACATTGTCTTGTCCTGGCTTATCTTCCGTTGCCTCACTTGGGTTTCTTATCGCCGCCTCCCGCTTCTCTTGCTCATCTCTCGCAGCCTGTTTCCTCAGTTCTGTTATCTATTTTTGCCATTTTCCTCGGGCCATTTTCTATTGTCCACGACACCCAACCCTCTGCTCTTTCTTGTCAATGTTCCACTCTCTCTCGCGCTTTCCCTGCTTGATTAAGCACTAGTTTCATTTCCACTTTTTCATCTGCCATCTTTTTTTTTTGGGGGGGGGGGGGTGCTAATCTCCTTTCCAATCTCAGCCTCATATGTACTCGACGAGGCGCCAGTGAAAACGCTGTTGGACGTAATGAAGGAATCACAAAGACACAAAAGGCGACGCAAGCTCTGGACAGGCGCAAATATCTGCATATGCGCAAACGTAGACAGATGGGCTCCATTATTGACTGTGGGCCGGCAGCTTCGGCTTCAGAAGCAGTTTTATTTTATTTTATTTTGTTTTAGTTAATTAGCTAGCAAATTGAGGACTTAGTTGAATGACATTTTAATGAGTGAGGCTTTCCGATGATTAGTTATCTTTTGAAAATGGCCAAGACTTAATCAGCCTGAATCATCCACAAATTGTTGGACACCAACGAACAAATGCCTTTTCATTTACTCTATGACTTGCCAATTAAATATGTATGTATGTTGAATTCAATAGTTTCCAAAGTTATATAATCTCCTTCTTTTCATCTGTAATGCCCCACTAATGTTGACGCTCTGCTCGCCATGCAGACCGCATCCCACAATCTTTAAGCCTTCTCATGTAAGTTTTTCAAGAGACAGAAGTTATTCATCTGTTGTAAGAATTGTCAAATTGAAAGTCATACAGCAAATGTTTAAAAATGTTGCCAGTTCAACACTTATGAATGCATCTGATTGACAGTTTGTAGTGGCACTTCAAATGCTGCTGGGGGCCACAATTGCAACTTGGCTATATGAACTAAAGCTTCAGTAGGCAGTGAGCACAGAGTAAGACAAAAAACAGCAAGCTTACCATCGTCTCCCGATCCTGAACCAGCATCTGTAGGCAAGGCAAACAAAGAGGTTCGTCATTATTTTCTGGTCAAAGAGTTGTCTTCGAATCATCAATGCAAGCAATCATTCGTCACAACATATATTGTGAAGGAGTCACTTCTCTCCAGCCCTAACCCAAGAAAATATAATACATTCTAATTACATTTCCACGCTTGGGCAAAGTTGCGTCGTTTCATTTGATGTGTGTGCCACCTCTACGCAATGCATACATGATAAAAAAGTCAAGCTGATTTAAGGCAAGAGGAAAAGAATGTCCTGCTTGAATTTTAGTTCCTGGAACACCGTTTCGGCTGTAATTAAATGATCCCAAACGAAATGAAGTGAATAGCGTCTTTGTTGTGAAACTACCACATAGGGGGGCAGACGGCAAAATCTGCTCACGTCGAGGCAACAAAAACAACTGCGGTTAGAAAAAACACATAATTAAAACCAGGAAGGGGGTTGTGAAACATCTTTGAGGATCTAATGCGTACAATTGGAAAAAAAAATCATGATTTTACAAATTTACTTTTTACATTTACTAACGCATACTTGCGAAATCTCCTGATTTACGCGGCGAACTCTCGATTTTCGCCTTATTACCAATCAATCATTTCTCCTGATAATCTCTCGATTTCACCCCCAAACCGATTATGTTTAAAATTAAAACAAATGTGTCCCCTGGACTAACAAATCTCCCAATTTTCCAGAAACCATAGCAGTCAAATATTGGAATGTGCTGAATTTTCTCCAGTGTTTAAAAACTAAATAAATTGCGTTCAATGAAAAAAAAAATTTACTCAAGCATTTGAAAGTACTATATTTAGTGCTGTAATTGCAATCCCATGGTACTGTGAACTGCAAGCTTTTTGCTTGAGGTTATCAGCTCACATTTAAAATGTGGCTGTGAGCACTTGCCATTCAGCAGCAATTACGCCCATCATTGTTTCACTAAACACTGTTGACTGGATTTTTTTTTTTTTTCGAAATAAAATATTTTGGATCAATCGAGATTAATTGAAGAAATGATGATCTCTCACAACACACTACTGTGCCACAAAAAAAAAAGAAAATCAGTAATCTACTTTTCCATTGAGCTTTAAGACTGGGCTGTGGAACAATGGCTGAAAAGCTTATGCCGTCTCTTTATATCAACATAGACCTGTCTGTCCCTGAAAGTCTACTTTAAGCTTGTAAAAGAAGAGGATGAAGTTTGATTGTGCAACAGATCAGAGATGAAGACCAAACTTGAAAAGAAGCAGGCATGAGGGCGAAGAGGATAATAATGAGATGCTCTGAAGTCGGAAGCATCTTCAGCGCTTAACTGATAATAGCGCCTCCAACTGTGGACCTTTTGTAGCCTCCCAGTTGATAAAGGCTGGTTGTGTCCAGTCAATGTTTTAGCCAGTCAACTGATCCCTCGCCATGGCTTCCCTCCACTAAATCTCACTAAAGCCCCCCTAAAAACACTTTGAACACTGAATTGTGTGGGCGTGTTGCTGCGAGAGGGATCCCGAAGAGCGTTTTGATGAATAGCCATTGTAATGCGAGCCGCAGCGTAAAGTATAAGACCAGGGACCGCGGTGGTCGTCTCGAAGGATGCTTGTCGGTGCAACCACAGCGTGTCAAAGTTGAGGAGTCCAAAAGGTGTCCCATGTGCTTATGCAGGACATTTGCAGAGCTTGACTGGTAGCATGTCTTCATTTCGACAACTGCCTAAACGAGTCTAAACATGGTTTCACTGTATAGTGAATCATATGAAAATGTGACAAATTAGTCCCTCTTTGAAGGTATCCACATAGCCGCTGCAATATGTATCCCTAACAGGGATGCTCTGGATTGGAGGACCTTATTTGAGGCAATGTTGACATGCCTGACGTGATGGATTGGAATCAATCATTTTTTTCCGTTTATTTTTTTAAGTTATTTAAAATTATTTGCATGTTTTGGCAGTAACTGCCTGTTGCAGACAGGTTTTGCTACAGGAAAATATCTTTGGAGCTATCATCTTGAGTCACTCTCAATCTCTGTCATACAAAGCTATAGTATGCAAAATAAGAAGATAATACATAGGCAATGGCCATGCGACACCTCCCAAAAGTGTGAGATGTGTGCAATGCGACCAGTGCAAATGTTAGTGGAGCCCTGATTGGCCTAAATGTCAAAGGCAGCCGAATTTATCTATACCTTGCTGAGCCGTAACCCCTTCATACAGCGGACATTTGATTTTGGTCTGTATCTTTTGACTCGTTCGTTGGAGCTCCCCTTTTAAATCCTCACTTTAGGACATCCTGACCTTTACAATGATGCCTTGTGTGTTTAGGTGGGATTCAATCAACTTCACTCTCTATGCTGAGACAAAATGGACACGACAGTGGACACAAATGAATAATGCCTCTCAGGAGAATATAGCCCCTTAATCACAAAAACGTCTCAAAGGGCTACATCCCCTAAATTCAGGGAAAAAAAAAAAGAAGGTTTTGCATCAGTCATTGAAAGCACGACATCCCAGCACAACAAAACAGAACATCTTGAAGAAGAGAAACAGACTCAGTGGTGTACTGAGGCGCAGATGCTAGGTAGCGCAAGGAAAACAATAGCAGCTGACCACCCAAACAATTTGAGCGTTGTAAAGAAAGAAAAACAACCATTAAGAACATCAGCAACAATCTCAAGAGGGCATGAAGGGCAGATGCTAAAACAAAGAGATGCAAACTACTCATTAGAAAGACAAATCTGAAGGCCATGCTGGAATATTCCCAAGTGTAAATAAACCAGCCTCAAAAATTCTGAGTGGAAAGTTTGAAGTAAGAAATTTCAGTGATTTCACCTAACCTTTTCTATCAACAAAATGCCATGGGACAAAAGAAATAAATAAATAAATAAATACATACATAAAAACAGTCAGAGGCTTTTACAGCGAGAATGGGATTATTATGGCACAAAAGAGCAAGTCTGGTACCCATTATACTGCTTGTGCACGGCCGCTCTACATTCAGTTTGACACCTTTGGTTAAATGGTTGAACGTGTTCGCAAAAAAAAAAAAAAAAAAAATACTAACAGTTTAGCGCTCTCATCTTTTGAAATATGCATCACTATATGGAAGCGGCATCATTTCCATGCATGTTTTACCTCCTGTGTGCAGTTAGTCAGAATGTGCATTGCAGAAAATATTTTTTTTTCAAATGGGCTCTCGGGTGACATTACATGGGTACCTGAAATCATTTTGAAGATTTTTTTGTACAGTACTATATGAGGCCGTGTGTATGCCATAATGCAGTGATGCGGGCCGGGCATTCATGATTTACAATGAAGTCTGGGCACACAGGCTGCTTTTTATTTACTTTGCGTTCTCGAAAGAAGACGAAGGTCCTGCTGCCTGTAGTCAAGCCTCACTTTGCACAGAAATGGTATGTCAAAAAAACATCAACAACTTTATGCCCATGTTTTGTGTTTTTTTTAATCCAAATCTATCTATCTATCTATCTATCTATCTATCTATCTATCTATCTATCTATCTATCTATCTATCTATCTATCTATCTATCTATCTATCTATCTATCTATCTATCTATCGAAGAGCATTTTTGCTACATTTGTTTTTGTTTCACGATTGGCAGATTTAATGATCATTGTTGTCATGTGACTAGCATTTTTGTCTCATCTCATTCCTATGTGAAGTCTGACATAGGTCCACTGACAAAGATAATTTATCATAGTTGTGGTTGAAGACATTAACAGTATTCATATCTGAATTCTGAAAAAAAAAGACATTTTTATCATGGCATTAATGTGGTATTACATTTCTTGGCTTTATGGCAAAAACACCTTTTTCAAAAGGCATCAAAATGTTGACTTTTTGCTGACTAATTGGAAGTGAGGTATATGATATTGGTCCCAAATGGCAAACACACACAGGAACCCCGACAATTAGTGGTCTGGCTTCAAATTGTGTATGACTCTATGTAAATTAGTCTTGCTGAGAATTAAACACTAAAATCTAACTGCTGAGATCCTGTTTGCGTGACAACTGCCAATCACTATAACAGGCAATTAGGGGCTGCTGATGCGACATGGACATATGCAAACAAACAAAGAAAAAAAGACGCATACGTCAAAACTCAGCCTGTATATTGAGGTATCCGTGAAATACAAGCAGCCGGGGATACGGCTTTCATGATCTTTCCCAGTCGAGCCTGTAAACAAGCGCTGGCGCTGCCGAGCTGACACACATCCATTACATTCTGCACTGCTGCCACTAATGGGATTTTAGATGAAGGCAATGGGAAAGGAGGCCAGGCAGAATTGAGGCAGAGGAAACGCGGGAGGCTTGGTCACAACACGGCTGCGAAAAAGTGGATAAGCCGCACGGTTAGCCGGCGTAATGTGCTGCCGTCTGAGTGACTTGAACATATTCCACGTTTGCTTAAGCTGGCCGGACCCGCTGAATGCCCGAGTCATCAGGCGAGGGAAGACTTGCGCGAGTGTGAACCGGCTTGCCGGGCTTTTCCGCATGAGTGAGCGGCGCTTAACGCTCGCTTACATAAGGAGCTTGAATTCCACCCATTTAAGTTTTATAACCACAATCCGGCAGTATAAAACTTTAAGGTGTCCTTGTGGATATCCTTAATCACAATTCATGCATCTTTAAGAATATCTTCAAACGATAACAATAGTGGGCTATTAACGGATTTAATGGCCGCCAACAGGAAGTTTAGCCACTGGAGGCGAATTTGTCTTTGAATGACCCAGACCGATGATTACGATCCATAGCAGGGGTGTCGTATTTGGACATATTGGAACATGCTGAATAATCATCTTGTTATTAAATGAAGACTACTTGTAACCAATGACTCACACCTTTGGTTTTGATTGCATCGCAATTCCTTGCCCGTTATTAACTTGTGTCTGTATTTGTTAACCGTCATTTAGCCACGTACTGTTTCTAACCGTTATAGTTGTCACTTGTCTCATTTGCAAATTCCCGAAATGAAATTTAATTACATTTTGTGAGGGCAACTTCGGATGACGGATTACCTAAACTGGTGTCCGTATTCCATGACGACAACGTCATAAACAGCAAAACCCTACCTTAAGTCAGTCTTAGGATTGATGTTGTGCTAGAGAGTAATATTATGGTGTATTTATTAATATAACAAAGAAATATCATTTGAGGCTAATACTTCTAAAAACATATTTTTTGATTTGCCATCAACTGGAAATGTCATCAATCATGGATCACCTGTTGGTCATATGACATTTAAAGGCTGAACCGTGATTGATCGGTCGTTACCTGAGCTTTCAGTTCAGGTGTTGCTTTCAGTCGATAGCGACTAGTCGAAGTGATCGTCGAAAAGATGTGTTTTTAAAAGTATTAATACATGCAAAATAATTTTCACTTCATTTTTTCTCTTGCCTTTGGCGGTTACTTTGAGCACATCTGATGTCATTTCCAGTTGACAGCAAGTAGGAAAATGTGTTTTTCAAAGCAATAGATGCATGCGTAAAATAATTTAGTTACCAAATTAACTCATTCAATCCCAATAACTTGTACATTTTTTCTGAGTCCGGGCATTCAAATCCTAGGTACCGCTTCTTATTTCTATTTTTTTCCATATATATTCGACTCTTAAAGTAGGCTAAAGTAGGGTCTAAACATTGCTGGCTCCAAAATAGATAATTATGGAAAAAATATACGTATATTTTTTAGTGGCTATATAATTTGACTAGCCCTTGAAATGCCACAATTAAGTACTGTCGCTAGTGTCTATTGTAAACTATCATGTGAACCACCCATCGAGCATTCTGCCACTTATGCAAATGATCAATTTTTTGTCATGTTCTGTTGGTTTTGGGGTGGTGGGTTTATTTGGAGGGCTTCTGTTCTTTCTGTTGCATAATTCCTGTTTCTGTTTTCATGTCATTCCGCGTTAGTTTTGATTCGGTCCACCTGTCTGTGTCTACCTGCCCCTCGTGTTTCCACCAATCCGCTTGCCCTGCTCATTGTTTCCTCCCCACCTGTTGCGCGTCGGTCGTTAGTTTGTGTGTGTGTGTGTATTTAAGCCGAGTTTTTTGATGCAGCCCTTGCCAGATCATGATCACACGTTAGTCACATTTTTCTCCTGTCATATGTCCGTTTGGTCTTAGCCTCCTTGCCAGCCTGCCTGTTGTGTTTGTTTCCCGTTTTGCCAGCCCGCGCCTTTTGTTGGAATTTTTCCTCATCCTGCTTTTTCTGTTGCTGTTCTTATGTGCCTGCTAACTATTAAATATGGACAATCACCCACACCCCCGGCCTCCTGGCTTCTCTGCTCTTGGGTCCTCCCCGCCTCGCCGTCCCATCGTGACAATTTCACCATTTAGCTCATTTCCAAAGATTCAATTTTTGATTGAAATCAATTGATTTATTGCCTAGCCTTAACCATAGACACATCACTGGCATAATAGTTTGAAATAGTTGAAATGTCAGGACCCAGAAAAGTCCTAGCTCTCGTCTACCCACGGTCACACGATGTTCCCTGATTTTGTTCGATTTGGTTGAGTTCATCTGATGTCATTAGCGCATTAGGGACGAGTACATGGTGTAACAGATGTCAGCGCCACACCCACTTTTTCAAATTGCTTTAATTGGACTTGAAATAACCTTGTTTGAGTCATGCCCCTCTTCCTCCGTGTCCTTATTTAAATGCCATCCGCGTCTACGTGGAACACGAGACGTGAGGGCGCACGGAGAGCTACAAAAGCTGTTTGTTCCGTTGCTGACCCATAAAAAGCATGAGTGTTCAACACTGCATTAGGAGCTCAAAGGCGGATTTTCCCGCTCCCTGGATAGTCGTTGTCTCTGGTTGTGTTAACCTGCTTCCTTGTACCCGAGCTACGTGTGTCAGCAAATGCCCACTTTACGTCGGCAGTGACTCATGCGTGCCTCAGAAGCAGCCAGCATCACTTTGTCAGCAGATTGACTCATTTAAAAAAAAAGTGTTGGCATATTCAAGAGGATTGACTGCGTATTTGTTGGCTTGCTTTCGAAGCATAAAACCTTGCTATCAAAAAGAATGGTAGTGATCTGAAAACGAAGCCTCATGAAACACTTCTGATAGTTTTTTTCTTTCTCGAGATGACTCAATTAACATAGATATTTCCATAATTTTCCGAGGAATGTAGAATTTTTTTTTTAAGATTTTGCAATATTAGGTAGAAAAATGACAAACATTTTAAATCTGAAACACACTGACATCCACACGCTGCACAACATTTTGTGAACAGCAATAATCAAATTCATTTTCAATGCATGCAAGACCTCGCGACATTCACTACCAATGTCTGACAGTAAAGAGTTTGATAGTACTGGGACTTTGAATTATAAATCCAGTTTGGCGAAATTCAATAAAAAATGATGACTTTTGATCAAGTTGCTGCACACGCAAAAATATTATTTCCAGTGCAATGTTTTAAGAATACAGCTTTCCAAATTAATTGAGTCAGCAACCATTTGATTATCAAATTCATTAACAACCTCTTTAATGATCGAGTAAATGTTTAGAGACATTCTTTAACTTCAAATTGCAGAAATTATCATCGTTTAGCCTCTCAACTTACTATTACGGTTTGTCATCCACTGTGAAAGCTATTTGATTATCTTTCGCATTTAATCAAAATAACACTTGCAACCTTAGTTTAGGAAAGTGATCTTCAAACCAGTGTCTAAAATTGTTTCTAATAGAGGAAATTGATCAATTAATTTGGCGTATTTGTTGTTTCTTTTGTTTTAAATGATTAAACAATACCAAATAATATTTGGTAAAAAAAATTCTAAATCAGAAACGAAATGTTTTGTAATACTTGTAATATCAATCAGTTGAATAATATGATTTCAAGCCAGTGTCACCAGCCTATAACGCCCCAAAATTCAAGTTGGCTATGTTCAAGCTTTTAAAAAATGTTTAGTCGACTAAAGTAATTGTATATAGGTGTAAGCCGTTGTCGCTCGAGGCTCCAGACGCGCGCTGTCCGCTACTTAAGGGCTGATGTCAGGGATATCTGCACTTCATGACTCACTTCTCATTTCCCCTCCACCGCAGGAAGAAGTGGAAAGAATTTTTCAGTGTTTGCACCTTCTGTTTTGTTAACATGCAACCATGTCGCTACGCAAAGGATGATTATTTTCTTTTGCCCGGGTCAAAACTATGGTGAGTTCAAGTGGCCTCGTTGCGCTCAAGGACTATCTAAAGTTAAAATTTTAATTAGTTACAAACAAAGGCCTCATTAATTATCTCATGGCCTCATTATTCCTGCGTGGGTCGACGGTGTGTTTTTACTCCGTCCTGGTTTGACCAGTCAACAAAATATTATTTTCGTCACAACATATCTTCCTTAATTTTTTTGGTGTGCTTGGTGTTTGATTCATTTGAATGTTCTTATATTTCGTCACGTTTTGAGATTCGCTGGCGTGATGTGACATAGAGCTGACACTGAAATAGTATTAGAATTGATTACTCTATCGATTGTTTATTGATTCATCAGATAAAATTTTAAAAACATTATTTTCCTGTTACTGTTCATTAATCAAGTTGATTGATTTTTAATTTAAAAAAACAAACAAAAATGGAGCAATACCATATGAGACTGGTTTTCTACTCGCCAAACTTTTTGAAACCGATTACCTGTTTTGTCATTGTTTTCCAAAGTAAAAGCAGATGTTTGTGAATGTCTTATAAGGAAAATCGGTTTGTTTTCATGAAAAATTACAGAATCTGTTGAGGTAATGAAATCAGAAAATTTGTCAAACAATAGTTCAAAACATGCATTTGATTATTATAAAAATGGTTGTTTATTTATTTGATAATCTGTTATTTGTCATTTAATCAATGAATGTTGACAGTTTTACAAATATTGTCTGTGTGTGAGCATGGTAGACTTTTACTTTACTTAGACAAAAGGAGTCATAAACTAGTGTAAATATACTTACCCAGAGGACAGGCGCCCTCGGACAGAATAAGAATTTCAGACTGCTGCTTGCAGGCATCTCTTCGCAGATAACACTCATTCTGGTAATTTTGATTGTTGGAGCCGCAAACTGGAGCATAGTCGTTGTTGCACTGGAGAGACGGAAAAAAACAACAACAACAATGTCAGATTCTGCCGTACTGAAGTTACAGTATCTTCACAATGAAAAACAGGTAAACAGTGTAAGGACCATAGAATCATGTTTTGCATATAATGTAACATAAAACAACATTTGTTGATATTCGTAATAATTAAGTTGCTACTGGTAATACCTAATGAAGTGACTAGTAGATGGAGCATATTTTATAAGCTCGACTTGATTACATTATCCTCTTTTGCAAGGTGAAACAACGGCATTAGCATGCTAAAACTGAAAATCAATTACGCCTCCCTTCACCCTGTTAGCTGTTGATGCTATCGCCAACGTCAGAGCAGAGCCCACAAAGATACTATATTTTCCATATATGGACGTTATATATGAACGGTATCATTATCAAAATAAAAACATTACTTCAGGGTCACCAGACAAAACATTTGTTAGTTTGTAGGCTTGAACATAGCATTTCAGTGTGATCTTTTCTTAAAAAAAAAGAACATTTTGACATAGAAGATGTTCAACATGAGGAGTCTGTTTTCCCACAATTTTTGACGAAAGGACCAGGGTTAGTATACGTGCACATCTCTTTGGGTTGAACCTATCACATATATGGCGAAATGGACATCAAAGGACAGGATTTACGGCCAAACAACTATAAAAGTCAATAGGATGAGGCAGACCTGGACGGACGAGGACGGGACACGTGTAGCGAGCCAGGGAACGGTCTTAGTTTAACGTTAGTTAAAGAAGGGACACGGCGAGGAGCAAATAGGACAGGATGGAAGTGGACAGAACAAGAAGCAGTGAGCTGAGCACTGGCGCGCTTTCCTGTCAGTATCTCAATCTCCGAACGGCGCTTCGGCGAAGCGGTTTCAGGTTAAGTGACTGCCTCGTTTCTTTCATTTCCCCACATGGGCCGTTGCCTCAGTGGAAAGCTGAAGATTTTTTATATGATTGATGGCATTATTCAGCGTCTCTGTTTTGTTTTTCTATTTTATATATGGGCGGAAAATTCTCACAGGCAAGATATTAATATGATTTGATATTGATCTGACGCTGCAGCGCTGCATGAATAACAAATGCGATAATTCAGCAGAAAAGTATTCCAGACCGCTTCCCAGGATTAGAATGGTTATCAGCGGTTGAAGAGAAAAATGCAACTTCACGGTCAGGGGCCGCGGCATGATTAAATGTGACGCAGTCAAGAATATCACAGTAAATTAAACTTTCTGGCGGCGACGTCGCTGCAACAGGAAGTCTTATTCGAGAGGCTCTGGATTGTCTTTGGGCTATGTTAAACCTTTAAGGTACTGACCTGAAATCTGCCATCTCGCAGGTAATTATCTTTCTTCTCCTCCGCATCTCGTAACCAAGCTGATTAAGAGTTTTGCAGTCCAATACACCGACTTTTAGAGATTTTCATCTGAACGTAATTTGGAGAGAAAAGTTCAGAATCCAGTTTACTGATAATCAGTTTCCTTTCAATAAAATCTTTTTATCAATAGAGTTGGGGAACAAAGAATCATAAATCGTGAAACCAGGATTATCATTCTGACTCTACCGAAATAGTTTGGATTTTTACATTTATGTTGTCAATTTTGATTCCTAGCTAGCCCCACGAGGGAAGATTTCGTAAGTAACTCATAGTAAAGTGCAAAATCAGTAAAAGGTTAATGAAATTAAAGAGCAAAGAAGGTAACAATTAGTCATAACCCTCTTAGATAATAGATGGAGCAAACCAGAGTTCTTTTTTGACTATGCTGGAGCATGTCCCAGCTGTCTTTGGGTTTTGGTGGGGGGAGGGGGGGGGGTGAGCTATTCCCAGCCAATCGCAGGCCATATGAAGACAAACAACCATTCACAAACACACCTTAGAATAATTATGAGTACCAATATGCATGTTTTTGGAAGGCGTGATGAAAACGTAGCACCCGTTCAAAACCCACACAGGCATGGGAAGAAAAAGCAAACTCCCCAAAGCCAGAGCCAGGAGCAAACCCACGACGCATAATTGAGCGACCTGCCCCCCTAAGTACAATAAAGAGGATCAATCCAGTTTAAACCAGTAATACAGTTCATAGTTTTAGTGCTTAATTGTATCACATCCCAAATCAGTAAAGAATGAAATATTCAACAGTTTGAATGGAATTCATTGGGTGAAATTGAATGGTCGGCGTATGTTGTAGTTCATAATAGGCATCACACAAAAGAACACGCTTGCGCGCGCACGACGGGGACACCGAGGGAAAAAACAAACACAGGCATCGATCCCGAAACCCCGGAGCATCATAACGATCAATCGCTTGCACTGTTTTTGAGCGGCGCGGTGGCAGGAAAAGACGAGATGAACTACGCAACAAAAGACTCTAAAAGCAGTGGGAGGAGTGGAAGGAGGGAGAGCGAAACGGCACGCTTGCATCTGATCAAAGCCGCTGGATGCAGGAAGGCGTGAGGCTGGAGGGGAGACGAGTACCAGCAAAAAATCGCTGAGCAAAATTGGGCTGAGGGGAGCAAAGTCAGAGGGAAGGGAGACAGAAGAATGAAGGCTAATGAAAGTCAAAGGGAATATCAAATGTGTGCTGCAGGAGGCCAGAAAGAGATAATCTGGCTCAAGCAACTTGGCACTGTGAAAGAACCTGAAAGAATAAAAAAAAAAAAAAAGCACCATGAGGCCTGAGGCGTGCTGGGGAACACAAACAGAAACAGAGCATTGCGAAGAAAAAGAAATGGGGCCGCAGAAGCAGATAGAGAATGAGAAAAAAAAAATCCAAAGACATGGCAGGCCTACAAAGACGACGGGAATAGCTTTGTGCGGGGCTGGGGCTTTTCTCACCCATCTGGCTCTGCCCGCTCTTAACCTGGAGACGAGTGCTTATGCCAGGCCTGATGCAATGCCCGGGAAAGATGCCCAACGCAACCCTGCGTGAGTCGCCTAAGACTGTCTTCGTTTGCAAAAAATATATTTATGCAACCCCCGCATCGTCACCTCATCCCTTGATCTATGTTAGTATTTGCGCGGCCAAGGAAAAGTGCTGCGATCTTTTTTTCAAATGGGCCAAGATTAAGGCTGGTTCATGTGTGAATACTCAAACTGCAACGAACAATTAGGTTCAAATTGTTTCACCTCTCAATTATTCTTTTACATTAATTATGGAAGCATGGAATGGCCAATGTGGAGCAAACACCTGGCAAAGTTGTTCCAATGTACTTGCAAATGTCCATTTTGAAGTCGTGCTGTAATCTCCCAGAAAAAGTGCGGCACCAAATCCTGTCCAATGCAACAAGGCTGGCAGTGAGCAAATTAGAGTAGGGCCAGGAATTCATTAAAATGGAATTAAATTGATTTATATCTTCCTGAGACACATTCTATTCATTTGAGTCCACTCTAGTGGAAATGTTTTTTTTTTGGTATACCATGCCCTGGTGTGCTCAGTAGAGGACACCTTGGCCTTTCCATAGATAATATCTGTTTGGGTGGGATGAATTTCACTTTGCTGTCTTGCTGTGACGCAATGGAGACAAGAGCGGACACATGAATAGACTGGCTCTCATGAGGATTTAATTACATTAGCTTTTTATAGCTACTTATAATCTTGTATTTTCACATGTTTCTGAAAACCTTAATTGAGCTACAAAGTTAAAAACAGTGGTCCTGTAATTAATCCCTGGGGAACTCCACCTTACAATAATTAATTTAATGAACTCTAATTTGACTTTAACCGCTCATATTTTCTGTTTGCAAGCCAGTTAATTTGCCATGATATTGATTTTGCTCTGATTTCGTAGCTTTCCAATTTAATTGTGAAATACCGGTGTTTTTTCTTTTTTTGTTTTTTTTCAAGGCCAATAACAGATTTTCAATTATCAAGAAGACTGATAAATGATATTTGGAGCTGATATTCATTTTTCAATAAAAGGGAAAATAACTATAAATACGTCAATCAAAAAAATCTCTATTAAAATGTATTTAAATGTAAGTTTATTGAAAGTTTTAGATTTGCTAGATGTTGATTTTCATTTTGTTTTTTTTTTTAATATATTTTATACAACATCCATCTTTGCTGTAAAAGTCTGAGAAAAAAAAATAAAACTAAAGAAAATATGAAGCGCTGGCAGGTCCCAGGATCCTCAGCATCTTAAATTGTTAGATGAACACTTAAACATGTCAATAACTTTCTATGGTTTTCTAATATAAATTATGTTGATTAAAATTTCAAAGTAACACATGTTATATACTTAAAATCTTTTCAAACAACAATGTACAGAATCAGCAGAATCTCTTATAAGGGTAACAACGACACTACAATTTAGCACTCAGTTTTAAAACAATGCCTTTTGGAGAAGGTCACGATTACGCCGCGATGAAATTTCCATCCGTAGTGGGAGCTAATCCTTTCGGACCGTTCATTTGTTTTTGATTGAGTTGCGCTCATTGTCCTTAATGCTGCCGGATCCCGTCCTGTTAAGATGTACGTATATGCAAATTTGGAGCGGGCACGCGTGGCCCGGCCTTGCTCTCAGCCATTGTTGGCAAATACCATTGACCTCCTTATCAGCGTATTCATTAGCCTGCCCTCTGTTCCCTTCTCGGGCTTTGTTCTCGTCATCTGTGTCGGGCACTGTAGTCGCTGCGCGCAATACGGAAATAGAAACAAAGGTGTCTGTGTAATAGTCTGTGTCGCAAACGCGCCGGTCTTTGATTGCTGCATTTTTCCTGATGGCTACAGAACATTGATTCCTTTCAACGTTGTCATCTGATAGCCTTTATCGTAAAAGTGAGTTTTGTGACAGAAAGGCCGGCTTTCTCCCGAATGGTTACGCGAAAAACGGAGTAGCTGCTTTGGAGTTGACTTTTGGGATCAGTGCCCAATGGAGGAGGCAAACCGTGTGGATGTTCAATCAGCAGATCGCCCTTTTAAAAACGCCCGAGCTTTTTTAGTCATTTCTGTCAAAGCCATAGCAAGAATAACAGCGGCATATATAAACCGCATGTCTTTTTGACTGATGTGACCGTAGGACAAGCAGATCAAACATCCTGCTCTTTACTTAACCAGATTTTAGCCATAGCATTCTTGAAGCATAACCTGCTTATTTTTCCAACGCTCATTTATATCGGTGACACAAATTGAATCAGCTGCCACTAAATTCGGATCTAAAGTACTCGTGAGTCAAAGCGAAAACATGTCAAGTCCTTCTTACTTCAAAGCATCGCTGTGCTTTATTTGGCTTATGTTTAGGCTTGTAATTTGTTTATAAATGTTATTGCTTTTGATTAGGGCTGCAACTAATGATTATTTCAATCATTAATTTAATGGCTGCCAACTTTCACTCACAGTGCCTCCCTTTTGAGAATAAAATTACTTTAAGTGCCCCCCCCCCCACACACACACATAAAGGCACATTATTTCATGTAAATATACATACACTATTTAGCTTTCAAACACTATTCCTTAGGAATCAACACAAACATGTATCCATCCATTACATTCAGCCTCTCTGGGTTCGCCGGCACCCTGGACTGGTTGCCAGCCAATCACAGGGCACACAAACAACCATTCACACTCACAATCACACCCGAGGGCAATTTGGAGTGAACCCCCCATGCATGTTTTTGGAATGTGGGAGGAGACCGGAGTGTGCGGGAAGACGCACGCAGTGAAATTGGAATTGAACCTGATCCATGATCCGGATCCATCAATCGTCATATGTAAGCGTCCTGGAGCCCCTTTTTTTTTTCAGTAAGCCATTTTTTTTTTCAAACAGAACTAAACTTGACCATCAGTCTGGTGAATATAAGAGCTCTACATTAACGTTTGTACTGATAGCACTGTTTCACCGCACAGGATTTTTGCGCACACACTTTTTCGTGACTATATTTCCCTATTATGTGATGTATAGATTGACAGTGACTCAATAGATAATATTTACAAAATATTTAGTATGGTACCTCAAAATAGTCAAGATATCAAGATATGGACTGAAAACAAATGTCCGCCAAGTGGACACAAGCGAACAGGCCGGCTCTCAGGTGGATGGGTACAAATAAATTTGCTTTACCTTGCCTATTGGCACTTGGGATTTGCGGTCCTGCTATTCCTAATGCAGTGTTTTAATCAGACGTATAAGGTTATCAGGACGACTACTACTACTGCTGAAGCATACTTATCGCAACACATTCCAGGGGCTGAAAATGCTAATAAACCTCAGTTACTCAACTCCAGACTGCTATTTAACTCGCCCAACTTTGGCTTTTTGCATTCAGGGAGATACCCTGCCCTTCTTCAGCGATGTTGTGCATCTTTGTGTGAGGGGGGATTAGACCAACGGTGGGGGGGGGGGATCAACAGAGGGCAGCAGAATTTGATCTTCCATAATTCTCTCCAGACAGGGAAGTGGGGGTTATTGGCCAGGGCCATATGGCACGGCCTTATGTGCCTGCTGGCTTAGGACCTGCAAATGGCACACACACAAACACCTACACACACACATGCATCGATCCCCAGTTTCACCGTGACAGAACCTGGCCAAGCGCATGACTACTTCTCTAAGAACATGGCAGGTGAAGAAGATGCATGAACACAGCTGCTGGCCTCACGAGTAAGGCTACGCTGTATGCTTTGTTGTAGCTCCTTGAGGCAGACTCGTCATATCCCTTTTGCATGAATTATGTGATTTGATTTCTTCATCAAGTCTCCTGCAGGGGCTGCTGTGGTTCTACATTCCCTGAGCCTCTTGGCAGGGGGTGGGGGGGTGCTTAGAGAAGAGATTTTAGCCAAGACCTATTGTGTCTCTTCATAGAACATCAGTATGCATTAAGGCAATTAAGTTGTATAGCACATCACAATCGCAGCATAAAGAATGTAAATAAACCCGGCGGTAATGTGCCTCAAAAGATGCTAGTGGCTGCGTTCTCACAGGGGTGGACAAAAGAGAAAATCATAAGGCAAGTTACAAAAAAATGTTATGTGGAGGATAAATGGAAAGTGAGTGCAAATTGAGGGAGTAAACGCTGTATTAAGAGAGCGGCAGGTAAAACCCAAGTGGGATTATCAATGTGAATTAGGGATTCAGACAGCGATAAATGGGATGACCTTGCTGTTCAATCTCAGATGAGTCCTTGATGTTTTCCTCTGACCTGTTATGATAGACATGTCAAACCCATTTTATCTGACACTCTAAAAACGTAGGGTTGAAAATAACTAAATTATGGGTCAAAAAATGATCGAGCCACTGTGACCAAATCGGGGTTGTTTTTGCACAAACCAACCACTAAGATGGGGTATTTTGGAAAAGACAACCTCAAAAATTGCGTTTCCAGAAAGGTACATTAAACGGACTCAAATATGTAATATATGGTTTTGATCCATAATTCCTAAGGCAGTAAACGGGATGTTTAAAGAACTGTTTTTGGCTGAACTGTAAAAAATAAATAAATAAATAAATAAAAACGTATAGTGCACTACGACAATTTACAAAAATGTAACCAAGTAACTTGCCCTTGATAAAAAAACTAACAACAAAAAAAAGGCAAGGAGTTAGTTCAGGAAATTATTTTGTTTAAATTTTTACCTTTCACACAATTATGCTGCCATTGGCAACCCTCTGCGCCTTGTTTTTGTTTAAAATTAAAACAAAGATAAAGATCAGTGCACCATTTATAGAACGCTATTTAATCAAGTTTTCATGGAATTCTTTTGTGTCCGTAGTAATCCTCTCAACATATGTTTATTATATTTTAGCACCAAAGGTATACATTGTCAAAACGTTTCAAACTAATCAAGATGATGCAAACCTGAAAATAAAAATTATTCAGTGAATATATGCATTAAGCCGTTTCAGAGTTGGTGGCAATCGTTTTTTTCTCTTATTAGACGGCAATTTATAATATCGTCTTTAAATATTTTATCAGCATTCTCGACCCCTAATAATCTGTATCAGTTTCAGCCCTAAAATAAATATCGGTCTACCTCGAGTAAAAATGTTAATTTTGTCCATACAGAGAATACGATAAGCGTAATGATGTCATTTTTTGCCCTTCCAGCCAATGCAGAAGAGAAATTTTAGCAAGTAAAATATAGCAGCCGCAGCAGTTACCTGCTGTGAGCACACTGATATCAATCAAATTAGCGAGATCACAACAGCCTCGACTTCTTCTAATAAACAGCTATACTCCCGCAAGTCGTTCGCATGCCTCCCATGTTTTACTAATGTGTGGCTATGCGCCTCAAACAAGAAGCTGCTGGAGACTCGGAGCTCATTAGTACACATACATAATTATGAATCCCGGCAACAGTAGAGCGTCGCATTCTCAGACTCGCCGAGAAGGCGCCGACGGCAAGCGAGACACATTTACACACACTTTGCAGTGGGGCGAGGCTTTTGACTTCAGATTTTAAATTTTTCCATTCGGCGGGATGATGAGATGCTTAACAAAACACAAAAAGTCCATGTCAAAAGAA
The DNA here is from genome assembly GCF_059441005.1 of Hippichthys cyanospilos. Classification (NCBI taxonomy): domain Eukaryota; kingdom Metazoa; phylum Chordata; class Actinopteri; order Syngnathiformes; family Syngnathidae; genus Hippichthys; species Hippichthys cyanospilos. The sequence goes on along the minus strand of NC_142373.1, from coordinate 14,190,027 downwards.
CAGAGGATTTTTGGTTGTGTTATTAAATAATAATTCGATAATTGTGCCGATTACACTTAAATGAAATCGCATGTTATGTTGGAATTTTATGGTGATCTGCTGTGTCATGTGTGTCAGCAACTGTTCATATTGGGATAGTGTGACCCCTTAGCCACTATAATTTGTTGAAACAAGAATATCTAAAACAGAATTTGTTTTATTTTCATCATTTCTCAAATAATATCTATATGCTTTTCTGATGCCGTTTAACTCGTGCATCCAATCTGAGGGAACGTGAATTAAAACGTCCAAATTGACATGAGCAAACGATCCCAAATAGCAAAAGCATATAAAATGTATCAGCCGTGAAGCAAGTCTGAGGAATTTAAGTACCTATGTTTAAAAAACTGTTTTTTTCTTACATTCCAAATACCATTTGGACATTAATGCTTTTTATTTGTATGCTTTTATAGTGAAGTAGATCCTAGCAGCGTGTGGTGGCGCAACGGCCAATTTTGACTCATCAGGGATGTCAACAACACTTTGAAAATTATGCTGACATCTATTTATTTGGCACCTGGTGCCAGCAATTAGCGGCAGCTTCAATGTTAGCAGCTAGCAGCGCTGCCAGTAGCACAACCTGCTAGCAGCTTTGGCACTCAATTGCTCTAAATAGGCTGTCAAGAACCATCAGATGACTTTTCAAAGGCGGTTTAATATACGTAAATGACTCCAGTGACACAGTTGCCATTCCTACTGATCACTTTTGAACAAAGCAGGCTTACTCCCATGTCCTCTTTAGCAAGGAAAAATCATTATATTGGTATAGTTTTGACGTCACTTTGTTTCATCAACCAAATGAGAAATTTCAAAAACATCTCAATGTTTATGTGGCCTCTGCTTCTACACATGTTTTTAAGTTTTAAAAAAAAAGTACATTTTCAAAGATTGAGAAAAAAAAAAATCATGAAATCTTGGAAAACTGTTCTGTCTTCTTCTGTTTATTTTTAATTTGCATTGATTTTTGGATCGGTCGTTACCAAAATATTCAATATTCTGCAGCTCTAAAAGGCATCACCTGAATTGAAGACAAACTAAATGAATTGCAATTTCATAGGCGGCTCATTGTGCATGTGGGCCCGCTCGCTCGCTCGCGATCCTCCTACACACGGAGAGTCAGTGGCTCAGAACTGCTGAAAAGAGATTTTATTCAGCTGAAGGACACTCTTGGGAACTTTCCCGCTCAAGCTTCCCAGGCTTTAGCCTGACATAAAACGGGGGGAATGAAATGCTTCACTGCACTGCTATCGCTGCATCAGCATGTGTGGCATATAGAAAGAATTTCAGGAGCAACTTTGGCATTTCCCCACGTTGCAGAAAAACTCGTTGGAGAGGATGGGAATGCACTGATCCCTAAGCGTTACACAACCACCTTAAGTGGCCTTCAGATGCTTCCTTGAAATTGAGCTTCTCGTTGGAAATAACACACATAGAGCTGAGAAGAACTCAAACTCTTTTAATGAAGCTGACAGAAGAGATGTCAGTTCATGTTTCACTTCAGTGAACGCTCAACTTCTCACTTGGAATTTAATTGTATCATATGTTAGATGAATAACCACACAAGAACATCTGTGCACCCGAGAGCAGATCTTCAGCAATTTGGGTCCAGGGAACCCTTTCAGAGGAAGAATTTTATTTCCGAGACACACTCTTTTACACGAATAAAATGAATGAGTTTATAAATCAAAAATGAAGAATCACAAGGTAACCTTCTATCTTTCTTTATGTGGTCCTCAAAGGAAAAGTTTGGATACCCCGAGTGTAACTACGATGGACGATGAGTCTGTGATGACTCGTCAGACACTGGAGTCCAGTTAGAGAAAAAGGATTGATAGACTGAAATGACCGCCGTTAAATAAATACTTGTAGGAGTCATAAAACAGAATCTGGTAGAACACAAATTTCAGTCATAATGGCGATAAAATCCTTGTTTTGACCCTTTGACCGAAAGCACGATTGTACTCAAGACTCCTCTTAACACTACGGCGACGACATTTTTTTCCCTTCCTGGGAGGACACTGTGGCAGTTAATATCCTTTGAGTTCTTCACAAACACTATCGCATTGATATTTTTTTTGCATTGGATAACGAGCTGAATGGCACATCAAGCGCTGTGAGTGACTGGCTCCATCTGTTGCTGCCAGAACTGTTAGACTTTCACAAGCTTCAGCCAAAAGACATACATAGCTTCGCGCACACATGTTCCTTATCCACGCAGCGGCCTGACTGACAGCCTGATCCATTTCCTGGAGCCATTAGAGGCGGCGCCAGATTATGCAATTCCTCCCATGGCTATCATCCACCTCTATCAATAATAAATATCTCCATAAAACAGGGCTAGCCTCGAAGGATTGCCGTCGGAACTGCCCAAGCACGCTGGACTTCTGATGAGCCGCCCGGTACGCTCGCTTGCTTTCCCACGCCACCAGTCCTCTCGACTTGCTCGGACGCCCCCCGGGTGCCGGCTTCACTCGCGCATCATCGCACCTGTCAAAGCGGCGGCTTTATCGACTCTGACACTACGACGTCTCGGGGCTTCTGCTGGTGGCAGGGATCACCTGCGGCCCAAGACGAGAGATGGCCCCTCCTGTCTTAGAGGCCTCTGAATGGCGCAGGTCCTGCCGCAGTTAAAAGTTTGACTCCGTCAAGTCTGAGCGCCTTCTATTTCTGTTTCATTTTTGTATTAAAATATTCCATGTTAGCTTTTAGGATGTCTCGTTCACTTCACTAAGCATTGAACATTGCAAACTCAACCTGAAGTCAGAGGAGGCGGAGGTACCAATACTGTACTGATGGAAGTGGTGTAAATGGGCATTTTAACAGCCATTCTGGGTGCATAGAGGGAGCCGCAGAAGCTCAACAGGCATGTTCAGGGGCCTTGGAAATGGAGAAGTCCACATTGGTTTTGAGCAGGGAAATCTGCTCATGACAGACCGCCCACCTCTGGAGTGTGATGGCCACTGAGTTCAAAAGGTATCTTCCACGTAAAAATAACTCTCAGTTTGCAGTACCACATGACCCCAGAAGAGGGTGCAGTCACTTGGATGGTTGAGATAAGCATTTTGTTTGGATGCAGCAGTTGATTGTTTGCTATTTGTCAAGTTCAATAAAGATAACAAATATGGGGCATCATTAAAGCAGCCAAGGAAATAAAAAGGACTGAAAATACGTGTGGGTGGAGTTAAATATTTAGATCCTCCCCAGGGACATGTCTCATGCCTCTATCTGGATTTACGATCCAATTGTCCAATTTCATTGAAAAATGTTTACTTTCGTTAACTTTTCTTGTGATACTTCGGTTTCAATTGTATCGACACATATGGAAGCCACAAAATAAAAAGAAAGTTCAATTTACACTTGAAAAATCAGATTTCTGTTCATTCTGAACATGTATTCATTGTGTTCCCACTCTTTTGCTGCCATATCAATTGTTTGGCGCGGGAGCAGAAAAATCGGAATCGAGTCACTTTAGCCGTGCAGTATAATGCTAACCAAAAATGCATACAAACTGGTTGTTTCTTCTGCCTTGGCAACCTTAAAAAAACTACCAAATGACATTCCATCTCTAGACAATCTCCACCTTTCTTCCATCATTAATTTTAACTCACTCCCCCGTGTATTCTGTAACTATGAGCAATATAACGCATGACGCAAGCAATAAATCCTCCATTCACGAGAATCGTAATGCTCACATTTCAGTGCACATCCTGTGTAGCCACAGCTGAAGCCAGAGGTGTTTTTTTTTTTTTTTTTTTTAAAGACTGGACGTCCATCTGTCTCAGTCTTGTAAAGCCTTCGAGGTAGTCCATTAACCTCGAAATAATGTCCATTTAAACTGATTAAAGTTCAAGGACACAAACTTTGCCATGCCAGTGGATTTGTAAAAACAGAAAAAAGGAAGTAATGAGGCAACAGCCCAAAGGTCTGAGTTAATAATTGTTTCTACTCAAAACAAATGATTTAGTTTTTGTAATTGGCCTAAAAAAAAAAACGATTCCATTACAAACCATCATCCTTATTAAAAGAGCTTTTATGGAGTCTTTCCTCAGCCAGTTTGTGTAACTGTTTTATTGAATCAACCATCTGGTCTATCGGGTTAGCAAGGACACCAGGACCTCACAGAATTAATTTTGGCCGTACCTGAAAAAAACTGAGTTTTATGTCTAACACAATGACTCAGAACTGAATATGAATGACAAGTCACATCACCTTCACAAGTGAAATTCACCTTTATGGAGGGAGCACCATAGGGCGTGTACCAACTTGCCTGTGGCAAAAAAAAATAAAAAAAAAAATGAGGAAGGTGAGACAAAATGTAGTGGACGGGCAGATATAAATAAAGGAAAGTGGCCACTGAAAAATAGAACCTGGATGTTGTAAAGACATGTTGCTGGGTAGTCTATATTGCTTCTAGTCTTGTACCAGTCTGGTTCTATATTGGTTACAGTCAGGCGCAAATCAGGCCCAATCACATTTTTTTTTTTTACACAACAAAATAAATATTTAGGCCTTGTCAAAAGAAAGAAATGCATAACGTTACATACGTTTTATAACACGTAGCAACACAGTGGCCGTAAACGCCAACAGCGGGGAAAACGTCTGGTAGATGTCATGGGAAGCTAATGTGAAACTAGTGTCATTTAACAATGCTAATGTGTATCATATGGAAATATTTTAACATGGAAAACAGAACGGTGACTTGCAATGGGTGCAAGTGGGTGGTTCGCGTGGCGGATAGTACGGCGTTTTGCCACCCGTAAAACAGATGCACCACACCCCTCAAAGGATTTAGATATTTTAGGTGATTTAAACCACTGTTGCACAAATCATATAGAATGTATGTTTTCTCTTCTCAATACATTGCCATGGTATAGGCTCAGGACTCAGGACAGAAAAAACATTTTGTATTATGCAACAGGGTTTTTTTCTCCGTTGTACGAGGAAGTAAGGATGTGTTTTCACTGGGTTTTTTACTGGGGTCTATTTTTGCACATGGGGGTTTCATTTTAGAGGAGGTTTCCTAAAGTTTGGTCGTTGATTTATCCTAGATTGGCAGCATTGCTGTTGTAGTCCGGTTTTAGCTTGTTCCTCCTTAACTGAACACTCATGAAAAATCATCCATAGGTGTGACTTTGTGTATAAAATATGATTTGTCCATATTTGCCTATTCACCGGCTGGCAACCATTCCAGGGCGTACCCTGCTTTTTTTTTTCCAAAGCCAGCTGGGATTATCTCCAGCTCACTCGTGACCCTAATGAGGACATGGATGAAGTACCGGCCCACAAATAGACCATTAAAGAGGGCGAAATCAATTGAATGTGGTGAGAAAAATGGCTCCGCTTTTCCTCCCTGTCAACAGGATTATGGATATTACGGGTATTACGGGGGGGACACTTGGACCGTCTCGGTGTAAAGTTGCTCTTTTTCAAAGCTTTTCGTTTTTTGAAGCGCTTTGGCGAGAAATATAGAGACACATGTTGCCGTATGTAAAAGAAAATTGTTGTGGTCGTGCCATTTCTTCGACTTGGCCATCTTCCTTCTTCCCAGTGGGAAACAATTTGCGCCCCACAAAGGGAATGCTTTCTGATATAATGGTCAGCAACAACATTCATCCCGCTCGTCTTTCACTTCCAATTATTTCTGACTTTGTTTCACTGAGAACATCAACCAGAAAAGACAAACACTGCGCCTCAACGGATCCCGTTCTAGAGCTTAAGCCAAGCCCCATTCCCCAGACGCAGGAATTGGAAGTGTTGTCCGGCTAAGTGACAAAGTCTCACTCCGTGGTGTCTGGTTTCCAAACACTGATCACAACGGATGCAAAGACAAAGTCGCGGCGGGACGAGTGAGGCAGAGCATAAGACAGGTTGGAAGTAACGAGGGAGACAGACGCTAGGAGCTTGTCTGGCAAGCGCCTTTGCCGTTTGATGGCTCTGGCAGTCTTCTCTTGATTAGGACCTGGGCCGCACCTCCCCTCGGAATCCCCCCGGCCAAGTCGCTGGAGACGGGCTTTTCTGTAATGCTGTCTGACAGGCCGCCGAGGAGCTGACACACTTGCCGCATCTTTCAGGAGAGACGCTCGCCGCACGCAATTTTCTCCACCTTATCCGTCTTGGTCGTCGACGCCATCCATCGCGGGAGAATAATTAGAATGAAAGCCACCAGGCAAGCGCTGATGAACGGGCCCGCGCACACCTGTTCTCTTGGCCGGTCTTTGAAATGAAGCGACTTTGATGCCCACATTCGATGGGGTAGGTAAAAATGCATCACGATTTCGGATGGGCCATCTGCCTCAGGACAGTGGTTCTCAAATACGAGTACACCTGGGTGCATGTGAAGGTACTTCAGGAAACAGGGCTTGAATTGTTTTGTTTTGTTTTGCAGAGCAGTTTTGTCAATCGCTGATTTAATTTGAAGCCAATTTCCAACTGGAATTGAATGCGCCATATGTCTTTGTTCAGCAGCTACTGGTCACGCTAATCGGAACGACAAACTGAGGAGAAACTTAAAAATCAAAGTCTTTCAAGGCTATTGCATTGATTTCTCTAATATTACTGTTGTCTCCTTACATGTGTTGCATCACCATTTGTGTTAAAGCATCTATATCTTCTTCACTAAACTGACTTTTGCTTTGCATGTTAGCATTAAGCTAATCAAGCGTGGTCTTTACTAAGGCAGAGTTATGTGGGGATATATTCTGTTGTAATCTGTTGTGTTCTGTTATAAATCAACGTTTGTGGTCACATGTTCGTGCCTTTTTCTTTGCGTTGTCATTAAGCTGGCAGACTTTACTGAGCCAGGGTGTGGTTTAAATAGGTAATGTCATTTTCACATTTTTTACGTTCGCTGTAAACTTCAACTGCAAGTGACAATAAAAAGGATAAAGCTTTTTTTTAAAGAAGAGGAAATGGTATACCCTGCTGCCATACATCACTTGCATCTCAAATTATTCCTCGCAGGTCAAAGCCAAAAGGCCATCGGGATTCTACTGGGAACCTAACGGGTTTTCCGATTCTAAATTCTGACGTGTTTGTTTTACATCAACGAGTTTATAGAATGAATTAATCGCAGGAGAAATGCTTTAATCAAGGAGCCACATCACGATAATGGCACAATCAACAGCAGGAGGAAACGGCGAGAAGACAGCGATCTGCCGGAAGGGTTTCACTGATAAGGAACGAGGCGTCGCGCTGACCGCTCGTCCGGCTTCCACAAACAGTACGGCGTGATTCATGAGTCTTTCCAACGCCTCTCAAATGTATCCGCTTGCTTGCTTCAATCATGTTCTGCGTAGTCAACTCAATCCAATAAAACCACGCTTGATTAGCTTCGTGCGGCAATTTCAAAGTGATTGCGGGATGTCAAAGAGAAAACAGACCGCTTTTACAATCCTAATCCTTGACTTGGAATATTGTTGTAGCAAAGATAAAGGCACCTATTATAAAAAGTTGTCTTTTTATTGCTTGTAATAACGTGTTATGAGTAAACCTAATTAAGATGCTGATTAGCTAGTTGACGCTGAAGAAATGAACACAGGATGTCAAAAACAAAACAGGTTTTACATAACTGAATTCTTTTTAATTACGCCGGTGCCTTGAGATACGAAGAACATGTCTCGCGATTTATTTCGGCCAATTATTTGCTTGACTTGTTAGAAAAACGTTGAGATACAAACGCTGTCTGTTGGCCGCGGACTCTAATCAGCTCAGCTCGTAACAGGCGGCAGTTTGGCAGCTAGTGAGCAGTTCATCAAAAAAGAGGCTTCGAACTGTCAGTTGCCTCGTCCAGTTGAAGTTTTCTGTCAAACTCAACATAAAACAAAAAGAATTACACATGCATGAGTTTAAAACAACCACAAAGCTCTGCTGTAATTACGTTGGTTTGGCATTATGCTAACAAAGCAAAGCGCCATAGATGTCCTAAAATTTAGCCCGAAAGTCATGATTCTTTTAAGTTTTGGATATTTCAATACAAAACCTGGAGCAACAAACAATATGTAGACTCATAATATCCGTGTGAAGAAAATTAGTGCAGTTTACCGAAGAGCCGTATATAAATATTTGGAATAAATGTCATATGTTTTCATGACTGCAGATGATGACTACTGTTCATTTGAATTGGATTCATTCATCAAATCTCTGAACATTTAATGCTAAAAAATAAGTAAATATTATCCAGCTGAAATTGGATCAAATTGGACAATATTGAAACAATATCGGGAGCATGAAAAAGATGAGCTTGGTGTCCATTGAATTGGGGCAAAATTGTTGGTAACAAATTATACTATTTCATGATTTCAATATTTATTCCCGCCACTTTATGTTTAAATTATGTCATTGGTGCTTCCAAGTTTTGATTCAGTTCAACTTAAAGGAGTGCTATTTAAAACATGTTTTGTTTTTGTTTTTTTTTAATCGTCAAGAGTAATGACATTTTTTTTATTCGATGAGGGAAGTTGAATTGTGATGCAAATAATGAGTTATGAAATAAACTTATGATTTGAATACATTTCCATTGCATTTGCCTTCATCTTTAAGACAAGGTCATCATACAGAGGAGTAAAAAAGCAGCACATTTGTTTCATGAGGCTTCATTGCCCAATCACTCAAGCTGGGATCTGCCACTTTCCAGGTGACACTGTCTAAAAGTCTCAAGTCAAGCACAATGTCATCTGAGGTGAACGCTTGCCACGCTCACCGTTACATGCCGAGACATTTTTACAGACCTGGCCCAGGTAATAAATTTACTGCTACACAAACACTCAGTCCAGATAAAAAGATGATAAATGAATGCAAATATATGGAATGAGGTCTGCATTCGATGCTGCTATCCACATCAGCAAGGCCTATTTGAAACGATTTAATAGGAGGTGTTTTATTGTTTCAAATGAGGTGCTATAAACTCGGCTTTGTGTCGATATTTTTTTTTAGGTTTGGCGTGCATCCTGCAATTATTACGGGTTTTTCTGCATCGTACATAGTCGATTTTTTCATGTGCGTATCCCTCAGAGCCTTTGTTCAATGAAATTTGAAGGATATGCTGGCCTTGCACTCACAGCCATCAACATCACGTGAAGCAACATGGTCTCTTTGAAGTGCTGAGCACTTTGCATCGCACACCCCCGGCAGTACAAAGCTTTCTGAAAATAATTTGTGACCGGAACTCAGACAGAAGCGCGGACACCACATGCGACCCGAAACATTGCTATATCTGTTGTATCTGTGTAAGTGGAGGAGTGTGTGAGCGTGTGCAGATTAAGATGCTGAAAGTGTATTAGGATGTCAGCGAGGACACGGTGAGCCATGTTTAAAGAAGCTCCCATTCAACTTTCCCTGACTGCAAAGTCAAAAGGGTTTACATAAATTAAAATGGGCTAATCCGCCCAGCAGCCAAAGCTGAGCGTGGATGTCTGCTTTGCAAATTTGGGCAATGTGTTGCTTTGTGCACATGCACAAAGTCAGTCAGCATATATCCCAAAAAAGGAGAGGAGCATTCGTTGTTGTTTGCAGCAAACATCAGAAGTTGACAGCCAGATGCTTTTTGTTGACCACCTATTGAAACATATGCAAACAAAACAACTCAAAGCGAGTGTCTTTTGGCTGTACATCAAATATGTACGATTACGTACGACACGGATGATCTCCGTTTTGCGATAGAAAAAGTGTGATTAAAGAAGGTCATAAATGTTCCATTTATCCAGCAGTGCACAAATGTGATTTGAATGCTCAGCTGGTCCATGAGGCCATATTTTTAGAGCGGATGACCCCTTTGGGAATCAGCACTGTGACCTGACATTCGCAAAATTCAACCAGCAACAACATAGTTTCCTAGACACTATTTTTAGACTCTATTCAAAAGAACTGGACTGGAGTTGTCAGGAGGGTCTCAAACGGGGCCCTGTGGATGTCTTGGGGTCCCCCCAAACTTCTGCATTCCAAACGCTCTGATAAATGTGATGATTGATGGAGGGATTATAAGTGGAAGCCAGAAATATGATTTTCTCTGACCCCAAAATTTTGCAAACCCATTTAATTAGAGGACACGAGCTTCACCAGATAGCAACTCTGGCTGTTTGACTGGCGGGGAGAAAGTGTTGTGGGAGTGAGTGTGAGGTGAATCTAATTCATCTTTGCAATGAATGACCTCCATTGATTCCAGCACATCAAACTGACTTTCTCCTCACTGACTCCCTCAGATGTCTCAATCTCTGAATTTGTTCTTGTGAAAGAAAAGGGGCACGCTCATGCTGAGTTTAATTCACAATATGAAACAAGCTAATAGTAGATTTTAGGGACCAGACAGCTTATGGTGTTGCTTTGTCAATGTTAATAGCGTTTTTAGCGTTCATGAGCGTATACGTCTGACTACGGCTCCTCTTTTATATTCAGCGTGCTGCTGTGTCATGGTCTGCCCAATTTTCCGATGGCTGGTCTCCTGTGTGGTCATATCTGCAGTGTGTTTATATATATATATATATATATATATATATATATATATATATATATAGTATTTCTAACAAGAACTTGTTAAAACTAAAGCTTGAAAAAAGTCAATATTACCTTCGCAGTTTTCCTGAGTAAATAAAGTACTCTAAAATTTCAAAATAACAAAAATGATGAACATTGACATGTATGTACATATTTATTCATTTTAATTCCAAAAACAGACAGTGCAGAATGCTCCTAGGGAGAGCAGAATTTCCTTTTAATGCTAACTGAAAATTCATATAAATCATAGGTCTCAAACTCCAGTCCTCGAGGGCCGCAATTTTGCATGTTTTCGACGCTTCTTTTTTAAACACCACTGACTCAATTATGAGGTCATCAGCAAGCTCTGCAGGAGCTTGAAAATGATCTTAATCATTTGAATCAGGTGTGTTTACGAGAGCGACATCAAAAACATGCAGGATTGCGGCCCTCGAGGACTGGTGTTTGAAACCTATGATCCTTGAAGTTAATGCAGTTTTAAATTGATCTTTTACCGGCCATCAGATTTTTCCTCAAAATACTGAATATCGGTGTCGAAAATCAGCCCGGCTGATTATCGATCTGAGAGGGTGGGCGTTTTCGGAGAGTCATGACATTCGAGTGCTTTGCTTGGCTGCTACCTACCGAATCAGCGGCAAGGAAAAAAAACGCAGGAAGTAACAAACGCAGATAAGCAGTAACCTTTGCAACCCTCCAGATTTGAAGGACACATGAAATATCATTGTGAGTGAAAAATAGAGTTGTATGAATTGTACTATTTTACTGTACATCTTTTTTCTGACAATAAGGAAAAGTGACTACTGCTGCTGATGCTGTAATTCTCCCGGATGCGTCCAAGGTACATAATAGTCTCAATCTGTTGTGAGCTTACACATTTGCTGCCCGTCAGATTGGTGTGTTTATGCTTCATTTCTATATTCTATACTACAGTAGCTAAAGTAGAATATTTTACTCGACAGATAGGAATAAAAAAAAAACAAATCTGGACCGATACACATGCCAAGCTTATTTCTTTTCAACAATCTAGCAAAAGAAAAACAAAACCCCCACATGATTCTTTGTAAAGAATAAAAGCATTTTCTCGAGTCTTCCACGGCAACAGAAACGAAGCGACGGGATGAACTTTCTTCTACATTCTTATACGGCGGTTGATTGCCTGAGCACACCAGATAGCGTTATCGCCGTCACATCCCCTGAAGACGAATGGCACTGTAATGTCATTTATCAACAGCATTCGCTTAATGTTGATCTTAGTCAAGTACCAAAGCCAGATAAAAAGCAGATGACCAATGGGGTGCTGTACTGATGAGCCGATATTGGTAAAAAAACAAAAGTCGGATCTTCGCATCTTCGTTTATCTCAAAATGCGCATTACATATCTCAAACACGAACGTCGTGCCAATCAATAGACAGCAGACTAGCTTGCTGCTTGTTTTTTTTTATTGGTCTAGTCATAAAGTTAAGTACAAGCCATTATCAACAATAGCATGGTTTCTCGGATTTATGTTATTAACGAGCTCCTTTCAGTCTTGGGTCTCATCAGTGTCAAGGTTGTTTACGACTGTGGCAGAGTATGGCAGTCGGTCGCTGTGGCACGGGGGTTCACAAGAAGCCATAAAACGGCCTCGTTTAATACCGTCGCTTCGCTTACTGAGAGGTAATTACCTCCAATCGAGACGATGGCTTTCGATCCAGCTGATTTCCGCGCGCAGTTTACGTACTGTAGCTCACAGAGAGAAAGATCAATTTCTTTTTTCAGTTTTAATCTGGAGGATGGCCTCAATGACACAAGGTTCGATTCATATGCTTTGTTTGATTTTCAAGCGGATGGTTAGGAAAATTCGACGGAATTGTTTATAAAGGATACAAGACATTACAGTACATGTATAACGGCGCCTTTGCATGTCAATCAATAAACAGATGTTTCAATAATTTCATATCAATCTAATTGGATTCTCAGGACAAATGGTCCATGGTCATTGGTCTTGGACAAATGGATTGACGCAGGCTTTGGACATAGTCGTGCATAGTTGTGTCACTTGATTTTTCACAAGCATTATCTGCAAAATTCCTCTTTACATAAATCGAGATTAATGGAGTTTATGCATGGCAACGTCATAAATGTTTCTGGTCGAAAGGCAGCATGTTCGGGACCCCATATGACAGAAAAATAACCTCTGTGGTGAAATCTGTATTTTCCAAAAATTGTAGACTAGAAATCTTTAGAAAAGACTAGAAACCTCTTTAGGCCCAGTCACAAATTTCCATAAAATTATCTTATGTTTCGGCATGTAACATCTCCATTAGTATCACCTGTCATTTTCCACATTAACACAACTCATTAAACGTGTTTTACTAGTTGAAAGACGGTGTTCCCTGTAAAGGAAAAACATTTCTTTCCCATTCCCCTCATGAGACTCAACTCAATGGGGGTTGCATAAGAATCAGTTGCGTGACTTGCACAAATGTAAAAAACAATTGCGGATGCACCATTGACGCATGTGACGGTCACAGTCGTTTTACTTTACAACATTTCATCCAGTGCAGAAAACAGTGGAAAAACAAGCTGCTGGTTTAAAAAAAAAAATAAAAAAAGAAAGGAGTAAAAAACAAAATAGCACCATGCTAGCTGGAGCGCTTACCTTAAAGTCACAAATGCAAGTCACCATGTTCCCAATTCTGAGGCACTCGGCATCAAACTTGCAGGTGTTGGTGTCGCACAAAAACAGGTCCGTGTCTCGTTCTTCAAAACCTGCAAGCATCAAATCCAACCAGAAACAAGTGTAAGGAGACTTGCTTTTCTTTTATGTACTAAAAACTCAATTTCATATTCTACTTTGGAATTGTCGTCTCTACCGGTTTATTGGTGGATATTCTGTAGGGACAGACTGACAATCATCCGGGCCCGTTACAGGAGTCGATACTTGGTATTTGACACATATTCGCTTTGCAATTTTTTTTTTTTTTTTTTAATGTGTGAAACTGGGGTAACTTTAGGGAACTATTTAGCTCAGTGTAATTTTAAAGAGACTCTGATGATCCTGAGAGCAATAGACTTTACGCCAAATGAAACAATATTTGGAATTTTATGCAAAAATCTGTGATTTACCAAGCAATCATCAATGTCATTGATCAGTTCCACAAATAATAGAAATGTTAGCTGTAGCATCAGTTCCTCATTTGTAGTATTCATGATTTTATTAAAAACTATATTACAATATGCATGGGACCACTTGTGTTTTTTGTGATGGTTTATTGTATGTTTTGGAAATCTGGAGGACTTCATTGTGGAAAGCTAGAGTGGGCTAGTTACTTCAATTATATGTTCATATACATTTTTAAGACACGAGTGAGAGACATATTTAACATATTTGTAAGGACAAAAAGTTATGAGTTTTTCTATATTTAGATTTTGACTATTTTCACTATTTTCGCTTTTACTGAAAATTTGTATCGGCTTTAAAATATTGGTTATCAAACTTCCAGGCCACTAATAATCGGTAACATTATCAGCACTCAAGAAAACATACTTGTAAATTCTGCATATAACTGTGTCCTTACATGCACTTTGATGTATGCTTGATGTATGTACGTATGCTTGGGTTCCCTTTTTTTAGTTTGTTTCATTTAAAAAAAAAAAAAAAAAAAAAAAAAAACACAAAACAAAAAACGGGATTCAGCACATTTGAAGGATTTTAACCTAAATTTACATATGCATTTTGATATCTTGTCATATTATCCAGAGTAGTACTTGTTTAATCGTGTGTGTGTATAAAACAAGGCTCACTCGGGGGCAGCAGGGGTTGGTGAGGAGGTTGATTCAGCCACGGGAAATCTCCAAAGACTCCATCAAAGCGCCCGAATCAAATGAAAGCGTAAAATGAGTCCGAATCTGCAGACTGAGCTGGAGGCTACGCGACTACCTGAGCCGATTGCGCTCACGCAGCTTCCCTGCATTGTTCCGACACAAAATAATAGCTTCCAGAGATAGCAGTGATCATGCCTGTTTACAAAATCTTATCAGAAAATCCTTCATATAAAAAAAAAACGCTGTTGTAATTATTTTGGTTCATACTTGAAAAGCAAATCCACTATCTACAGTATATTGTGCGAATTTGTTTGATTATTATTGGCTTGATGACGGCCTCAAGGGGATTGCAGCTATCCTCTTGAGATGTCTTGTAGTCCCTGTAGGAAGACATGAAACCCTGTTTGTTTATGTTGCACTTTTTGGGAGATATCATTAAAATGATCTTGCACTCTGTGCATGCTGTCTGTGAGTTTCAATTAGATGACAAGACAGCTCCATTTTAGAAACAATTTGAACCTTTTAAATAAAAGAGTGACAATGTAAACAATCCCATTCACACCCTCATGAGAATGATAAGCAGTCCCGGCAGCCAGTCCAAACGTAAACAAACAAATCTGCTCGGAATAGGGAGACATGGGATGCACATGCTTAGCTTCATGAAAAGCAAGGAGAAAATTTACGCAGATTCGGCATTGTTGCGATTTGTCTCACCACCTAGCAAGAGGGCGATTAGCTATCGTGTCTCGATTAGCTTGTTTGTTAGCCATAAATTAGGGTTAGGGGTTAGGGTTAGGGTTGGTAGGTTAGAGTTATATTGAGTATAGCGGATGTTGGCTGCTGGAAAAGTAGATCTTGGGGCAAAAAAATTGGGCAGCCATGCATTTACTCCTTTATTAAAATATTTTGCAGAATAATTTGATTGTCAATTACTTGTCAGTTAGTGATTAATATTCACAGCTCTACAATGGAATTTGTTTCTGCACATAAGAAAAAGCCCTTAATTGGTCAATTGGCCATTGACCTAATTCACAAAGTAAATGAGTAAATACGCTTTAGCTTATTCTACTTTTGAATATAAATTTCTCCAGTAAATAACATTTAGCAAGCTATACAAACAAGCCGTTTCAGATTCATAATTCCAACTGCTTGAGGTGGGTCTCACCTCACGGGAACATTCATAGGGGCCGTCTAACAAGTAATATGGTGATCTGCCATTTTCTTTTTATAGATTTCTTTGGACAATAGATATTAAGAGTCCTCTGTGCCTCCTTCTACGAGAACCACGGCTCACGCCACTTCAAAAAAAAAAAAAAGCCTCCTACTCGTGACAACCAAGCAGTCATAAACACGCAGCAGGGTAGAGCGATGGTGAAATCAAGCTGCAATTTGCCGGGGCTGTAAATGACCATAAAGTGCCAGCACTCTGAGCAAATATACAGTCGCTGAGTCAAGAGCGCCGACTTAAGAGGTGTTTGGAGTGTCTGGGAGCAGACCGAGCTCTCGGCTCATCGGACGGAGGAGGAAATCTCAAAGAGCCAATGCATGATGTCCACTATGAAGGACCGTGCCTGTATGGCTGCATAGAAATGCAAATAAACAGGACTGCAAAAGAGCTGTCAAAAAAAAAAAAAAAAAAACACTTTTTGGTTGGGATACACCAATTATTGTTTATTATTGTTGGCCGGGCTGGTTCTTATGTATAGTCTCCTGAGAGCCAGTCTGCTCCTATGTGCCCACCGTTGTATCCATTTTGTCTCAGGAAGACAGCAAAGTTAACTGCATCCTACCCAAACACATGAGACATAATCAAAAATTCCAAGATGTCCTCAACCGAGCACACGAGGACTTAGTAGAATCCGTCGGACTTAGTCGAGTAGCTTAAACAACTCAAACGATATATAGCTTTAATATTTTGCTAACATTGGGAACACTGCAACTTGTATAGTTTAAGATGGTCTAAAATTTAAACATTTTAATAGAGGTGGCATCATATTTATTTTTGGGGAAACAGGAGACTTTTGTCATGTAAAAATGGCTTGGCTAAATGAAGATTGTGCAACAGCCCATATATGCACAGTAGGTGGCGAATGCCCCGGCAAAGCTATGATGCTATAGCGTGCTATAAACAAGCATCCATCTTTTTCCATAACGCCGCAGTCTGTCGTTTACTTCTTGTACCTGTCAAAGGCTTTTTGATGTTGTACACAGAGTGCGGCAGCCCGCCGCCGCCGCCATCGTCCAGGCCTTCCCTTCCACCATTATACATGTCCTGGCAAGCGCATCCACTTCATAATCAAATGCGATTCATCAACGCAGCGAGGAAGCCTCCACTGCACATGTCGACAACACGCAAAAACCGCATTGATTTCTCCGGCATGTAGAAAAAGTCTTGCCGGGGGGAGATGTTGAGAGAGGGAAATGATGATGATCAAATTTTTTTGAGCATCATTTTGCTAACAGTTTCATGAATACACGCAACCTTTCCCGACTCCAAATGAGGAAAAACATTGATAGGAGTCTGAATTAACAGGTGCTTGCTTACAAGAACACATCAAAAGCACCCGATGATTGGCAACCAATCAAGGATGCACCCTTACTTTTTTTTCCCACAGTTCAGCTGGGAAAATAACTACAAAAGCCACAAAAGATCTTTGAAATCTCATTGACTCCATTGCTAATCATGACTACATTACAAACCAAAACTGTTAAAACTAAAGAAAGTGTGAAACGTACCATTTTTGTTGTATTTACTGATGAAACTTAATAAGCAAAAAACAAAACTATATATATATATATATATATATATATATATATATATATATATATATATATATATATATATATATATATATATATATATACATAGCAACATATATATTTGAATTAACTTCCGCTTAATTTCAATAGAAAGGTCCAGTGTTTTTATAATATTTACAAATATTTACAAATATTATATTGTTGTGTGGTATTCTGTCTAACCCTTTGATCTTTACATCCCTTTTATCTTTACATTTCCCATCAAATGAAAAAGCATTGAAATAAGACGCAAGGGAGCTGAAATCTCATCCAAATGGTCACACTACCAGGAAGTCATTATCCCTTGACTAAAATACTGTGAGAATTTTGTGGAGGAAATTGTCCAAAAAAGGGTCAAAATACTACACAAGGGTTAAATTATTCTCCTCAAATGTGTTTTGCATGGCTGCGGCCATCGAGTCAGCTTTATCATTTCCTTGGGACTCCACAAGGGTGACAGCAATTTGTAAGCGTCAGAAAAACAAGAGGAGTCAGGTTACGCAGCTTGAGTTTCCGCAGAATTCAGAGGACACTGAAGAATGTGAAGACAGAGACACATGAACTCCTCTAGCGGAGCGTGGAATCGCCAATGACCTTACAGCAGCACAAAAGGCTTGTTGTGGGCCAGGTCAATGTTAGCCATCACTTTACACAGCAACACAAACACAAACTTTCAAATGGTACATTGCACTATTATGTTACCAGTTTTTAATATGTATATACAATTTTGATGTTTCTACCTCAAGTTTAGCTCGAGAGTAGCTAATAACCATAAGTTTCTAATGCCCGCCATACGGCGTTTTCATTTTACGATCCCAATGTAGGAACGGATTAAGTTTGTACTGTACTTGTAAACCAAATGCTAAAAACAGTATTTTTTTTCTCCATAAAGCTACAGGGTATGTGAGAACACCCTATGGCATTATGAAACAAACGCTGTTTCTAAAATTTTGCCTACAAGTAAGTTTTGATGTATTTGCATGTGTTTCATCATACTTGAAATGTCGTTTGAATGTGTGAATGTACTTGCAAGTATTTTGAAATGGGTTCGCCAGTCAAAAATGTTGACTCCACACTGGCAGCACAACGCTTCCATGATCGGACTTTTTTCTACTAATCCTGTCATCTCAAGTATAGTCATTTACAGGCCTAAGTGTTCCAATACTTTCAGCAGTATTTTTTCCCTCGTTATGTGATGATGAGCACGTCCCGTATTCCAGTTTTACTAGATGCTCACACTTCAAATGAGTCTGTTGCTTATTTTCGTCATACTGTGCGGCGCTTAAAAATGCATTTTCAATTGGCAAAGTTGTAAAGTTTTATGCTTTCATTTGTCAGGTACGGGCAACTCCAACGGTGACGCAAATGAGCCGATTGTTGGTGAGTAGTAGTTGGCGTGCTTGCGCAACAGCAGGTGTCCATTTTAAGGAGCTCTCAAACAAGGGCCGAATGTGTGTTGTCCTTTAATCTGAACGGGTTAGCGGTCGCTGTGTCATGAGGCCGACAAATTCACCTTCGCAACTTCCTTCCCCTCCGCCGCCGGACTACGTTACACGAAACTGAATAATTCACAAAAACAAGCCGACAAACATCAAATATGCAAACGCCATGTTTATATGGCAACGATTAAGACGGCGAGAGAAGCACTTACTAGTCAAAAAGAGAGCGCTTGTCAGCCAAATGCATCTTTCTCCGACCTACCTGGAATTTCACAAGCCCCTTTTCAGCATTGCGCCGATTAATTATTAATGGGAGTAAATTAATCATGAAAGCCCAACAAGCAGCAAGGCCAGGCGTTCTTTTTGGACCTCTTTGCTGCATTGAAGACTTTTTTTTCCCTAATAATGTGGCAACAAGTTTTCAGACTATTACAAGCCAGTTTCTTTCTTTTGCTATTTTTCTGACGTGCAGGTAAAAATGCGTGTTTGCGCCGTTGTGGGAGTGATCATAGACGACTTGACTTCCAGTCAATAGAAGCGGTTCCTCTCGTCTTTAAATTTATCACGGGAGATGCGCGTAGTCTAAAAGATGCAAGCATAATGGGCTCGCTGGAGTCCATATAGTCCGACTAGCACGAGCAAAGTACGTTTGTCGATAACCACGACAAACATTCTTGGCGACAATTTAAAGTTTTCGCTGTGAAGTGAGCACTTTGGGACTGCCTTGCTTTTATTATTCTGACTTAGAGCTGGCAAAATTAATTGCCTATTCAACAACTGATCAATTATCAAATTAATCAACTATTTTAACGTCTGCGAAATCATTGTGTAAGTTCAAATGAACGAAATCCTCAAATTTCAGCCTTACAACAGTAATTATCCTGATTTGACATGAAAGTTGTTGGATTATCTTTTGTATTTAATCAAAATAAGATTGATTTTACTTTGGGAAAACGATGACAGCAACGGTGAATGAATCGGTTTGAAAAAGTAAAGTGATCACTTTTTGTAATATGGCGTCATTGTTGTTGAGTTGTTTTCTTTTATCGCGAAAAAAACTGAAATAAACAACAATAATTTGTCATATAAATTAGAAAATGATGGTTTCGTGACACAGTTTTCGATTAAATCGTCAGTTTTAAAAACATCTACTGTGACAACCGTAGTTGTGGCAAATTATTGACATAATCTTTCTCTTCACATAATTAGGGCTTTTTAACAGCACTTTTTTTTTTCAGACCTTGACCACTACGAGTGTGTATTTCTTGAGTGTTTGAAATATTACTACTTTTGCTGCACCAATTTTTCCCCCAAAATCAATGATGTATTATTTTTTTAAAAGACCTACCTATTAAGATATTGCATTTTCTTTAAAATTTCATGAAATTATTGCAATTGTCTATTCATCTAATTTATCATCCCTACTTCATGATTATAAAACTGCTCCAAGAGAGCAGTTGATTATTGTCAATGCAAGTACTGATACCTCAATAACTAAATATTCGTTCATCCCTGCTTTATGTGAAAAATGTGAAAATAATACCCGAAGTATCAGCCTTTGTTAGCGATATGCATGACTCATTTAAGATCCAAACAAGTCAGTTAACGCAACTAAGTTTTTTTGATATTTTGGCCAATGCTCGCCACGCTCATTAGCATTGATTGTAGCGGCAGAAGGCAGCTGTTTTTGCTCGAAGGCGCTAATGAATCCAGGCGCTAAACGGCCAGCGCCGTGCAGTGGTCCACACTTAGTGACCAGCTTGTGGACAGATTGGAGCATTTTGTTGCAAGACTCTCACAATATCTCCAGAGTTGGATCCAAAAGGAGAGCGCAATCTAGGATAATTGGATTTGGAAGGCGTGCACTGCGAAAAGCACTCTGCGGCCCTTGCCCTCGCCCCGAGCGAGATTTTGACGGAACAAACGGACGTATCCAACAAAAATGTTTACAATGCAGTGTGAGCCGGTTTGTTTCTGCAGCCTTGTGGAATAAATGTTTTTATGATAGTAACTTGAGCTGCCGCTAGAGATGTGCACCAAGAATCGGGTGGAACTGGGACTGTCATTCCAGTTCACATAGAATCGTTTGGATTTTAGCATGACAGCGCTAAAGTTTGATTCCTAGTTAGCTGTGCGGAAGAGGAAGCCGGGAGGGAGGAAGACGAAGACAAAAAAAAAACCCAAAGTAATGTTGAAAACTGTAGAAATTTATTAGAAATAAAAAAAAGTTTTTTTAGGGGGCGTGGTTAGCTCCCTCTTATTATTTTTACTTATTTCTTTTGTTATTTTTTTTCTAAAGAATTGAATTGAGTCATTTAGACCCTGACACATTCAAAATCAAACGATGCACAATCCCACATGCCGTTATCAAATATGTGCACAATTGCTTATCCCATCCGATAATGCCATCAAATTTTATTCTAAATTTAAAAACATTTGATTACAATGCATTAACTGCTAATGGTTAAATCATGAGAGAAAACAGTTAATGATTTGCTTACAATAATCAGAAAATCGTCAGAAATGTTCATCATTATTTTATTTTGCAAAGTTAAAGCAGATATTTAGGATTCGGACATGTAAAAAGGTCAGGGAGCAAATATTTTACAGGTTCTGTTAAAATATATATTTTCATTGTTCATCTGTTTTTGTAATACATGTCACATCTAGGAAATGTTCGACCTTAACTGGCTGAAAAAAAAAAGCTGGTTTTAAATGACCCATTTCAAGAGTTTGGGAACCTAGCAAAGCCAAATGTGTGCTAATTTCATCCAACGCTAGGGCTACTGGAAATGACATCAGAGTAGCTAGAAAGCAAACTACAATGAAGTGCTATTTAGAATTGAAGGGAGAGCTTTTGATACACACTGGCGGCATGTTTGGCTAAAGCCATGCTAGCACTGCTAGCGTAGCTTACAGCTTTGACACTATTGCTTTTGAGACAGGCAGCCTTTAAAACTGGCGAATCTCAAATAGGAGGGGATTTTTTAGACAAAGTAGATTGGTTAGACAGACAGTTCAGTGACACAATCATTTTTGTAAAAGGTACCAAAAAGTATACAGTATACTCCATAATATGCCCAATTGAAAACTTTCACAAAGCAGAAAAAAAACACAATGCCCTTTTCATGTTACGCTGACTTTTGCACGTACATTTACAAGAAATGTCAATCACAATGCAAACTGTGCACTTGATCTCTCCGGAGAAGAAAATGTGTCAAAAGTAATTTGGATGCACTTTGTTTTGAATGAAGCCTTTCATAGCATCACCAAGGCTAACTCCAATTTACGTTTCAGCATTCCTTTATCTCGTTCCAAGCGAGCAATTGACACTTGCAGGTGCGCTGCCGTGGCGACGCAACATGGGCTCACCCGTTTTCTGAGTTTAGCCATGTAACATTCACCAGCTGATCTTATTACCTGAGACTTGAGCAACACTGATGTCATTTTTGCTCGACAGCAAGTGCCAAAATAGGCATAGATAGGGGTGGATTTTGCTGCTTAATTCATATTCCGTAAACAGTTATGATCATAGTAATGTGTTTAGACTACAGGGGATTCAAAAAGCATATTTTTATAAAATAAAAATAAAAAAGAGATTGACCTGATTTAAATCATGACAGACTTGTCTGTTTCAAGCCATGCCACTGTGAGCGATGCATTGTTTTATGAAGAGCTTTAGGCGAACATAATAAGGAACTACTCAGCACAATTTCTAGGAAGAAATACTGTCTGGGTCTGGGTCCAATTTCTGTTTTACAAATGGTTGTTCTGATTCTGAATGAAGAGATGTGTTGTGTTGTTAAGTGCAGGGCTTGATCTAGCGGGCTACAGGGCCATCAGCCCCTCTTAAATTGTTTGCCTCACCTTGAACAGAAAGCTGTTCGCCAGCAGTTCATCAGATGAATTTAAGAATATAAGTAATATATAAATGCTTCCTCGACTGACTGCAGTGTGTTTAATGAATTAATCAAAGAATTTTAGAGTGGCCCTTGCATCATTCCATTTATGCAGCCTCTAAATGGAAAAGTTTGGACAGCCCTGCTCTAGAATGACTACAAAACATTGGGATTTTATATTTTGGGGCCATATTGCTCAGCTTTTAAGTGGGCCATTTTGTTTTGGGCGAATAGCATGACTTGAATTAGGGAGTTTGCATAATTGAGCCCCAATCAGCCGGTATCCAAGACAGATTAGCCGATGCCGACTGTATTTTTTTTTTCTTTGCCAAAGAGTCATTAAAATGTGCCCATCATTTTGAGGATTTGCCATGAAAAAGGCAGTTTGCCTGAATGATAATTAGAACTCACGGCACCATTCAAAATGCAGCACAATCCATTTGATTCATTTTTGTAATGATTTTTTGTAATTCCACCGGTTGCAGGGAGCGAGCTTTGTTCCCGGCGTATGCACTTAAGCCTGTGCAAGGCGTGTCGGATAAAAGCTTTTGTCTAAATGCACGGCAGAGTGTGAAAGGAAGTGAGGAGGGTGGCAAGCGTGCATTTGGGCAGGATGCACGCCATTATCATCAGTCATTATGGACAAATCATTACCACTGATCACAATCAGCAGCAGAACAAACAAAAAAAAAAAGTGAGAACGCGGAGCGTAGGAAAAGAAACTTTGCTCCAGCAAAATGAATCCGTGGCCACGTCTTCTCCAAATGGACTCATCAGCTATCTCGCAGCATCTTCACTTTCCACATCCAATTAGTAGCTTTTGCACTTGGATGTCTGGCCCTCCGTGCATCGGGATAACAATCGGTCCACGGGGGAGAAAAAAAAACGCTCCGATTGGGCCTGCGAGTCATCCGCTCATATTGACGTACGCCACTTATGAGCCATAATATCGATAGTGGCGTGCCGTGTAATTGGCCCAGGGCTATTTTAAGGCTTGGGACCATCTCCGACGCACAACAGTAGAAGAGATATACAACTGGCTATGAGCCGCAAAATATTAGTCAAAACACAGTGGAATAGTGGAATGCTAAAAATGCTCACGGGTCAATGTGACCCACTCTTAATTTGTTTCATGAAGGAAAAATACTCTAGGGTTACAGCAATCAGCTTCTCATTCGTTACTATAATCCAGCAAAAATACTTATGGGTCAATCTGTCCCACTGCAATTTGTTTCTTTTATACAACAAAAACACATGTAGGCCAATCTGAAAGGTGGTTAATTTGTGTTTTTTTCTGCATTAAAAAAAACAATGTCAATACAAGCCACTGGTATTAAATACAGCCAAATTTCTCATGGGTCAATCTGACCCGATGCAATCTGTTTTAGTTATGCAACAAAAAACGCTTATATATATGACAATGTGAACCACAGTTCATTTGTTTCCTTTGCGCATCAAATAAAAGTTGACGGGTCAATGCCAGGCATTGTCGTTTCTTTTGCACAAACATTCCCATCCTCATAGGTCAGTTTGACTGTTAATTTGTTTGTATTTCAAAATGCTTATGGGTCAATGTGACCCGCTACTAATATGTTTCATACGGGCCAAATAGTCTTGGGTCACATCAACCTGCTTCTAAAATGTCACTTTAATACACCATAAAATACTCATGGGCTGTAAAATTGTTTCACTCAAACCAGACTTGAATTAGGGACACTCTAGGGCAGGGGTCACCAACCTTTTTGAAAGTGAGAGCAATTTCTTTGGTCCCTAGTAATACGAAGGGCTACCAGTTTATGTGAAGACGTCGATCATGTGAATGATTTTTCACAATAATTAAAGAACACCTGTAGTTAATATGTAAATCAAGTGTAATATGTAATCTAATGTAATGCATGTATGATTGTTTATACAATTCATAGAAAATCACCAATGTTGTGTCTGTTGTAAGTTATATAGTAGCCTGCAGGCTACTCATGTAATCTTTGGGGGTTACCTGGTGCCTGCAGGCACCAGGTTGGTGACCCCTGCTCTATGGTTACAACAACCTGTTCCTAATGTGTTACTTTAAGACACCATAAAATACTCATGGGTCAATATGACCCACTGCTATTTTCCGGATATTATTATTGTTGTTATTATTGTTGCACAGGAAAACTACCCAAAATACTCATGGGTCAATGTGACCCACAGCCATTTTCCGGATATTATTATTGTTGTTATTGTTGTTGCTGCACAGTAAAACTACCCAAAATACTCATGGGTCAATGTGACCCACAGTCAGTTTTGTATAACAATAAAGGCCACGAGTCAATCAGACCGACTGGCTAAATGCTTAAGGGTCAACATGACTCAGTTCACTGCTTTCTTCTTCACAGCAAAAAAAATATATATACTGTAGTAAACATACTCAATGGTGTGAGCCAAGATTATTGTTTGTTTTGCATGATGGGTTCATTTGACCCGCTGTTAATTTGTTTGCTTTAAACTATTTTTTTTTCTTTGATTGTCTATATGGTTGAATGTGACCCACTTTTTCTACATACACTGAAATTGCTCATTGGTATGTGACCAGCTGCTTTTTAATCCACGCACAAACATAAAAAAAAATAATAATAACCGCCCTTTGTTTGTCCATAAAAAACACCACTAAATCTCGAAATTCGAATTAAAACATTTTTAAACATTAAAACGAGACACACCAAGTGTTTTTCCGACACTCGTGGTGTCTCCCATCCTGAGCAGGATCGAATCAGGCGCTTTGCCAATCAGGCACCCAAATCCTGGACTAACGCACGCACGCCTTCACCCGCCGCCTTTTGTCACTCCCAAACTTGCAATACATGCTCGGATCCTCACCCGAGCAGTTCCAGCCGGTGGGCGTCTGGCAGTCGCTGAGGGAAGACGGGAAGGCGCGCAGTTGCTCCACGGGTAAAGTAGCGAGGAAGGAGAGCAGCGTGAAGCGGAGCCATCCTCCGGTGACGCCGCTCCAGCGCCCCTGTCGCCCGTGCTCGGTCGCCGTCGCCGCGGTCGCAACCATGGCCGCCACCGGCGCTCACTGACCGCCGCCGCTGCCGCTCAGGCGGCCGACGACAGCGACTCCGATCCCGGCTGCTTCCGAGGGGCGCTCACACGCCGACTGCGGAGCATTTTCCAAAGGACGCTGCGCGCCACCCCATGTACCCCCCTTTTCGGAGATCAACCACCTGCGAACGGATTCGGGGCGCGGGGGAGTTCGGAAGAAAAGTTGTCCGGGGAAGGGTGATGCTCGCGGGTGATGTGGGCAGGGTACAGACGAGAGGGATCCCACAAGAAAAGAGATGATGCGCCCGTTCAAGTGATGAGGATGTGGCGACAATCCCAAAGCAGTCATATAATAAAAATAACAACAATAATCAAATCCACGGGTGGAAGATGCACGCTGCCGTCCTGCGTGAATGGTGGCTGCATGAGCTCTGACTCTGGCGGCTCGGTGCGTCTCTCTCTCTCTCTCTCTCTCTCTCTCTGCCTCCTCCCTTCCCTTCACTCTCTACGACACCCCTTTTCTTTCCATCTCTCTCTCTCTCTAACGCCGTTTCCTCTCTCCCTTGGTTTCTATATGTCTCTTTCTCACTCTCGCTCTTCAAATTTTAGGAAGAGAGATATTTCGCTTTCTGGTTTTGTCAAACTAAAAACTGTGTGGTTAAAAAAAAAAACATTCGGGTCAGAAACATATGTGCGTTAATTGAACTTAACTTCATGACTTTTGACCCAATGTTTGAGGTTGTCTTGCCCTAAGCCAAGGGTCCCCAATCACTGGTCCGCGGTACTGTCATGTTCAGTTGGGATTTGTTGTTTTGTTTTTTTTGTTGTTGTGTGTTTTTGTTTTTTCTTGTTCGAAGTTCATGTTTCTGTTTCCTTCGGGTTTCTGTTCCCCTCCGGTCTGTCCTATTTGTCAGCTCGTCAGTGTGATTTTTGTCCCCGTGTCTGTCTTTACCTGCCCTGTGTGTCAACCAATCAGCTTCCACTGCCATCACAATCCAGTCCAGCTGTTTTGTGTCACCTGCTCATGTGGAGAGTATTTAGTACCCGGTTTTCGTTTATTTAAATGTCAGATCAGTGTCTGTGTCTACACTATATATGTATATATACTTTTTTTTGCTAATAACAATACACATCTTTAGACAACTTAGCAAAATAAAGGCATGTTTTGAAAATGAAGTGACAAACAATTTAGCAACAAGTTTTTTCACTTTCCAGTTAATCTGTTCTTAATTTGATAATGTCCTGCTCTTATCACAGCGTTAAAAAGCATTCAATTGGGTTTGTGGAAATCCTGTTAAAATCTCTACAACCTTGTGAAATAGCGTTTGAGAATCTGTGGACTAGATTAGTTGCCAGTCAGTCTCAGAACAAGTCTGAATGCAAAATCAGATTTTTTCTCTCAACCTCTTGTTGTGATACTTTCTCCATTTCAAAGGCTTGCCAGACTGTGCAGCTGATTCCTCGTGGCGGATTCACCCACAAAAAAGAAGCTTTTGTTGTATGTTGTCTCCAACCAGATGAGAAACTACTAACTGCCTTAAGGGGAGGCCATTGAAATATCGTCAAGCTCAACTTTTGTTGAAAAGAGGCGAGAAACATTTGACTATGATTTTAGGGATTTTATTTTAATACTTGACCTTCAATAACTTTGGCAAATGCTTGAGCTGTTCGTGAGGAAATATCAGACTAACATCTTCACTTTCCTGTTTTGTTTTTCATTTTAAGTTGTGTTTTTCATTTTCAAAAGACTTTAAACATGAAGCAGACATTCCATTTCAGAAGGATTTGTGTATTTACTTGTTCCCCAGACAAACTTCAAGGAAACAACTGACGTCAAAAGCAGACAATGCCATCATTTTCACATAAGTCTAAAATGATTGCAGTGACAATCGCTGCGGCAAAATGCAGACGGCACCGGCCGACACTTTATCGAGTGGCGCCTTTGTTTTTGAAAAGTTTCATTAGGTAGTTGTTTGAAAGTACAGTACTGATACAAATTAAATGCCGTTAATGATGATTCATGTACATTTGATAGTGTTTGAAGTCACTTTCACACAGACAAGGTATTTGAATTAAAATGAAAGATTTTGCTGAATCACAATCAAACGTTGAAAATGGAGCAAGTCATTTAAAAAAAAAAAATCTCGCTTGCGTGATGTCATTTTACATAAACACACACACACATACATATATATGCGATATTTTTCAAATTGAAATTTGGTCCTTGAGGTTCCCTTGGAAGACCTTTGAAGCCTCAGGCTTTGATCGGTGGCAGATGTGCATGTCAAGGGATGACCACTTTTGAACAGAATTGTATTTTGGCCGGAGGTTGTTTCAGAGCCCCCCCCCAATTTAAAAAAAATGTGGAAATTAATTTTGGCTTTGCTATGGAACAACACGTGCGCCGTCCCTGCTTCTATTTAATAAAAATAGAGTTTCAATCTGCTGACGGGTAGGGCGGAATCAACAAGGGGCAGGATGTAGTTAATTGACATGCTTTTGACCAAAAAAGCTGGCAGTTCTAATAAAATAGGTTGAGTCCAAAATCAGGCTGTAAACTGAGGAAATTAGAAGACATGTGCATGGAAAAGCCTTTATATAAAGAATACAAAAGAGTGTCTGTTTGGGCCGGTCACAGTAAAAGGACACTTAACCTCATGATGCTTACTAAGAAAAGTCCAAGTTCTCTGTAAACAAATGAGGCTTTTGACTGATGTTCACTCCTCATAGATAATTTCACAGATCCATCCATCATGATTTATCGCGAGTTTGTGACAATTGTCACACACGTCCACGCGCACACACTTGCACAATGCTTCACCTTGTTTTCACGCCACATGTATGCTTAACGTATAACATTAGATGGATGTCGCTATCTCTATTCTGTAACAAATTGAAGGTCATTTTGGGGTCAGAAATGAAAAAGGGGCCGAATCGATTTGTCTTCACATACCACTATTCCTATAAGGCAGTAAACCAACTAGCAAAAATAGCGGAGTTTTATAGTATTATTACAGAAGAGTTAACATTTTTGAACAGTACATAGCTAAATTAAGCAGCTTCATCTAATTTACCACTTTTGAATGCCCTGACAGCAACAATTGTTTTTTTTTTCTTTTCGAATTAAGAGCGAATGAACTGGAACATGAAGGAAGCGTTTGCTAAACTGTGTTGTACAGTGATTTTTTTTTGCAAAACATTTTATGTAGTATTTATTTTCACTTTTTTTTCATTCAAAATGCTTTCTGTTGGTTTCTATTATATACCTGTTGATCTAAAATCACAAAACAGGAGATTTTCACAACTCGGCTCCCAAACAAGTCCAGTTTGAGTGTGATGGAAAGCTAAGTATGATTATTTTCTCCACAAGACCTGACCCGACCCCTTCATGCGAGTGGACCTGCTGCTTCCTGTAAACATGTATATGTATATATATATATATATATATATATATATATATATATATATATATATATATATATATATATATATACTGTAAATAAATGTAAAAAAATATATACTGTATATATACAGTATATATATATATATATATATATATATACTGTAAATAACTGTAAAAAAATAAATAAAAAATAAATATACTGTAATAAATATATATACTGTATATATATTTATTTTTCCTGTTAAACAATTTTTTGGGGAGATCCTTGTGGTTTAAGGATCATAAAGCAGTAATTCACAGCTGTTTTGTCAAATGATGTGCTCCCCTGTCTGAGAAAAAAAAAAAAAAAAAAAAAAAAAATACATATATATATATATATATATATATATATATATATATATATATATCTGGTTGCCGGACACTTGCAGGCACACAAAAATGAAGTACGTATGTCCAATACACCTGCCATGCACGTTTTTGTAGTGTGGGAGGAAACCAGAGGGCTCAAAGAGAACCCACGCAGACTTAGAGAGAACATGCAAACTCCACACAGGAAGGCCGGAGCCAGCTGGTTTCCATGTATCACTATTTTCAATAGTTTGAGTTTACAAACAAGATAGTGAAAGAAATTCTCCTTGCAGCTAGAAAAGTTCTCCACTGTTATGTCATTCTTTAGTTCCCATTTGATTTATTTAACAGCGGACCTTCAGGTGTGCCATGCTTGGTATCTGTGACGCTTGTAGTGGCCCTCGCTTGAACCCGCTTATGAAAATACCATCTTGATTTAATTTAGCGTGCAGCATTTTCCAAGACTTGGTTTTTGTGTGTGTGTGTGTGTGTGTGTGTGTGTGTGCATGTAACAGAATTTTGTCTTGTTGAAATACTAGTCCCCTGTGGGGCTGTTACATTTCATTAGTGTGTTTTTGCAAACTTTACAAGATGACTTTTGCGCCAGTATTCCGCACCATCTGGACGTTATCACTCGTCGCGCCACTCAGGAATGTTTTCAAAAAGTGTGAACCACAACAAGAAAATATTTACTTTTGAATCAACCTTTCCTTACGTTTGGCACTTGGACATGACTGAAAATCTTGCAGGACTGGCAGGCAAAGGGCCCGCAGGGTGGCCCTAAACACAGGCTGGCCTGAGGAAAAAGGCTAATTACGTTTTTGACTTGCTGAAATGGATTGCGTCTCCTGAGAGAACATTCTGCCGTAACACTCAAGGCCCTATCACATATCTCCTGATTGATTTTCTACCTCATCATTTCACTAATGCATTAATAAATCATCTTTTTTTTTTTTTTTTCAAATCTATGTCCAGGCAGTGTCACCGGAATCATTTCCCGGCGTTTATAACTAATGTTGAAATATTAGAGTGCACGTACAACATGTGAGAGCGTGCGTGTGTGTGTCCGTGTGTGTTAGTATTGTGTTTGTTGCTTGCCAGGGTGTGTTTGCACAGTGGTCCTCAACCTGTAACATATTCTTGCAGCCAGGAACCAAAGGAATCGTTTTTAAGCAATTTACCAACATGGTGTGTCATGTTCCAATTGATATGCTCTATATTTGAAAAGAAAACTGTACAGTTGCTGTCATCGAGTCAGATTTAAGTTGTTAAATCACAGCAGTCTCAAAGGTCTTCACTATTGAAAGCATCACATGGAACATGATATTCCAAAGCTTTACATTGGATTTGCTGATCTATGTTCAAATTTCACATACCTCTTGAGGTGCCTTCAGTTATCCGCATTTGAGGACTGCGGCATGAGAACACAAATTATTATAGTGGACTTCATGTTGACATTTCTGACCTGCTGCATGATTATTTCTTCAATAATTCACGGCCAATTTCAAACTTTCCTGGAGCAAACTGTTACCCTCCAACGAGGTTACTTTAAGTGGTGGCACCTAACGGTTCCACAGGCAGGATCTGAACTTTATTTTTTATTTATGAATAATTTTGCAAAATGAAACTATACACAGGAACCGAGTGAAAAACACTGCTTAAAAAAGTTGTATTTCATCGTTATTATAATAATTAGCATTATAAAATAACCCATCAAAATAAATGGTGTACTGATGATCTTTTTTGAGAAATAAAAGTCTCTGTTTTTGTGATGAAACCAAACAACAGATGCAGGTTTTGTTAGGGTGGACCCATTAGGCCAGACTTTGACAAGGATCTTACCCGATGGCCTGCCGCTATCGTCAAGACATTTTTGCTCTGGATGCTCTCTGCTTAATATGGCACAATGTGTTATTTCTAGCACTCAGCATCTAGTGCAACCTGGAAGGGGGCTCCTCCCATCCGCGATCCCTTCTGAAGGTTTCTCGTTTTCCCCCAGGTGGAGTTTTTGAGTTTTTCCTTCCTCTGAAGCACTTTGAGACTGTGGTGATTCAGGGCTATATAAATAAATATATAAGTAAATAATATATATATATATATATATATATATATATATATATATATATATATATATATATATATATATATATATATATATATATATAAATTTTGACTAGACTTGATTTGCTTGTTTAAAAAAAAAAAAAAAGGCTACATGCACATTCACGAAAATGAAGTTTACCTATTGTAGGTTCATCCTAAGATTTCAGCCAATTTCATCCCAAACTTTCCGTGCGTTCATGTGCCACGTTTATTTACAATGAAAGTCTTTCTGTGCTCAATGATCAAGGCAAGCCAGGCGGAGAGCTATTTTCCTCTATTGTGGGCTTGAAAAAGAATGCAATTTACTGGCTTGGTGTAGCCAGAAAAGAGTGTCTGGTCAACAAAAATGCATTGTTTGCTTTGACTGCACCAAAAAAGCCAAACAGAATGTCTGCAAATAATGAGATATATGCGAGCACAACAGGTCATAGCATATCTAGTAATTGTTGCAAATAATTAGAGCCTGGACAGGACCTTTGAAAGGGGACATGTTATGGACACCTGCAGGCTTTTTGATCGTTTGTGTGCAGAGTTGCTTTACGGCGTTCCCATCAGTTTTTTTGTTTTTTTTTTTTAGCTGCCTGTATCAGATGTTTGTGAGAAATGATTTGAAAGCTGGGCTGGATAGAGGTCTGACACTTTCAAGCCGGCGCTGACCACCACCGCTTATATTTGTCATCAAAAGATTGACAGAGTTGCATGGTATTTTCTCAGATATTTTGAGGGTACAATACCTGACAAGTGTATGACCTGCGATCATGAGTGAAAATGCTTCGCTAGTCGTGAAAGAACTACTTGAGTAATTCGAGTACCTCGGTTAAAAATAACAAAAAAAAAACATGTGGGAACCTTTTACAAGGTTCAAAATCTTTTTTTTTTCTTTTGCAGTGCAGTTTTGTGAATCACTGGAGATCATTTGATGAGCAATTTTCTAATTTTGTGGAGCATTTTGACAGCTTTATCGCAGAGCAACAACTCTTCTTCTTCGTACGCATTTGAATGTGCGCGTACGCGTTTGTCTCACAAAATCTTGCATTCTGTCTTATCTTTAGGGCCACATAGTTATAAAGTATTTTGGACATTATTTTTTGGCATTATCAAAAAGTCGATGAGGTCACTTAAGTCACCACTGAACGCCCTGGCCCCAAGCAGAGTGGCCACCCACCACTGCCCATGAAACGGTCATTTAATCAGTAAACTTTGAGTACAAGCGCAATCACTTTAAGGTACTTGTCTAAGCACTGATAATAAATTCATGCCTGATGTGGGGGAGTTCCCCCGCCTGAGTAGCTGCTGGACATTTTTAAAGTGCCTAATACTTGTTGGTTGACTTTGCATAACTGCAAAGTCCTGCCCTCATGTTCCCGGCAAAAAAAAAAAATCAAGTTCCATCCACTGATACTATTGTGCGTTTACTTTTACCATGCGGTTGCCATGCACTGTGAGTATACAGCAGGCACCGACCTCGAGTGAGCCGGCTGACCTGAGGAAAACGCTTTGGAGGCCGTGTCGGAGGAGGGGCAAGGAGGGGCAAGGATCGGGCTGCATGCTGAGCTAATGTTGCATACTTGTGCTCTGTTACTTCTGTGTTGTGTATACCTATTTTTAACTTAACTTGGTACGTATTCTTTTTTTTTACGGCATTCTTGTGCGAGAGTGCGTGTGTGTGTGTCTGATGGATATATTGAGACATGGAAGAGGTGTGATTTGTTTTTGCCATTAAGAATACAAAGAATGAACTGTGGTTTAGGATTGCTTGATTTTGGAAGTCCAGCACATAAGGTAATACAATTATCCAGTCTACTTTTTCACAATGAATATATTTCTCAGAGTGAAAGATTGCCAGGAACGCCCTTGATTTAGAACAATGGTAATAACTACAACATGAATGGTGCGCCTTGTCACGATAGCATCTTGTGACGTTTTGGGTCATGCAATTAGAACATCCCATTAGGAGCATGAGCTGGTCCAACATGCTCCACAGGCGTTGCCCTTTGTGCTAGCACTTTCACCTTTTGTTTGATTGCCTCATATACAATTGTTCCTTCATTGAAATGCTGATTATATCTGTGACTAAAAATATGAAGAAGAAAGCATGCAACGGTGTGTGAAGTAGCATGAGTCATCCATCCACAAAACAACAATTCTGAACGCAGGCCTTCCGTCGCATATGGCATTGGTGCTTCGATGTGCAAACGTGCACTTTAAACACTCGCACAAACGCACACCCGAACGATCACACAACTGACGCTTGATCGGTACCAAATAAGGCCGTTGTGCAACAATAGTGACCGCTCCATAGGAAGGTCCTGTCTTTATATGCGCAAGAGTTTGAATGGTAGTGTTTATTCCATCTGTCAGTCACAGCCATGAACGTTTGAGTTAATGAGAAGCAGACCTCCAGGTCACGTTGGCAAGTTGAAGCGCCGACTCGCTTGCGTTATTGCTTTCATTTCTGGGAGAGTGGCAAAGTGCTTCCACACTGCCTTTGTTTCATTGATTGCTGCTGATTAGCCTGAAGTTGGCAGCTATGCAAATTTAAAGAAAAACAGTCTTCCATATATTGTATTGAGTATTACGGTTACGGTCAGTTCAGAAAAATAAAATGTTTCTCATTTTGACTTGAATCTCTGATTTTTGAATAGTCATAATTATGAGTTTCAAGTCTAAATTCTGACTTTCTTCTAAAACCTCTCTTTTTAAAGTCAAAATTCTTACTTTAAAGTGAAAATTCTGAGAATAAAGTCAGAATTATGGTCTCTGGTTTAGGTTTTATTTAGTTTTTTTTTTCTTCTTTAATCATTTTAAACAAGAAAAGAAACAATATATGATGGCAAACTAATTAACTGATTAAACCAGTAAAAAATTGCAGCTGTTCCTAGTTAATTAATTAATCGGCCTAAGCGCCCCTCCCCCCGCAAAAAAGCTCTATGCATTTTCAGTTGGAAAAACTGCAATTTATTTAAGTGTAGTATGTCATAAAAACATAATGATGACATCACCTAATAGAATGTAAAGATTTGGATGGGCTTGAATCTTGAAAAGCTCATAAGACAGGCCACTCTTATCTCAAGGCAGCGCTGTATCACAAATTTATAAGTAGAGCGAGTCGGTGCTAGTTATCTCCCTCCTGACATTTATGCAAGACATTGTTGTTTTTTTCCCCTATAAACTTCCCGTGCAACGCTTTTACACCGCGCCTTTGTGCCGACTTGTATTTGTAAATGTCAAGCCCTTGATGGATCAGCTATAGGATGAATCGATAGTGCACGGCATCAAGCAACAAAAATGAGCGATGAGAAAAATGTCATGCATTATTGCTCAAAGTGGATGCATGTCATCATAAAATATCACCAGAAATGCCAGGGCGGTCATCAGGGGCAGTCGCAAGAATCGTGTGTAGTGTGGCCCAGGGAAAAGCAGGAACGGTAGGAACCCAATTTGAGGGTTGGCGCTCGGAATGCCCGAGATCTTCAGATCTTGGGATCGGGAATCAAGCGTGGTTTTGCATCTCAACGGGAAGCAACATTCTTCCGGGAGGTACAAATTTCAAGGAGCCCGGTGTCATGAGGGGAGCAGGACTCAGAAGAAGACATGGAAGTTGAAAAGCAACATTTTTAAACTTGAAATCCAAAGAAACAACCGGGAGTAGAACGGGATGCGAAACACACAGGCCGTGCCTAATCGTATACAACATAATAAAGATGGATCGTAACTGACAAAATCGAGGACCCGACCCCGACCCAAAATACAGTCACAGCTAAATTGAAAGAGGTGTCAAATTCAAGTACAAGTCTCATTCAAACTAAAAAAAAGCAAACAAGATAAAGACCGATCATTGGCTGGTTGATTACCAGCGCTAATATTTGCTATCTGACAAATATTGGAAAATCTGAGGAGCAAAAAAAAATTAATTTAAAACTGCTAACTGCAGGGAACTATACTCGGAGTTTCTGGTAAATGCAGAAGCCATTCTGCAGACCCAGGAAACTATCTGAAATTGTTTTGTTAGAAATGTGTTTCAAAACAAAATATTTGTCAAATTTTAACATTTATGTTATTTTGAAATTCACTGTAGGAATCTATAGGGATTCCGGGAATTCTTTACCTGTATGCTTGGAAACGTTTGAAAAGTTAGGAGTTGGAGTTTGAATTTAATTTAATTTTTCTCGACCAATATTTGCCCTTTTTCTGAAAATGAATATCGACTCCAAATATCTGTTATCAGACTATTAATAGGCATCATTATTAGTCCTGTTAAAACATACTGATCGTATATCGGCAAGAATGAAACATGCCTTAATTTATTTTTTGAGATTGAAATGTTAGAAGGGACTTCATCAGGCCATATCAAAACAAAGAAAAAGTAACAGTAGCTAAGAGAAAGAAAAATAACAGTTTAGTTGCCTTCATTCAATTTTTTGAGGCTGACTTTTGCCTTTGAGATTCTCTACAAGCATACAGTGGTAAATTTGAGTCACGGATGAAACAATGTCCTTAACCAAGTGATCCTTTCAAAGCATGAAAGTTCCTCTTTTCTGCATATCTTTGCAAAAGGGGATTAGCATGTCCTTGTCATTGATTCGGGCTGTTATGACACGCCACTTGAGGGACGTTTTCCTGCCCGTTCTGCACATGCTTGCGTCGTCCATCATTCCAATATTGCGGAAGAAGACAAATAGTTGAGGCGGTAACCTCAACCGTTGGTCAATCGCTGCAGTCTGAGATTTTGAGAGGGGTCTTTTACTAACTCATCATGCAAATACAAAAGCAAAAAAATCCAAAAAGTTCATGATAAAAGAGAGAGTATACCTTCTATTTGATTTAATCAACAATTCAGGTGTTTACTCTTTTAGCCTGTCAATTTCTTCCATAGATTATTTCTTATTTGGTTACCCTGCCTTCTTTGTCATTCTGTCTTGTTTTGCAAGCCTGGCTCTTCTCTGATTAAACTGCAAAAAATAAAAAAGGAACAGGGCCATTTATTGAGTAAATCATTGTTGCGTTGTTGTAAAACGAGGCAGTTGAGCAAACAAATTAATCAAATCTGTTTGCCGTGCACCTCCTGGGTACGTCGGATAACACCACCTCCACACTCAGTCATTCATCCTCTTCTTTGCCATCACCGCGTGCTGTCTCAGATGCCAAAGCGGAGCAGGCGGGACCATGTCGCATCACGGAAACATGGAGACGAATGAGGGGAAACAAATCAATAAATAAACACACACCGTTAATGTCAAAACACCAAAATTGTTTACACTTCTGTGTATTCTGTTTGCCCTGTTAAAAGTATGTACGGAGACTAAAAAACAAGAAAAACACCTGACCTCAAATACACCAGGCCATCATTGCGAAGACCAGGAGGTCCTCAACCCTAGGACTTAGTAGGGTAGGTCCAATGAGTCAAAAGATAGAGAACAGAAAGAAACGTCCATCACAGTGGACACAAATAAATAGGCTGGCTCCCAGGAGGATAAATGAATTCTTGACGTAGAAAACTCAAGTCAAATAACTTGACATAAGTCATGAATTCAGTTGTTTTTGTATGTGATGTTGGCCCATAGTCTAGTCCGCCTTTATGGAGTCCAACTTAAGGTGGAGTCACAGAGCCAAATCACAAAGGTCCAAGCCTAAACCCTATCGGAGGCACAAAGGTTAGAATCAAATGTGAAATATCAATTGCGAGGGTCAGAGTCCAAGACAAAAGGTCTGAGTCTTAGTCAAGTAGAAATCATAAAGATCTGAGTCCAAGTCCAACGCCAGTCATAAGGGTTCGAGTCCAAGTCATGTCCGAGTCACAAAGGTCCGAGTCTAAGTCAAATCAGAGTCATATATGTCCGAGTCCTAATCAAATCGAGGTCTAAAGCTCAGAGTCCAAGTCTTAAGTCCAGTTGAGATCATTAGTAAATAAGACAGAAATATTATATTTTCATATCTTTATGCTCAACAACAATGGTTGGTTTAAAAAAAGAAAAAAAAGGATATGTAACCCCGCCCCCCACTCAAATGAATGAAGGAAAATGGGTGCTTTGGCTCTCGCGTTGATCTTAACCAGTCAGAGGGCTATTTTGATCATCTGAAAAACTTTCTTTTAAGGAGAGCGTTAAACATAGTTTAACTCCCCAAAATTATTTAGTGAGTTCAAAGACTCTGTCTGACTCAACTTTGAGTCGAATGCCAAAGATTCCGAGTCTAGTTCGAGACAACATACAACTTTGCAGAGTCTGGACTTGATTCCGAGTCAAATACCAGAAAATCCAAGTCAAGACGGACAACTGAAAATTGTGTTGATGGTCTCGGGTCTTGAGTATGAGTCCGGAGTCGAGTACTACAACCCTGGTGCGGAGTGCGCCAATGTGAAATGATTTTTTTTTTTTTCGTATTTGCTCTATGTGGAGATGAAGAAAGCAGGTGCCCAATTTAAGCAAGCCGTGAGGATTAAAGACTCAATTGCCGAATGTTTTGAAGTAATTGCTGCATTTAGTGGAAATGACAAGTCAGTGGCCTTTTTCTTGTCCAAAGGTTAGGCCAGCTAGTCCTTCCTCTGACATTTCTGGAGGCTAAGTCAATTAATGGGGTGCCCCGCCCCCTTCTCTCACCCGCTGAGTGATGTCTTTTTTTTTTTTTCTAGTGACTTTAATAGCCTTTCGGCAATCGTCCACAGGCAGGGTAGTCAGTACCATTTTTGAAGCCAGCTCAATCACAAGTGAATGTTTGATTATCATCCATATAAGAGGCAGGATGGGATATAAACAGGAATGATTTCAGGAAAGTGCAAATTTCTTTTTTTTGATGTAATCACCGAAATACATTCTGCCGGATTTGATTTCTCCGGGAAGTCTTATCTTTGAATGCAATCCAGAGCTGCTGGTCGGGGCCTATAAATATCACTGCATGGGATCAGAAAAGCCAACCTGAATAAATGATTAAAGGCAAGAAAGAGAAGGGAAAAAAGAGAAACACCTGAGTCATGTCAAGGCTTGTGAACAAGTCGGCTTGGGCTTGAAGTTAACGGAGAGACCCTTCCGGAGAAACGGGCAGCTTCCTCCCACATCCTTTCCTCACTTCATGCTTTCATGTTTGTCTAACATCTTGATGGCAAAGGTGTTAATTGGGTTCGGCTGTGGCTGGATTAGAAAGGATCAAATGTGTGACGTGTTTATTTTTACACGGGTCATTTAAAGTGCTTAAAAGGGTTGAAAATTGTTCACGTTTGCTTTGTGATTTAATTGTATTTTTTCACCCTCACAACATTTTTTTTCACTTTTCACATTAATCAGTTAAGTCCCAGTTTACGTGCACTTGGTTCAGTTCTTCCTCTGAAAGTTAGGTGGTGAAAATAAGGAAGAATTGTTTTTTGCCACTTGCTAACTGGTACAAGTGGAGGGATTAAATATATAAATTTATATGTTTTCACCTCTCTTTTTATCTGTAGTATTTCAAGGTAATACTTTTGCCCACTTCAACAACAAAGGCGCTTGCGGTATCACTTGTGCAATTGTTGATGGTCTCTTGTTGGTAGGCAAACATTTTTGATGTGTAAAATCTCAAAAAATAATTGATTTACCCAATTGATTTGCCTTGTGAGCCTTTTTTTTTTTTTTTTGCACTCCTTTAGATGGCACTCTTGGTTAACTCGTGTGCAGTATTTTGATCATTTTTGGATCCTTTCCTTCCATGTCATTCTCACAGTATTTTAAGCCAAAGGATGACACACTCCTGGCAGTGTGATAACTAAGTAGTCGTGCAAAATGGGTGGAAAATGGGTGAAATTTCAGCTCCCTACTCTCGTCTGTTAATGCTTTTCGCTTAATGTCAAATGGCTTTGGAGTAAAGATCAAATGACTGTACAAAATAACAAACACGGGTTAAATACTCACAAGTTAAACTTTTATAGAAGAAAAATCAGTGAAACAGCAAAAGCTGAACAGCGTTATAGCGAGGGAATACTGAAAGGGATTTCAAAGGTTACGTTACTCAACTAATGTTTTTCGAAGGTTGTTAGGGAACTCAGAATTTTGGGAACAGTTGTGCAAGAAAATTTGCAAAAACACGATGAAACATTAAATGGAGTGTTTTTGTTTGCGTTCAGGTTATGATATCGTCGTTTCCATCAGCGTACATACACAGTTGAAGACTGATGACATTATATTTACCTGATGTATTGTTTCTACAATATTTATCTTTAATATTGAATCGAAGAATGTAGTTTGCTTTTTGAATGCTCCATTTGAGACACGGATCCGATTTGCTTGGTTGTCACGTCCCACTTTTTTTTTTTTTTTTAACACATTTACCTCCCATCCATATACGTTAAAATATTGACGTCTTTAAGCCGATGTAGCTGCAATTTATTGCCCGTTCCTGTACAACTCCGCCCCCAGCTTAGTCCTCTTGTGAATGAAATGTAGTTTTTTTTCTTCTTTTAGCAACAGTGAGCGCAAACCTCTACAAGCCAGACTCCCCAAATTGATCAATCGATTCATTGCATTTTTTGTTTTGAGTGCATGTAAACAAATTGAATGATATAATTACAACAAGCATTAGCATATTTGCTGCCTGGATCCGGATTGCATCATGATGAGATAATCAACAAAAGCTTCTCAATCCTTCCTGCCCGTGAGCACACTAACACATTACCGCTCTTGTCAGCTTGATTTAAATTTCCGCCAAGGTCTCAGTTGAAGCAATTCAATAGTAGCCCTGAAGGAGAGGAGCCCACATTGCACCCCCCCCCACCCCCTTTTAAGATAATTATTGTATCGGTTAGCCGAGGACTTGAAATGCTTCTTAAATCTTCTCATCTGTGAGTGTGGGATCGCGAGGACCTGGAGGCCTCCTGCCGCAATCAAGCGGCCCTTGATGGCGTTTGCTCCAGCAGCCCGGCGGTCTAATTGGCTAGGCAGAGTCCATTCGGCTAACCCCGTCATGGGGGAATGGATGGTGATGTTCATTAACTGGAACTGAATGCCACTTCTGCAAAGAGCGTCGAAAGAAGTATGTAAGCCGTGTTTTACATTAAAGTCAGCTAGTGATAGGAAAACGAAACATCGTCAACAACTTGTCATCATTTTTACCTCTCTAGATGGTGCTCTTGGTTTAAATATAAAATCTAGTGCGATGGAAATATAGTGAATTGGTACCATCTCTTGACACGTCTTTTGCTTTGTTGACACTCCATTTTATTTCAATGTCAGTAAAACGCCTGTTTTTGGCTTTGTCATTCAACCCTGCCTTCAATTTACATGACATCACCACAACGTTAGCTTTTTTGTTTGTTTCTTACACATAGTCACTCTATAATAGTGATAGCAAAATGAAGCCCCATGAAGCATCTAAAAAATACATTTGGGTTTGGTAGTGCAGTGGAAAATAATTCCATTTCCACTACATCTATAAAACAAGAGTGGCACGTAGAGTATATGTCATATGCATCCATCCATCCTCCATAGCCGCTTAGCCTCACTTGGATCGCCGGTGCCTTTCCCATCTGTCTTTGGGTTATAAGCTGGAGACACCCCGGAATGGCTCCCAGCCAATGGCGGGGCATGCAGATACACCCATTCACTCTCACAATCACACCTAAGGGCAATTTGGAGTGACCAAAAGCAAGAGCACATGGCAAACTGCCTTGAACACCATTTATACGCACAACACACACCAAAGTCAGTTTGCAGTGGCAAAACGGCAAAGCAGCCAGGCAGCCGCCACATGCTCTCGACTGGAAGACAAGCCAAACTCAAGAAAAGAAAACGAAGAGAGAATAAGAAGAAAAGAACAAAGGAATGTCCGGCCGAGGGGGGAATGAGAATTGGGTGGCAGTGTCACTGCAAGTACTTTGACAACTGGATGCCCTTGCACTGGGTCCAAAAGCGAAGGAATCAGGAATGCATCCAAATATGAAATGATTTTGTGTTAGTTCTCATTTGATATGTCCCTGCTCTTCTTCAGCGGGTACACTGTGTCTGAGCTGAATGTGTGCCGAAGGCAATCATTTCTCTTTTTAAGTTCAAGAAGCACATTGTGTCCACTTGCAACTTCAGTCAGGAGTTACTTGCTTCTCCTGGAGGACAATTTGATCACATGAAAATGTCACCTTTTTTTTTTTGAGGGGGGGTTATGAAAGGGAACTTTTGCAAATTCTAGGTACATGTTGAAAAAAAGGAAGACCCGGTAGTAGACAAGACACAGAAGTGAATAAGTAGAGAATCTCTCTTTATCTTTCTGTTAATACTTTTTGCATTATTCTGAGACTAAACCTATTCATAGCAAGCGCATAGAAATGTAGACATGAAGGAACAAATTGATCACAACCAGTATATTCAAGACTTCCTGAGTCCCAGCCTGCACATTCATATGCAGTTTTGTCTATTTTGGCTCAGCAAAGACAATTGTGTCATCCCACCCTAACTCATTAGATATGTCCTCCACTGAGAACACTAGGACTTAGTCGGGTCGTTCCATTGAGTCATAAGATCGAGACAAAACACTAATGTTCACCATAGTTGACAAATGAATAGGCCGGCTTAGGAAAATATACATCCAATGTAACCACAACCCTGAAAAGTCTGAAATACTGCCGAAAATCAATCAAATAATCAAAATATTATGTATGAAAGCAAATTCAAGGAGCATATTGACCGTAGCAATGGCTACATCAGTAAATGTCAAGGCAATACACACATTAAAATGACAACAGTGAGAAGTACATGACGATTATAAGTAAAAGCTGGCACTTAAGCAGTCCCCACTAGTCCCAACACGTGATTTTCCTCAAAAAGAAAAGAGGCAGCTAATACTTGAAATTGGCTTTAGATTCCACAAAACATAGCTGAAAAAAAAATTCTGGCTTGAAAAAATAATGTACAATGTTACACGTTCGTTTTTCACACCATACCACCACGTTATTATTATTACCGGTATTTTTTTTTAAATTCAGATGGTGTTGCTTTCCTCGAGTTGCCTTGTCAAAAGGTGTCAGAGGAGTAAAAGTGGGATCTTTTGACATTCTTCACATTCATCCTCACATCACATGCTGTTTAGTGCAGAAAAAAAAAAAAAACTAATTACATTTGGAATCCAATTATGGGAGTGGTAATGAAATTTCCAAATGGGGAAACTTGTAATCTGCTCATTGAGGTATTTAATTACGAGTGGGCCTGTGCATTGTAGATACGTTGCACCTCCTTCAATAGGTGAGCTCTTTCTTTCAGCTCAAATCAAGCTGGCGCTGCTTTTCTTGCTTTTCTTTTGCCTATTTTGCTTTTGTTTTCATGTGACCATCTCTGTGGAAAGTAAATTAGCTAAAACCTGTTGTTAGCTTTCTCAATTATCAACCGACAAACATGAAAATAAAGACCGTTTTCACAAGAATGAGTTAGTTCCGAATGAGTTTAATCCGAGATTCCATCTCATTTCATTTTCAATTTCTTTTTTCCCATTTCATGAGTAGTTTATTCATTTGTATGAACCGATAACCTTGATACTCAAGCAAGCAAAAATGCGAGTGTATGCT
This sequence comes from Hippichthys cyanospilos, assembly GCF_059441005.1. Classification (NCBI taxonomy): domain Eukaryota; kingdom Metazoa; phylum Chordata; class Actinopteri; order Syngnathiformes; family Syngnathidae; genus Hippichthys; species Hippichthys cyanospilos. Next base: position 14,147,162 of record NC_142373.1, on the reverse strand, counting down.
TTTGAACAACTACTAAATTGATTAGCTTCGCCAGCACGCTATTTCCCCAAGCGGCCCAGCTGCACTTTGTTGCCATTTTGGTTTACACAATGGTACACTTTGTTCAAGGCGCTGCGGCTCTTCGGCTGGCTCATGTGATGTCACTCCGCCATCTCAGGACGACAAGGGTGGAAATTGCAAACAAATACGCAAAATAGCAGCTCTGTAATGGCAGTGATCGGAGGTCGTCGCCGCATTTGTAGTCAATGCACAGCCTGACCTTGAGGAACTTTTCGGTATATGTATATATTATTTTTGATGTATTTATTTATTTGTTTGGGAGCTCTTCACCTTTGCAGAAGTGTCAGACAGCTTCGTTGCTCCTGGCAAGGTTTGACTTACTTTCAAGCGACTGTTTATGTGAGACTTCACCAACATTGAAAAGTGCCTTAAAGGGGGGACAGGCAAAAAAAGAAAAAGGCAAGAAGCAACATTATCGATTGGCGTACTTCGCATTTGATTAAACTTTCTTGGAAAAATAACTGGATTGCAGCAGATTTGGGTTGGATTCAAGGAGATCGCCATGCTGAAAAAAAAACAGAAGTAGCCTTTTTTTTTCTTTACCCGCACAGGTGCCAGTTCGATCGGATCTTCAGTACTACTTTAGGGTACAAGCATTTGTGATGCCCTGCAGATTTGACACACTGGGTGTGATTTTCTTGACGTCACATGGCAATATAAAAGTTCTAGTCTGTGAAACACAGCTACATCTCACTTCATAATGAGATTTATGCAAAAGTAAAAAAAGGTCCAAAACACGTAGGAAGTTCAGGAATTTATCATGGTGGCTATGTTCCAGTTGACCTACCCTTTCTGTGTGACAAAATCTGCAAAGTTGTGACTTAGTTGTGGTATTTACACATATTTTGAAGTTTCATACAAATCAATAGATGCATATGAGAGGCTGCGTTTTTTCTAATGCTACTCCCACATATGCACAAAACGTTTTGGGGTGAGGAAAATGAAAAAATGAATGTGTGGACAACTCTTTAGGTGTCACACACATAGTGCACCTAACTAAACTATTCTTCCTGTCTTCATCTCTGACGAACTTAAAGTAATGGCCACCTGTCCATCAGTGTAGGTATTCAACATATTCAACCTGCCGTCTGCTGCTGGCACATTCATCTCTGCTGTTGTACATACAAAAAATAGAAAATAAACATTTTGCCCCGGATTTCTCTCCTCCGATCTCGCAGTGTTTCTGGAGGATTTGTGAAAAAACAAAAACAAAAAAAAGAATACCACCTTCAGGTTAAAAATTCACTCTGATTTTTACTATTTTTGTGTGTGTAATATATTATACTTCCCCTTTACAGATAAAAGTAATGCATTACAATAATGACATTACTTTTGTGATGCATTACTCCCAACACCGGTGCTAAAATAACGTTTCCCCTAGCCAGCCCACCTCTTTTGGTTTACATGTTGTTCAAACTAGCAGTAGTGGGTTCTATTCAATTAGCTATCCTGGTTTATATTACTAGTAATGTGTAAAAAAGAAATGAACGTCTGCAGGAGACCTTTGCACATATGGGACCAAAAGGTGTAAATCAGCAGCTCATTCCATTTGTGAAGCAGCTTGGATAGAAAGACAAAACACAAACATGATCAAACACCCGCGACTCATTAAAGGCAGTGTGTTGTAGCGCTCATTCCGACTAACACTTGTCGCTTAATTGAAATCATTTTTTCAAGCATCACTTGGCGTGCTTTTTCCCCAAAACAAAACAAAGAGCATTTTAAGCAGCAAGTAGCTTAATGGCAGCACGTTTTTCACCGGCCGTTTTAGTATAAACACCAGGTCGCCATTCGTTCCATTATTCACTAAGAAGCATTATCAATACGCACCAACAAAGACAGGATTATTGAATTTGCTCAATTGTCACCTTGCACCGAGAACCATCAAATAACTCTTAATTAAAAGAAGCTCTTCGTCTATCCAGTTTAGCTTTTGTGCAAATTATTTGCGAGGCATTAGAATGGAATGTTCTATTTCCTCTGTCTGGACTTAAAAAAAAATATAAAAATGGTAAAAGTAAAGAGCAAAAATTAAACCCATCCTTTTATTTTTTTTTTGCAACATACTCAGAGTGATTACAGTTGACTACTTTATAACCTCATTAAATGGCAAAATCAGGTAACCTTTGAGTCTAATTTAACAAACTTTCTTCATGGCCACACTTTTATGATTTTGCAAACTTAGTTAGAAAGCTTCAAGCTTTTCAACACCCCAAGGAAATGCTCTTTTAATAGTGAAGCTGAGCCGGGTAAAATGTGTGGGAAATGTAGCCGTATATTGTCATTGATTAAATTGTCGTGTCCGATTAGCCCTAAACTTTCTCCTCTTGGGTTGCGTTGCAAGTTCCTGCAAGTATCGAAAGTTTCGGTAAAGTGAAAATAAATGTCTTCTAAACTCATGATGACTGACATGATGAAACCGTGTCCTTCACGACGGGCAATGGTCAATCAAATTACTACGACAGTGCTTCTCAAATGGGGCCACCTGAAGGCACTTTAGAGGCTATCGGAGATTTTACCAAGCTTTTTGCTTGTACGATCAGCAAAATCTAATTTCATGTTGTGGTAGGAACAGCAGATTTATTTTCAAATTAGGGGCAACTTAATTGGAACACAATGCAATATAATCATACATTGTGTAATGGTAATGTTGATTGTCTTTAATTTTATTTTATTAGGCTGCATATTGTCATTAATGGCACAATGTTACTGCAGAAGAGCCAGAAAAATGGCGTGACATGATCGATCTATTGGAGTTTGCTCAGAATTTCAATCCCATAAATATTAATGCCATTTTTTTGTTCAGCAATAAGAGAGTTTAAAAATGGTTGGCACTAATGAAACAAATACTAAAGACATGAATACAGTACTTACAGTAGGTTATGCATTACTAAAGTAATCAACTAAGACTAAGTAATCAATTACCTTAGGTAATGAAAATCTAAAGTAAAAAGAAATTGATTACTTTAGTCCTTAATTAAAGTAATTAGCACTAATTAGTGACTCATTCAATTACAAAAGCGCATATTGTTAATGTTGAGGCTTTCATTCTCGAGTACATATCGATTATTGTAGTACTTGATTACACAAAGTCATCAGTTATTTTAGTACTTAATTACATTGACTATTAAATTGACTACTTGCCTAAAGTCATTAATTACTTTGGTACTTAATTGATTTAGCACAAACCAATTTTAGACCCTCGTGCAGCCAAACACTTGGAAAATTTTGAAAAAAATATCACTAGTAGTATTATCACTAATAGTATTTGGGATCATATGTCTTCCAAATAAAATTAAAACACCCTGACCCTAACCCCCCAAAAAACATGGATACATAATTATCTTTAATTTAATGGGTTAGTACCTGAAGCTCGCCAAAAGCAATTGATTAGTAAAAACGAATGCCTGGACTCTTAACAAAATAACATAAAATATGACTCTGGGATTGAATGAGTTATAAATCAGACATGGATGTCAGAAGTCATTTTTCACAAGGGGTAGACTGAAACACAGTATGGAAAATACAACGCTACGTGGTCTGGCGCACGAAACTATCACAAAAGAGGCTCAAATCTATTTTCGAAACAACGCTTGGTGAGGGCCATCCAATCATTAGCTAAGATAATACCTGCTGCAGTCTTAATGAGAGGTGAAGGAATTGCTGGGAAATATCCCGGCGCTATTATCAGGCTTGAATTCCATAATGGCCTTTCCTTCTCCCCTAGTGATGTGTGCCACGTCCCCAAGTGCTGCCTAATTTGCTGCTGTGATATAATTGCTTTCCAGGAGAATAAACTTCAGAGAAATTTCTAGTACCGGAACAGATAGCACTTGTGTATGCGTGCGAACGTGCATATCTTGTGGAGCTGCAAGTATTTTCTTCATTAAAGTTTAATTCACATAAACTGAGAACTGGGTGAAGGAAATGATAAAAGGTGAACAAAAATTATGCAGTAGCATAAGCCGCCGGGTTTACTAATAAAAGCTTGCAAGTGCCCCTCCACTTTTTGCATTCATGCCAACACCTGTGAGAACCTTTAGGATTGCCTTTCTCCAGTTTATAAATAATATATATATATATATATATATATATATATATATATATATATAAAAAAAAAAAAATATATATATATATATATATATATATATATATATATATAAAAATATATACATATATATATATATATATATATATATATATTTATATATTTTTATATATATATATATATATATATAAAAAAAAATATAAATATATATATATATATATATATATATATATATATATATATATATATATATATATAGTTTGTTTTAGTGCAGGGCAACACATTGCGTCATTTAAAAAAAAAAGTCACACACAAAAAACCACTTACAAACATTTTTAACAACTTTGTCCGCCATGTTTTTTTTTTTTTATCTTGACCAAAAGAGTCGAGTAAAAAAGAAAACAACATTGTTAGTATCGAATGCTGCTCAGGTTGAGGTAAAGATGATCAAATAGTGGAATAACTTCAAAATAAAAGCATTCCAATGCCGTTCATTTCATTTATTACTCGATATCCCACATTTTATTTTGAAGTATTGTTTGGCTTCCTTACAATGTGTCGAAATTAGAGCGGCTTGACAGGCAGCAGATTCTCCACAAGACTCATTTAACTTCTGGGCCAACAGGCTAAAAAAAAAAAGACAGATCTCGTTTTATAGTTACCGGCCGGTAAATGTGTCTATCCTGCCTGTGTCATTTTATTCATTCCTGCCTGAAAGGAGAAGCGATGAGTACTAGTAGGCTGAGCGAGGGAGTCACTCTGTCCCTCAGTGAAATAGGACAAAATCCAAAACACATGAGTGACACAGCCCAGATGTGTGTTTTCATTCATATGGTGTTTAGTAAACTGTGATATCACTAAACATTGTTTGGTAATATCACTGCGGAAGAGGAAATATCAATTTAATTATTGGCATATAAAAAGTAGGTTCTTTACACAGCTTCTGGGATCTTTTTTTTTAACTTTAAACTTGCTTGTTTCTTACTTTATCTTTTATTTTGCATGACTTTTGAGACTCCAAAAACTCCTGTTGGGACAGATAGCTTTTTAGTATTTTGAATCCTAGCGACCCAACAATTTGCAGAGGTAAAATTAGCAATGTTTATACCTGCGCATTTATGACGCGGCGTTACGCCATGCTACATGAGCGTGCCTCTGCCATTCTCGCACGATTTGACCAAGCAAGTTTATATGTTTCTTTTGTTCTCCGTGTTCTCAATAATTCAAGCAATAAAACTCAGTTACAGTAGTTTGCTGGTGCGTTGTTGAAGAATCCATTGTGAAGATATCTTTCCGATTTTGGCCTCACGGCGGAGTGGCATGCATTCTATTTACTTTTGGTGGTGAGCTCATATCTCACTAACACAATAAATACTTGGTGGCTTTTCGTGAATTTCATCTTTTCGTAGCCCTCACCATAAAGGAGGAATGAGATGAGTGAATATTTCCGATTTGCTCCAAATGTACGCGCCATCACGGCAACCCCCAGCGAGCGTATCAGACTCAAGGGAGGCTCAGGTGCGGGTATGTGGATGTAATCAGCCCTCCGCTGGTTCATCTGACAGGCCTGTTTTCAGGGAGCCAATATATTACGCCTGCCCTCCTTTCGGGGTGCTTCAGGCGCTTAGAAAAATCACCACTAAATTTCCACCCTCTCCTTCTCTTCTTGTTCAGATTTACATTTAGCAAACTCCTTATCGCTCTGCTTTGCCTCTTCTCTGCTGGCACTTGTTTGTTTATTATAAATTGCCTATTGATCAGCTGCAAGACCATAATGGTCTTCTCGGGGGGGAAATGTAAGCGATTTCTGTGGCTAATATCCATTTAATTAGCCCTGAAATATCCGCGGTTATTCATCTAAGCTCACTAAAAACACGGAATGTGGAATGGGATTCATGATAGCAGCATGTGTGGGTGAATCAGTAAAACACAAATATAGCCCTCAGTTCTCTGTATATTGTCTATCAGCCCGCTAGGGATGGCCATAATACACACGTTTTTTGAAAGTGGTACTTATCTGGAATCTCTTAAACTTACCTCAGCACCCATCTCCAAAAAGGCCCTTTTGCACCTGGGTAACTCTTAAGCCCCCATCCCACTGAGGGCCAAACACTGCTGAGCGTCCGCAAAAGTAGCGGCTCTTAAGATTTCCTCAGGGTTCTATCAAGCTTGCCAGAGGTCACCAAAATAGTGTCGGACGTTTGCCTGTACTCATCTCGTTGAGAAATTATGATCAAAATTTCCTGGATAAAAGAGAAACTCTGGCCACATTTTTTAGCACCCTGTGGTGACCTCGTGATGACCTCTGGGGACCCTGAACGAACACCGGAGAGATGAAAACCTGCTACAATCGTGGACCCTCGCCAGGGTTCTCCCCTCATTGGGATAGCGCCTGTATCGGCGACGGTAGCAGATCTTTCGATCTCATCTGTTTTTTTTAAGGTTGCAATTGGTAAAAGATTTAAAAGACATTGTGAAAAGAGTGTTAATTATTCTGAAGTTTTTTTTTGTTTTATTTTTTAGTGTCACAATGAAGTGTGTTGTTTTCTCATTTCCTGTCACCATTTCCTTGTCCATTAAGACTCTTTCAGGATGTCCTACCAGAGTCTGGAAAAACAAATGTGACAAAATGCAGTCACAATTTTTCTCAAGACATTCTCAAACGGTCTTTTGGTGTTGCGAGGAAAAAATTGAAAACATCTTGAGAACCAAATCAACCAAATGCGGCAGCCTTCTTTTTGTATTTCTTTCCAATTCAATTCCGAGTTGCTTAGTTTATTTATTTCTTTATGCACTTTGCAAATATGTATTTTGACTGTATTTTTTGGCAGGTGTATAAGCATTTAGCCTTGCCTTTGGGCTCGTAACGTCCCCGTTGCGAGCCCCTCCGGCGGCCTCGGCAGCGCCACGTACAAATTTGTTGTACAGCCGTCAATTAATGGAGGCCGTCCTCAGGCGGTGCGCGCGTGCAGCTCCCTCACCTTGGGGCCCTTCTGTGGCTGCCGTCCAACTCGGCTCATCTGCCTCATCGTTGCCTGACTCACAGTTCGCTTCTGTACTTTTGCTTCTTCTCAGCCTCCCAGTTAGCCCATCGTTTCAGCGTAAAGTGGTAACTTGACGAGGCTTTGCATGAAAATGTCCTTAATTGCAAATGCTGAATAAAATGACTGGACAGTTTCTGTTGTTAACACATTGTCGATATTTGTACTTGAGGCATCATATTGACAAGGTTTTTCGAAATGTGAGCGATATTTATTGGATCCAGAAAATATCAAGAAACATTGTGTGCACGTCCACACCAGACTGTCTCATCCATGTTTTTTCTGGACTTTGCTTTCATGCACTGCTGTAAAGTTGTTTTGGGCCAGAAACGGCTTTCCCAAGGGTTCCCACAATGCTAGCAGCACGGTATTGTCCATTTACTGTGTTTGTGATCATGTTCACTCCATAACGTCAAATTATTGTATACAAAACCCTCATGGAAACTCAGTTTTGGTAGACACAACAGTACACACCTGTAGTAGAACCCCCGAGAATCTGTTTGAAGCAGAAAAAAACTTTTGAAAGCAAAAACAGAGGAAAAGGCCTGCAATTACAAGAAATGAGATCCTTGAGGATGCCGGTAAGGCTTGTGATCCAAAGCTGCGCGTTTCAGCGCTGCAAAGCCAATACGAGTCTCTTGTGGCCGCACAGCATTAAACATTAATACAAGCAACAAAAAGGTAGGTCACTGCCAGGATTTAATTATTGGTCCACAGCATTTCTACAGATAATTAATGTTGTGATTAATATATACATTCCAGCCTATTGTATACCTGCAGAAAATCAATATGATCCTTTAAAATCCAATTAGTGTAATGTCTATGATAAAAGCTAGGGATTCTTGTTTTTTTTGTGTTTTGTTTAAATCAATGCCAAAAATGAAAGTGATTCCTTTTGACTTTAACCAGACTTTAACCTTGTAGAAAACACCACTCCCAGATGTGTGAAATGACAAATCCTTATGGTGATGGCAAAATGAAGCCTCAAGAAGCACTTTGGTGTATTTTTTGCTCTTCTAGGTGGCACTGTTGGTTTGAAAATTCAGTGGAAATTCACCATGTTTGCATTGAACTACATTTGATATTCAAACCAAGCGCACCATCAAAAGGAGTAAAAACATATGACAAGTTATTTTCAAAGTGTGTTATGTTATTAAAGAAATGAAACGTAAATATTCAACTTGAATTTCTTTTCTAAGTCACACAAAACTTGTGAACCTATACGATATGTGGATCAGTTGGACAATTCTTCACTCGTAAACAAGTCAGGTTCCATCACGAATCTGGCCTATGTGCGCTTTCAAACCTTACCGCCAATCAGCATCCTCCAAACGTTTCCTGCCAGGACTCCAGCCGCGCCCAATCTCCGCTTCTCTGCAGATCGAATTTTTCCCATCCGTTTGTGCTACACACCTGCAGCTTGCCATCCTCCTTGATTTCCTTTCTCATGACACTTTACACATTTCTGTCAGGGAATGCTTGATTCTAAATTGTGATCTGGAGACAGTCAAGCTTTGTGAAACATCTGTTTGGTCTTATTTCTGAATCAGTGGAAGAATTTCTTCTCCGACAAGTGAAGCCTTTCTGGGAATTGAATTGTTCAATTGCTTGGTGACAAAGAAGCCTTTGCATTACAATGTTGTGTTAGAGTCACCAAGCTAGGAAAAAATAAAATAAAACAAGATTTAGTCATAATTATGAGATTTGAAGTCATTACGATGAGATTCGTATGTTGTAGTGGAAACAACAGTGCAATTTCTCACTCATTAATTATTAATGAAAGCCATTTTAGACCTGTCTTTATTCTATCACTTGAAAAATTTAGGGGGAAAAATCATTTGTACTTGGAAATCAATGCCTAAAAAAATAAAAATGAGTCTTTGAGGTTTAATGGTCTGATTAAGATTTTTTTTTTTTTTTACTTCATCTCTCCATGTATCTTGGCCTCATAATCACGCTCAATGTGACTAGTTTGCTTTGACTCTGCCACCAACGTCACGATGACCACTTGTACTATGTGACAATTTTACATCTCGCCATGATAAGTTTGAATCTTGATGCAATAACTTTGAATCTCATCCTAACAACTTTACAACTCATCATGATGCCTACATCTCATTATTTCTCAGGTTGGCTCTAATTAGTGAACTCAAAATGTCTTTCAGCAAGCTGTTCAAATTTTGTTGCATCCTGACGTCACAGTTTTTTGGATTACATAATTGTCTGTACATTGAGTTTCTTCACCAGTAATTTAGCATCAAAGCTGGGGGAAAATCCACCTTTTTCAAGCAAGATCTGGACTATAAGGAACCACAAACATGTCAAAGCTAAAAGATAATTGGGTTTCCTTAAATGTGAAAATACAACTGTTGTTTGAACCGTTTTACACGTTATTTATACGTAAAGTTCCAGATTTAGCCAAAATGTGCTGACCTGACAACATTGCATATTCCACAGATGCCATCTTGACACTGGATCAGAAGTTCTTGCTTGCTTGTGCAGTTCACACTAAATCGCAGCACCGCTCTCAAAATAAGAGCGACCGAACGGCTCTAGAAAGAGGATGGATGGATAATCATTTCCATTTTTTTGGAGACAGTGGACATCTTAATGTTACCCGCAATCTTACTTTGTCCTAGACCTAGACCCAAAAGATTCACAATCCAGTCCAACAGGTTTAAAATTATTAGCAATAGCAAAAACTCCAGGTAGAAAAAGCAAAATCCGCCCAAAAATCCAAACAAACAAGCAAAAACATCACAACAGTCGACCAAAACAAAAGATTACAGTGCTTGACTGGAAAGGTCGAAATTTCAAGCAACTTGCAAGTCAACCGGTGTCAAGAAATGCGTTGCACTTGAAAGATTGTTTTGTATAATGTATTCTATGATGTGAAATTTGATCTTTTCTATGCATAACGCCGTACGGCACCAGCAAAGCATCCCTACATGGTAACGCCCCCCCCACAATCTTGAATTCCAGTACAGCGACTCAACGGCTTTGGTAATGCCTTATGAATTGTGCATGAAGTGTTGATTTTATACGGCGTCTCCCCACATGATCACTCCCTAAATTGGCTCCCGCCACCGGAATTCTAATCAGCGCGTTTTGTTTGAGCTTTGTCAGGCAGGCTGTTGTGATGCAAATTCTCACAGCAACCGACACTTAAGACCAACAAAACTCAGGAATACTTGACATCAGATTTAAAGTCCCATTGATTTGTTTATCAAATAATCCTGTCACACTCTCCTACTTCAAACACTCTAATGATATCAAAACACGTTGCGCTTTGACATGCAAATTCGCCGTAATGGGATATAACACATTTTTCTATTTTTCGTTCCCGCGCAGCTGCCTACACTCATCCCGAGTACAAAGCAGTCTGCTGAAATGGTATTTATAGATGGTTCTGGAGCACCCTTTGATGGTCCTACACCAAGGCTGGAACGGTACTAACTTTAGCTTGCGACTTGAACTCATCATTTGGCCTGTGGCGTCTGCTCCAACACAAAAGGAGTGCCGATAGACGCTTGGCTCCACTTAACATCAAAATCAAAGTGGGGTCCTCTTGAAAACGGATTGTTTGCTCATCTAAATGTCCCTCTTGATTTTCCAGTATGGTTTTATTTGATTACTTATACTTACAGGTTACAGAATTTCTATTATTGCGAAATTGCAGTTTTCCAGACTCAAAGTCTTCTAGATATCTTCTAGATGTTTTTAAACTGAAGAAAAATAGCATCAGTTATGACTAGCTGTTTGGCACTAACTCTAAGGAAGAGAAAACTCAGACAAGATTATATAAAATTAGCTATTCATGGCTTTACTACTACTACTACAACTACTACAACTGCTTTTTCACTAAGTTCTCCTCTGGATAAAAGCTCAATCTATCTTCAGCATGTAGCTACTAAAAGAGTCATAGCATAGTGTAATTGTGTTGCTGTTATTAACTGCAACCCCGGAACCAGGTACCAAGGACAGCTCCTCACACAGAGTAAAGAATATAAGATTATGAATGTATGTGACTTTTGACACTTTTTTGTTGTTGTCTCTGACTCCTTGGCATTTGATTCAGACTCGTCTCATACTCTGCCTTTGGGCTCGCAAAATATTTTCATCGACATTTTTTTTTTGGTATTATTCCTGAAAAATAACAGCCTCCTACTAAAGAAAATATATTTTTCTTTTCAAATGTTGAAAACAAACTTTTGATCTGTTAACATGACCGCAAGCACCAAAGCATGCAGTCTTTTTTTCTTTCATGTTGGGGTTATTACATTTTATTTTATTTTTTTCTACAGTTTACCAACAAAACTGAAAGCCGGGGTTTGTCACAACATTTTTTAAAAGAAGAAAAAGGAACATGAAGCAATCTATGGGTTCTAGAAGAAGACAATTTTTGACATATGTGGCACCACATCAAGCTTTGTATTTTTTGTTTTTGTTTATTAACCTTCTACCAGCTTAATAAAGGAAAACTTTCCATGCCATCTAAGACAAGCCTTGAGCATAATGAGATCCTCTCAATTTTCTGGTCGTGAGAAAAGTAATTTTCTGTCTTAAGGTTGGAATCTACCTACATGAGCTACTCTTTCTTTATATCGAAATGCCTGACTCCCTGTTCAATTTCACGAGACCTAAATGCGGGTCTCGTTTTGATAAAAATGCACTATATAGCAAATGTCATGTCATTCGATGGAAATTGCATTCATAAAAACAACGACTACAATGCTTTGTAAACACGGTTTGCGAAAACCAAATTGATTCGGTATCAATCATGGTGGAAACAAGGACCGCATTAATGGCATCTTACACCCGATGCAGATGCAACAATAGTAGATTTGATGTAAGATTCTTTATCATCGCTACTTACAGCTGATGCAATCAGAAGAAAGCAGATACCAGTTTGATTAACCGCAAACACACTGCTGCGTCGTATGACGAGCGACGGAAAAAATATCAAGCTGTCACTTGGCTACGCGTCAAAATCTGTCAGAGGATTAGCTGTAATGCTTATAAGTACATGTACAGCCATCGTAATCTCCTTCAAGAAAACACCTCATCTGCTTCCAAAATGTTTTAATTGACCGTTTGCTTCCAGATGCGGACATCTCCTTCAGTGGCGTTTCCGCCCACTCCCAGATGTCTTGAGAAAGATCAATGCTAAGAAGACTAAGCGGTTGTTCAACACATCATTATAGAAGTCGCCAAGGCGGTGCGCTACAGAGTGGGCCGGCATTCGACCGTCTTTCGTGTTTATTTTTATGTTGCTTTGAAATCTTACAACGATCATCGGGTTAGGGCGTTTAGATCCTTGTAGTATTCAAGTAGTCAACTGTGTGGGGAAAAAACATCATGATTTAAAAAAAAAAAAAAAATATATATATATATATATATATATATATATATATATTGTCTGTTTTATTTGTTCATAATGTTGTTTTGGAATCGCATCAGTACTTCTACTTTGACCAAAGTCTTTGTGCATGAATAGCACTCAGGACCAAAGCCAGGGAAGCATACTAATGTCAAATAGCCTTTCTTAAGGACATTAAGAGCTTTAATTAATGGTAAGGTATTAAGGGAAGAGACAGGTCAAGGGGATGGGATAAATGGGTCAAGGGAAAATACAAGAAGTTGATGGACTAAAATCAAGAGCAATCCATTGCAAGCCAAAGAGTAGGAGCTTCGGCACTTTTACTCACCCCTAACATCCACAATTTCCTTGTGGGGAAAATGGAAAAATGCAGATCCGTTTCTGAGCTATACTTCACCTTTTTCCTATGGGACCAGTCAATCCTTTGTTCCACAAGGTTCAATTTTAGAGCCACTGCTTTTCTTGCAGTTTTGTAACTCTTTTGAGATCACCCTCAAAGTATTTTGCCACAATATCGTCCAAATATACACATTTATAGCAATTATGGGTTCACAACATTACGGTTCTTACCAGCACAACTATTTTCATTGAATTGCCTCGCTTCCTACCTGATCATCACATAATTTTTCAAAATAAATCTAATATGAACATGTAGTTGTTGATTGGAAAATCCATATTACCGTGTCTTCACTGCTATTATTTTTTTTTTATGAAAAATCTTTGAATAAAGGGTCTTTGACACGGTTCTTATGGTCGTACTCTGAACAGCCATTTTACAGTGGTATCTGGGAAGCTGTCACAACGTTTGCCTTCACTATTCCTACATTGAATATTTGAAACTTTGTCTGTATGCAGAAGTCTTGGTAGACTTTTTGAATGCCCTTGCTGAGATATTTACATGTAGGTCTTGACAAAATTCCCCACAAACCCCCTCCTTTATTATGATTTAAAAAACACTGTAAAAAAACATTTCAAAAAACAATTTTTGATCTTTCCAAACGTAAGGTTGAACCCGACACCTCATGCCAGTTTTGTAAAATTTTGGCTCCAAAATAAAGATTTGTTTACTTTCATTTTTTAGCCTGAACCTCTGTGAAAGAAATTGCCCAAGAGGAAGCATATTTTGCAGAATGTTTAACCTCACAGCAGCAATAGTAGCAATAGAAGGTTTTATCTGCAGAAGTGGGAAATCAGCCACTCTTCAAGTTTGCTATTGAGTTTCAACAAGTAGTAAGTGGAAGAAGTAGTACGTAGAAGTTGAAGTGCATACCGTACTTTGGTGTACTTTGGTTCCACCCTTGACATTCCATGTCAGGAGACTCTTAGTAACAGATATACACAATAAAAAATTGTGATAGCAACGTGTGAGGCTTTTTTCAGATCCCTTTAAAAATGGCTTTCAAATTATTGCCAAAAAATGTCGAAATTATCCATTGACTTTTCATGAGTAATTTATTAGATATTACATTATTAGATTATTTACTTATTTATTATTAGATATCTACAACGTGTCAAAATACAAAATGGCATGACTACTTCATTATCACATTACCAGGATTTCACCCAAACAGTAGCTAAGTCCAAACAGATGTTCCCTGAACAACGAAAAGAAAAACCATTCGGCACTCCATTACTAACGGTACCACGAGCCTGACGCTCCTCTAATTATTGTCAATAGCGCTCATTAAATGATCTTAACCTCCAGATGGCCGTTCACTGTCACTCTTCGTCTCATCCGTTCCGTCATACACCCCGTACATTACAAACACAACGTTCCAGGATAACACATTGTGGCGGGCGCACAAAAGTGACAGCTCATTACGGATTTGAAAATAGAGTTCAGCTCAGCGTGATCTATGAATGCGCTAGGGCGCCTAGGCCCGTCTCGCCATTTACAGTAGCGCATCATTAAAAGCCAACAATAGCGCCGATAGCGCTTGATTCATTATATGCAATCAAAATTAGATCCGCAGGGCCCATCAATTCAGTTGATCATTACCACCATTGCCGTGCTCAAGGAGAGGGCAAATGTGATCTTGTATATTATTCATCTGGGCCTTTGACTTGTTATGCTTTACTTATTTGAGGCAATCACTGCATGAACCCATGTGACAGTTGGTGTTTTAAAACGGTAAATAGGACATGCTTCGTATAGCATTATGAATACTGTGTTAGCCAGAAAAGTGTCCCTTTACAGTATGTAGTCTTTAGTTAAGTGTATTCATCCTGCTACCCAATCTTTAGCCATTCCACCTATCCATCAATCCAATCATTAGCCATGTCCATCCATCCATCCATCCATCCATCCATCCATCCATCCATCCTAACTGCTTATTCTCACAAGGGTCGCAGGCATACTGGAGCCTATCTCAGCAGTCACCGAGCTGCAGGTGGAATACACCCTAAAAATGCGATCGGGCCCGATTCGATATCACATGATCAAAATTTGGACATCCTAACTAAAGAGTGCTATAGTTGAATAGAACCCAAAGACGTTAAAAAAAAAATCACTCTCAAATGTCCGTAATTGGTATCTGTGACTTCTGATATGTCTGAAAAGTCTGAAAAAAAGTGTTATCTCTGCATCCATAACCATCGCAGGCTGGACGCCAAATAGAATACATTTGATGAGTCGCTTTAAAAATGGTTTTACAAAAATATGTTCAAATAGTTGCTAACTACTTAAGAGATTCAAGCAAGTTATACAAAAGCAATGCTCACTAACTTAGCTATTTTGTTCCCACAAATTTGCATTAAAACTACTTTCAAATCAGTTTACATTATGAGACTTCATTATAGATTTTCCTATTAGGACGATCTATATGGTTCTGGATGTTTGTATATACATGCTCAAAAAGTCCATAGCATATCCCTCTTTTCTCACTAAAGATAAACGGGATAGGTCCAAGCTCTAGTGCAAATGTAAGGATGATGGGCGGCGTGGACAATGCATAGATTAAAAGTGACTTTGATTTGATTTGCATTGCGTTTAATACCTGTCTGCTGGAAGTGTGTTAATTCTCCATGTGGGGGCCCGGGGTTAAGTTTGAAGTGAGCATCAACAGCAAGGCCGGCAGAGAAAGGAACGCCTTGCTTGGCAGGTAAATGCTGGTATTGACCACGCTCCCCTTTTATTGATCCTTCTTGCTATGACAGCAAGACGGATAATCACAAGCGGGCCCCGCGGCTCACACGGAACGTATCGCCCGGCGAGTCTTGGATGCTCACATTAGGGTAATGGCTCCAACAAAAAAAATACTGAGCTAGATATGCCAACGAGTAATATCTTTTTTTTTTAAATAAAAAGCTGTCAGGAGTAAAAAAAAAAAAAAAGAAGAAGGGTTTAACCCGGAATGAAAATGCATGCTTGCTCACTGTTTAATGATGCAGACTTGGTTGTCAATTGGGTGGCTTTGACGGTGTTCATTTGTGTGCGCGGCCGACCCGCCGCCGTTTTCCCTCAGGTTGTTCTTGTAATTAATATGACCTTTGAAGACCCCCACCAGTTGTTCCCTTAATTACATTTCCAACTATTCTCATTTTACAGCCAAGGCTTTTTCCAAAAGCATTGCTTTTGAATGACTGCTTTATATTCAAATCACATCCCTTTTTTTCCAAGTAATTTATTACTGTAAACATTCATTCAATGTTAATTATATGGTTATTTCTTCAACACTAACGTTATAATAACCACTCCTCTGATGATATCGTTTAAAGAGCCTGTAAAGTGAATTCAAAGATTTTTTTTTTTTTTAAGAATTTTCCCAAGACCTCTAGAACACCGTCATTACAAAGGGATAAGATAGATTGATTACATTTTAGGCCTTGGCTACATTTAACCATGGCTATCTCCTGGCCACACCTCCAGGAGATGGATTTTGTAACACCATCTGTTTCAATTTTGGCTCATCTTCAGAAAATTGTCTTGCTAATGGCTAATTCGCATAAAAGCAAATGCACGCAATGTTTTGTGAAGTGGTTGCTTTAATACAGTTTAGATGATTCAGGTTCCAATTAATTTGCTCTTAACTTGAAAAAAATGTATTGTTTCTCACTCAGCATAATACAGCATTCAGTCAGATTTGCGCATACCTGCAAAACTCTGGTCAAACCTCACATACCCCCTGGTTTTTCCTCAAATTCCCCTGGAGTACCCATGGCAATCGCTGGCATGGAGAAAAAAAGTCTCCTGAGTATGACCTTGCAGGAGGTAAAAGTTAAGTGAAGCCCTAACGTCTTCAGCCTGATGGATCAAAAGTTTTCTTGACCGAGAGGGGGATTAAATGTAATCAAGCTCTTTAAGAAAAAAAAAAATAGTTGCAGCCTGCTGCCGTCACCCCCTCCTCTGACCTGATGGTCCGGCCGGCCACCTCATCAAATGGAGGTCTTGGGGCCAGTATCTCGCCCCACTGGACTCATTTGTCGAGAGGACTGAAAACAGCAGCATTTGACGGTGATTGCAAGGTGGATTTAGAAGAGTGATTGCAATTTAGAGATGAAAATAAAACCTTCAACTTTCATGCTTGTTTTTCAAAGGCAAGCGACTGAACGTTAAACATGGAGTGCTCGTGCAATTCATGTGATATTTGAATAAAGCCGCAGAAGCTGACCAGTCCATGAACCTTGGTCTCGGCCAAAAACATGGAAATCCTTCTAAATTCACTTCACGGAACTGCTTTCCCTCCACTAAATCAATTCAGACGCTGCAGAGTCAGTGTCACTGGGAGACAACTTGTGTATGCCATTTATCTTGATTATTTGCTGGCAGTTTTTAGAATTGGATTCTGCAAAGTGTAAACAAATTCACAACTGATGCATGCATGCAAGTCCAACATTTACTAACATCAAGGGCACATTATGGAATTATTTTCCAAAAATGTTCATCAAACCGGAATATGTTTTATCATTTAGATTCTTCGAAGGAGGTACCCTTTAGCCAGACCCCTATTTTGCATCCCTTGCTATTTTCCCTGGATGTTTTAATGATGTGGGTGATGTGGGTGATTCTTTATCAACCTGGAATGACTTGGAATGAATTACCTTATATTTCTTGATACCCGAAATGAACAGAGCAGTTATTTTATCCTTTTTCAGAAGCAAAAACTCATACTTTTTGTCTGTAATCAGTTTGATAGCTACGGTATTGAACAATCACAATTTAGCTTGTAAATGTCACTGCACCCTTAGGTGATCTGCGATTGATCGCGAGCCAAGCCTTCAGCACAAATGTTATTTTTAGCATGTGGAAAAGTGTTTTTTTTTAGGGTGCCATATTACTTTTACGTGAAAAATCATTTAGTTATCATATTAATTATAGAAAATATATTAACTTACTGAAAATAGCTAAATAAGTGCACAATCCCTTTAATCATTTTAAAACGTTTGAATTGGAATGTGTTTCCAAACTTTTGACCGGAATTGAATATGACGGAAAGCCCACCCACTAGTTTGTGTGTGTGTGCTTTGTGATGCGAAGCTTTTCAAAAAAAAAATACAGACTGAGTATCGACTAAAGCCATTTTACATCAGTCGATCGGTGATAGCATGGACACTCCCTTCTCAGTCTGTGTATTTTTATGAGGATTCACATGTACATCACATCGATGTAACGATGGCTTTGTCAAGCTCTTATAATAACATTCCCAGTAGAGATGACTAGAAACCGAAGCAACGGTGCCGACATCAGCCTTTTATATTCTAATTTTTTTATGTTTAGGTACTCATGATGACAGCCGATACCATTACTGGCCACTAGCCTGTGGCTGTATTACCATCAGGCACTTGAATAATAATAAATTTGAATAATTACTTTCTTGTAGGTTTGTTTTATTAAGCTTGAGCCACGCTGATGTCTTTTTAAGTCGCAGGCATGTGCCAAAATGGCCTCCTCCTAAAATGGATAAAAACAAGTGTACATCCACAAAAGTAATGTTAGTCAGACTCCTGTGTTTAGACTAATGAGGGTTCATAGAACATATTTAATGTAAAGAAAACATTTAGGTTTACTTCCTCTATAAGGAAAAATGCTTTATTGTGATATACGGCATTTGCCGGTCCTTAAGTCAGTGCTTCTCAAATAGTGGGTTGAGGCAATGCCAGGGGAGCAATGCAAGTGGTGGTGGGGCTTTGCAAAATATAATTGAGAAGCACCGCTTTAATGAGATTGTATTTCTTGTATTGTATTTCATTTTGGGTATAATTAATGTACCAAAAGTACAAGTGGTGTTGGTACACGGTTTCACATCAATAACAACCCAAGAGTACACAAATTGTCGTCTGTCTGAAAAAAAGGGGTATTGCTCATCTTTTAGTCTAGTCTACGCACAGCATGATCACAATACGATCACAAAAAATGAAAGAAAATTTCAAGAACATACTTTAATTTGTCTTCATTATTAGACTGTTGAGATTTTCAAAGTATTCTAAAATAGTCTCGCTTGGGTGTCCTTATACATAGACCGAGTCATTGTCACCGGAGGCTGTACAATAACAGTCGAAGCGCTTTTCTTCTACTATGCGCTGGAATGGAATCGTTTCCGGCAACGTGCCACTAAAATCATGTTTTATTCAAACATTTGGTGGAAAAAGAAGACAGATGTGAACAATGTATTTTCATGAGCAAATGTGTTAGCGGTATAATGAGATGATGCGACAGCAGGAGGCGAGCGATGGCCCCGAGGAGACACAAAGTCAAGCGGCCGCACAGCTTTTGGCATAACGTTTTTGCACGCCGAAAGCTCGGAAATTGGACAAAAAAACCGCGTCACAGATTCTACTTGCAAAATATATGTGTTTTCATCCCATTTAAGTTCAGTTCATGCTTAGCCATGTAGTTCTGTCAGTTTTTTTCATGTCTTGTCTTGCTGGTGATGTTTTTGTTTCCCTCTGTTCCTCTTAGCCATGTGCCTTGTGTCGACCAATCAGCTCCCTCCAGCCGCTTGTGACTTGTGCAGGTGTGTCTCATCTTCACGTCATTTTTGTGAAGAAACGGGATTCACTGACTCAATAGGACAGGGGTGTCCAAACTCGATTCCTCAGGGCCGCTGTCATGCATGTTTTCCAGGTTTCTTTCCCCGACACACATTCAAATGATTCAAGTGATCAGGTTCATTAATACGCTTGTACTGAGCTTGCTCATGAGCTGATCATTTGAATCAGGTGTGTCGAGGAAAGCAAACTTGAAAACATGCAGCGTCTCTACCCTTGAAGACCATGTTTGGACACCCTTGTTTTAGGATAAGGAGAATTTCCAAGTCAGTGCTGTTGTATGAGGTTAGCATATTCTCCAATGTGTTCAAAAGAGAATAGAATTTATTGTCATTGTACACTGACATACAATGACATTGCGAATGCTGCTCCGATTGGTGCATATGAATACTATAAGCAATAGATAAATAAAGAATAAATAAAACAGATTAGAAATCATGGTTTCACGGGAGTGCAATTGTTGAGGTCATGTACACGGAAAAATCCGGTAACCTACCTGAATTTGAAGGCAGCACTGTATTCATTCATAATTTTGCTTGTATTTCAAAATAAACATTGATTTGAATATAAGCATTGATTTTCATCCATGGACATACATGGCTCTTCTGCTCGACCGTGCTGTTGTAGTGTCACATTATGCTGTACTTTAAGCATTTATTAGTTGCTAGAAAATGGATGGATGGATGGATGGATGGATGGATGGATGGATGGATGGATTTTTAAAAATGGCATAAGAGGTAAGGGATCTCATGTTTCCTTCGAGCCAAAAGTTCCTTAAACCGTGCTGTTGTTTTTGTCACTTATTTTGAGATGTGGCATCACACATGGCATGTGACTACGAATTTAGCTGTTTCACAGTTTGTTAGCACCTTTTTGGGAGGTTTTGAGATTGCTGTTGGCTCCTGTGTGTCAAATTATTTTCCTGGGATTATAAAATCTTGCCTGGCATTGAATATTCCGTGTTCTACATATGAAAGTGTGCAGTATCTTTATCTTTATTGCAGTATCTCAGATAGTGATGGTCAAATGAAGCTTCTGGTATCAATGAAGCTCATGTTAGACATTGGCATAAGTAGAATTTTTTTTACATTACAGTACACTGAAATTCACTACAGCCAAGGCTAGCCTACCATAAAAATCTAGCATGATGCACCGGGACGCTTTTTGCTAAACTTTTTACTCTGAGCAGCTTTACCCCACAGTCAGACGGCATATTCTCCCATGCTATAGGTGGCAGCATACAAACAACACAGCTCTATAACAGAGGTAGAAAATCCTGGTAGATGTAAACGATCTAAATTCTTCGCTAGGAGTTGTTAGATGGTGGTATTCCTTTTCAGACAAATCATAAATGTGTTTGTACCGGGAAACTTCCATAAGCAATATGTGGTCCGCTATATTTTCCGCCCGTAAAGAAATTCCGTAAAGATACGCGTTGCTGAAAGTCTGGCCTGCGTGGACTGGACTCCCCACGGAAGGGTGTGTTTGCAGAAATACCGTCATTTTGACGGGCAGAGTCGCGCGGAGCTCATGGATACGTCAATCTTAAACCCAAATTAACACTTGAAGACAGGATAAAAATAATAAAGATAAAAGAAGTAAAGTAAAAGACATTGCAAGAAATTGATGAGTATGAAAATGAATGCTTATTGTAGATTTGGCAATTTGGTTCATTTTTTCAGTGTTGTATAGTTTTGTTTTTAACTTCAGTCAGATTGTAGATTGCACAACACGGTTTTATTATGTTTACGTCAGGGAAATAGGTTTACTTGTGAAAAGTCCCCCTTGTGAAAAAAATTCTGGCTAAAAACATGATTTCATTGTAAAGGAGTTCTACTGTAATGAATTCTTCCTGCTGTCCTGTGATTCCATTTTATATCCATTTACACACTCCTTCCGTCGCCAATGACTCCATACAAGCTCATTAGATTGCATGATATAATCGAGCATAATGCTGAAAGATTCATTGTCAATGCATTCAGCGTGAACCTTCGCGCTGAAAGGAAAATCAAAAGAAGTTTCAGGCACACATTCATCCATTTTTTTGTAACCTTGCTCAGTCCAATTGCCTTTTTTTAATCTATTTTACCTCTGACTTATCAAGTCAAAGAGTGGCACCAGAGTTTGAGTTTTTGATTTCTAATGGACACTGGCTCACAAGTATTGTATAGCATGTTGATATAAAGGCCGGCTTGGTGAAACAGTGGTTAGCACGTCCGCATCACAGTTCAGGGACCCGAGTCCAAATCCCATCTCGCTCCAGCCTTCCTGTGTTGGGTTTGCATGTTCTCCCCCAGCCTGCTTGGGTTCTCTACGGCTTCCTACACTCCACAAACATGTATGACAAGTGTAACGTACATACTAAGTTGTTTTTAGGTGTGGTTCGGGTGCCTGAATGGTTGTTTGTCCCTGTGTACCCTGCAAATGGCTGGCAACCAGTTCAGGGTATCACCCGCCTGGGATAGGCACTTGCAAGCCTGCGACACGCGTGAGGATAAGCGGCTCTAGAAATTGGACTGATGAATGGATGGACGCTGATATGATATGTCACATTTACAAGCTGTTGCACCTAGAAGGTAAACAAAGACATTTTGTTTCCTAAAGTTGAGACAATGTTTACTTCTCTCATACAAAGGCAATCAAATAGCTGTGAACAGATTTGGGAAAAATAATAACTCCCAGATCTGCACTATTTATCATCTTTTACATCATTTATGCCAATATTTGGGGCTCATAATTCTTTTTCCCAGAATTGCTATTGGGTTATAAAACTGTCAGTCCCCGTACGCGAGGATGAAATAAGGCACCCTGAAAACAGCAATAACCATAGAGAGATTAAAGATTTACGTATTAATGGTACACGCAAGTGCTCAGCAGAAAAAAAAATCAGCTACAAAAAAGCAATAATGGTTGTGTGATTAGGGCGGCAAAAACAAGCCTCTAAGCATTTTAATTGGACTGATGGGAGCTTTCATGGGATCATCTGCTGCCAATGATACAGCATTCATTGAAAATGAGTGTTGAGCATTTGTTTCCGTAATGAGCTTTTCCCGTGTCAAAGCAAACCGCCCGTTGAGGTCATGCTAACCCAAAGCCTTTATCAAGAATATCTCCTTGTTTGAAACACTTTAACATGCCAAATGGAAAAAAAAAATATCAGGCCATACATGACACAATATTTACATGAAGGGGAAAAATTTTGCTTTTTTTTTTTTTTTTTTTAATAAAAGCGTGTCAAAACTCCCAATGGCTTTGGCACAAGTTATTTATTTTCTCCCGTTTTTTTTAAAACTATGCAATGCTGCAATCTACAAGCATCTGTTTGCAGGGCAACCAAAGGTTGTCCTGCATTTGTTATGCGAATCTCTGAGCGTGACCACTTATGGCATAAAATAAATAAATAAAATAAAATAAAATTAGTTAGTGTTTCCAGTAATGATGAGCCTCTGTGGAAACTAGCATATGAGTCAAAGTTATCTGAAAGCTAACAGTATGAGTAAACTTTTCTGCTAGATTTATTAGGACAAACAGCAAACAATGGCAATTGTAAAGCATCACTTTGTTCTAATAAAGTTTTTACCTTCTTGGTTTCAAGACAAGAACGAGCAGACTGACCCAACCTTTCAGTCCATCCTTGCTTACACGCAGGGGCATTAAGATGACATTTATTTTGTTTTAAGAATTCCAAGCGCTCTAGTTATTAACGTTCAGTTATATCTTATTCTGAAAAGGTACGCTTTTTATCTGTAAGATCACGCAATACCCGTTTTTACCTTCCCGAAAACCGATTGGCTGTCTCGCTGGCTGTTTGTTTTTCCCGTCGCGCAAACCACATTCTATAGATGTTTCCCCATCAGTCACGAGAACGTCATTGACTGCGATTCAAATGCGTCATTTGTTACTCCGTCCACGTAGTTACGTATTTTACCAAACCACGGAGAGTCGCATCATAAGGATGAAAGGGCCACATGTGGCTCCGTAACAGCAGGTGTCCAAGTCCTTTCCTAGATCTTTAGATGAGTGAGAAAAAAAGGTGGCTCTCCAGTTGACGGATAAAAACGTCCGCAGCAGCGAGTGGGTTTAAACGCCACCGTGGTTGTGACATTAAAATTTTGTCTCACCCGGGACCCTTGATAAGTTAGAACGGGGATAGGCCACCCCGTCCCTAGATAGCAGCACACCTGCATGTTTTTGATGTCTCTCGCCGACAAATAATCAACTCATCAGCAAGCCCTGCAGAAGCCTGATAACGATCCCGATCGTTTGAATCAGGTGTGTTCTACATGGGAGACGTCGAGTATATGCGCGACAGCGGCTCTCTGGGACCGGAGTTGCCTATCCCTGCTTTCGAATGTTCAGCCTTCAAAGGCAGTTTTCTTGGCAACATGAAATTTGGTGTACCGGTCCGGTGAGAGTAGACATCCAAAACGAAAAAAGTCAAAGAAGTGGGCCGACTGAGGTCACTTCCAATTGTGCTTTCCGTTTGATTGATGGATTCCTAAGCGCTGTGTCCAAGGGCCCAGCCAGCGCCTTGGAGCTCATTATCACCCTCGGATTATCCGTACTAGGCAGGTCTCCAAGGACGAACCGCGGCGCGGCGAGAAGAAGCTAACGGAAGATAATGAGCTGTTTCACCCAGCACCTGAGGAACACGGATCAGCTGCTCAAAGCGCTCCACAAGCATGGCGGATGCTCTGTTCCTAGAAACTGGGGAAAATGTCCAACCTCAAAGTGATATGGAAGAAAATCTTGTCCTAGAGATTTTCTGTTTTTTAATGATCGCTACCAACTCATACTGAATCCTAGACAGGTGCGCTCCCTCGCTATAATGCTGTTCCACTCCGCATTTATATATTTTGTTATGTTTACACAGCACGAAGAGCGTTTGTGTTGTTATGTTACGCAACCTGATCACTAGAAACAACCGTCTTTTTCTTCTGTGCTCTGATTGGCTAAGGGACTGTGAGCCATCACAAATCAGTCTCGTCTAGTACATGTCTCCTGCACACCAGAACCAAGAAGCACGGTCAGGATAACGATGAATTACGCGGCGTCCTACCTCACAGATTAATCATGAAAATGAATTGTCTTTTCTAAAATCTATCATAAGGAAAATTAAAATAGGGGGGGATTAGGCAAACTGATGACGAAAATTGATGTATGGAGGTATATTTTTTTTCTCCAACAAATATTTTAGATTTTGTGTCAAATATTTAAAAAACCTATTTTAAAACTCTACAAAACTTTTACATTCAATAGTGTATTTAAATGAATGAAATAAGATGTACAGGGAGTGTGTTTACAGTTTTAAAACATGTATATGTCATGTTCCCAGCTCACCCTGTGCTTGTTTTTAGGCGCGGTTCTTCTGCAGCAACGAGGGGGCGGGGCCACCTGCCGCGCACCTGTGGCACATTTCCATCACAGGCTTTTTAAGGCCAGCCACAGCAGGAGAACGGCGCTGGATTATATGCCTATTGATTTTTTTAGTAGGCAAATACAAAAAAAAATGCATAAGGAAGGTAGCCATTTTGCTTTAAAGAAGACTTTTCTTTGTGTATCCAGGGGTCCTTCAAAGACAAATTTGCACTTGAGATAGCGTGGCATTACTCACAAATTTTCAGCTCACACTCGCCAGATGGGCAAGACTAAACTGTAAAAGAGGAGTTTTTGCCATTGTCTGTGGGCCAAGAATTTTCATGAGTGACCATAAAACGCAAAAGTCCAATAAATCAGCTTTACAAGGCCGAAGCTTACGACCAGCCCATTCATCACAGCTCACAGCTTCAATTACATTTTGATATCTAATTGTCGTAAAAGACACAATGACAACATTTCAAATGAAACTAGATCCATGATGAAAGTCCTTCAGAAATTCCGTGAGAGTCAGAAGACAATGGTCAGGAACCCGATAGAATTGCACAATAGGGTTAACAAAGAAAGTGGAAGGAAGCTTTATCTTCTGTAAGACATGTCACTTAATGTAAAATAAATAATAACATAAGTGCAAAAATAAGAACGCTGTGAAACGAATGCATCCCACATTGCTATGGCAACTGTTACCATTGCATGGAATTTTGAAATGCGACTCAACAGTGTGTGACAGTACCGCGCTCTTCACAGATGTTTTCAGGTTTCGCTTTTATGACTCACATTCGACCTGAACTGCTTGTTCCACATCTGTTGATAAAGCTTTATTCCACTTTCATGTTGCCTGCAAACTGTTTCTGCCTAACATCACCATGCAGGTGAAAGATTATTACACAGTGTGGTATCATAAATACATTCCAATTAAAAAAAAATGTTACTGGGCTGAGCTGTGTGGGCTAACTATACACAAAAAAGGTTTGAAGGATGCGTGTTAAGTTAAACGGCGTGCTTTAGTCGCTCCACATCTTCACTGGCAACAATAAAATCCCCACGCGAAAGAGCGCCACGGCTCATCAGGTATGTTGACATCTGAAATGAGGCCGACCTTGATGAATGGCTCCGCGACACAACGCAGTCATGTCGGGCTCATTCCACTCGCATTTTTGCAGCAAAGCTACAATTCGACCACGGGCCCGAGTCCGGTCCAATGTGACAACCGCGATGAAATTATAAGTGGCGAGGTCAGGCGCCATTTGAACCGCGGGCTGGCGAGTCAAAGGACCCATGGAAAAATTGCTGTTTAGATACGTCAGCGGTCAAGTGAGTCGTTTGATGAAAACTGAGCGTATTTAACAGCCTTCCGATGACGGAGTCTGTGCAATTAACTTGACCCCGTCACCGTTCATGAAGAGAGACCGGATGATAAATTAGATAACAAGACATTTCAGATTACAAGACTTTGGATGTCACAAAAAAAAAAGAATAATACCTGAAACAACCATTCCATCCATAATGGATTGCTTTAATATTGTACAAGTAGTGAAGAAAAGGATACCCTCTAAAATGTTCAATACGTTCTTTTAAAGTGAAAACTAATCTCTTCTTAGGCTCCATTGTGACGTTTTGCCATGGTGAAAGAAGTTGCAAGCATGCTTGGAATTTTATTTTTCAGACTTTTGTGTAGTTGTGTGACCCTACTAGTAATAATAATATTTGAACTAATGTATTACCATAAATTCCTAAAGCTACAAACCGCTACTTCTAATGTGATGCCGTTTATTTAGTTGTTTTTTGGTTTTGTTTTTTTCTGTAGAGCAACAAGCAGTTACCCAGTCTTGTCACATCTGACCAAAGAAAAGACCAAATACATCACCAATAAAATCGTCCCCAGTCTGCCCTCTCCCTGAAAACGTGCACATGTAAGGGAGGAGCCACAAACAAGAGAGAGCCAAACACCGTACATGAAGACAGTGCGCAACTGTGTAATTTGATGTAAAGATTTGCTTTGCGGTTTCTGTATAGTCCATGAGTTGGCTTTAATTTTTCATATGAAATCCAAATCTGACAGTTTAAAATCAATTAACAGTGAGGCTGTTTCAGTCTGTGTTAAGTTTCTATGGGTATAGTTTCCGAGTCCACTTTTCTGAGTTGTGGTTACGCTGGATTTCTGTCTATAATTCCTAAATACTCAACCATTTTATGTCTGCTCTCTGCTCCAAACTCTCCTTTTCATGGGACATTAAATTGCAAATTTATGTATTTATTTATTTATTTATTTTTAAATCCCAATCCCAATTTACTTCTTTTTATTACTGTGTGGGCGAGGTATCTGTTGTATCTTCAGAAAACTGAAAAAAGTATTGTACATGATAGGTTAGATGAGTTGACCTCCATAACAATACCGACAAACAAAATCGATATGAGCCTTGCCAGTGATATTCTAATAAAGCCAGTCAATATGGTCCGTGATTGACATCTCAGCTGGGTGAATTGTCATCGATTCCCGCCTCCCCTCTGGCGTGGCTGTAACATGTCTAATAAAATGGTTTGCCATGACTTTGCACGACAGGTGTCACTCTCAACACTTTGGTCCACATCATGGGAGAGAAAAAGCCAAGGCAGCCAAATCAATTAATGTTAATTATGCCGCTGTAACTAGGGACTGCGCGCGCTGCTCGCTGTCTCCTCCAAACGTGTCAATAAAGGTCAGGCAATTAGGATGGTTTGGGTTTGGGTTTTTTTTTTCTTCTCCGGGCATTCAAAAATCCAATATCGTCGCGGTGGCAAAAAAAAACAATGCTGGCTATGGGTTGCTATCACTGGAAACATCTGTTCTTCAGTTTTTAACAGCTCAATCGGACTTTCACACTTACAAGGGCAGAGCTACGTGGTGGACAGTATACCATGGGGGGGTGATTTTGGGCAAAGTGAAAAGACAATGAATGACAAGTGAAACTAAATTGATGGTACAAATGGGAAATGTCAGGGCTTGTTTTTGTTTTGGTTCACATGAACGTGTTTTAAAGTCAAGCCTCACTTTCAATCTTTTATATTTCTTTTGACCCAAATTGTGTGTGGGCGGAAAATCTCTTTAAATCACTCATCCAGCTAATACCATCCGAACATTGTTGTAACATCCTGTAGCCGTGACTTGATGCACTGAAGGTAGATAGTTGCGTGTTTATTGCAAGTTGTAAAGCCCTCTTTCTTATCTGTCATGTCACAACCTTGTCAAAGTGAGAATTGCGTGAATCCAACGAAAGCATGGAGATGCGCAAGGCTTTAAAACCCTCAGGCTACGCTGCCAACAATTATCACCTTATCAAAGGCAGCGTGTGATAAGACCACCGGGCAGGCGGCTAATTTGCACATACACCGGACGGTTTTGACCACTGCCTGAGGAGGGGCCATCTTGTTTCGTTTCACCTGCTCGATGCTGCAAATACGCTTTGACTGACCTCGCCCACCCAAAGTTGTTGGAATCAAAACTAGCTCCACAATTCAATAACGGAGACCAACCACCCACGCGCCAATCTATTTAGCTCCATGATATGCGCTCTAAAAACAATTGGGTCAAAAATAACTAAATTAGGGCTGAAAAAAGCACATTCCTAACCAAATATTAGGGAAAAAAAGACTCCAATTTCATAGGATGGCTTGCAAACAAAAATGCCCTTTTTTTAACCTATAATTCGATTATTTGTAACCTAATTGTTTTTAGAGTGGGTGGCAGGGTGGATGAGCGGTTAGCACGTCCGCCTCATAGTTTACAGTCCCGAGTTCAATTCCAGCTGGCTCTGGCCTTTCATTGTGAAGTTTGCATGATCTTCTTGTCTACTCCAGCTTCCTCCCACATTCTAAAAACATGCATGCTAGGTGTATTGGACACTCTAAATTGATCTTAGGTGTGTTTGGGTGTCCGTCCCGGTATGCCCTGAAATTGGCTGGAATCAGTTCTGTGTCCCCCGCCTACTGCCCGTAGACAGCTAGGATAGGCACCAGCAAGGCAGCAACCTTAGTGAGCATAATCGTCTGTATAAAAGCGATGGGTAGATGTTTTTAGAGTGGACGGTAACTTTTATGTTTTACATACTTTTACATTACGTTTGCAAAAAAATTTAACTCCTTTTTTTTTTATGATTTTCTGTTTTATGACAAATCTGCATTTAGTGATGGATAGCTGTCTTGAAAATAAGGTGCATTAAATGACCACTCACATAGTAGGGCATCAATGACTGCATCACTTAGGGCATTATTTACATGCATGTAGCCCGTAAGCACATTGCAGGAGGTACGTAGAAACGTTATATTTGGTGCACCAAAATCATAAGGAATTTGACTACATTGAAACAACGCCACAACTGAGGGGAGAAAAAAAATGTTGGTTAGCACTGTAAAACTGTCATTCAATTTATATAATTTAGCATTAGCTTAAGTAATAACACGCCACTGCTTGCCAGAGTGACCAGCAATTAATTTTGATTAATAATAGTTCCTGCTTCAACAAAATTGTATTTCATTTTGAAAATGTGGTCACTCTAATTGTACACAATGCACTGACATGCATATCGATTAGGGTGCATTAGTTTCATGTTACTTGAAAAATGGACATTGAATGCAGTCGTGGAGTCAAACTTGCCAATTAGCCGTAGTTCCGTATTTCAGTTATTACTGGGCCGGCTATTTTTAGAGCCCGTCAGCCTTGGCTTTAATAGGACCTAAGGGGGTTACATTAAGATTAAATGTGGCCAGTCGGAGCAAGGTGCGGATGTCACATAAAGAAGAGCAAAAGCTGTGGCGCGTGACATTTATGAGCTCATTGAGCAGGTAATGAGCATCCAGGGAAGCTGTTTGTTGCTTGTTGCAGGTGTCGGCCCCTCTCGGAAAATGAAACGGACAGCTGAGGATCCGAGGACAAACGACGGCGCTTTTGTTCCCACATAATTACACACGGCCGCGTGTGATCAGATTTTCTCTCACAATAGAGAGTTATTAGCTCTCGCCATATTGCTCCGTGGCATAATACTTTCTTTAATGGTCATTTGTTTGAATAGAAAGGATAACCATCAATACCTAATTAAACATGCTACACGTTTCTAAAGAATTCAGGTCAGGACGCTTCTTACACTCTAGAAGGGGAGGTTTTGATGCTTTGTAAGATGATCAAGGACATCCTATTCCGATTGTTAAAAATAACGACGACTTATACTCTGAAATGCCATGGGGATTGTCTTTGGAGGAAAAATCTTTTCTTGGCTTCTTGTGGCGTGCTTACCATAAGACGGAATTTGCAGACATGGGGGCTGGACTGAAGAAACTCTTGTTTGTTAGCTTAGCATTAGCTAGCTAGGTAGGTAGGACTTAAATGTTTACTAAAAGGCAAAAAGCGGATTCGGTCTTTGGCCAGTGAACAGCGTGGTGTCCTGAAGGGTATTGCAAGGACAGCCAAGGATCCCAGGAAGTAATACATTTAAACGAATAATGGAAATCTTTCCTTAGGTGGATGTGGCTATGCTAGCAAAGTTGGCTGCTGTTGGGACATTACGATTACATCTCTAAAAAGTAAAATCACTTTTACTTTTAAGTTGTCTTATATTGTACAAAAAATTATCTTTACAAAAGCATATTTCACAATCGTGTAAAAGTTGTACAATTGCAATGCAAATAAAACTGTCATTATGACAGTTGAATTTCAAAACTACACAGCGTTTTCATCATGTTTTTTTACTTTAATTAAAATGCTTTTTTTTTTAATTTTCTTTATTTTAGTTTGTTTCTTTTGTTAAAAAAAAAAGTACTGTACATCAAATCCTTTGACTAAGTCAACTCAGAAGAAATAAAAATTGCATGAAAAAAGCAACTTAAACCTGCAAAAGAGAACGTAATGTCCATAAATAAAAACGTGCGATAGAGTGGAGCTTCAGTAAAGCAAACAGCAGTGTAGCAATGACATGAAAAAACAAACTGAAAATTGAGGGCCGGACTGATCAAATGTTTCCTAAAAAAGTGAAAAAGACCAAAGCTGCCCTTTCATGCAACATGTTTCCAACGTTGGTCCTCGAGGTACGTAGACGTCAATGGCAGTGAATGAGTTCAAACAAAAAGTCCTAGATGCTGATAGCGGAGGTCTTTGTTGCTCTTGTAACCTACCTACCCAAGCCATCCGTCATTTTGTTCGGGGCGGGGCTCCGAGTGGAGAGAATTGGCCCAATTCCAGCAGTCCATCTGCTCCCGCCCTTTTGCCATCCAGTCATCCTAATGAACCCCGACTGATCTGTAAGGTTCCATTCTTCATTTCTAGCTCCACTTCACAACTTTAAGAGCTTTTACAGTCAGCCTTGAGAGTCCCATCAATCAAGTGGAGCTCAACCTTTTTGAGCCAACAAGATGGTTACATAGCGTAACATGAAAGTTACACAGAAATCTAATAGCATAATTTAGTGTTGCTTTCAATGTAAAAAAAAAAAAAAATCTGAACGAATGCTCATTTCTTTAAATAATCAATGTTTTGTGAACACTCAAGAAGAATGACAGCATAGCCGAGCCTCCGCCAGCATGCAGTTGAACCATCTCGTGACACTTTGAATACATGCATGGCTCCTGTGTGAATTTCTGATGCCAAATTCTAATTGACTGCATCTGCATAACTTCATTTGATGAACTTGAGAGGCAGCACAGTGCCACAGGGCTGCCAAACTGTAGGGGGGAGAGAAAAGGAAACAAAAAAAAGTCAAAAAAAGGAGTGGAAGAAATAGAAAAAAATCTTTGCTTTGTGTAAGTTGTAGCGCTTGCAAATGCTTCTCGTCATGATATAAAAACTCAGATTGTCTTTGTCACCGTGGACCAATTAAGAATTTTTCAGTGAAGCACTTCATCAATGCCATCAGGTGCTGCTCCATTCCATCTGAATTTGCCTTCTTTTATTATTTTCAGCTTGGGGAACATTTCAATTTATACACACCCAGTTTGTATTATTTCCTAGCTGAAATTCACACTTTGATTCAAAAATATCACAGTCAGTGCTTGAGAACTTTTTCTGTAAATACTGTTAATCAAGCAATTATTTTGGGTAGGGATGGGTGAGATCCAGTAAAGTATTGTTATAAGGCCAATACTTGGCGTTATTTCAAAGTATCGGTACTCGCAACGACAGCTGATACTAGTGTGTGTGTGTGTGTGTGTGTGTGTATATATGAATATATATATATATATATATATATATATATATATATATATATATATATATATATATATATATGCACACACACACATGGGGGACACCCTGAATAAAGTGACAATATATAGACTGTGTATGTATAAAATCATCCATTCAAAGAAATGGGCTCCACCTCTGACTGTTTGGAAAAAACAAAACAAAAAAACTGTTCGAATGGCTGCAATATGCATCTATCTCCAAAAGGAACAGTACAGGTTTAATTTGTGAATCTTCTATCCACCTCTATTGTTGCATTTTATGACACTGACAAACGAGGCACCGGGCAGACTATAACCTCCCACCTTTTGTTTTCAGACAAATTCCTGACTGCTGCGCGGACGTACGGCTGATCGGGCAACATGCAATTAGCATGCACACGCTATTGCAAATGCATTGGCCGTAGTACGTCTCCGGCATTGGCAGCTGATGAGATGACGCACAGTATGCTTTCAGCAACCCCCCCATCCTGTCAAGTGCAGCCGCCTGCTTGAACCCTGCTCGGGTGCCTCCCTCCTCCCCGGCAAGACGGCCACCCGCTGCACCGGGTGCACGCACACATCAATTAGGAAAAGGTTACCTTGCGCTTCGCTCTGGCCGCGGGTGAAAAGATGAGGCCTTTAGGACTCGTGTGAGCAATTTAATTCCGCCCTCTTACACAGAATCTACCTGCGGCCAACAGCAAAGGCGGTCGCTCTCCTTCCACGTCTTCCATTTTCCAAAAGGGCACCTTGCCATTACTTGGAGATTTTCCATACGCAACAGTGGAGCGTCTCTTCTTTATCTGCCAAGCCGCCTCACTGTGTAATTCCTTTTTTCATCTTGCATTAGAATCCTTGAATTTTTTTTCCAGTTTTTTCATGCTTTTGTTTACAGTGAATCTTGATATTTGAGGCTTTCTTTTGCTGTTTTGTGTTTTTTTTTAAATATCTTTGTATGTGATTCATTAAAAAACAAAAAAAGTTTGATGTGTTTACCCAAACTACATATCTTCATCTTCTCTTGAGGCTAATACACAAATTGGCTAATAATACTATTTTTGACTTACAAATGAACATTGCTTAACATTCGAGCACGGAATACCGAATGAATTCGAATCTGAGTACTGTTGCTGAAAATATGTTACAGTGTTACAAATTACAATTTGATCTTAATGTTAACCATTGTGTACTTGATCTACACTATGTGTTGTCTAAAGTGCTTTTCCAAGCTGTTGCCCCCAAAGCTGGCCCAAAAAGAATGCCTTTGTTTTCTGTTATCTGACTTAGACATTACGCTGACAAAAACTACAACAATGAGACTTGAAAAGAAATGAATAAAAGTAAATGAACATCCTAAAATACACTTGACTGTCATATTCACTTTCTGTCAACATAGACGTAGTGTGCTGATACTGGCCAACGCACCACTAATGTAGCCGAAGTTTTCATTTTTAACTGGAATTTATGTCAAACATTTATAGAGAGATTATCGTACCTCGGGCTCGGAGTGCAAATAATAATCCGACTGAATATTTTGTGAACTAATCTGGTTTGGAAGAGGTCTTGTGTTGACGCCAATGGATGTTTACGTCTGGGCTGAGGCTCAAATCTTAAAACTGCTCGGTTCGTCAGATTAGTCTTGCGTCGCCACCACGGGCATGTGGCTCATATTAAAGTTCAACTTTGGCTTGAAAAAGGGCCCATCACTTTCCTGTATTTGTACTTTTTTTGGTGGAGTGGCGTTTCACGTCAAATACAAAGGGGAATAACTAATAAGCAAAAATGTAGTTGAACGCCACCGCCTTTCATTTTTGCCAACAGACATTGATGTGTAAATTAATTTAAAATCAAATTTAAAGCAGTATGGAGTAGAAACTAGTTTCGTTTCAAATGTAGAGAATCGAAAATCATCACTTTACATGATTCACTACCAATACAGTCAAAATGGCTCTTTTTCCTCCAAAGCCAATGATTTTTATTTTTGTTTTGTTTTTCGTTGAATTGTGAAATTTTATCCTCCTATAATGACATTAACTACTTTTCTCTTTTTCTTTACATTAATATGTTCAATGTCCTCAACACGAAGTGGGGGTCTTTTATCGTAAAGGAATTTTTAGGTTGACCTCCCATTTAAGTATAATACCTTAACAAAGTGTTTGTTTCATCCCCGCCAGTGTATCCATGACTGCAGCTTCATGCCGCCGATTTAGTCATGGAGCAGACTGAAAGAGAAAACAAGAAAATGACCCAGCGCAGGAGAGAACCTTAAAATAAAAAAATAAAACCACAGGGCAGCAAACCACTGTGCAACATCAGTCGACAGTGGAGGTCCGTGTCTCTTATGGGGCCGGACAGGAAAGGACACATCTGTGAGGACGCGGCCAGCCGTGAAAGCCCCAAACCCGCTCAGGTCACCTATCAGCGTCGGGACTGCTGGGAAAACGGGGGCAAAGGTCACAGCCACAGCAGGCAGGTGCTGTATGGGGGGGCAAAAAAACAAAATTGAACCCTGACGGGGAGCAAGGGCTCAAGGGAAATACAGTCGGTGTGTAGAGAATCACAAATGTCATATTAGGAATTCAGTTAGCATGAGAACACGCACAGTGAACTAGGGCTGCAACTAACGATTATTTCAGTTAATTATGCGTCTGTAATTAGTGTCTTAATCTGTAATTTAGTGTCTTAATGAATTGGATTTTTTTTTCTGATGAAGTTTTAATTTCCATCCCTTTTTTTAAAAACAGGACATTATTTCAAATTGACAATGCAAAAACAAAGGCAACTTAAGATTCTGCGACCTTAAATACCCTCCTGAGACATAGTCCATTTATTTCTGTCTACAGGAGCGGACATTTGTTTTTGGTCTATCTTTTGACTCTTTTCAGCTACCCGACTAAGTCCTCGTGTGCTTAGTCAGGGACAATCTTGCTTTTCCAATATGGTGTCATGTGTTAGAATGTGATGCAGATCACTTCACTGTCTTACAGGGACAAAATGGACACAACAGCGGACATAAAAGAATCGATTATTTCCGAGAGGGTAACCCCGCGATGAACACTTTAAAGTACTTCTCGGCTTCTCTCGTTTACCGTCTCTAGTGCGGCAGATAACCACCGCGGCAATTATATCGTGACAGGACCGCAAAGGCATCGAGGAAGGAAAATGGGCGAGAATGTCCAAATATGTCTTTTGACGAGCGGAGGCAGGTGGGACGACGCGGGCGGCTGTGCAGCAGATGTGCAGTGTGTGTGTAAGTGTGAGTGCACAATGCAGTTGAGTGACGCATCTCAGCCTCCAGCGGCCACCTTGCCTCGCATCTCCTGCCGTCTGCAGCCATCATTGGGGGAAGGCCATCATTGTGTAAAGGACAAAAGCAATGTGTGCCACCACTGGGAGATAAGTGTGATTTATGAGCGCCTGCCACGCCGGCGGCAGGTGAATATGCGCTTTGGGACTCTGTCTGCAATTTCTTCAACAATCTGGGTGACGCTGACAGGAATTTAGAATATGCTCGCCTTTAATTTGGCCGGACCAATGATTGCGCAGAATAGTTGTTGTGATGGATAAAACAATAAAGATGCAAAATGATTATTTTGGTCACTGAATGCAGCCAAAAAATTGTCAACAACCTCATCTGATGATTATGTAAGGGGAAAAAAATTCAAATCAGACCAGTGTATCTTTGTGTAAATAGGCCTAAAATTATTCAAAATTATTCAGCACCTATTGTAAGAGACATTTCGAAAGTCTAAAGCCTTCGACAGATGGCCACTTTTCATACAAAGGGCGTTTGTTGAGCTATTCAATTTGTTCTTTTGTAAATTCATTGCAAACTACTCCAACTTAATAACCTTTAAACATGAACAGTTTTGCACATGTTTGTTATTAAAAATAGCTATGGATCTTTTTAAACCAATGCCCATTTCTGGTAGAAAAAATACAGAGAAAGAAATGCAAAATTAAAGAAAATGTGATATCATCCTTCTGCACAAATATCTGATGTTATGACCTCCAATGCGGCTTATCCATGTCAGTTTTTCTTTTTTTGGTGCTTTTATATTCTTCATGATTATCATGTCGATTGCGTGGAATGTAAGTCTGCTTGGCAAGTGAACAGAATAAGAATTGTATTGTGTAGTGTTTCTATATATATGACAATAAAACCCTTGAATCTTGAAGTGTAATCACGCATGACACCAAGTGTTACTTCTGTACAACTGCTGTAAATGTTAGAGCACATAAAGGTAAATAATGAAAACAATTGCCCGTAATAATGCGATTTGAACAGCCGAGCGATGAATTGATTTGTGCCGGTCTTTCAACATACTACTAGATAGCGGATCCTCAAAAAAGATCAATAGCTGATTGATGATGACTTGGCTTGTTGGTTCCAAGATCTTATATTGATAAACCAGAATCTGCCAATAGTTGCCACCAGTCGGAAAAGTGGTATTATGCATACAGACACAAAAAATCCTACAGAGGCCAAAGTACTTATTTTGAGCCCAAACACTAGCGATTGTGTGAAACTGTTAATTATTGCACTGCAAACCCAGACAGCAATTGTAGGAAATTCTTGGTCATAACTCTGTTTTGCTGTGAGTGACATCCACTGGCTGAGGGTCAACTACGCAAAGTGCTAGACCACAAAATCGGTCTTAAGAGCGTTTTTTTTTTTTTTTGGTACTGCTACTTTACTTTAAACACAGCAGTGTGACCTGGCCTCTTGAACTAAAAATCCCCCCCCCACTAAAATGTCAGTTTTCGACTTGAACTTCAAGACCGTACCAATTTTGCTCCGGCAAAGTGCACAAGCTTGAGTGTGGCAATACTGGGGTGAGATTTGCAAGGTCTGGATGTTTAACATCTCTTAGGATTTGTCCTAAGGACAAAAATGAGTCGGAGCTATCATGTGAAAAGTATTTCTTGGGGTGAATACCAACAAAACTGTTTGAATATATATAGTTGTTGCTCATGTGGTTATCATGACAGCTTAAAGGTCAGATCTTTTTGGTTGTAATTGAGCATCTCAATAAATCTGTTACATAAGGCCTAGCTAATATCCAAATGTTTACTACACGCTACCATCAAAATGTTTACCTGGGACAAAGCTCTGACAAAATAGTGGTGCTAGCAAAACAAAGTTAACTTTCACACTGTAAACAAACTGTTACTGAACATTGATACTATGATGTATACATAATAGTGTTAATACTATACCAAACATTCTTTGTTTGCTAATTCCTTGTTAGCAAAGAACAAATGAGCAGGACATTTATACGGGTATATATATATATATATAAATTTCCTGGCATTCTGGCAGAGTCTTCTTGTTTTGTCATTGACGGCGTAACATCATGAAAATTGTGTTGAAGTCACGGCGTATTGTCGCTAATTAAGTCCCAGTGGTTTTATTTAGCTTCTCATGCTGATGTTTTGAGCAGCAGATGTTTCATTAAAAAAAAAAAAAAGTTTGGACCTCCCTGAGTGGCCAACACCTGTAGGCAACACCTGCAGACGTGTTCACATATGGGAAGACTTTTTTTTTTCTTTTGGTTGTTGTTGGGATGACAAAGATTGTGAACACAAGTGTATGATGTCATAGCTGAGTTGGCCAAAGCGTGACTTGGCAGGGGTTTCACTCTCAGACTGCTAGTCCCTTAAGCACGGGTTCTTAAATGAGGGTAGGAGTACCCCTAGGGGTCTTTGAAGGCACTACACAGGGCTACATGAGATTTAAACAGGTCTGATTTCATCTTAACAGCGAACAGTAACTTTTTCTTTTCAAATCAAGAACAAAATAATTGGAATATGAAGCAACATCTTGCTAAATTGTGCTTTAGTGACCTCCTTTGCAGACATTAAATGCCTTTATTTTGTTGAAATAATAAATCGTTCGGAGTCATGTAGGAAACGCTATTCCGAAAGCGTTTTAGCTGAGGTGCAACAGCAGACAGCTGTGGCGTGCCAAGGGAACATCCAGCCCCTTCCCATGTGAAGTCACGTCCCGGCGGCTTTCCTCCTCTCTCTCTCCGGCTCCCCCCTTGAAACTCACAAGTGACGTCCTTGGAACTTGTTTCTCCCTCATTTGAGTTCCGCCATCTGTTTGGGAGCAGGTCATGTAATAAGGAAGAATACGAGGGGGAAGCAAACAATACTTGCTGCCACCCCAGGCAAGCATTGGGGATATCCTCAACACCAGCTTGCCGACCGGAGAACAACATCATGAATGCTTGCCGCCAGCAGCTCTTCATAGCTTGTTATCGAACATATTTTGGGACCCCAAAATTTAATTACCTGTACGATATACATAATCAAAATTTCCATATTAATTCATGCTAAACCCTACTTTGAACATGCTTGTGGTTGGATTGTGACATCACACTGGCGTTGTCAAATGTGTCCTTCTGCCGCTTGAGTTTGTTGGCAATGAAAACACACAGCATTTTTATCTACGATAAAGTTGTCAGACTTTCTCTTTTTAAGGCTCTTTTTAATGTTTTCAAATTCGCTCTGGTGATCAACCGCTTCATCCTCGAATTCATCCTGGTCAGCCATTTTGTGATTAAACCATAAGCGAAACACACAAGATCCGTGACGTCACTTGCGTAGGTGAGAAAATAAAAGACGAAGAAAAACAAGAAGAAACGGATGATTATTTATTTATTGAATCATTTGTTATCATAAAATGTTTCTAAAATAAGGCGTTTCAAAATTGATACACAATGTCTCTGCTTATTATAGTGCACCGATATATCGATAATATTTCTGATCCCTAATTTCAGCTTCTCTGATTTCTGTAGTCATTCATGAAAGCAGACTGAGTCTTTTAAGTCCAATCAAATTCATTTGCAAACATCTTGCTTTGGACAGAATCACTAAGTCAATCAGTTTCAAAGTTTGTTTACATCATTACCTCCTGCGTGACATAATTTAACTGTTGTTTAGTTCTTGTTTTGTTTTCTTTTTTACTAAACAACACTAAAGGAAACATAAATTCAAGATTCAAGAGTTTTATTGTCAATTGCATAAAATACCACACAATAAAATTGGTTAATAAACAGTAAAAGAATCAGTTTTGCTATACAGTGCACTTTAATGCAAAAAACGTATTTGATTAATCGATAAATAAAATCAATGGGATAAACAATTCTAAACTATTCAATAGCAACAGCGAAACCTATTGTTGCATCTGTACAGTGACTCCTTTGCAAAATGTTTTATGCCTTTGTTTTGTGAAGACACGCGCAGTGCCAATTTCCAGCAGACGAGCTAGAAATAAACCAGGTGATGTTACACAATTCATCTTCTGGAATTGCTGAATAAATCCACCTTGAAACCTAATTTTGCCTTTGCATGGGTGGGTACCATCGGCGTTTGCAATCTATGGTCATTTTTTCCCTTCTTATCAGCAGTAAAAAGTGACGCGATTCTCAATTTTCGGCAAAACCGACTGCAAATGGACACATGAATACTGAAATGTTGTTCCTCAAGCTGTCAGTCAACACTTTGACCACATCTGGATCATCTTGTCGTCCTTGAAGCCTTATCTCGCTCCAACCAAACTGTCATACACACACACGCACACGCACGCGCACACGCACACGCACTTTCTCTTCAGCCGTTTCTCGTTTGACTCGTCATCTTCAGCTCCAGCTGTGAAGACAGCTTGCTGCTTGTCACGGCCTGGAAGCTGTCCACCTCTGATTATGCTATCAGATTGCCCTCCCCCAATGCAGTTACCCCCCCCCCCCCCCCCCCCTCCATTTTCAAATCAAGAGGAATCCAGTTTCATTTCTGCCATTAATGTTTTACAAGGCACAAATTGGGTCTAGATATCACCCTCAGGGCTCCATCCAATCTCGTCCAGAGTTGTATGGCACTGCGACCGAAGCCTCGGTATGCAGGGAAGAATTTTTCAAATGTTAAAAGATTGTAAGATTGTTTACTTGTAACAGATCCCAGACAAAAAGTATGGCGTGCAGAGAGCCACAGATTTTTTTATTTTCTATTATTCACCATACGACGATCTTGCCTTAGAATCTCAACAGCAGAACAAATTAATTTCATATGGCGGGGGTCCACTGTTCAGTGTTTCCTTGTTTTTCACGGTTAATGGGGAATAGAAAGCCCCTACGCTAAGTGAATTCCACAAAGTAGGAACCCAGATGGACACTGTACATAGATGATAAAGTGTATGAAATGTGTTATAGCTTTTATAATTTTCTGTGTAGTAAAGATGCTAAACAGACATATGTCTCCTTTTGGGTACAAACTTTATTTTCTTTTACAACAAAAAACATTCTTTGCGCCAGAGCGTGACAAGAGCGGCCGCTAACTCTCCCAGAGTGTCTGCAGCAGGGATAGAATTAGTGAGAATCATGACTTTGTTCTCAAAATTATTATTCTGTAACTATCCAGACTTTAATGTCAGATTTCTGAAATAAAACTCAACATCCTGTCAATGTTTTTTTTTGTCTACACTGGCTGTGATCCCCTTTCATAAAAATCTCTGGGTCTTGAAAGATCAGTCAAATTGTTGTATAGCGACTGGCAGTGAATGCATACACAACGGAGAGTAAACATACACGCGAACATTGAAAAATGTATCCAAGAAAAATGCTGCAATCTTAGCTGTCGCTTTCCTTTCTGTTATAGGAACGGGTGCAAGAAGGTGACCATAGAATCAATAAATAAAAAATTCCGCACTCGCGAAGTTGAGGTGGCCCCGCCAAAAAAAAAAAAAGATTGTAAGGCGGTGAATCCCGGTGTTGTTTGTTTTGGTAAGCGTCTCGAAATGCCAGCGTCTCCCCTGAAAGCCCGACGGCCCAGCCTTGGGACTTCACACCGCTGAAAGGTTTCCCTCATCTCCGCTCACCCCGAAAATGAACAAAAATCAAAAGCTGGCGCCAGCGGAAGATTCCTTGACTTTCTAATTTCACATTTGCCTCCATTATTTGAGAAATGTCAATGGATTCAGCAAATCAAAGCCAAACGGAATACATGAAAGAAAAATCACCATTCCATTGATTGGTCGTCTTTTAGCGATGCTGGCACCGCCTGTTTTTGCCGCCAAACAATAACCGAGTGGCGAGCTCACGCATATGTGCAAATCAACTGCAGCTCAGTGCCAAAATCGCAAGCTGTGCCTCACCGCAGGTAGAGCTAATAAAAAAGACCGCTCGCTCGTTGTCTCATGCACAGTAAAAAAATTACATTTTCTGAAGTGTTTTTTTTCGCCGAGCGACGACAAGAAAGTTACTCCTTGCGCAATATTGTGTCCTTAATAGGCACACAAAGAAAAAAGGAGCTGGAGCGAGTGGGTGGAAATAGGAGTGAAGAGGCGGAGTAGAGGAGTCCATCGCCGGCGGCTGCCCGCTCACATCATGGGAGTTCAACAAAGAGCACAGTGGCCTTCCAGCTGCGCGGACGTACGTGCATGTGTGCAGACAGCTTCACTAAGTTGATGCTACTCATGTAAATGCCAGTTTGATAAAAAAGATTCTGGGGAGTAACACAGTACAAATACTTGGTTACCCTACTTCAGCACAGTTGAAAGTAGGAAAGCGTGTTCATGTCAGGAATCACTCGGTGAAGTCAGAACCATAACAGATGCCACAAATGTGTGCTATATTGCACAATTACTCCGTAAATACATAACTTAGCGTCCTTGATTAGTGATTGGATGCGATTTGGGGGTTGCATGATGTTGATGTCAGTCGCAATGGAATAATACGAGCGGAATCGTCAAGAAGACAAGTCAAACGAGCCGTCACGCCACCACGTGTTACCGGCGCCAAATTTATATCAAATTTGCACGAAAGCTCTTGTGTCAATGTCAGCGTCATTCGGTAAGCCATAGTTCTGATGCAAGCCGTCATGTTGGGTACGAAAAACTATTGTTGCAGGTTCTTTGGAAGTTTTTGTCTTACAAAGGTGCACACATCCAATGTTGCACAAGTTTGAAAAAAATAATCTGCAATCTCTTTTGGTAGGGACCTAAATTATTCTACATTAGACTTACATGATCTAGTTTCTCTGCAAAATTTTGCTTTGACATGAGAGTCAGCTTTTTTTTTCTTAATTCGCCAAACCACACCTGCCGCAGCCTGTGGCGTGTGAATCGTTCAGATCAATGATGATCAGTTACATCATTACATGAAAGTTTTGCAGTTTTCATCAGTCATTTTAGTTTTTACAGTAGTATGTGAACAATACATGAATACAGAGCATACGTATTTTTGCTAGCTCCGTACCAAACGTAAAAGGCAGCTTGAATGACAATAAGATGTGTGTGAGTGTGAGTGTGTGTGGGCGTGTGTGCGTGACAGCGAGCGGTCGCTGAGCATAGCGGGGGTTCCGGCTGTAAGGCCGCTGACTGATGGCTCCGCTTCTGTGCCAGCCTTTCTTCTTCTTGCGGACTTTGAGTCGTTATACTTTGATGGACGAGCGGGGCGCCTCGCCTGGCTGCTTGTCTAATAACTCTTACATCATGGCCCATCACGGCGTATTCAAGATGACAAATAGAGCGCAGACTCTGAGTACAATTAAAGATGAGAACAACGATGGAGTCATCGTAGCCCTGTTTTATTGGTAAAGATGACATTGTACGCCCACATTTTCAGAAGAAAGAAACAAAGTAAGCTTAATTTGTGAAGCTTACTTTGTTTGCATTGCCCAAAATAAATAATTTAAACCGAGAATGCTGATGTTCTAACAAAATTGCCAACCTTGTGTTTAGTTTCAGCAATGGATCCGTGAGACTTTTTCATTCATTTTGTCCAATTTCATGGACACCTATCTATTTATCTATTCTCAGTATTCTCTGAATTCATTCAAGTCAGAATTCTGAAGAAAAAAAACAATCATGGACACCTATCTATTTATCTATTGTCAGTATTCTCTGAATTCATTCAAGTCAGAAACCTGAAGAAGAAAACAATCTTTTGTTGGACTTCTGACTATATTTTCATTTTTAATCTGAACTCTGACTATTCTTAACTAAATAGAATAGAATGACATTATTGTCATTTTGCAGCATTGTGCAGAGCGTTAAGATCAGAATTCTCACATTTTTCTTAAAAGTTTAAATT
This sequence comes from Hippichthys cyanospilos, assembly GCF_059441005.1. Lineage (NCBI taxonomy): Eukaryota > Metazoa > Chordata > Actinopteri > Syngnathiformes > Syngnathidae > Hippichthys > Hippichthys cyanospilos. Next base: position 14,103,989 of record NC_142373.1, on the reverse strand, counting down.
TGTAGTCAGAGTTGTGAGAAAGAACAGCTTTCTTACTTAAAGTTAGAATCCTAATTGTCTATGGGGGACCCATAGAATGCAGGAAGGAGCTGGGAGGAGACGAATACAATAACAAAATGTTTAATAAATCTTGAAGCAAAAATCCAACAAAGGCAAAAATGAAGGTTAAGTATCAAACATGACTCAAGAAGGAAACCAGACAAGCGGGAAGCAGAGGCGGGGAGACAAAGGGGCACTTGTGAAAAGGACACACAGACACGAAATATGGCAAAACAACGACATGAGACGATGACCCGACAAATGACTGACACTAAACTGAGGCTTAAATACACTGAGACTAATTAGGGAAACACGCAACAATTGAACGGGGAAACAAGCGGCAGTGGAAACCGATTGGATGAAAACACGGCGGCGGTGACACACAGACTACAAAATCATACTTTTTGGACTAACGAGGAAAACAGAACATGAACCCCAAAAGCAGTAAATAGAAAACCCACAAAACAGAAACCCGAAAACTTGTAACAAAAACTCAACCAACTCACACAGACATGAGTCTAATTTCTGAATACATTTAAAGCTGTTATTTCAAGGTGGAATTACGCACATTACTGCTTCTGAAAAAAAATAAAAAATTCCAGTGCCAATGGAAATGAATGTAAACAGCCCACAGGTTAAGCCATGGATTTCCCAAGTTTGCCCTTTGATCCGTTAATTTACAATATCTATGCATGCCACGGCGGAGGGACTGCCTCTCGGAGCTCCGGAAAAATTAGAATGCTAATCATAGCGAAAGGGGATGATGAATCGGCTCTCAATTGACGCGCTTAATGTGCCGGCGGTACTTTGTGTCCCTGCCACACACGCACGCACGCCACGTGGCGAAACAATGGATGGGTCCCTCATGGCTAGGCTAATGTGGCCTCTTACAAACATCTGATCTGAATTGCATCATGTACTTTTAATGAGGCGCATATTCTACTCGGTTCAGGACTGTTTCAAAGCGACGGTAAAAATTGCTCAGATGCTAGTCATCGCCGTCTGGGGAAAACCTCGTTTGGATTTGCAAGACTTCAGGAGGACTTTTTCTGTGATGTCACCCGTGTGTAAAGCGTATCAATGTCCAACGAAATCATGCTTTAGTAAAGCAGCTGTTTTTTTTTTGTTTGTTTTTTTTAACAGCACCAAGCCATTTTTAATTCGTGAAGATAAGACTCGAAGGCAAAACCCAGTGGATAACATGATTTGGTTCAGATGCCAAGAATGGTTTGGTTTGGAAGGCATCCACTCGCAGGGCACACACGGATAAGCAGGTTTTCACGCCGGTGGATTGTTTTGAGCAGGGCCTCTCAAAAAAGGAGACATTTTCATAATCTGAGCACTAGTTTTCTGTTCTCAACAACCGAGACCTAGTCGTTTGGAGCCAAGACCGAGACAAGATCAAGACCTTCATGGGTCAAGGCTCAAGCAATACGAAAGCATTTGGAGATTGGACTGAGACAAGAGCAAGTGTTTTGGAGGTTGAGACTGACACAGGACCAGGAATTTTGTCTAAAGTCATTCTTCTGATTTTACAGGTAGGATTATAATTGTCAAAATTCTCACTATAACGTGAGAAGTCAGAATTCTCAAAGTGGGGAATTTGAGACTGCACTCAGATTGATTTTAAAGTGAAAATTCTGAGAATTGTCAGAATTTTCACTTGAAACGTATACTGACACAAAGCCAGAATTCTCACTGAAAAGTGAGTCATTACTTTAAACTGAGATTTCCAAATACTAAAGTCCGATTTCTGAGAAAAAAGTGGGAATCCTGCTGATCTTTTTTCTTGCCTTGACCTTATCATCTTCCGTAGTTTTAAAAAATGAGTACATTTATTTTTTGACCACGTCCTTCCCACCTGCTTTTAAGTGCTCACTCTTACCAATCAAAAATAGTGACTGACCAGTTCAGACTTTGTTCATGCCTGGCGCCCAAAATGTATTAAAATTTTTCTATCAGTGCCAGTGAGTTCCTTGATTGACTGCGAATGAGCACTTCTTCTTGGCGCGGTTTTGCCCGATTGCTCTTTAAATTCATGCCAAGAGTTGACAATTTATTGCGTGGAACGATGTTTGGTATCCCTTTGGCGTCTGAGATAACCGATTGGTTGCCGGAGGGAACGCGATCCGCAAACAAAAGCAAAGCAATCGGCACATAACCTGATGATGATGTGAAAAAAAACCCATTTGCCGCTTCCATGCCACTTCAAAAGGCTCCCGTGGCATTTTTGTGCATGGGGTTCATTTGCATGTACGCGGGGGCGCGTCCGTGGGCGTGCATGGCTGAAAGCAGCGGATTCTGTTTGCACACATTCTGCGCGCTGAAATATGCTGCACATTCTGCTACGCTTTCTCCTCTCACGTTTCACAAGTAACAACATTGTGCCGGGTCCTGAAGCCAAATGTATTTAGGGATGCGGGGAAAGTGCCAATGGTTTTACCGTTTGCTCAAAAAAAAAAAAAATCGTTTCGACAGAAAAGCAGTGTTGATGTCACGCGGCCATACTTTTGAGGCACCCACACACGGAGACACAAAGTCTTGCCAAACTGTGATTCCTTGCTTTCCGAGGGAGAATAAACCTTTCTGAATCTAGCAGATGGCTGCCATTTACTCAAACGTAGCCCGAGGCTTCCAAGTGCTGCTACTTGCCCCGGTTCCCCCGTCATGCCTTGGAGGCTGAATACATCTGCGCCTCACCCCCGACCGGGCTATTGGTCAATAACAACTAATCCAAACGAAATGTTTGCACTTTGGAAAACAAGGAAACACTAGATTGCATCAGCTGTTAAATTTAGATGAGAATAGCTCATGGGGTTTTTTCTACTAAATGAAAATTTGACTGGGTAAGATTTTGTCAAGAATAGGACCCAAACTCAATCCTTCAGGCTTCTATATATTCCCGCCCGGCGTCAACCACATGTATATCACTACGTCAATGCGGAGCGTAGCTTGTCTTTATGCTTCCGCAAACCCCATGAGCATTGCTTTGAAAATGTTGTTGAAATATCATTCCGGGTTGTGTAGTGGCGCTGCAGCTGGAATTGGCTGGGACACCACTGGACTGAGTTCCCCCTGTGTTTTTCTATCCGATTCCGGAAGCCAATGTGACAATGATGGCGATGGCATTAAGACCAGATAAACCTTAATGATTTGATGTGTTTCCACTTTATAATGTCATGTTCCTTGCTAATCTGTCCCTCTTGTGGCTGCAGAACTCTATCCTTAACGAAGGGGCGAATTCGCACGTCATACATCTGTCATCGGCGATCTTCTTAAGTGCGGTCGGAGCAGGAGAACGACGCCGGTCAACAGAGAAGAAAGGCTCCATGTAGCTCAAATTTAGTTCAAATTGATCAAATGAAACAAAAGAAGGAACCTATACTATTTTGTACCTTACGCTACATAGAATTCAAAGTCTTACATTGATGCCCTTGGCCCCCTTCCGTCATCATTAGTCCGCCTATTTTTCCACCACACTCACCACAAGATAAGCATTTTACAGATTTTTGCTGGTCCATCATTCATCGTTCCCCTTGGCCCTCTTCCGTCATTGTGAGTCCAACATCTTTACAAGAAAGCAAAACGTAATCATCAGTCCATTGTTTTATTTTTGCCTGTGATCTTTTTTACTTCCATCGTCCCGAGGAAGGCACTTTAGCATTTTTTTCAGGTTCGTTATTTGTTAATTGTCTGCAAAATGGGTGTTTGTCCCTGTGACGGACCGATGTGATGTCCATCGTTACGAAACAATGACGGTTAAAAAAAAAAAGATCCGTTCTCATTATTTGACAACAAAACAGTTGTCAGCTCAATGGACTTTAATATCTATCAGTGGTGCCAAACTGGCCCCTACGCTATTTTTCCCTTCGTCATCATGTGACCAATTCATCAAATGTTATCCGTAAAGATACATAAGACTTGGTTCAATGGCAGTTGCAGCCTTCAAACACAATACAACACAACACAATACACACACACCCACACACACGGGCAAACGTGAAAAAGGTGTGTGCGGTTCTGTTGTTATCTAGGAATGATGTCAATACTCTCATCGGCCTCAACCATTTCCAAGGTGTTGGAACACCGAGCCTCTAATTTGATGTCACACTGGTCCCAAAAGAGGCCCTTCGGGTGAAAATGGACCACTCTCCGACCCCTCCCCTCCACACACACACACAAACACACAGCTTGTCGACACTTGTGTCGGGGGCACTTACAGTAAGTGGCCTTGTAAAGGGAAAGAATACAGACACATTTTTGTTGCCTACCTTTTCTGTTTATTCTGTTTGTCTCTTTATTATTGCTGTTTGTCACATGTTGTCATAATATTCATCATTTTACATCATGTTTATGTATTTAGATATTTTGTTATATAAGGTCCTCTCCTTACAGTTGCCATGCAGTTGTTATGATTTTTTAGTTTGCCCAATGATGCCATATATAAGATTAATGTATTTTGATGATGTGTCACGTTCTGCCTAGGTTTAGTTGTTGAAATTTTTGGTTTGGTTATCCATTCAGTTAGAATTGTTTCCCCCCGCATCTGCCTCTCCTCCCTGTCCGTTAGTTTGATTTTGTCCACCTGTTGCCTGCGCGTTCCTGCCCCTTGCGTGTCATCCAATCAGCTTCCCCTGCCTTTCGTTCTCTCCCAGCTGTTTCGTGTTGTTTTGTAATTAGTGTCCTGTGTATATAAGTTTGTCACTGCTAGTTGCCGGGTTATTGCAATGCTCACCCCTATGCCCCTATGTGCAATTTATTTCTGAAAAATTAGTTTCCGAGTCTAGTTTACTGGGTTACGGTGACGTGGGGGCGGACATCTCAATCTGTTTGGTATCCTTCGGGATCACAGCAGTTGAAGGCCTTCAATTGGTGGCATGTGCGGGGTTTATGCGTTCTTCTAACGGGTTCGGATTGTTGTGAATCTTCAGTAGGGTTCCAAAGCGCAGAACATTGACTCGTCCAGAAGCTCTCTGGATACTAGCCAAAGGTTGTCCAGCTGGGGGAGTTTGTGAAATTATTAAACACTAATTGCTTTCCAAGAACCTGTCTGAACATGAACATGCTGACACGGTCAGTTTGTACAGGCCAGTCTCTTTTCCTCCTTCCATAAGCATGTACAGTGTTTTTTGCAGAGTCTTTTCATGTATAGGACGGGTCTCTGCTGACGCTACAGCATCAAGTTTAAAAACAAATCTAATGTATAGTAATCATCTACTAATTTTCAACATTTTTAATCAACTGCTGAAGCTCCTTTCTAAAATCCCCAGTGCGTCATTGTTTTTTATTGCTTAATTGCTTAGAGTGTTTGGTGTGCCGCGGCCTTAGTTTTTTTCGGGATGATCTGCGATTTAATTACGTCTTTGATCGTAAAAATAAATGAATTTAGTTTGCAGCTTGCCCTTCCCGGGCTGCCATCGGCACTTAACGGCACTTTTAACAATGAGGAAAGTGGAGCCAAATTGTCACTAATTACTGGTGGCAACGATGAGGGTCAAGTATCTTGTACTTTTTGCACTGCAAGCCAGCAACGAGGCCATGTGGGGTGTTGCTTGATATTCAACACGAATCCCACCACTCGGACTTGATTTGCATGAAAATGGAGATGGGGGAACGCTCAGTGGGGTGAAGTCCACTTACAGTTAACTACACGGTCACTGTGGCTGGCACGTAAGCTCATCCCAAGCATGAAGGGCGCTGTGAGAGTGGTAGCGAAAGGGCTGGCGTAAAGGTAAAATGAAACTCTTCTCTCCAAATGAACTTCGCAGAACCTTTCAGCAGTCACACTTTCTTGCACAAAGTTCTTCTACCTTACGATTAAACTTTGTAATTACCATACTACATTCATGAATACATAATAATTGTTCTTTGTTTAAATACCTCAGAGTGAAAAAAACTAATTGCCCACCTATGGAGGATTTCGCATTTAAGGTAAGTCAAGTAATTCCCCACCAGTTCAGTTGAGTGTGGTGCAAGAATTATCGCTGAGAGGTCTGTTTTTGAACCTTTACTCATGAGACAGTCAGAACAACACAGAGGTTGTGTAGCGATAATTATCCATATAAAGCAATGATTGTTACTTTGATCACGGACGACACTCGCAACACTGCTGAGTGTACATTTTTCAAAATAAATATCCATCCAGCCATCCATTTACAACAACGCTTATGCGGAATTGGATCATGGGGGTAGCAGCTTTGCAAGGAAGCCCAGACATCCCTCTCCCCAATGAATTTGTCCACCTCCACCGGAGGAATTTCACATGTCTTCCTAAGCCTGGCGAGAAACAAAGTCTCTTCAGTGTGCCCTGGCCGTCCTCCGAGTGGGTGATGCCCCGAATGCCTCACCAGGGAGGCGTTCAGGAGGTATCGCAACCAGGTGACAGAGCCACCTCAAATCGCACCTCTCAACATGGAGGAGCAGGGGCTGGACTCTCATATGACCGAGCTTCTCATCCTATCTGTAAGGGAGAGCTTGGACACCCTGCGGAGAAAGCACATTTTGGCCACTTGTGACCAAGATCTTCCTCTTCTGGTCACAACCCACAGCTCATGGCCATCAATGAGGGTAGGAAAGTAAATCGACCAGTAAATTGAAAGCTTGGCCTTTCACCTCAGCTTCTCCTTCACCATGACAGAGCGATACAGAGTCTGCATCATAGCATCCATCCACGTTGTTGATATTTAGTTCCATCTTACCCTCACTCATGAACAAGAGCCCATGATACAGGAACTCCTCCAATTGGGGCAGGAGAGGAGACTCAAAACTTTTGAAGACAAGGCTCTCAGATTTGGAGGTGCAGAATTTATTCACAAAAATAAAATGTAAACATTTATAGCAGCGTATTTGTCAAAGAGTACAGCTTTCATTACCACGGAAACTGTCAACGTCAGAGCAAGAAATCCACGTTAAACCGCCTGCGCTACAACATAGACCTGTTTTTACCTGTTTGATATCTACCTAGTCTACCTTCGTTCACTAAATTACCAGATGTGCCAGGTGCATGAAATTGAAACTGCCCAAATACCTATCGAGTCATACTTTCGGCTAACAAGTTCACTAATTCACCAGGTCACTAATTGACCTGACGCAAAAATGAAAATGCAGCAACTTTTTCAGAGCGCAGTCAATTTTCTGTCACCAAATTGTCAGGCGGGGCCCTGGCTCACCAAATTCATCTGCTGAAATAGCCAGTGAGGGACAAGGCATTTTGTCAAACTCCCGAACATAATGAACTCAGCAACGAGAAGGAAAATAAAGATACAACCGTTTTTATGGTGAGTGCACAGGCATTTGTCTACAAAAATAGAACTCTGTGTGAGATCATCCATCTATTATCTTCACCAGGGTTGCAGGTGTGCCGCAGCCTATCCTAAGTGTCTTTGGGAAGTAGGCGGAGTACACCGTGAATTGGTTGCCAGCCAATCATAGTGTGTGAGTAGTTACCACTTTGAAATTTTAGATTTTTACAATCCAGCCAAATGATGATACCATGTTCACAAAATTAGAACAGCTACTCAACGCAGGTCAACAATCATTTAACCTACCTGTCATATTTGTTCATCACTATTTATGCTAATGTCTATACTATGTCCCTTTTCTGTTGGAGAATAAATCAAAGTGTTTTTCATATTAAACATTAGCGTTTTGTTGTGCTCAATGTTGCCATTTTCAGTGTTATCGTGACCCGATCTCCATGTTGTAAAGTGGTCCGCTAATGTCGAAAGTATTTCAAATGCAAAGGTGAGGGCACAGAGGTGTGACACTGAATGTCAAATCTTTAACATTTCTTAAATGTCAAGTCTTAAACAACTCATCCTGAAGGTCACCTGTGCTGTTTTGGACTGCTATTAAGACAACAAAGCAGCAATCTCGAGAGCGGGTTCCTTTTGATCGTTTTGGTGCCTATCTGGAGGGGCATTTTGTTGTCAAAAATGACAAGGGAACGGTTTTGCTTTAGTATGGAGGTTTAGCCGCACAAAAAGTATTCAGAAAAGGAAACGTATGCTGTCTTGTCATTTCAATTCATTGGGGTTAGCCTGAGAATTTAGCGGGCGATCCATCATCAAATTGATCCGTCGCTTAATAAATGCCCACCTCCGTTCAATAATCAAAATACATCTGAGCTTCTTAGAATGAAGAGACATTTTGTAAAAATAACAAAGCTGACCAAATTCAATCATTCCCAAATTGACCAGTAGATAAAGGAACGTCCACCATCAGACAAATCACCTGCCGAAAAGGCGGAAGCGCTCGCTGAAAATATGAATTCTGTCAACAACTGGTCAATTGGCTGACAGATTGTCGAGGTCTGGCTCGGTTTAAGGTTGGTTAGATGTAGTATTTAGGGTCTGGGTTCATCCTCGGCCTCTCGCAGTTTCAGTCTCCCCCTAAACTCGGCACATATGAAAGCCGTTGTCTGATTCACTGGTCAAGGATTCTCAGTTCTCTTGTGAAATGTGAATGGATGGACAGCTAGTAAAATGTTCTTGGTCTTCTCTGTTGGTGTTCATGCATCACTTGATTTTGTTTGTCTCACCTTCTCCCATGTCAGTCATTCAGTTGTCAGTTTTCAATTAACCGTGGAATAATGTTCCTACCTTTCTCAAGCTTCTGGGTTGCATTCTTGTGTGTGTGTGTGTGTGTGTGTGTGTGTGTGTGTGTGTGTGTGTGTGGGTGTGAAAGATGCAAGAAAAAAATGGCTCAGTGAGAAATTGTGTAGCACGACAACAAAAGAATAAGTCTTATTTTGTCCTATTTATCAAACATTATTCCTACAGTACATCCGGATGGTATTGGCACCCTCTGGCATTTTGTTCCAGTCTTGGTCTGAAATAGATTATACGCAGCTCTTTTAGCCCCTTTGCTGTGACAGCCAAAAAAACTCTGCAAGTATGTCCTGATTTGGAATAAAAGCAGAGTATACATTATTTATTATTATTCATTATTTAACGTATTTACGGACATGATCTGGCACGGCATCTGAAGTCCCACAGTTGACGGCGTGTTTCCGCGCAGATACAAATAGAAATTGGAGCCCTTCAAGACATGGTTGTACGGAAATGAGACAGGGGATGTAACATTTTGAATCAACGTGACCAAAAGCTGACCAAACTCAGCCCTTGGGGGAGAAGAGAAGTGCCAAAAAACGTGACAATCACTCTGACCGGAGCTCAAGCGTATTGATGGGAGAGATGGGGGAGCAGTATTCTACATAATCATGTCTTTCTGGTAGCCCGGCCACTCTTCAAGAATAGGTAACTTGAGGCCTATTATTCATCCTTCCCTCCGCAGTTCCCAGATGGTCACATCTGAGTTTCTCTTTGGATTTGACCACATTCAGGTCATATGTGATCATTTGGTTGTAGGCAGACTGCCATCCATGTTCAGAAAGGTTTTGTATGGAGGGAAAAACCATTAACGTTTGTTTTTTTTTTTTTTTAGATTTTATGTTAGTTTTTATTCACTAGCATTCAGTTGGCTTTGTGACATCATTTAGGTACAAAAGCATGTAAATCCATGACATTAAAACGAACTCTATGTGGTTGGTGACAAGTGAGGCGGTAGCTTTTTATTAACAGCCTTAATATATGTCAAGACGCTGGATGAAGACGCCCCCCCAGGAAGCTTATCCATTTCCAGGACAAATATTTTGCTTTGTGATCAAAAAAGAATTCCTGGAGGCTTGGTCCAGGCGCTGGTGAAAAGGCAGAGGAACTTTGATCCCATCAAGCTCACGCTTGAGCCGTTATATTTATGTTCTAACTGTATGTGCCCTTAGTGGGTGGTGAACTACAGCCTGACCTGCCTTTCAAGTCTTTCTCCCATATATTGGCCCATGTGAAGGAGATATGACTCACACTGGCTCGAAAGGATGTTCTCAAGCTATCTCTAGCTTAATGTTGGTTTGCTGGCAAGCACAGTTGTTCCATGAATGGGAGTTTGTATACAAGAGGGGTCAAAGTATGTGGTAGTTGAGCAGTGCAGCAGAATCTTTTTCCCAAATACATTTGAAAGTTAAAATATATTAAGATTAGGGGTGGTCCGATCTAGTCCACTGGATCGTCAAAGAGTGAGATCCAGGCCAAAATGTCTGGATCGGTATGTTGATTTTCTTCCTCTAAATATTTTATTTTTGTCATATCTTTTAATGGATTACATGTTCCTATATTGTCTCTCAGTAATATAATAAAACATTGAGCCCCCTTCCATCATTTAAGAAATCATTTAAGTTATTTTAAATTATAATTGTGAATGTGAACATACTGTATGATTGCCTATAAGCACCTTGTAATTGGTTGTTCACCGATGCTTTTTCTTTCCTTTTGTTTTTTTTTGTTGTTGTTTTTCGGAAAACAAATACCACGGAATAGAATTTCTAATAGATTTGCTTTCTTTGGATAAACAAGGGCTTGCATTTGCGCTAATGAAACAACAGTCGTTTTTCAAAGGGAACAAACCTTTAGTGAGGACAGACGTTTTAAAAAAATATATATTTAATTCACAATTAAGGGAATTAATCACTCTGAAAATGGATTTCCTGCGAAACTTGCTGAGCAAAACCCAAATGAAGCTGCAGTACATCGATACAAATGGATCATTATGACACAGAAGCCAAAACATTTTTTTTTCAACTGCCAACGTAAAGATAACCATTGTTTGATTGTAATTAAAAACGACGCTTTATCGCGGCCATGCCTTGTTATGAATACTTGTCATACTCTCACAGCTCCCTTCCTTTCGCAGCATGACTCTGCTGTATTCCTTTGGCTGGGCTGCATCACCACCCAGCCTGATATTCTACAAAGGTAAACACAGACAAAGGTCAGGAAACTATTGACGGGATCCTGCTTAGGACAGTGACATTTGAGCCCCGTGGTTATGTTTTAGTAAGTGCTCAATATTGCCCGGGGTGTGACATACGGTACATGTGGATGAGCTCTGCACAGAGAAACCAAAAAACGTCAGTAAATTTCCTAATGGATGCGTATGGTTGACTGAGGGATTGATTGATTACATGATAAGGCTGATGATAAATATATTGACTGCTGATCCCTGTGGAGAATAGGTAACAGTGAATAGTGAAAATCCGCATTTTACACATATTGAAATGCATTGTGGGAAAGCAAATGTGATTTTTAATCATTTTTATTTTAGAAATAAACCAGCCAATGGATTAGTGAAACGTTTTTTTTTTTTTTTTTTTTCAAAGAACCCTTGTTGAAATCTCATGTAACCCATGAAGTCACTTCATGTACCACCTGTACTCAACCCTCATTTAAGAACCACTTCTCAATGTAGTTTATGTGTTCTCTTCATGCTAGTGTAGCTTTGATTTATCAGAATACAGTACGTAGACTTCTTCTGACACATCGACTTTATAGCTTGAGATCAACCAATCACCCGATAGTGTGTTTCGACAGCTACGCAGACGCACAGAAGATGCAGGCTCACTTGCAAAAAAAGCAAGTCTGTTATTAAATGTAGCAAAAACACGCCAAAGTTAAACAGCACTTGCTAACGCTAGTTGACGAGCAGCCTTAAATGCTTATATCATTGAATTCGCCAAAAGTGCTCCTTTAACAGTGAAAACAAACAAAAGCTAGTCAAATATAATGAAATGTTCCTATCCTTAGTTGTAAGGGTATGACGACGCTTGTGGGGCGGGTAGGTGAGTGGTGGCTGTGGAGGGGTGGCGGATCGTAGGACCAAGCCCTCAAATGGAGCCCTGGAGGGTTCCGATTGGACAGCTGCTTTCAAGGCCCGGCGCTAAGTGCTTTGCCATCTTGATGCCATAAATAAACGTTAACCGGCTTGCTGTGTATTGGGCTAAACAAGGCTCTGCATGTCCCTCTCAAGCCAGGAAATGCCCCTCTAATGGTCCGCTAATGCCTTGATTGCATTACGTCAGCATCTCCTATTTCATTGCGTAAAATCTCAAATGCTCTGCTGGATTTTGATGGAATGGCGATAGCCTGGGCATGACTGATACTATCCAGCCTCCCGATAATAACAATATTTCCAGATGGAGATTACACACAGCTCCAGTTACCTCTACTAAATGGTACATGATGTGATATGTGTTTCTACTCTTTCCAAAATACAGTATGTCTATGTTATTTGTGTTGGAAGGGGACCAAGCCATGCTGTCAATTGTGAAAAATTTAAACTCTTGACCCATGCAAAAGGTTTATAAATACAAACACTATCTCATTTACATCTGTGAACATCCGTGTCTGTGAAAGTGAGGCTTGTAAAGTACTATGTGGACTAACAGATGCTTGTAAATGACACTTTTGCATCACTGCGGATTCGAGGTCAGCACAGTTTTTGAGTAGAAGATCAAGTTCATTAAGTGGTAACCGACCGCTTGCAGCATTGATCAAGCGAGAGGAATAACAACATGTTTGGAGTCGGACAGGTTTGGGCGCCTCTCGCTCAACTGAATTTGTATGGTATTGACAGGTTATGTTTGACGGTATTTCAGAAAAAAGTGAATCGCTAACATGATCAACATAATCATCTATTAATAGTCTTAAAAGTAAATGGCTCCTGTGAATTGTTCAAAAAACTATCTCGGGTTAAGCTACAGTTCCTCCTTGACATACAAAGTCTTCTTTTGGCAGGCCTGGAGTACTTCATTCTGGACTCTGACACTATTTTATGTCATTTGAAGACAAGGCAACCTGCAAAATCTTTAAAATTTCAAACACATGGGATTCCACGTCAAACTTTTGTGGCCGTAATGATGATATTGTTTTCGTTGATTACTCTTGATCTCATCTGGACTTAGACTTGTACCTTTGTCAGTCGAACCTGACTTGGACTGGATTAAGATGGTCCTGACTTTGTGTAGTCCTGGGAATATTCTTTCAGAGATTATACGGATTTTTTTTTTTTTTTTTTATGAGTAGTCTGCACTTTATCCAAGTAATAGTAAAACATAACGGGGAATATTACCCAGACAATCTTGTCTTGCATAGTTAATGTGGAGATAATGGATCCACGGAGTGAGAGGTTGAGTGAGCTTCTCTCACCCAAAGGAATTTGTTAGTGGTGTTAATGACGATAGTGATGAGGTGATGGTGGTCATTGCGGGGCGGGGGGCTTGCTTTCATCATCTCCTGTTATTGAACGGGTTTTTCGCCCCAGATACAATGACATACTTACACAATACTACTAAATTTGCAAACACATTTTAGAAGTGAGCCATTTTCCTTCGCCACATTACATCTTGAAATGGACTGTATTTATAGTGTCGACCCTCAAGTTAGTCACAGGCTTTTTTGCAATATCACCTCATTTACACAATGATGAAGGCAGAAATGAAAATGTCTCATCACACATGCAAGAAGAGGAGAGAACAAAGAGTGCCAATGACATCCCCAAAGCATTTGAGCCTGGTTCACATGTAAATAGTCACATGGTGGAAGGACCCGTCTGCTCAAAATTTGGAGGCCAATTCCAATCAGTCAACAAAAGCCTGTTTTGGAATGTCTTGAAAAAAGATTTTCTCAAAAAAAAAAAAAAATGTTCATTATGGTGAATAAAATCACATTTTCTCAAAAAATGTCATCACAACACTGAAAAATTTCTCTTAGAAACAGGTTACATTTTAATACACGGAATTCCACCGCAATCTGCTACCGATATGTTGAAATGGTGCAAATACATTGGTGTGAGTTAATTGCATTCCTGATTGGCGTTATCTTCTTGTGATCCAAGAAAGAAAAATCTGCACCCTGCATGACCTTATAAAAAAAGCAAAAGAAAGCCCATCGATTTTGACATAGATCTGTAAGGCTCTACAAAGGAGACTTCATTCTGAACTACTCCGCTGTCAAAAAATAAATCAGTATAAAGTTTCACCAATTACAGTATAACTGATAATCCTAATTTGCAACTGTACTAACCATCTAAAATAGTATCAGGATTCATCTGTTCATCACCACAAAAGCCAATCACAGGTGCTCATTCAAACCATAACCACATAAGTAGGAATTGACCCTAAAGGAAGTCAGGCAAAATTAAACCACTAAATCATCACTGTCTCGCCTCATAAATCAACATATCTCATGACTATTATTCATGCATATGTCATTTTAATTAATCAGAAGGATCTTTAATTGCTCGCCAGGTACACAACATCGACTGCTTAGTATTATGGAAATGCTAATCGGACTTTAGTCCTCATTTCCCTAAACCCTTCTCGCAAAAGGACTGATACTTTATCGGTCCTCGCTCACAGATTGGCTCACTTAGTTCACGTGTGGCAAATATCCATCATCATTTCACAGTGACTTACAGTATTTTTTTTTGCTCTAATCCCAAAGAGCATGCCAGGAGGGGGAAAAGAAGAGCGGAGGGTGAGTTGAGGGAGAATAATGCCATTTCGGGAAAGGCCTTATTTAATTTACTGCAGGTCGATAGAGGTTCTCCAATTGCCTCCAGCAGATTAATAAGTAACCCACACGCGCTGTCCATCACTGTCCATCTCCCATTAGGCCTCTGAAATGGAGGCCCAAATTGCTTGGCAAGGTTGACTCTGATGGAAAACACACTCTTTCCCTTCTATCTTCGCCGCCGTTCATTTTTCCAGCTCTCTTTTGGTTGCCAATGCTTTTTCTATTCTAATCAAACTTGCAATCAATTAGAATGGAAGTTTTCATTTTTGCTAAAAGTGCATCTGGTATACAAAGCCTGAGATGCTCCCTCCCTCTCCCTTCAGTAATACAGAACAATAACATCAAATACCAGGAAGCAGGCGACTTGTTGATAACATAAGAGCAGTTTTGAAATTTAAAGAAATTAAATTTCAAGAAACCTTCACAAGGGAGAATTTTCTCCAAGGATTCTCTTGCAAACGCCAATAAGACAGCTCTATATTGTTATTAGCGTGCTACTACTGTAAGTAACACAGAAGGCTACGATGTGCACAGTTTTCAGTATCGACTAATCTAACATTAGTTTCGTCCAGCCCAGTGTCAGAGTTGTAGTCAAGAAACTTTATCAGGTCCAACTCAAGTCAGAGTGAAAAAGGGCAGAGTCCAACTCAAGTCCGAGTCACAAAGGTCCGATTCACAAAGTTTCAAGTCCAGGTTGAGTCTCCGTTGCAAAGATTCGAGTCCGAGTCACAAATGTTCAAGTCTAGTTGAGATCACGAATAAATCTGAAGACAGAAAAGTAATATTTTCGGGAAATTTGTTAAAGCTCAACACTCTTCTTAGATGGCGTATAGCCCTTTGTTTTATTTCTTATTCATGTGGGTGGATAAACTGAAGTTTTCTTCTTCCAGGATCTTCTGGTGGCTTCTTGTTTGTTTATTTTGAAAGATGTGGTCAAGGCCAGGTCTCCAAATTTTCCAAGCCCATTGTTGACTGACATGATTGAAAGAAAAAGGTCAAACCAGGTTAACCAATCGGTTTGCTATTTTGACAATACGAAAAAAAATATTTCAAGTTTTTTTTTTTTTGATGGAAGATGTTAAGTTTCGGGAACTACAATACAGTTGGCCTCGGGTGAGTCAGTAAAAATATTTCGCCATTCCAATAGCCGAGTCGGAGTCAAGTCCGAAAAAAAGCACGCGGAGTCTGAAAAAGTACCACAACCTTGAAATTCAAAAAAACTTCTACTTACACATGACATCAATATTTCAGATTGCACCTTTGACTATCAAAGGCAATTGCAGTTAACCTCCTCCAAGTTTCAGCAGTAGGAAAGAATTGGCAGCAATGGATATTTGTATTCCTCCAGGTGGTTTCTTTCTCTGGGCAACGAATCAAATTCAATCGTCCACTGATAAAATTTTTCGATGCGCACTCTTTCCAACATCCACATGGCCACCATCTTTGAGCGGTTTCTGATTAGGAACGATTTAGCGGTTCTAAACTACATGAGCTATTTGGAAAGACAATTGCGTCTGCTGAGACAAAGATGTGGCAGGGAGATCAGTGATCCAACTAAATCAGCCCTTTGTGTCACAGGAGGGTAGATTTGGTAGGGCACCTTGATGCATTGGCTGTCTGATGCTGATTGATGGTCCCGGGGGAGCCAGAACACAAAGTTATGCCAGCAGATGTCAGATTTTACGGCTCATGCATAGTGAGCGATTCAGTCCAAATTTAGGCCAATTTTTCTTTGTTCGACCGTGCTTGGAGGGTTAAACGTTATTGATATCACAATGAGTGGTTTCTATGATGAGATGATTTTTGCAAAGAAAAAAAATTGAGAAACAGGCAGGCTTCATCCTTATCCGTCCAGAAAATCTTGTTCACCAAAAAAATATGGTATTGAACATTTAGGGATTGTAAATGGTTTTATAATCTTAGAACCTCCATACTCAGCTCTGATGAATTTTGATTAAGACGATTGTAGACGATATCAATACATTGATAAGAGAAATGAAAATGTTCGGCGAAGCTGGGCGTTCCATAAGGATATGTGGCTTTGGTGATGGAATCCCGAGCTTTGCTTGTTTTATTTTTTATAGGGCCGCTACATTCTCAAAAGCCCAGATGTATTTGATTACTGTATGTGAATGTAACCATGAAATCTGGAAGCGATTATAAATAGCTTCTTTCTAAACGAATAATTTAGCATACCTCATCTTGCTAGCATTCCTGCTTTGTGACCAATTCCCGATCTGGACACGGAGTTCACTCAAATTCTCTGCTTCAAACCAAAACGCCTGACTTCTTATTTCATTTCTAGCATGGTCTCTTTTTCTTGAGACCTGTTACGACAGAATTGTCCAGCAATTTTTGTGTTGCTGGGCCAAACTCAATTGTCGGGGCAAGATTTAAATTTTTTTTTTACCTTGCTGGCTGGCTCAGAGTGCCCTCTATTTCTTAGCATTCGCGCTGCTCCAATCATTCCAATTAAAAGGGACCTGCTTCATCTCTTTATGCCGCAAAGACTCGGGCCCCCTCATTCCTTTTAGTCGCGATTGAGATGAGACGCGCGCTGAAAGACGAAGGAGTTATGCCACGCAACAAAGAAAGGCTTTTGAATTTGCATACCTGACTCTTCCTGCGCCGTCAAAGAAATGACTGAAAAAATTCGAACTCATCAACGCTGTCACTGTGGATGATTATACGCAAATGAATGAGAACACAGGGAAACAAAGCTCCCACCATGCTGTGCTTTGATGCCTTACCTTTTCCCCAGTGGAATTAAAGGATGAAAGACTGTCACTAGAAAGTGAACCAACGGCAGAAAATGGCAGGGGAGGCAAATGCGGAAAGGCAGAACGGGGGGAGGAAATGAGCGGACCAAATCTGTTACGGAATGCTAGAGCAAAACAAACAAAAGCAATAGATTACAAGCAATGTTAAGATTTTGCAAGTTGATAACCAACTTGCTACATTTTTGACGGCCGTCCAGCCGCTTCACATTCTGTCACATTCACATAAATCCACAAGTCACCAGTTTGTGGTGCCAGAAGTGTGATTAAGGCTGAAAATCTGATGGGGGTCTGCGCTTTGCGGACACATTCCCCCACGAACTCTCAAACGGAGCAGTGCTATGTTGTGCTTAGAGAAGGAGATGATACGCTAAAACACTTCCTATTGCCATCAGCTGTAATCCCCATCAGGCAAGGAGACATGTTCACAACAAATTCCAGATACATGAAGTGTAAACATTGCAATTTGTGTGCCAAAATGTTGTCACAACAAAAACTCTCTTCTTTTTGCTCCAAATAATCTAAGGGGGTGCTTTATGGACTTTGCTGTGATAATATACAAGTCACCCAAATATATGTGTATATATGTATGCATATATGTATATGTATACGATCATGTGATGACTGTTTTTTGCAATTCCTCCAAGTGACGCATGCCTCACATAGAACAGGAATTGGTCCATTTTCATTTGAGCCCGTTTTCAAATGTATGCAGCCAACATTCCACGGCTTAAAATGTCATTATTAAACACACCATTTTCAAACTGAAAAGGAGTGATATAATTATGTTCTGACTTCCACCATCCGTCATGCGGAGCTTGTTAAATGTCTTTTTGTAATTTGCAAAATCATGTACAGCCATGCTGATGCCCTTTTTTGCAATTTGCTTTGTTCTCTTACCTCCTAATTACCAGCACGGAAAGGTTATGAGAGCCTTTTTTCCTTTTTTTTCCCTGTGTTTTTCTACGCGAGGAGCAGGCCGACGCCGCGCTCGCCGAATGTACATTTCGCATCGGCAAACGTCAAATTAAAATGGGATATTGGTTTGGGGATTTCGCGGAAGGACCGAGTCCCATCTCATCTAAGTCAGCCCGGGGGCCGCCCTATCAATCCGGCTTGATTTCATGTATGCCGAGATGAGGATAGTAATGACTTTTCTGTGTAATCTGCTCAATTGCTTTTGGCGCAGATGGCCTCCATGTAAATACCTCGGCATTTTCATTACTCTTGTTTGATGTTCAGATGGAGTTTCCATGTAACGCTGTTCGCAAATGAACATGTGCTTTGGATGGACCATTTAATTAAGTAATGTTCACTCCCGTCACTTATTTATTGGGAAAGAAAGTTCACCATGATAATGAAGCGCTTATCTGAAGAAGACAAACATTTAGGATGGCTCCATTTGGATATCATTCCACTTGATAGGGCATAACTTCTTTAGAGCATCGGTGTCGAACTCAAGGCCCGTGGGCCAGTTGCGGCCCACTACATCATCTCACGTGGCCCGCAAAATGCTAATGATGACCTTTTTCCTCTAAAAATGCTGAATTTGCAGGTTGTCATCAACTTTTGAAAAATGTTTATAGACAACAACCATGTTATGTTAAAATTTCCCCTTTTGAGCATATTTTCAAAGCTAGGTAAAGGTGTGATGACGTTGCACATCACTAAAGTTCAAGCACCCATATATATATATATATATATATATATATATATATATATATATATATATATATATATATATATATATATATATGAGTCTTATTTTAGATTGGAGTATTAACATTGTATTTCAGAAACTTAATGAAAATATTTTTCATCTTTTAAGTAAGGATTAAAGTAACTTTTTGAGAGTATTTAATTAATTAAATTACTTGAAGTACTGTACTATGGTCATTTATGGAACTTTTCAAGAGTATTTTATAGATTTAGGGGGCGATAGATTAACATTCCATCCCAGTAGCCCCAAAGAAATAATTGCTATTTCGTGGCTGCAGAATAATGTGGAAGCTGTTTGCCTGGCCACGCACAACTGACACTACTAAAGTTTTATAGGGATGTTATGGCTGCTCATAAATTACAGTAAATATGTATCAGTAGCCTGTCCAGCTGCTGGCTGTAATAACGCTTCGGCATCTTCGCTTTGGTATTGGAGAGCCGATACATGAACGCATATATTGGAGCAGACATTAACGAAGAAAGACGTGACTTTTCAAGTTCCTTGCTTTTAAAGGGGTGATGAAATAAAAGAAACAATATGTGAGAAGGAGTTAATTTGAAGCAGAGGAGGAAACACTGGCAAGAGTTAAAGGGCTCACTGAAGGATCAAGCCACAGCACATTCATTATCACATTCTCCCAATGTTTCCATAGGCAAGCCGGGTATATGTTGCTCTTTGAAGCTTCTAGCTTTGAACGTCTTTCTTTTTTCTTCGACTGGATCATCCATCTTTCCTTAACGCAGCTAAAGAAAGATTTGAATGCATTTCATAGCTTTTGCTGATGCTTATGCAGCAGCGCCTGCAGATGGGAGGAATGTCAAATGTATAAAATATTTTAAAAACAATAAGAACACTTCAAAACAAGGCATGCTGAAGAACGGGTAGTAGCAATGAAACGGATCGCAAGACCTGGTCATTACTCAAGAGTTGATGAAGCAGATGGCAGAAAAGAGGGCAGGCAGGGGAGCTGATGAACTGCAGCGCAACACGGATACGCCAACCTCTGAGTGGTAAAACCACGGACAACATATCAAACAAATACAAATGGGCGTAAGACCAGCAAACTTTTGGGACCAAAGGCATTTCAGAGAGACATTTTTACAAAGACCCCATCATATTCAATACAAAATTCCACATTTCTGAGGGAAAAAAAACTAGCAGTCTATATATATATATATATATATATATATATATATATATATATATATATATATATATATATATATATATATATGTGTGTATATATATATATATGTGTGTATATATGTATATATATGTGTATATATGTATATATATGTATATATATGTATATATGTGTGTGTGTTTTTTTTTTGGTTTTTTTACAGTACATGTCATTTCTCAGAGATTGGTGATCATAGTTCGATTAAAAACTACGTTTTAATTTTGCATTCCAAAAATTTCTGAACATATTATAGCTTGAGGCATAGCAGGTGTAATTGTTCTATCCACCACCAGGGCTACCGGAAGTGGCATTGTCCTGGCCAGAAAGCAGGCTACACTTTAGACGTACAGCACCATTTTCTATATGCTACATGGAATACCCAAAGGAGTGTTGTTTTATTTTTCTCTAATTTGATGAGACACACATGTGCCAACAGAAGCCTCAAAATGTAACCAACAGAGGGTGCCAACACACAATAAAAAGATGAAATCCCTAGTTGCATCAGAGCTCCAGAATTAGTTATTTTATGCACTGCTAGGGCAACTGGAGTTAAATATATCCATCCATCCATCCATCCATTTTCTACAGCGGCTTATCCTCACTGGGATGGCAGGCTTGCTGGTTCCTATCCCCCTGGAAGAAATTGGTCTGGTTTTGAGTTATGCAGGTATAAATCGACCCCCCAATATGGAGATTGAAAAGGAGGGGGAAAAAAAATCATACATGGTGAAATATGGTATTTTTGCCAACACTCACTGCCGTTCGTTCCCTCCTTAGTGGGATAGGTGCTTTAAAGTATTCCTTGGGTATTGATGAAAGGTTTTGTGTTTGAGTTTTTCTGTACAAGTCCGTGATGTCCATCCACTGTTGTCACGGTGAGTTGGAGCATGGATTTACTGAAGACCATTAAAGCTCTAATTGCTACACTCCAAGTTGGCAGTATTTGTACTTTGTTGGCACTGACTCCACAAGCAATATGCCAACATTCCCTTTTTTGTTTAGAATTAATAGCCTCTAATGTTGACTGAGGAAAAAAAAAGAAAAAATGTCTTTTGATTACTGAGTGTGTTTTCCTCTAACTTGAAAACTTCAGGTTCTCAGAGGAAGCCTACGAGCACGCAAAAACGGGATTTGTTGACCCGGCGCTTGATGATAAGCAATGAAATGTGCCAAATAATTAATTGCTTAATTACTTTTTCAACTGTAAAGAGATCCAAGCAAAGCCAAGTCACAAATTCGCATCGTCCCAGCCTGCTGTCGACTGTTAACTTATGAATGAAAAGGAATTATCTTTATCAATATTTGATGAAAAAGCATGAAAAGAATCAGTTTATTAGACCTGTGTCCCTGCACTGAACATCACCACCAACTGCTATGATATACCCACAAACAAGCATTTTATTTTCAAGGTCTGTTTATATTGCGTCAACAATAAAAGAAAAAAACATTGATGTCATGTCTGAGGCTTGGTACAATGCACTAAAACCATTGGCATCAGAGGAAAACACAGAAAAAACCTTCGATTTGGAGCCTCGTTGTGTTTACTTTGACGCCGAGTCCAAGTCGTGTCTCGCGTGGCCGTCAACGTATCATCTGCTACGCGCCATCTGCTCCGCTACGCGCACTCAACGGCTGGATGCCATGCATGCCACAATTTCAAAGTTAATGTCAGAGTCATCATTGATGAGTTTGTTTGCCACACCATCACTTTGTAAGTGCAGCGATGGGCCGCCGCTTCAACGCTCGAAATAAACAAAATGGGAATGGGAACAAAAGGGGAAAAAAATCAACATCATATTCAGTGTTATGGCATAAATTTTTACGCGTTCATAAGGGATGCATAAAATCTTTTAAATCTCTCAAAAAATCGACGGTGTGTCCTGTCATCCTGAGAGCTTCATGTAAGGATGTTTATCGGCTTCGCAGTGTGTCATCTTTAAAAAAAAAAAAGAGAGTAGAGACATTTTGCGATCTTCTTCTTGACTAATGCATGGCACGGTAAGCACGCCACAGGAAAATAATGACAAAGTCTTGTTGCGGCAGCAAGACAATGCTTATTATTGTGACATTTCCTGTCGCTGGATAATTGATGACATGCAAAGCTGGAATTCAAGCAGTAACAAATGAGAGGCCCGCAATTCAGGGATGCATATCATTTGAACTAAGTGCTACTAAAGTATGCAATTTTTTACAAGATGTTCTGCGAGTTATCGAATATTTGTCAATTTGTGACATTTGGTGTTCCAGTTTATTGCCTGATTTTTTTTGTTCACTTGGTAAAGTTATGTAAATAAGTAAAAAAGATGTTCAAGATGACGAGTAAAAGCGATGTTTGTTGTTTTTTTTTAATTCTTTGAATGGTGTTGCTTGAGGGACACGCTGTTTGCAAAGAAAGATAACACTGATTTTGGATAGTCTCAGGATTCATGAAAACACATATCACACCTGGCAAAATCATCGATATTTCATTCGTTTATTGTAGAGTTTTAAAAGAAAATAACACTCTCCCACTAGGGATTCTACAAAACGAGCCCCAGTTATTTTTTACCAAAATCTGTAAACGAAAAATCTAAATCTAAACTCAAAATCTAAACTCAACAGGAAGTCAGCCATTTTTATTTTCCTTTCGAACTTTGCCATAAGTTGGCAAATTCCAAATTCCAATTCCAATGTTCCAATATCCCAATGTGTCAGTAACCCAACCTGGCCAGAGCTGTGAGGGCCTTCAATAGCTGCTCATAGCTATTTTTTTTCTTAATCACCATTTCATTATAATTCTGCTTTCATCTATAACATATCAGAAAATAGGTAAAACAATTTCAACCACAGCTTTTCAAAATAAAACCAGGAAATGTCATCTTTTGATGACAAGAAACAGCGCATTTTACAGTAGGACCACCGAAATCTGAGTTCTTCCACTGTTTGTTTTTCAGAAACATAGTCAGTCAATGGACACAAATGATTAATTGATTACCCAAATAGTTGATTATTTGATAACAAATGAATTATTGAAGGATTAATCGGCCTTTCTGGTTTAAACTAGAGCAATGATAGCAGACAATGCTGTTATCTTATATTCCATCCTATTCTCGCGTAACAATGCGAAAGAGATGTCAAGGCGAGAGTAGCCCACACCTCCCACTCAGATGCCATTACCAAGTTCTGCAGAAAGGCTCAGGTTGCATGAAAGCACTTCTCCCGTCCGTCACGACATACTCCGTGCCGCCGATAATGATGCCCTGAAAAGTGTCAGGGCATTCTTCCTGCCCTCTAGCAGAACTAGCATTAGCATAATGTTTTTTTTTTTCCTTTTAACATGCTACCTTAGCTACCACGGGGGTGCCGAATGAGCCACGGATGTCCGAGGCCCATTAGCTGCTAATTGGCGATGCGGCGGACAGTTAGCCACCAAAACAGTGGGAAAGCATCAGCAGAATGAGGAGAAGAGCTGGAATGCAGAGAAAGAGCTAATTGAATTTCCATGCACTGTGAGTTCATGTTTTAATTCAGAATGACAAAAAATTAATAGAAAGAGTAGATCTCAAATAGGAGTCTCTGGACTCAGGCGAGCTATTGCCTGGAGACTCACTAAATAATGTACAATTAATTATGTCATATCATTTTAAAACATGCATCCTGATATGCAGTTTGGAGCCTGGCTCGCCAATAAAACCAATGTGATAAAACAATGACTCCTTCCTAGTGCTTAACTTTGGGACAATGAACTCATTCACTCTTGTAGAATCCAAATATCTACTTCCACAGACGTATAAACATTTAAATGGCCAAAAATATTCAGCATTTATATTTTTGAAAAGGAAAGAAGTGCAAGAGGTACTGTTGCTATTGACGGCCTGTTTTAGTTTAGTCGTTCTGTGAAAATTTAATTTTAGTTTAGTCATGATTTAGTTGAGTCAAAGCCTTAATGTTTTCATCTTATTTTAGTCAGCCCTATGCTTATTTTTGTTGAGTTTTTGTTGACAAAAACTGGTGATATTTTAGGTCCGGAGATGAGCCGTCCATCATTGCTAACAGACAGTCCGTCGGTCCGTCACTTACAGACACCCTTTTGATGACAAAAGACGGGCAACCTACAAAAATAAAAGTGATGAACTAAGCAATAAATTTTCTCACTCCCAAAGAGCCATTTTGCCAACGGACGGACCAACAAAAATGTGTAAAATTCCCATTTAATCGTGACAAAGCAAAAAAAGAAGCGGGGACAAAATAAAATGATGGACTGACAATTATAGTTTTGTTCAGCTTGAAAACAAAATGGTGGACTGACGATGACCTGAATAACCCGATTAACAGTTGAAAGAAGGGCATCGATTGTATTTGTGCTACTTCAATATATGCTATATGTATTTGGAATAATAAAGAATTCAAACAAGTCTACAGACGTTAAAAAAAACAAAAGAAAAAAAAAACAAAGGCAGGCCTCATTAATAGGACCTTCATCATCGTAATTAGTCCTGGTAATATTTGAAATTATTCCAAATACAACAGAGTAAACTTTTCCTGACCGTTGGTAAACTTTATTTATTTAGCTCCTTTACGACGCATGGATAGCAAAATATTCCGGTTGTTTCTAGGCTGTCTTGCCGGCGTGCCACCGCCGGCGCATATAATGAGAACCCGACGCCCATTACGGCTGCCGGAAGATAGCGAGCTGTCACAACGGGCCGAAGCGAACGCGGAGCAACCCCACGCTGTCACCCAAATGAAAATAATTACTCGTCAGGGGCCCCTCACCCGAGCCTCGTTACTCACTGGGGTGAGAGGATCCATCACGACGCCAGAAACAAATGTGAAACTGAAATTACATGACAATGCAGTCGGAGGTGGTTGCCGTTGGTTTTCTGTTTGGCGCGAGAGAAGCAACACGCCCAGAATTTGCCAGGCCAGAGAAAATAAATAATAAAAAAAATATCCATTTCAAAAACATACGTGTCATGTCAATTCTAAATTGTTCATTGGTGTGAATACTTGTATTTTTTTTTGTTTGTTTTTCTTAGGAATGGGCGTTTTGTATTTTCCCCAACCATCTTGAACGATATTAATGTTTAATGTTCACACGATTATGCATACTTGATTTTAAAATAGGTTTTAAGGTGAAGTTAGCAATTATTTTTTTTAACCTGTTCAGATTTGTGCGTAATGTGCTTTACATTCAAAATTCACTGGTGACTGACAACTTTAAATAAGTAAACCACCCATCCGGCATCCTGCAAAACCTCAAATTTCCCATACAGGTCATTTTCAAATCATCTTTTTTGTTGTTGTTAAAATGGCAAGTGAATCAAATAAAACTGATGTATTGCCTAGCCTAACTTTCGCTGTATATGACCTACATTTGCCTGACCGCCAGAATACCGTTTCATAACCGACACAAAATCGGTTATACATCTATCACAACAAGTACCTACAGTATTCCTGAAAAATGTCAGCCCTGGTAGTTCAAATAATTCCTATTGGAGAATTACTGGGTGTCCGGGATTCACTGCGAAAATGCATGCGCTTTAAAATTTAAAATACTGAATGTGACAGTCTTGCCTGATTTAAAATCCATCCGCAGACTCTTATCCGACACGATGACAAGGCTTCTCCACCGACTGGCATGTGGCATCACGTTGCACTACAAGAAAAAAAAGCAAGCAAAACATCTCACCAAAATCACCTCTGCATTGATTAAAGGCCCAAAGACAAAGCATCACAAATAAATCAAATATTCTCAGCATCCATAAATGAGCAGGTTTCTGTGCCGGTGGTTATTTTTGCCACCATTAGAAGTACCCGTGTGCCAAAGGTCAGTCCACATTTAAGAATCATATCTGTCCTTGTCAGTCAAAGCTGTCGCTGAAGAAGAACCGGGAACAGAACGTGCCTGTCTTCTAGCTCTTGAATGTAAAAAAGGATGACAAGCCCACAGCCTTTCACCTTGCCCTCTTATTCTGAGATGCAGCTGTTAAAAGCAGACGAAATCTTTTATTCTGAAGGAATAAAAGAAGAGCTTGAGAGTATGAGGATCATTATTTATGAAGGACGGATTCAATTGATTATTGATCGATCCATTTGCACTGACTGCACATACATATAGGGAGGAAAAAGTACAAACTTATCTGACCCTATGTGAAAAGTAATTACCCCCTGAACCAAATGGTAAGTTGTGCTATCTGGTAATAATAACTAATGATGAGTGATGAGTGTTTCACAGCGCTGCGGAGGAATTTTGGACACTCCTCTTTGATTTATTTTTTGAACTGCAATATGGGAGGGTTTTCTAGCAAGAACAGCTCGTTTAAAGTTATGCCATAGTATCTCAAATAGATGTAAAAATGGACTTTGATATAGCAATTACAAAACCTAAATTTTGTTCTTTTTGAGATATTTTGAGATGAACTTCCTGGTGTGTTTTGGATTATTGTCCTGCTGCATAATCTGAGAGTTCTTGAATTTGAGGGCAAACTGATGGCTGGATGTTTTCTTGTAGGATCACCTAAAACAGTGGTTCTCAGTTCTCAAAAGGGGGTACTAGTTCCCCTTGGGGTCTTTGAAGGAACTTCAGAGGGTACTTGAGATTTTAAATAAAACAAACAAACAAATGCATGCCAAAATACTTGAAAAATAATGATTGCGTTGATTAATTGTTTCGGGAAAATATAAGTTCATAAAACAAATGTTACATTCAGTCGGTTATTCAATTTCATTTTTGTATAAAGCCAAATTCTCCTCCATACTAGAATGGTACAACCCAACTTGCCACGTGCCACCGCTCGTTACCTATCAAGTTAATGAATTATTTTGGTGAAACCATCTCTAGTATGATCCCAGAAGAGGACACTTTAAGTTGAATATTTTTCCGTGAAAAAATATTTCTTTATAATTATTTACAGGTCTGACACTTTTGAAGAGATCTCTTTTTCACAGCACTATATACGCCATAATGTAAACAAGCCTAGTGAGGCCACAGCGCTGTGCCGGAGGGTTAGCTGAGGCAAAAATGACAAGCAGCATCCCCGCTGTCTCGTTGCTGCGATGAATTGGCGAGGACGGGTGAAAGTGCACTCACTGGCTGATATAGAGCGAGCCATGACAATGAGGCCGCACTCCATTTCCATCCTGACTGCGTAAATGTGTGAAAATACCCGAGCAGCTCTGCCACTGTGTCAGCTAGTACTTGTAAAAAGCCACTCAGCGTTTTTTATGGACACTGAACAGAACAGTCTTTTTTTTTTCCTCTATCTATACCATGAGGCATTAAGACTTACTTGAAGGACGCTTCAGCCTTGCTGAAGAGGCGGACTATGTGATACGAGGGTGCTCAGGGTCTTGACGTTCTTTTATTTTCACAGGAAAGCACTAAGTGTGCAATAAGTGTGTTTTTGCATAGTGCGTATGTGGACTAAACTAAAACAATGCCTTCAATGGAAATTATGATGAAATGTGATCATGATGACATAACACTAAGTTGCTGGCAAATAGACACAAGACCAAATGTGGCTTGACAAAACAAAACTCATGATAAATTGTCTCCGTCACAAAATGTTAACTTTTTTTGTCTCATTTAGTCACTTCCTCCATCAGATGGCGGGATGGAAAATCGCTGAGTCATTATTTTCAGTCGAAATCCCCACCCCACCATCACCACCTCCCACCCAACGATTAACCAGTTTTGGTCAGGATGTAAAGAGGATTTAAAGAACTGCATGACTGATAAAGCAATAAAGGAGTACTTTATTTAATAAAATAATAAAAAAGAAGCAACAACATTAGTTGCCTTTTTTTGTCAAAAATGATGCTCGTACATTTGTTCATTTTTGGCGACCAACACAAGGAGTAACAAAATGTTAATGTTTCATCTTGTTTGTGGCATGCTTGTAAGTGAATCAAGTCACACAATGCGGATTTGTGTAATAGCAATTTTTTTCAATAAACAAAACCATGTGAATGGATTTTTTTACACACAAAGGGAGGACAAGTTGCAGGTTTAAAATGTCATCAGTTTTCGTCAACCAAAACTAAAAATTGGCATGAACATGACAAAATTATTTCTAAGATGGCTTTTAATTGAGGAAGACTCTAAGACTAAAATGACCAATGAAAATGACTAAAACCAAAATAATAGCCTAAAAGTCTATGCTAAAGCTGAAACAGGTCGCAGGTAGTAATGAATGTAGATGTGCCACAATTTTAAGTGACAAATTGTGTTCTAATTATGATACAAGGACAAATGCTGCACTGAGTTTTTAAAATATCCAATGGTGTGGAAAAGTGATCAACAACATGTTAGGTGTTGACGCCACAGTAACGAATATGGTAAAAATGTCACGAGGGGATGTATTTTGAAGCGGTTAATTTTGTTCATGTCAACACCTGACATTGATTTCACTTCAGACCAGCCAAAGCTCCATTTTAATCTAAGTTGGATCTCAGGTAACCATGGTGACCGACGGGCACCGGCATCCCTTTTGGAAACGGCATCTCCGTACCGTTGAGATGTGCCAGCGGCTTGGATTCGATTACTCCCCTCAGCAGGCCCTTTTAGACGGAGATGTGTTTGTTCCTGCTGTAACGTTGTTATCTCCTTTTCTTTCACTTGTCTCATCCGGACACCTAACAGCCGCTCAAGTAAGCTTTTCTGACAAGGGCTGGGTGCAAATTGAATTTCTCTTCCCTTATCCCTTTCAATTTATGATCCCGCCTCCCCTCGCTCGTCTGGCACTCAAACTCAATTTCCAACCCTTTAAGACAAAAGGCTTCGATAAAGCAATTAGTCAACGATCGCGCGCGAGCCCCCGGCCCGGCCCGACCTTCTAAACAGGCGGTAATAGCGCCACAAACGAAGGCGATCGCGATCGTCGGCACGTCGACTGAGGTGAACTGCTGTGAACTCCGAATTACTGACAACAATGAGTTTGAGACACTTGAGAAGTCGATAAAGGGCGAGTATCGAGTACCGCTTCAAACGCCGCACTCTATTGCTTTCCCTTACAGCGCTGTTTCCTATTTACACCTTCGCGTGTTTGTACTTTTTTTTTCTCTTTGTGAAACTCCCTTGGATGCCACTCCAGGAAAATTAGATGGTTGTAGATGAGAATAGCGGTTAGCCTAGTTAGCTTGGGCTATTCCCCATCACAGCTGGTCTTGAAATATTCATAGCGGCGGGACCCCGGGGCTGACGGCGAGGAACGAGGGCAGCGGCGAGAAGTGAAGCTGCTTCAATCCACCGCCAAAATGTTATGTGCAATCATGTGCAGTAAAAGCTGTATGATGAGAGAACTTCATGTCATTTCATGACACCTGCGTTGCTTTACAACAGCGTGTTGCATTCTGAACAGTAGTTCAATATGACATTCCGTTCAAATTTGTTATCATGTGACACGTGGCAAAATTAGAAGGTTGCTAATTCAAAGATGCTTGAGTCAGAAATGGTCAAATAAAATGCAGCGATAAAAATTATTTGGGGCAAAATCCGACATGGGGCAGCTTTGTGTTTACAATGATAGTGATGTTAGGCATTATGGCAAAATTCCCCGCTGTGACCCTTTTCCAGGTGGACTGGGGAGAAAAAATATATTCATTTTCGACAGATCCTGCAAGGCTTGAAATATTTTTTTTTTTTGGGCAGAACAATCTTGTGAATCTTTTACTTCATTTGAAGAGCATTTTTCGCAGAATTGTTTTAGCAAGTTTATTCTGGGGACACGAAACAACATTTTTTTTAAATCATTAATCAAAATAAGAATTGTTATTATTATTAGTGTTATAGTATTCATGTTTTATGTATTGACGCCCTTTCATTCTGTATGAGTTTGAAATGTGTGATTGCATTTGAATTCGCCATACATCCTCAGCAGCTACGGGGGATTTGGATGTGTCAGGCTCAGAGAAACACCTTCAAAATAAAAGACTGAAAATGCTATTGCATTGAGGTCCCTGTATTATTTGGTGTGTTTACTTTGACGTCGGCCTAAGTAGCGCATTGGTGGCATATTACATCATCATCATCAACATAAATAACAAAACAACAAAACTGTTGAACAAAAATGAACTGTGATCCAAAAACCACTTGGGGCAGAAGACAGCGGCTTGGTTCTTGTTTTAGTGACTCTGTGTGTTTACATGAGGAGCGAAGCATCCCGTGACTGTGACTAGACCTGAGTTCTCTCAGCGCAGGTTAAATAAGGACCTACGGATACTCTAATTTAACAACCTTGTTGACTCATTAAGCAAGTGAAAAATGTTGAAATCCTGACAGGCGGCATATTGGCTTTCCAAGTACTCGGCACGACTTTTTTTCTGTAAGAAAAGCGCGGAGTCTCATCGATTGCGGCAAGGCGCAACATTTGAAGCGAAATTATGTAAAATGCCATCATCACGCCAACCTCCATAACACTTTTAATTAGTGACCCCAGGGTGGTTTTGTGCGAGTCTCACAACTTTTTCAAAAGTAGTTCCTGACAAGTAGGAACTCGCAGGGTTTTTAAAGTCACCCTGACCGTATCTCCTGTGTAATAATTCAATTTGCCTGTGCGGCAGGAAACTGAAAAGCGTAAAGGAGGATTTGGAGTGAAGTACATGGCATGGGGGATTCATTAAGGACTCGCGTTATCTGTCCGTGTGGCCTGGCAGAAACAAATGTGATAGTGCTGATGAGCTTCTTACCCATTATTGGGGTAATAACATGGTGCATTGTGCGCATTTGTCCGACTGCTTATCGAGACTATCCCAGCAACTCCTTCATTGGATCCTACTCCGGGGTTCCAGATTGCATTTCTTATCCGATGAGAAAATTTTTGCGTGGTCGTTACAGTGATAAAATCATATTTTGAGAGCAATGCCTAATAATACGCTTGACCTTGCTATTGTAAAAGCAATGATGAGGTTATGACGAGCGGAAACTCTGTAACGGCGAAAGTTGCTTTTCCCGCATCTGTTAAGAACTGGTGCTGTGTGCTCAAGCACCCCCCCCCAAAGGAATGACCTGACCATTGGCGCCCCCAAAAATTGGCCAGACGTTGCTATATTCAAGTCTTGGGGTAACACACCAAAACTAAAAGCCATAATTTCAAATGATTATTATAGCATTATTATATGCTTTTGTTTTACATAGTTAAAAAGCCTTAAGGAAATGCATGCTGGTTCTACTGTTCTTCACTATTTACTGTCATATTTAAATAATGCAATTCCAAAGATATACAGGTATTTTGACATTTTTTTAAGACTTCTCTAAAATAATTTACTTTAATCCCAGTCACATATATATTTTTTGAAATATTATATATATATATATATATATATATATATATATATATATATATATATATATATATATATATATATATATATATATATATATATATATATAATATACACACACACACACACACCCCTGCTCTCGGAAACAAGTACTGATGTGACTGATTGTTCAAGACGTCACCATTTTTACATCACGCTTCAGAAACAAGAAACAATGTGTTTGATTTGCTCACATGACGAGACGAGTTGTTCCATACAATGCTGTTGATTGTTTTTACCTCATTAGATCAGGATGACAATTCTGGATGACAGTGAATGGCTTGATTAATGCTCAGCTTCCCGCACTGACCTTAACATAGACAGCAGGAAACTAATAATGTTTGAGTGAATTGAGGCCAACCATACCAGATTGAAAACGGAAGTTAAAAAAAAAAGGGAAAAAAAATAGGGTACGTGAAAGCTTGTCAGGAGTGAGATTTTTTTTTAGTAAAAACAAACACCTGCTGTAAAGTCGACATTTAGGTCCGCCTTTAAATGGAATGAGAGAAATCGCTTTGATTAGTGGCGCATCAAGTCTGCCGTGTTCATGCTCACAAAGGCGCCCTTTTTTTTAAATATGTGGGTTGGCACACGTTTGCAAAACGACTGCAAATAACACGCCCACTCATAGAGTCACGCCAAGCACAGTGCTGGATTAGTCACCAAAAAGGAGCCCTCCAAGTGGCACCCTTTTCCTTTCAAAAGCCCTCGCCACAAATTAAGTAGCTTGAAAGTGACAATTAAGGTGAATCTCTGTTTAATAGCTTTACCACCATTGTTACTCTTGATACACCCGGAAGGCTTTCAAAGCGCCAATTAAGTTTTGTAATCAAGTGTCGTAATAATGTCCATTAAGGAAGCTAATAGTTAAAGTGCTGAAGTAAAGCTTTTACTTTCCAATGGCAATTTTATTGTCCCATTTATTTAAATAGTGAAATCAATTGTTTGCATAGAGATGTTCACAACTGAAGTTTGCATCGGTAGATTCTAACACTAGTTATTGCAAACTAAGCACAGTTCATATATCCATCTGTTCACACATCACCATAGGCTGTCTGTGTATATTTAAAGACAGAAAATGTGTGTGTGTTCAGAGTGGAATGACACATTCAAACACACAATTTTCCAGCGTGCACATCAATCAGCCTCAGTTCAGTGGAAATGACACCTTTGCTGTCAATCATCAGCTAATAACCGTCATATTAGCAAAGGTTGTCAGTCAGTGCAAGGTAATGCTGATGGGCTTTTTATTCTTAACCAAATTAAGTGGATGAAGCTGTAAAAATAACATGAATGCACATAGGTATGTGTTTGCAGTGATGGAAACTAAAATGTTGTGCTTCAATGCAAATAAATCGGGTTAGAATGTACCTAAAATGTGTGGCCACGTTTTGAAAATTAAAAACCAAGGCACTGTAATTTCACTATAAATGGAATATGCACCCTGATGCAAATCTCCGTGTATTGTTAGACATTGGGTTTTGATTTTTTTTTTTTTTTTTAATGTGGGTCTAATCATGACAGTCCAACTTTTTTTCCCCTCCGGATAGTAATGAATTTGTAATATTTACATTATCTGTGTCGAACAATTTTTTGCCGCAGACCTTTTTATAATTACAACGTCCCTTATCGGGCTGTTATGATGAGAAAATCAAGTAACTGCTCCATCAGCACCTAATATTAGTCTTGTATACCACAAATTGATGACATACTACTTTTGAAATCAATTATAAAGGAAAAGAGTTTGCTGGATTATTGTTGTATATACTGGACCAGTTAAATAAAGTTATAATAAGTAAAGAAATCATTATTTAATCTAATCATATAATAATGATTGATTTCAGATATTTACATAATAATTATGTAAATATTGAATACACATGGCAATTTAAAATTTTTGGAACTGTGTTTTAAGTATCACGGAAGTTAATATGCTTGCGGGCCCCATAAAATGATATGGTGGGCCGGATCTGGCCCCAGGGCTTTGAGTTTGACTCACTTGAACGTTTTAATTTGCGGCCTGCCAGTTGTCCTCAATCTGCATTTCCGAGTGGCTCGAGTGACAGGAAAATCATCCATAAGGTCAGCGTATGCTGGCCTTGATTGCTTCGCGTTAGTTTGTCCTAATAAGTCTTGAGAAGACCAAATATCTCATTTGTCAATCCTATTTTATATGTGTACACTTTGGTACAGTAGGGTCATTTATTTGCAGCTGTCTCCAGCACAATTAATGTTTCTCACCAAAACAAACAGAGAAAGGCGGAAAACAAGAACCCTCTACCCACAAATTACAGCCTGGCCTTCCCATTCTGTCTATAATGAGTGTTTTGCTCGAAGTGGAGCTTCTGGAGGTTGTTAGTGATGCGGAACAGTTATTTGGGGCGTCTTCCTTGACAGTTCTCACAATGTTTCAAGCGATGTATTTTACTTCTTCTTTTCAAATATTTGTACTGGTTGTGGCTCTGCGGGACTTTTTTCCTTTTTTGGTCTTTTTCCCAGATTTGTAGTTGTGAACAAGACCAAAATTTTTTTAAATTTTTATGGCTCTTTTTTACGTCTCGGAATCAAAGGTGATTGTACTCAAGCGTGTCTCAACTTAGGACTGGGTGGATTTAAGATTTCAAAGACAACAAAGTACAGGTATTTTTTTGATGCAAACCTCGAAAAATAAAATGATAATTTTGTTCTGTTTTTAGTGATATAGAGGACCCAAATAGATATTACCATGTTCGCATCGACCGGGATTCGAATCCTGGTTCCTTGTGTCAAAAGTCAGTTTTCTTGAAAGGAACACAAAAAACTGAAGAAATCCTAAGGGTTAAGGTAAACCAGAGTGGTGCCAATAGTGATCAGGGAACTGAGGGCAGCTTCCTGGAGCATCTTCAAAATAAAAGCATTCCAAGGCATCTCTGTTCATACACTTGTTGGTATGGTGAGGTTTATTTTGAAGTTGACTAGCATTCTTCCCACAATTTTGCAGAGCAGTGACAAGCAGCTCAGAGTGTCGCTTGTGTACTCCATTGAAAAAATAGGGAAAAAACTCATTTATGCTTTGCGGGCATGAGAAATCTTTTGTTTTGATTAGCTGAGATATCACTGTACGAGATCTTGTCACATCCTTTTATTTATTTATATATATATATATATATATATATATATATATATATATATATATATATATATATATATATATATATATATAGGTGTTAGCTAGAACACCGAGGCTGAGCTGTAACATTGGCACTAGAAGAAGAAATAATAGAAGCTAGGCTAACTATTTGCTTTTCTGCTGGCCACCCTGGGGTGAGAAACTCTGAATTATGAATGTAGCCCTATGATTTGCTGGAGACAGCTCTAAGGTACACAGTATTGTTGTCATTGGCCTGAAGGCAATGAGGATTAGGCTCCAGCTCTTAGCGACCCGGATCACGTTTAGGAAAATAGATGGAGAGTGGTCTTAGACAATAGTGCTTTGTCACTTTGCATGGAATTCAATTATATTTGTCTTGTTTAGCTTGGAGTGTGCGGCATCCCCGTCATTTGTCAAGCGTCACCGCATGATGTTGGTTTTACTTACTGGCTGCCTCTCCATTCATTGCGCCGCAGACCGACAGGAACATTTGTACAATTGCAGAGTAGCTCCCACTCGTCTTTATCTGAACTCTAATTCACCGCGCCCTTCACGTTCCGCTTACTCTCTTCCGAGAGGCTGTTTGTTATTCGTCTCACGTCGTTCAGAGCCCCCCCACCCGCCACCTCTTGCCCCTTTTGTGTCCGCCCCGTCCTGCGCTCTCATTTCCGAACCGCGATGGAAGTCGTAATGAAGTCGTCACAAGGCAAATGAGCAATGTCATCATAAGTTTGATTCTAGTACTTGTTGTTGTCCCGGCCTTCAATGAGTGTTCAGAGACAATTTGTTCACTGGGAAAGTAAATCTCCGTAGATACAATCAGTGGGGATTTGGGGTGGGGGGGTGGGTTAGCCTGGGTGCCCTACCTGATGCGATCATGCCACTTACAAGTATACAGGCTTGACACCAGGGCTGTATTCTGCAGTCTATACATTTTTTGTTGACTTGTACTCCTTGGTATTTGACCCCGACTTGGCCATTGGATAAAGTTGTTTGCACTTTCAAAGTAAAACATCTGATTGGTTAACCTGACAATGAGCACCAAGGCATGTAGTCTAGTCTTTTTTTTTTTCCACTCAAGGAGGTCAATCATAGGGGTTATATGATTTGGTTTTCGCAATCATCGAGAAATCCTGTTAGCCACAACATCTTCAAAAGTTAAACAACCTGCATATTGGGTGAGATGATAAATCCGGACACGTATGGGACCACGTCAAACCTTTGTGGTCAGAATATTTTCAAACTTCTCTGCCACATTCCACTAATATTGGTTTTTTGTTGTTTTTTTTCCCAAACTGCTTCCCCCTTTTTGAGAGCAGAATTGTGACGTTTGTCGCATTTACGTCTATCGGCTTAATGCGACTTGGCAGATCAGAATGTCAAAAGATCGAATAAGTATCGGATTTTGTACCACATACCCGAGCAACCTGGGTCGCATTTGAAAAAATCTGATCTGTGTTGTTTACAGAGCCATCAACAGATCAGATATTGGAATTGTGTCACTTCAGGTTGCAAGATGAACCTAACCTTGGACTTGGATAAAAGTGGACTTGACTACAGCCCTTTTTTTTTGTCTGTTCTTAAATTTCTTGACCGGATAAATAACAGTCCACGTGCACTACATCCTTGAAGGGTTACCAGTGCATGGCAAGTCTCCTATTTTAAGAATATGGTAACAAGCCAACAACGACGCATAAAAATGATGTAAAATTGCAATCTGAGGCAGGCCAATGCTTCTTTGTCATCATCCTAATTTAACAAGATAACTTTGCTAAGTAACCCTTTCTATATTTCTTCTGCAAGTAAAAGAGAAACAGTTCAAAGATTCAAACAAGGAAGAAGGCGAGTGACACTACTATTTGCCTTGGAAAATTCTATTAAAGTATTCATGGCACTCCAAAAGTCAAACTTTTCAAACTTTTAAGGCAACATCCCATATCAGCAGAGTTGTTTTTGACAGCTTGTCACATCGTCCCGATGGGAGTAGCTATTAAAAGTCCACTGTTGGGATTTTCTTTTTTTTTCCTTCCTTGCCCAAAATCGGCAGCGCTTTGCTTGTTTGCTTCAATTCAAGCCCAATTTTCTCATGCTTTCGTTTCACGCAGATGTGTTCCGCCTGATCTATGGGAGAATTTGTTATTACCTGAAGAACTCTGCAGTGCGAACACAAACTCCTAAACCCCAGCCTATTCATTCATGTCCACTGCTGTGTCCATTTTTGTAAGACAGCAAAGTTAGTTGCATCCCACGCAAAAATGAAAAAAAATGACTGGAAAGGCCATGATGTCCTTGAATGAATACACTAGGTCTCAATGGGGTAGCCCCAATGAGTCAAAAGATATAGACCAAAAACAAATGTCCACTACAGTGGACAGAAAAGACGAGTCTGGCTTTCAGGAGGATAATTGACAGATGGTGCCATCTCCTGGTGTCAGTTAGTCACTATGGTAGTTTAAAAAACTGACTTACAACAGACAAGCTGGTTGAGACCAGTCTAATGCAGTGTTTCTCAACCTGATGAAAATGTGAAATATATTTTCAGTCAGCATTACATTTTTGGATTAACTACATTTGTAGTGCTATCCCTGGGCGTACTTTATTCAGAAAGTCCAGAAAATGGATAACAATACACCGTCCATTTTATTTTTGTCGTCTGCCCGAAAATCGCTTCCCCTTATAACAAAGCACATCCGTAGAAAAACAGGACAAAAAAGGCATACAACGTTTTGCAAAGGCGTCATTATGACATAATTTATCAATAAGTTACTTTATGTTTCAATCAATTTGATATTAATTTGAAAATGAAAATGCACTTTCCCTGTCAAGGCATCAAAATAGATTTGCTGCAAAAACCCTTCCCGGGTATTTGTACACCTAATTTGATAACTGCAGATCCAACCCACGGATATAAAATGAGTACACTTGCAAAAAGCCACTGTAGGCCTGTACATTTCAGATACATGTAAAGTTCAAGCTTCTGTGCTCTTTGATTCTAGTAGCTTTCCGTCATTCTCCTCGTCTCGTGTCACGACTGCGCTGAAGCGTGACAATCCATCATCCTTGGATGCCGCAGCAGATCCCCAAGACAAAGAAAAAAAAAAAAAGAAGGTGATCCGAAACGACAAGCATCATCTTAATTAGCCCAAGTTTAACACAAAGGCCACAGAAGCTCTTGGACTGCGGGTGGACTTTGCCATAATAGCTCCCGCTATAAATATCCACGGGTTGTCAAGTTGTTTTTGTTTCACTCCACGGCGCCTGACTGAGCCTCTTCTCACTGATAGCGGCCACCGTGTGTTTTCTGCCTTGTCCACATGCATCATGTCTCTGTCTTGCCCCTTAATGCATGAATGATATTCTTGCCCCCGCACCTGGCCATAGGCTAGCGGACACCGATAGTCTCTGCGGGTCAAGTGCATACAGGCCCCAATTAACCAGAGGCGCCAGTGGAACTACGGATGGGCCAAAGGCTGATAGCTGTCAATTGTATTCCAAGATGAAGACATCTGTTGCCACCTAACTCTTTTGTGCGCCACGTTTAATGGCTGCCTTCTCGCCAGTCACCCTTTGCAAATTCACCAACTCCTGCTTCTTCTAGTGGAACCCGACTTGCAAATATTGGCATTACAATAGTTATTATTGCTACATTATTGACTATTTTCAAAGAATATGAGTGGAGGATGATGCCAAAGCGGAATATAAAGAAATTGACACGAGGATGACGCCACACAATTTCTGGAGCTCTTCTAATCTCGGACTCTGTGATTTACGCAT
Source organism: Hippichthys cyanospilos (assembly GCF_059441005.1). Classification (NCBI taxonomy): domain Eukaryota; kingdom Metazoa; phylum Chordata; class Actinopteri; order Syngnathiformes; family Syngnathidae; genus Hippichthys; species Hippichthys cyanospilos. The sequence goes on along the minus strand of NC_142373.1, from coordinate 14,065,660 downwards.
TTGATTTACTTGGATAATTCACTAGGAGATAGTTAATAAGATGGTTGAAGTTATTCATGCGAGTACAAATAATAGGAAGAAAAAGAATAGGTTTATACGTTTTCTGGGTATGTTAAAGGTTAAAAAATGTTGAATTTGGGGTAGGTGGGAATTTCTAGTATTATTAGAGAACAAACAGTTTAATGTCCTTGTCCTAATGACCTCATGCACTGGAACTTGGACTTGACTTTGACTCTTGCTTTTGCGACTCAAACTAGATTTGGACTCAATAAAGGTGGTCTTGACTGGTGCCCCGATCTAAAATAAAATACCCATGTTTTGTTTCAACTGGGACAAGTGTTGCACGGGTAGTTGATGAACTTTTTTCCCGCCATTTGCCATGAAGTAGCAGGAAAACATAGGCGTTACTAATGACATTAATGAGGCTTCTATTCCGTCGGCACAGAGTCTTAATGAAGGCCATTAATAACTCCTGTGTTTTCCTGCCACTTCCTGTCTGGACGTCTGCTGCGCTGAAGGAATGAACGTTTGCGACCGATCGATCACCGACCGGTGACCAACGCGGCGGACGGAAACATCTGGAAGCGCAGAGGAAGTGCAACCAAATGGGAACTGCCCCCCGTAGAAAATGACAATAAATGCAACAGGAATCCAAAGAACCGCACCTTGTATGAGCTGGAATGGTCCCCAAAATTGACATGGAAATTGGACAGTTTTGAGTTGATTCAAGGCCTTGTATTCAGTTCTGAATTTGGAATTTTTGCCCCAGGCATCAACCATCATTTCAGCAATCTTCAAGAAATGAGATGAACACGCCCTAATATAAAGGATACACAAAAAATATCTTTATTGTTTCCTTGCCATTATTATGTTCACCTTCCGTGCCTCCGTTGTTTCAGACAATTTTTTTGTGTGTTTTTTTTTCAACCTCTTGAGTAGACCTATGCCCGGAATTGAACAGGAAGTCGCCCTTTTTGTTTTGAGAACTCTATTTTGTGTAAATTACAGCTTTCATGTTGATTTTGTCCAAATGAGCCCAATTTGGAAGCTGATATCTGTAACGGTAAATTACTATGATGTTAACAACCTTGGATAATGATTTCCATTGAAAAAAATGGTAGATGTCAGCTATATGAAACTGTTTAAAAGAATTTCCATGGACGTTGATGTGGCCTACCTTGAAAACACAATATTTACAAAAGCCGATTTCTTGCACTTGATGAGTTTTGAATTGATAACCTTTTGTGGGGCTTATTTCTGAAACACCCTCGCATTGAAATAAACAAAACATCCCTCCATTTTCTCATTAGTCTCGATGCGAGCTTAAGGCAAGAGTGATGGTAATTAGAAATCACGTATGGGAAAATAATCCAAATGACTCTCCCGGAGACTATATTTGATTCTGAAATGAAGCACATGAATGTAGACGTGAAAAGAATGAATGAATGGCATACTTCTCCATTTCCTATTAAAATGAATTTTCTTTCCTGGCCATAGCGTTAAAAGTAGGCTGCACTTAAAATAGAACACTCCCCCAAATTATTCAATTTCAGATAATATTACAATAATAATGAATTAGTCATGGTACCATTTATCAGCAGTTTGCATTAGCCTTAATGAATTATTAAGAAGCGGCCAATGCCTTTCCAAAAGGAATGTCTAATAGCAGTTCCTTTTCATTCGTATCCTCTCATCATCTCCTGAAGAGCCATGGATTAGGAGAACCAAATACTCATCTCTTCATCTTCTAGGGGGATATATTTTCAAAATTCCCTATTCGGACCATGAAACAAAGTGATTTCAGATTTGCAACTTCATTCTTATCCTGCTGAATTAGGTATGTATTCTAAGGTAGATGAAGGACAAAAAAAACACGATTACAATTTCGCCTGGCTTGAAAAAAATGGCGCAAAGACGATGACGGAATGGGGGCGGGGCTCTGACAAACGACGACTATCAGACTAGCAAAAATATGTAAGTTGCCTACCTCTGGAATGATGTCCGATCCTTTTATATGTTCAATAAAATCATCAATCAAATAAAGGGAGACAAAAGAAGACCTCTTGAAGTATTGATTTTGAGGATGCTCCGCTAAATTTCTCTGCAGTATTCTGTCGGCATTACGCTGAAAATATCTTGATGCTAAACATTCAGTACAGGAACGTTCAACGTTTTGGATAAGATGCTGCAAATTGTCTAACAGAATGCTGAACTAGCGCCCCAGCAACCCAGGTTTGAGAACCACCGCTGTCGTCAAATAGTTTTTCGTCATTTTGAAACTAGTTTAAAGCTGCGGCGTTGTCACCTGCACTTCAGAGTGGATATTCTAATTATGGGCCATCTTCTAATAGTATCAAATCTGTCTAGCGGACGCAACACACTCTGCGGGGCCCCAAATTCACAGTCGCAAAATAGCTCGGTGGATAGCAGCCTTCTTGGCGCTTTCCTGAGGCGGACGGGGCAATTTTCCCAGGGAGATGGTGAACGTGATTGAGGTGTCAGTTGTTGACATCTTTGGATTACAGCCATTGCGTGAGCAGCAGGTGGTGGCGCAGACAGTAATGGAAGTCTCATTTCCTTTCATTTAAAAAGGTGAGAGGCAGATGCAGCGTGAAAGCTCTCAGGCTCAAAGGACATGTTGTGCAGCTTTAAAAAATGTTCCGCCTCCCAAAAAGTAGGACACACTCATCCGGAGCTTGCCTGCCTGACTGCGTTTCATTTTCAAAGTTAACCTGTAAACGCATATACCGCGTCATCGCTTTGCTCCCATGTTCATGCCAATATTTTACATTTTACAACAGGAAACAAGGATAAAAACATTGTGGGAGTATGACAGTCAGTCCATGACTTGGAAGGGGCCGCATTATGAAAAATTGGTCATTGAATTACCAAAAGAAATGTGTAAAAAGGCCCAAAACTGACCAAAGCTAAGGCTCTGGTCAAGCAAAAATAAAATGATGTCCGTAAACCAACCGAGAGTGAAGAATGATATTGTGAGAGACATAAACAGAACGTTTAACGACAAAGATGAGGAAGCCCTGCATAAAATCAAACCAACCATAAATACATAACACAACACAGTATTACAACACTCTCAATAACCAAGCGACCAGCTTTACACCACAACATAAACATTCCCGTTTTTCGAACGTGGCACAGAGACAAATGGCTCTTGTATCTTTGCTCTTTGTTTCTGTATCCATAGACAATGTACTTAATGAAACACTGCCCCCTAATGGAGGGCAGACTATCCTTCAGAGAGGAAGGCAAAACGCATGCGAACAATTTTAAATCACAATCAGGCAATTAGGGGGCGGAGCTACCGGTCGCACACCTGCAGCCCATGGTCATCAGGGGACTATTTAGGTGCGGCCGAAGCAGAAGGTCCTTGCCAGATTGCCTTGTGCACATCCAATCTCTGTGCCTGTTCCGAGTCACTCGCTTCCTAGTATCCCTGTTTTGAAGCATGTGTATTTTAGTTGCTACTTTGCCTGCTCTTGTTCCGCAATCTGCGTTAGTAATTTGTGTTTGTACTTTGAGTTTTATGGCAACGTCCTCCTGCTGCTAAAGAACAGAATAAAATAGAATCATCCTTTCTTTTTCAAATCAAACAACGGACTCCATTCTTTGGTATGGAACCGCTCCTGTTTACAAAGAAATAACACACAATATTGTGTCAGCCCTGAAAGATGAGTGAAAATGCTGAAAATTGGCTGGCACTAGGGGTTGCCTTTTCAGAAAACGCTTGGCAAAAACACACAAAGAAGAAGGGAGAAGCATTTATCCCCTGCTTGTGCTCTTAGACTCTGATGAGCATACCACTGCCACCTACTGTCATGAATGTGCAATTACATTTCATTCTAGTACAGGATAAACAAAAGCACCGTATGTTATCCCAACTGTATTTTCCCCACCTATTAATGACTAAGCAGTGAAGATCCCTCATTTTCAAGCAACCAGATTACACAGAACTACTTCAACTCATTTACTGAAGGTTATAATCATTAAATAAATGTCCATTACCAGCCCAGGTAAAATGGATCTTTGACGCCAGTAGTAGTCAGTGGCAGTCAATGAATTAAAAGTCACTTTTTTTTCCCTAAATAAAAAGGTGAAATATATCTAAAGTTTCTTAAGCGAATGTGGTATTTTTAATCAGGTAAATCAGATTTACCTTGCGGAATAGATATAAAATTGCCTGGGCTTGTTTTGTAAGCACGTACATGATGTGTGAAAGGCAGCTTTTGAGCACATCCTTAAATTAGTTAATCATGTGAAGGATGTTATTCCTGCAAGTCTGCAATCTGCTCAAGTGGCCACCAGGAAGGTGAGAAAAAACTCGGCAGACTAACATCACGCTTTCATTTGGCACCGGATTGAACTCCAGTTCACCTTGACAGCGGCCTTACTTGAAATGATAATTTATACACCCCCCCCCCCCAAAAAAAAAGTTGTCATGCATTTGCACAGTCCTTCTCATCAAAACATTTAGGTCATAACTCGTTTGTGCCTAGTTTTCGTTTCTTGCTGCAACTGACCTTAACGCAAAGTCAATTTGTTTTTTTCCGGCCTCTCCATATTCATCTTGAAAATTGAAAAGGGGATCTCAAAGTAGGCTCGGGTTTCAAATGATCCTCTTTTGTCCAATGTGAACACTTCTGACGTGATCAATGTGGAGGAATTGCTTTTGTTTCTCCAACTCCCAAAAGTAGAAATATATTATAGGGAAATACTCTTATGGTGTCGCGTACAACTCTTTAGTGTTGTAGGGAGTTTCTTTTCCTGACATGATTTGGTGAGCAAAAACCGACAACAGATATCAACAAATGTCCCAGGAAAATGTTTTAGAACAGAATGAACTTACATCTAGCATCCATCATCCCCTTCTTCATTTTGCTGATATAACATTCCATTTTGGTAGAAAAGTCCGCTTTTTACTTTGAGTGTTTGTTTAATTTCATCACGTCTGTTTATTGTTTATTCCTCTTCTTGAGCTTCTGAAGCGTTTTGTTTGTGCTACTTTACTTTCTGGCTCATTGTTACCTGATTGTGCAGTATTTGACTCATCACTAATACCAAAAAACATGGCGGTTTCGTCCCATCAGGCGTAACATCACCCTCACACTTGCCAACGCCTGTCCCTATGTCATTTCCTGTTCACAAATGAGGCAGCGAGCCAACGTATTGCGGTTGACACTGATCCGATTGCAATTCGCAAACGTTGGCCTTCCTTGCAGTGTGAGCAAATAATTCAACTCTAAAAATCAAAGCACACTAAGACCTTACAAGATAAACCAATCAGGCCATTCCATCAGTCACATATCTAAATGGAATATAGGGAGACAATCTGGGAGATTGTTAACCAGACATCACAATCGTCATGTGAAATTGCTGCATGATGATGCAATCGACAGTCAAGCAGACTTGCTTTGAATTTAGCACAGATAAAGATGTGATGAGACATCTGCTTCATTTTTTGCCAGAACAAAAACCATTCATCACACCGTCAGTTATGATCTTAAAATCATTCACGCTGCAGCATTTTGTTTTTTTTTTTTGCCTTGATGTCAACATTTTCTCCAATACAGAGACATCTTTATTGACTATTTTATTGTTTTTTTTAATGGCATGCTCATCTGTCAAAGCCAAAAGAGTAAGCACGGCTTCAGTGAGCTTTGTTGAGCTTTGTTGCTTGAAAAACTTCGGTCACGGCAACGGCTTTTGATAAGAGCTATATATATATATATATATATATATATATATATATATATACTGTGTGTATATATATATATATATATATATATATATATATATATATATATATATATATATATATATATATATATGCGCGCGATTGTGGCACATAGTGAGAACATGTGAGTCATGAAATACAAGATATCAGATGGTCCAATTAACCTGCTATCTTTCACACAACAGCTTTGTTCTCCTAAACAGAACCAGACTTCACAATGATTCATTTTGGGAGCAAACTGAGACATTGTCATCATACTTACTTGTCAAAATTGTTGGTGATATTTTAGTTAAGCTCTCTTCTCTATTTTTTTTTTATTATTATTATATTCCTCAAGATTGTCCTCTAATAAAGCTAGTGCATATTATAGTACATACTTATTTGGTGAATTTTCACCGCATTTTAAACCAACAGCGCTATCTAGAGAGCGAAAAACCTCAAACGTTATATTGCACTTGAATGCAAACATTGAAGATTTGGGATGTAGAGCGATTGCTTGTTTGTTTTTTTGTTTTTACACAGAGCATTTGGTTGCATTCAGGTTAGAAGACATCTGAATGACCAATCAGAGTGAAAACATCAACCAGAATAAAAAGGTCAAATCAAAATAATTTAATGGGGAATCACAGGGATGGCTTATGTCTTTTGCTGGAACAAACATCATGTCAACGGTTCAATCGGAATAGCTCCATCCTGTCTGTGTATGCGCCGGGTTCTTAACGAGTCATGACTTTATTGTCTATGACGGTGTCTTATCAGAGCTCTTTTGTGACTTAAAAAACATCTTTCTAAGTATTCATAACCTGTTTTTATGAAGATCTTGCCTAAATAAGTGTTAAAACAATCACATCTACTGTTAAATAGACAATTAAAGGCTATCTTGACCAATCACGTGACCGATTATGTCATCTGATAACTTGAACGAGCATGTAAACGTCATGCACAAATAGGAATGATTTGACTGAACGAAAACAAAGTCACCATGTGAAGCCGGGTTTCTATCCGATCAGTTCAACCCCCTGCTCACCATGATCTCCATAAACTGAATATTCCTGTCCTGAGTTCCAAAACTAGCCACTGACTCGAGTCCCTCACTTTTGTTCGAAAGAGAGAATTTGAAGTATTTGCTTTGCGGAGCTTGAGCAAAGTCGGCGCCCTTTCCGAGCAAGCGACCTATCTCCCAATGCGACACTTTAATAAGTCAACTAGCAGAAGGCAGGAAGGCGGCCATGCTTCTAAATGTCATTCCGTCCTCAAGGCAAGAAGCTGTGTGGCGCAACTATCAAGGATCAGTGGCACTTATTTTTGTGCCAATAGTCACAACTGTGTCCTAGTGCTGCTGTGTGACTCACTTTGAATAATGAATGTGGAATGCGAGGACGTGCAGCTGTTATTGTTGAGCTGCGCTTCCAGTGGTGGGCTGTGAGAACCTGCTGCCAATATGCTGCTCACACGTGTGCTTGCGTGTGTATGCGTGTGTGTGAGCGTCTGCGTGTGTATGTAGAAGTGTGTGTGTGTGTGTTTGTGTGACAACTGCTGCTTTGTGTGTGTGAGAACTGCAGCTTTGTCGACGCCTTGCTGAGAATTTTATGCGTACGGCTCTTTTTTTGTGTGTGTCTGATCCCAAGTACTTATTCATAATTTTTCAAATCAAGTAAATAAATACTAGTACCAGTGGCTAAGAAAGTTCCTGAGATTATGAGATTGATAAAAATATGGCTTTGGGTTTGAATGAGTCAATGTTGCACAGCAGTGCCATTCGTGGATGGGACTGAGGTGGAGAGTGCGAAAGCCTTCAAATTTCTCGGCACCTACATCAACGAGGATCATCAAGAAGTCCCAACAGAGACAGTACTTTCTGTGGAAACTGAAGAAATTTGGCATGTCAGCATAGATTCTTGGCAACTTCTACACATACATAATCCAGAGTATCCTCTCCACCTCCATCATAGTCTGGTATGGCAACTGCACCGCACAAGACAGGAAGGCGCTCCAGCATGGGAGCCTTACCCTCACTGCAGGACATTTACCATACCAGGGTTCTGCAGAGAACACGCAACATCATCAAGGACAAGACACACCCACAAAACGATCTGTTTGAAATGCTGCCATCAGGCAGACGCTACAGGAGCCTGAGGGCCAGGACTGCCAGGCTGACAAACAGCCTTCTACCCACAGGCCGTCCGGATTCTCAACCAATACGAAGTAATCTGCCTCCTATTGCATGCATAAAGAATATCCTGCACTAAAAATTTTGCACTACATGATATTCTGCACTACATTATTGGCACTATTGTCTCTGTTGTTTATTGCTATTTATTGCCATTTATTTATTGCTGGATTGTGGAATGTGGTCTTCTGCTCTGGTAAGTGAACAGAATAAGAATTTAATTGTGTGGTACAACTATTCATATGACAGCAAATATCTCTTGCAGCTCTTGAATTTGTGGATTAAAAATCAAATAATAGTTCTTCTATCAGAGTCGATGTATCAAAGTCTCTGTCCTTTTTTAAGAAAAGTTCCTTTTCTCCTTTTGTCCAAAATAGCTTAGTCTCACTCAAATGACCTATTTTCAAACAGTGATTACTAAAAAACAGAATAAGATAGAATCTTCCTTTCTTTTGCGGGGTAAAGAATGTAATCAAATCTTTCATATGGTACTACCAATGTCTATATAGTCATACGATATAATATAATGTCGGCCTTGAAAGATGCGTCAAAAGGCTCAAAATCGGCTGGCATTCTGGGAGTTGCCTTTTTGGATAACCCTTCGCACTGAAAGAGTTAAGAAAAATGCTCCTTATTGTATGTGGGGGATGTTTACTTTGTTTCTCTGCAAGTGGAAACCGCTTGTAAAGGACTCGGTACCAGGTCGTCATTGTAACAAAAGCCAAACTCGCCATTGCAAAACCAGATAGCTTTTTTGCGTCTTTTCTTCTTCGTTCCATCTGTGCTCCTCTGGTGCTCTGTGTCCTGTCCTAGACAGTAAAGAGACGCACAAAGGTTCTGGCCTACATGGGTCAGCCCATGTGGTCATTCTCTTGCGGAGGGTGCGCGTCGCCTCGGGTCTTAGAGACCCAAATTGATGCTGAAGGAAACTCATCTATCTCATATGCAATATGGGTCAACATCAAGTTGCTTTGACTGGTGGCGAGTGTTCAAAACTGGCCCGCCTGCACAGTCGTATTAAAATAAAAAATTTTTTTAAAGTGCTTGTGTTGGTGTTATGCAGAAAGCCTTCTTTAATGTTCCTCAATATGTGTGTGTTTTTGCAGCACTTGCTTTCATTTATGGGCTTTTACAGCTGCAATTGTGTAGTTAACAGCCTTTGTTTAATTAAATTTATTTTTAGAGGCGTGCTTCACGTTGACTTTGAAGCACTGCGGAAGGAAGCAGTGCTCCTGTTTTATCACACAAGCAAAAGTTAAGTATTTTATTTTCATAGTAACGCTCCACAATAAAATTCTTATTCTATTCACTTCCCTAAGCAGACTTTCATTCCACACAATAGAGCAAATAATAAAGAAGGCAAGAAAAATAGTAATAGGGCAATAAAGGAAGTGATCATGAAACACAAATAATAGAACACAGCAGTGTGTCAATTATGATCTGTTTTCCAAGCATTTATGATAATGTATATTGCATGATATGCAAAAGGTCAGTGAAGGAAAGAAAAAGGTCAGCAGAATCCTCACTTTTATATCTTAATTATGACTGCTCTTAAATTTTCCACTTTGTAATTATAAATTGGAATCATGACTTTATTTTTGGAACTTTGACTTGCTACATTTGAAGCAAATTCTCAGTTTTCTTATAAGTTGTGCAATTCGTAATAATTTCTCTGAATAGGCAGAATTCTCACTTTCAGTGTCATGAATTCTGAGAGTATAGTCAGAAATGTTAAAATAAGAGTCAAGATACAATTCTGAGGATAACATCTAATTCTCCAGTCCAGTCAGAATTTTCACTTGAGAGTCGAAGATCTTACTAAACTGAGAATTCTGAAAATGTCAGAATTCATATTTTTAAGTGAGAATTCTGACTTTAGTCTGACTTTAAAGACAGTACCCCTATTTAACTATCAAATCTCTGATTTTAATTCTAGGATTAAAGTAAGAATTCTTACTTTAGAGTCAGAATGATGTCACAACACAGTATGGGTGTAAGGTTCAATATTTCTTCAAGTACACAAGTAGTGTTAAAATAAATAAATAAAGACATGGATTGCGTTGCAATGAACGTTATTTTCCAACTGCTAAAAGAAAGTCTAGGAAATGTATGGATGAGTAATGGACGATAATTCAGCCATTACAGAGACAGCACAAAAATAGTCCACGGTAGTACGCTAGCTCAAATTGTGATTAGCAAAGCTCAGCCAGGCGAAGCTAGACCCAGCAAAGATCACACCCCACTTGTCACCGAAATGCAAAAAGGGCTCGACGAGAGCCACGCTGTTCGGTTATTTGGGAGTTTTGACCTTCTGTTCAAAGATTTAACAAATGGCTGAGTGGCGCTCACAGTCTGACAGCATATGAATGTCCAATGATCCGCTATGAATATTTAATGAGAGCCTGTCTGCCTGCAACATCTCCGCTATAAACGATCATTGCGCCGCGCAGACACTCTCGCCTTCCACTCTTGCCACACAGACAAGCTCCATTATACGCCCCATTGGAGAGTCCTCGCAATATCGTCAAAAGTCTCAACTCGTGTCGCTGAAGGACAAATAAGTTTTCGCGCCCCTCGCTTTGACTCCCGCTTTCTTTCCTTGGTACGACTTGAGGTTGCAAATGCTCTTTGTCGCAACACTTTTGCTCACTTCATGGCTAGGTTAAATGAGGAGTCGTCACGCTTTACGCGAGTCTCTTGGGAAACATTGGTCAAGTCTTGGGAATTTAGCGCGCAACTGCCAATGTGGAGTCCATAAACTCCTGTGAACACATTTGTGATGTATTTGCAAGTACTCTGGATTTTAGAAGACCTGGCTAAAAATGTGACTTATATCAGTCTATCTGAGTGGATGCCCACCTCTCGGCAAGTGCTTTCTGATGTAAAACCTTCTGAACGTTGTAGTGCTGTCAAGAGATTAAAAAATGAGATTAATTAATTAGAATTTATAATCGATCTCTTTTTAATCTCATTGAGAAAATCCCAGTTTTTCCCATTTAGATACATTGCACTATAGCGGCAGATCAAAAGACTGAGAACAGAAGAAAAAAAAAATGCCGTCAGGCATTTTCTTTCTTCAACAGATGCAGTTGTAACCTTTACCTTCTTCTGTATTTGAGACTAGTCCCAAGTGTTGGCTGCAACCTTTAGTTTCCACCATCAAGAGGAATGCTGCTGTTTTCTTTTGTCGACCACAAAATAATTACATCATTCATCCTGTCCGTGGCGGACATGCTCAGACGCGGCATGTTTTTGAGTTTGGCCAGCCAATCACAGGTCACACATAGACGAACAGCCATTCAAACGAAAAAACACTCCTGAGGGCAAATCGGAATGTCCAATATACATACCATGCATGTTTCTGGAAATGTGGAAGGAAACTGGAGCATCTGTAAAAAAAAAAAAAAAAAAAAAACACGTGAGTAAGAAGAGAAAATGCAAACTCCAAACAGGAAGGCCAGGGCGGGAATCCAACCCGCAACCTCTGAAATATGAGCCATACGTGCTAACCGCCACAGTGCCACCCAGGTATCAACTCATTGCTTCAAATGTAGTTTTTTTTCTTTTCCCTTTGTCAGCAACGCCTTTTTCCAAAGTAGTTGAGTCTTCCATTTGAAACGCTGATCCCCAAGCACAAAAGTGTGCAAATTTGAGCAGAAATGTGTGAACGTGGTAGGTATCAGATGTAGTTAAAGGGCTTTCTTGGAGGAGGCTGTCAGATTATCTGAGGCCGGCGTGGACGTGCATGAAAATTCAAGTCTTGTGTTGTTAGGCACGAGTTATAAAAAGCCAAGTATGCCAGCTGTAGGCCGTCCCCAGGCTGCAGTTGAACTTTTTTTTAATAAGGTCAGAAACAAAAATCTGTTGAAGTCATCTTGTGATATGTAAACACTTTGGGAGCGGGAAATTCACCTCTCCGTGTTCTGTCTCATGTGCCTTACCGGCTTCTTTCAATGCCGGCGGTCTTCTCCCCTGGAAAAAGGCGGCGCTCATCTTTTATCTCCATTCCCAGGCATAGGAAGAGTTAGACAGAGGTGACGAAGTGTTCAGACTCTGTCCTGTACCTATAATCAAGTACGTTTACTCATGTACAAAAAAAAGGTCCGGTGAGCATAGAACTACTAATATGGCTTACATTCTTCAATGAAAGTAAAACCAAAAAAAAAAGACTGTCACTGCCTCAGTGCATTTCTGCAGCATAGAATCTCTACGCTTTGCTTTCTAGTCACAGGTGCATGTGAAATCATACAAATAACCAAGTATGTGAATATTTGTTTGTGTGTGTAGGTATATTAGTAAAAAAAAAATTGTGGGACTGATGACCCTTTTTTTATTTTACAATAAGCAAACATTAGCCAGAGTTGACAAGTTGCTACTGTTTCTATTTATTTGCTCTCAATTTGAAAACTAAACGTCCTGTTTCTGTCACCATTATCCAACATTCTGTGTGTATATGTCATCAGATGTGGACATTAAATATTTAACCTGCCTTTAAAACGGCTTTAAGAAATAAACATTAAATCAGATAGAAGGTATTCAAAGGAAAAAAAAGGTGTAAAAAAAAAAAAAAAACCTTCTCCTTTACAGATAAAGGACCATGTTTGTACTTTGTTGCTTGCCACCACTGGAGGATGTTACGGTAGGAGCACAGGCTTGTACGATAAGGGGAGCTTGATGCTCAGCACTAGACAAAAGAGTAGAAACCTTTACTGACAAAGACCCGAGCTTACCGCATATCTGGGACATTATAGATTAACGACAAAAAGACAGAGCTCTTCCCTGCATTTGTTAATCCGACCTCCGTAGAATCACTCAGTCTACCTGATTCTCCTCATTTCCCTTCCTCGCAAGACGCTTTTTCTACCCCCAACTTTAATTAGTTTGAGCGTGCGCCGCAGGAAAAAGTTGGTGCTCCTTCAGGTGATAAAACAGGAGCTGCCAGCCAGCTTAGTCGGGGTTAACAGAGTTGAGGGCGAGCGTGGACTCCCGGGACCTTTTCATCAGACCACAGAGGAAAGTCATGAGAAGGAAATGAGAGTCGTGGCCGAAGGAGCAACGGATTAACAAGACGCAAACGTTTGACTTTGCCTCTTTCTCACCACTGCAAGGTCCTAGCAAAAAAGGCCAATAATGGACTATTGTTTCTTGGTCACCAAATAATTTTAGATTTCAGATAAGATCAATTTAATATCGTTTGAAATGAGGTTGTAACATGACAAAATAGTGAAAAAAGTGAAGCACTATGAATACTTTCCAGATGAACTGTATTTGATACACCACTTAGAGAAGTAACAGTTCCTCTAAAAAATCCTGACTTTGCAGTGCAATTAGCATGTGCAAACGCGCTTTGCATTGGCCCTTTTCTGCTGCTTACATCATTCTTAAGACTTGTGATAACAAGGGGGGCTCATCACAGCATGACGAACTCACAAATCCCCGGGGATCCAATCAAACACCTGCTGTCACAACATTAGGTACGCGTCTAATGAGATCCAAACGAGGAGCACCATCAAAAGGTGAGTCTTGACAAGGAAGAAAACTCATGTGACCATCTCCGAATATTTTGCGACTCATTTGGTCAGACTGCAGCACAGTTTGACACGTTCTGTAAGATATAGCTAAAATAGAATAAAGCTTTTGAGCAACCGTGAATAGGCCCCCAATCGCACAACCGTTTTTCATTCTCGAAAGGTCAACCACCTTGGGCTATAATAGATGCTCAAAGGACAAACGTTCCCTCGTCAAAATACAAGGACGCCTTGGAATTCTTCTTAAAAAGAAAATGGCTGGCTTTCAAGTGGGGGGTTTTGAGTCTTTTTCCATGTGTTGACCCCAGTTCAAGTTGTTTGGTCAAAGTTTTTTCAAAGGCCTCTTTTTTTTTGAAGACTTACTATAAAAATGGTGTCTGAAGAAACTGCCTGACTTTTTACTTTTTTAAAGACATTTTTGTGCATCTTATGACAGAGACTTCCAATCAATTTTGTGTCCAGCTGACTTTTCTTCAATCTTCCTCAAGAAAAAGTTTGAAACATGGAATTTGCTTCAAACCACAATAATCAAGTATATTTGATGTTGGACGTGGCTGCTTGAGACATTCTGGTGCATTCTTTTATGAAGTATGTTCAGTAAATTTCGTTTGTTTCAAACTGATGCCTGGGACTAGTGTTGTAGACAAGACCACACCAATCGAGACCAGAAAATTCCTCCCAGGAAGACCGAGAGTATTGAAAGTGAGACAAGACCAAGACTCTAGAAGGTCAAGAATGAGAGAAGACCAAGTATTTTGGAGGTCAAAAATGAGCCAAGATCAATAATTTTGGAGCCCAAGAATGAGACAATACCTAAGAATTTTAGAGCTCAAGAATGAGACGAGACCCCAAATTTTTGGAGCGCAGAGACAAGACCCAAGATTTTTTGAGGTTGAGTACAAGGCTAGACCAGGACTTTTGGAGGTCGAGACAAAGAGAAGACCAACACTGTACGTATAGAGTAAAAACAAAAGAACAGAAAGAGCGGATCATTTAATTACGTTTGCAACAGAAAAAAACTACGCTTTGTTGATTTTGAAATGGTATAATGAAGCAAATCTTAAATCTGAACAATCGATCCCAGGAAAACGGCGTGGCATCTACATTATGCATTTTGCACTGATCAAACTTGCATTGATTTGATACAAACTCCTTCGTCTGCCCTGTCATAGACAGAGACAAGACAGAGTAAAAACACCTTTGATTCCAAGACTCTGAAAAAGAGGTATTGAGATCTGTTTTCCCGTCGAGACCAATTTTGATAACTCCACTGCCTGGGGTTGATTGTCAAAACCTTCCAGGAGGTTTTTTTTGAGCGTCTTTTAGCTGGGTCTCATTTTCCCCATTGTTTGCTCTGCAATTATTTTTCCCATTCACCGCTTTGTTAGCGAAATCACTGAATGTATACTCAGCTTTGGCACTTTGACTCATTGTTAGGCAACGCGGTTCTTTGCCCTTTCAAAGTTGGGCCAACTTTGCCGTTCTGCTTGTCTTTGTTGTGCCTTCAACTTACAACTTTGCGGAGCGTGTACCTCACTTCGAGGTCGGAATTACAATCCAGGACCAAGCACTTCAAATGCGAGGCCATGTGGACTATTTGGCGATGTACATTTTATGTGACGCACAGTCAGAAAATTATAGGAAAACCCCTAAAAAAGGTGTGTTGTGGGAAAGTGGGAGAAAACCTCAGAACTACTCACTCACCGCGCTGCTATTTGCTGCCTTCATGAATGAAAATCCTGATTCCGATTCGAGAAAATACCGCTCTAAGAAAATGTCATTCCATGTATGCGGAACGCCTCTGTTCTTCCACCGAAACTCGCGATGCTTTCAGCACTCTGCAGAAAAGCTGTCGCAGCCTTTATTCGACTTGCTTCTCCTGCCTTAGCACACCGCTAGCAGGGTGTCACTTTGAATATGACAGCTTGGATTTGTTTATTGGAAAATGCAGACAACAGAAGAATGAAATTTTCCAGTGGGCAATATATTATCATCAATCTCAATTTTCTTTTTTTAAAGCAAATCAGGCAGTCAGACAGACTTTATAGATCAAATTTGTGTTCCAGGCGTATTTGTTTTGCAGTGCTGGCCCATCGTGAAATGGCACATTTGTCATAAAATAGAAAGTTGGAGCAAAGTTTGAATGATGCTAAAGTTGGAGAGGGATATTGACTAGAAGGCATCAGGGATTGACTGGTTATCATCAGCGTCAATATTCCGCATTTTGATGGATATTTGTATTTAAATACATTTGGCAGAAGTTAACACTGCTTTATTTCATCTTTCATCGACTATCAGATTTAAAAAAAATAATTTTTGTCAAAATGTGTCTACAATTGCTTGTTAATGATGCAATAAAGCAGTGGAATTTTATTTTATAATGCCGTTTTTAACTAAATAATTGCTGGTAACCTGTTTGGGGAAAACTGACCCAGTTTATTATAAGGGGCGTGCAGTGTGCAATTTTTATTTTCTAAACTTCAGCATTGCTGAAAAGTAAAAAATATACTTGTCGTGAATTTGAATCTGTTACTGAAGAAAAAGGGCATTTCTGTTAGTTTTCAATTATTTTTTGCTTGTTTTGTTACCACAAAAATTTACAGTGGGGTTCCTTGGAAAATGTGCTTTCTAAAAGGGGTCCCTGAGTTTGTGAACCCCCGTCTTAAAGAGCTGTTAGAAATACAAAATAATTTACCAATTTAATCCAGTGGATTATTCACTTGAACGTTTTCTGTTTCCAGAAGTCTACAATAATGCAACACCAAGAAAGGGGCTGTATTTTTTTGTACTTTTAAGACACAACAAACTCTTTAAGTTGTCAGCCTGAACCACTAGCTTTGCACCTGCCATTTGGAAAACATAATAGAAAGATGTCAAGTGTCCCATAATTCTTCAGCCTTTGTGTCTTTCAGTGGAAGAAATGGTAGAGACCTTGACACCTGGAAATGGATTTAAATTGTGGGGGGGTGTATTAAAAGTCTCCAGTGGACATCTGGTGCACTCAGTTTTTTTTACCATGTCTATTGAACTCAAAAGTCTTTTTTTTTCTGCCAAAATTCTAAAGAGTTACTTCCTGTTTTTTTGACAGTATGTCAAAAAAATGTTTCCATTGCCTAAGAGTAGTGGTTCTCAAAAAGGGGTATGAGTTACCCCTGGGGGTACTTGAAGAAACTCCAGTGGATACTCAATATTTTAAATAAAACAAACAAACAATACTTACTGGAAGACTCAACATCACCTTGCTTATCACCTTGGATTTAAAATGTCCAAAAATGAATTGAAAAAAGTCAGTAGTGGTGGTGTTTTTTTTTTCCAAGCCAGATTCAATACAATGTCATGCTGCTCTTATAAAAGTGGTGACAAAAAAAAAACCTTATTCAAATTTTTCAAGCTGTCACTGACACAAGCGTTTTTGTTTTTGAAATGGATCGCTGTTAATACAGACAAATAAGCACTTAGGTATTTCTTCCAGACAGGCCTCTGCTCGAATACAAAAAGATGATGTGGAAAACACCGCCTGCTGATGATAAACAATAATTGCAAGCGATTTGAATCTACCCTGACTGTAGAAACCTTAACAGGCAGATGGATCGGGGCGGGTGGACTAAAGTGTTGGACGCACATAATGGACAAAGAGTCGTTATCAAATTCAAGCAAACTTAATGAAATGCATGAGTTCATCTTCAAGCCTCAAGCTTTCACGGCCGTAATCATTTCTTACATATCGCAACTCCAACAAATGTAGTGATTTACTATTAAAGGTACAAAAATATCTTGACACATACATTTGGGTGGTCTTTGCTTAAGACCCTAAAAATGGTATTAAAACAGTAGCATAAACTAGCTGTAGCATAAACTAGTAGCTAGCAAACATTGTTTGAGTATTCCATATATGACTCAGCACATTTTGATGCTGACATTCCGACAGTTGCCGTTCCTACTGATCACTTTTTAAGAAACTATGCTGACTCAAATGTGTTATTTCAGCTGGCAAATTTGTGTGTTGGAACAAATTTATCGGCAGACCTTTGGAGGAAGTGAAAGAAGAAAGTCACATGTTACCAAGCACAGTTTAAGTCCAAATTTTGATCAAAAATGTATAAAAGTTGGTCATTCATAATGAAGTGGAATTATGTTTTGCATTCTTCTGCGATTATAATTGTTTTTTTTTCCATCAGTAAAAAATCTATCTATCTATCTATCTATCTATCTATATTTCGTGTTAGATTTGAACTCACTGTCGCATATCCAGATGTGAAAAATACCTGATAGCTGCAGCCCTAAATCTTTTCACAGGGTAAAGTGGACGCGTATTAATGTGCATATGAATTTGAAGTGGCCAACTACATTTGTGCCGATAGTCGAACCAGTCCCTATCAGCACCTTTTGTTTAAGTTATAATTTTTTTTTTTTCAATTAGCATTTTCCACTGGACTGGAGCACCGGCGTTGAGTTAATCAAGTGACTGGTGTCACAATTACAATTTGCATGATGGAGAATGTGCTGTCCGTGCGCTACGCCGACGCTTCACCGGTGCAAAGACGGCCCCTTCTACGCTCCTGTCTGCTTTTGGAGGTTTCTCATAAGCAGATAGCAATCTGTCATATTCAAAGTGACACTTAATTAGTTGTGCAACGACACACACATGCTGCTGGGAGGGCCGCGACAATGAATGCGGGCGACAAAGCCGTACAATGTCTTAAGAGTCTCACAACACAGATTTGTGTAGTTAATGAACTCCACTCCGCCGTGTGATAGATGAAATAAATCATACTGTCATCTCATATGCGGGCTGGCAAACGCTAGCTGGGGGTTACATTATGCACAAGTCACTTTTGACTCGCGTCGAGTTCCGAGGAATACGGGCCCTCGTTGGCACGTTTTTTTCGCTTTGACTTGCGAGCGCTGTAGGGCGGCTGGGACCTTTACGCCGTTTGTGACAGATTTTGGCTGATAGTCATCTTTTCAAAAAAATAAAAAAGCTTCATGTTGTTAAATAACACTCGCCGGTTGAATCTTAGTCAAAGCATAAAAAAAAGGAGAATTGTGTCATTGACTGTAGCCTACAGCAGGGGTCCCCCAGCACCGGTCTGTGTATCAACTGGAACTAATTCTTTCTGCTTTATATATTATGTTTATTTTGAAAAACCTGTTATTTTGACAACCGACCATATTCCTTTTTTTTTTCCATCACTTGACATACAAATTTCACCCACAGAGTTGCAAAATAAGTAAGAAAGCCACGTCTTTGGGAAGGGGAAAAGGGCCAGTGAAAATACAGAAGAGCCTTCAGAACTTCAAAGGAAAAAAAGCTATTAACCAGCAAAACCAATTCCTGCTTGAAATAATGATTTTTGCATTGGCTGCGCAAGAAAACGATCAACTCTTGGAGTTGGGCAAAGACGGCAACCTTAAAAGTATTCCCGTGATTTCTGACATTCTATCTGAGTGAAGGGTTTTCTGCAACGGCAACATAACCAAAACAACACAGTCGACTGGATATTAGCGACACAATTTGGGGTTGCATTGTCTCCCATACTCCTAGATGTGCTCCCATTAAATTGGTGTTAATGGTGAGTTCAAATTTGATCTTTATATTAATTTGAAGCAAGATTCCTGTATTACAGACATAGTCGTTTTTATATAACGGCGACTTCATACAAGCTGTAACAACTACAGTAACTTCCTACTTTCATTTGGAAATGACGAGATCTGATTGATTTTTGATGGTGACATCCTAGGTACAACTTTTCCACTTGTTTACTTAGAATGTTACGAGTCAAGGTTTGGTGTGATGAATTTTTTGTATCCCGAATACTTCAACAAAGCCCTTTTATCATATCACCTTTAACATTCATTTTTTTTGTGCTCATATATAATAACTTTTTTTTCCTTCATCGGCAGAAAGTGAATCAAATGCAGACATTTTCATGTCAAAAGAGCCGGTGTCAGCTCTATGTCAAGGTAATATTTTGTAAAAGAACTTAATATATGCCGAGACAATATGAATGAATTTGATTTATACCAATTTACCGTGAATGCTTCACGGGTGATGGAATGGGAGTACAGTCTTGAGGTGAGTGTAGAATGCCAATGCAGGTAAAACGCTAGTGCTGATGTAATCCTTGTCAAACAATGAGAGGAAGTATGCAAAATCAATGTCTTCAATGACAGGGCGATCGATAGTTTGTTTCTTTGTTTTGGTTTGTTTTTTCACGCGGGCAAAAAAAAGTAGCCAATCAGATCGATTTCTTAACTTTGAGGTTAGAGCAAGAAAACAATCGAGACGTCTGGACACCTTAGCTTAACCACTGATTATTTCTACACTATCGCTAGCTGTTGCGCTACTTAGCTAATTACTGCAAGAACTTCAGAATGACTGAATGTGTTCCCGCGGGTTATTTTAATTTCCTGCCTGTGTCATGTTCTTAGTGTTTAATCCTCGCACAAGGATTGAACGAGGCAATTCCATGTATTTTCGGACCCCTAATCAACCTTTTTAGCAAAGGCGGAATCTCACCCAGGCATCAGGCCCAATGACATCAAGAGATAGTCCAGTTTGAATCGTAATCTATGTCATTTCTTCTGAATTTGAACAAGAACCCATTTTTTTCATTTGATGAATGATTCCTTCTTCAACTGCCTTACATTGACCACTGGCTATCGATCAGCTGAAAAAAAAAAAATACAGAGGAACCAGGGGTCCCCTGTGCGCCTATCTGCCGTGTCACGCTTGAGTCTCCAGCGGTGATGCCTCAGTGAATGTGCTGGCTCTCCCCTTGAGAAGTACTGACAGGTCATCTTTCCCAAGCAGACACTTGGGTGTCACTTAGAAATCAATGGCCGAGGTCGCGCAGCATTCACCGTTGCCCAAACCGCATTCTCATCAGCGGCTGTCCACCCGGCTGGACAGCCTTTCCTAGCCACTATAAAGGAATGGATTGCGCTTTTTCTTTGAAATACCTTTAAAGAATAGTATGAGATTTTACACATCTATTCCTGAAGCAAACCGTTTTGTTTTGTCAAACAGATAAAATAAACAAAGATTCACAAAGTTCTACACATGGGTGATCACATTCGATGACCTATATACAGTATATATATATATATATATATATATATATATATATATATATATATATATATATTTATTTATTACTAATCTAAAATAGTTTATTACTAATCTAAAATAGTTTATTACATTTGTAGTTTATTATAATCACAATCAAAATTACAATTCAGAAGAAGAAAAATCAGCTGTTCTTGAAATTTTCAGGAAAAGTTCTACTATGCTTGTAAATATAAGTGTTCTTTAAGATGATGTAAGTTTATTTGGGGAGAATTTAAGGATCAAATATATTAATGGTAATGTGTGAGCCCCTTTCTGATAATTGTTTCCTTTATTGGGGGAGGGGGGAATGCGCATAATCTTCATCTTTCACCACGACCACCTCGTCCTGTCCCGACAGCTTCTCCAGTCGGCCGGCTTGTCCATCTGTCACTTAACTCTCCCGCCCGTGCCCGGGGTGCGCTCGTCTGCCGGTTATTGCAAAGTGCTGCTGCCAGCTCACTCATTAAGCGTGTCCATTTTCACTCAGCCAGATGTATGACCCTGAAGACACAGCGCACGACTGGAGATTGACAAAATAGCTGACTGCGAGCTACCTTCGATCTTTTAACTTTCCCCTTATTATTTTATTTGTTTGCATGCATATAGCAACCCTTTTTCATACCTCGCATATCTTCACACTTGATGTTCACGCGTAACATGCATATCATAAATTCTGTTGATGTTGAGATTGCGTAACTTTTAAATACAGATTTTTAAAAATGCATTTTTATTTATTTATTTATTAATATGTACAAGGTCCCAAGTTGCTTTTGGAATAACAATTGTCATGTTCTTAGTTTTGTGGATTTGGCTTTCGTACTGGTTTAGCAGACATCCTCTTTAAATTGAAACAGTCTCAGGCTTTGTTTACCAAGTCCTGATTTCACCAGCCCCATTGTTTTGTCCTGATTTTACTTAAGTCACGTAAACAAATGTAAAACATGGGTGAAAAATGAAGTATTGCCTTCGTAGGTAGTTTTCCAATCAAAAAATACATCATATTGACCCTGAGACAATATTGGTGTTCTTGAGAAATATTTGACCGGTTAATACAAAATACAGTATTGGATTTGGATTGGACACATTTGGGTGGTCAAAGTGACCCAGGGACATTATAGCTTTTCCTCACAAACAACCATAACATCAGGATTAAAAAGAAATTGAAATGGTTTACTCCCGTTTTCACGTCTCACGGGAACTAGAACTACTTCCCGCGTTCGTGTCAATGAATCATGGGAAATGAAATTAGACCATGGCGAGTTGACTTTTCCAGCGACGAGTTGCCACTAAAGGACAGCTAGCCGTGTCGTGCCAATTGGCGTTTGGAAGAACCATCTTTGAGGACATGCAACTTCATAGAACTATGAATGCAATACACTCAGGAAAGCGTTTCCTGCTCTTGATAAACGTACAGGAAATGATAAAGGTTTTGGGTCAAGGTTAGTCTGGAGACCTTTATGAATAAATGATGATAGCTTTTAGAGGTGTGAGAGTAGCTACATGCAAAGAAGACAGACTGTCATTTCTCTTTGACCGTAAGGTCAAACTGGGCAAAATAACACCAGACGTTCCTTACGGAGCTTTGCAAGGTATCCGTGAATCTCATTATGGCTGAGAGTGGACAATTATTCAAAAAACAAGCTTGTTGCTTGACTCCCCATCTTCGTTTAATTTTTCAGGAATTGGAATGGAGTATTGGTGTTGACGTAACGAGCTAATCATCACTGCTTAATCTTTATTTTCTTCTCAAAAGCTGTGCTGTTCTCACATTCAGTTCAAATCAAACCCAAATGATGCAATGGCACTATAAGCGTTCATGGTAAGGAATGAGTTTTACATAGATTTAAAATCGAGCGGCAGCACCTGAGGCCCTCAGGATACTTTGGTCCAGCTCATCTACAGTTCTATCACCAGAAGGGAGGAAGTGTTCAATCATGTTCAACCGTACGGTGGTTATTTTGAGGAACCCCTACAGTATTGACTTGCTTTCAAAGCGAATACCGCGGTAGCTTATTTGAGCGTTTTGGTACATTAGCATTCCATGCACGTGCTGTGTGTTGCTTTGGATGTCAATAGGAAGTTTTGTTAACTAATGGCACTGAATCAAGTTTATAGCTACAAAGCTTGCATATTGACCATGCTTCATACACAGCTGGAAATTATTGACGCGGCTTCTGTGTTTACGTAACGATTCATAAAAATATCGGAAAACATTATTGGAAGGTTGTGCGTGGCAATATTGAATACTCTCGAGATCAACAAAAAAATCATTGTTGCTTCAATCAATGGCATGAGTGGCAAAAGTACTTGCGTGTACAAAGAAAGATATTTATGTTTTTCCTGTCACATACATCAAAAGGCCAATGATTAACCTTTTCCCCCTGTTAAGTAAATTCTCAACCAGCTACGCCCTAATTTTCAATAAAGCAAAAGACAACAAAAGATTTGAAACTCTTCTGTGTTTGATTAATTAAACTTTGGAATAACAAGTGTAGTGGTATCTCTAGACATATTTCATTTGCAACACCATAAGATGGATCATGGAACATCATGTTTTACTTTTGTACTTCCATCTCGTCTGTGTAAAAAATTGTTAAACTCATTTTCACAAAGTACAAAGTAAACAACCCTGATATCTTTTTTCAAATGTAATAAACAGTATAAATAGTAGCGATAGGAAAATGAAGCCTAATGACGCATTTTTTATATGTTTTGCTCTTGTAAATGGCACTGTTGTTTTGAAAATGCCATGGAAATTCACTACAGTACCTTTGCACTAATTTATAATTTTAATCAATTGCACCATCTAGAGGAGAAAAAAAAATCACAAGTCGTTCATGGGGCTTCATTTTCCCATCACTAGTAAATAGTTCTCAGACAAAGAAATAGTACAGATATCCGCCTAAGTGGGGTAGTTGGAGGAAGTCATGCGGAACTTGTAGTAAAAAGGATCAAGTTGAGTTTGCAATCCAAACGAAGCTTTTGACCTCGATTGGCCCGATGATGATGATACAAAAGCCTCCTAGCCAGGCTGCGTCAGTGCTGGAATGTCATCAGCGTTGAACCGGCGCGCGTCAAGCCCTCAAACGAGAGCCTTGATTTATTCAGGGCTCCACTGGCATCCTCAAATGTCCCCGTCTCTCTGCGTCAAACTCAAAAGATACTTGGGGCGTCCTGTGATGTGGAGCAGAATGCTGATGTCAGCTAAGCCCCATAGTTCAGCAATGCTGGCTACCTTTTTAGTAGCATTGGTGATAGCTTGACTCTTTTTCACTTTCCTGTCACTGCGATTCCCTCCATTTTTCTCACTTACTTGACATCCGTGTTACTTGGTTAATGATACTGAAAAACTTGCTTGATTTGAATGTATGTATTGTGCATTCAATTCTCCCACACGTAAGATGTGAAAGTGAGTGCTAATTGCTGCCTGTCTCGATGCTACGTTCCCGGCAGACGTCAAGTTGGTGGTGTCGTCTATTTTACCGAGTGAAGAGCAAGTGAAGTGAATGCCCAAGTCCGAAACTCACTGCCTGCACTATAATCGGACAACATCTGGCATTCATTAACAAAATGAACTGCCCTTTTGAATTTGTTTGAAAAATTATTTCACAGGGAATGCATCGTTAAAAAAAGGTTGATACCCACTGTCATAGAATTCACATCTTAAACATACAAAAAGACAATATTAAAGACTCGTCGTAATTTGACTTGAACTATTTTAATATTCCCGTGGTATAACACCACCCCCGTGAGCAATTCAGAAGAGGAATTTGTTGTGCGCGCAACGGCTAAAGGTCCACGCTAATTTCGGCTCTCAGCGAGCAAACGGCAAAGACACAGGCTATATTTATTCCGAGTCTTTCCGCCCTTTTGGCCTTGGCATCAGTATGCAAACGACGGGTGGAGGACGGCGAAAGTTGACGGAGTGCTCAATAAATATTCACTTTACAGCCGCATGAAGGCATAATCAGAAGGAGATTGCGATGGGATGCGGAGGAGCGGGAGGAAATGGTATTGTTTATTCCAAAAAATAAAAAAAAACAATCACCCATACAGCAGGTCTTTGTGATCCACGCACTCAATATGCATCTCGGCTGCCTCCTCACTTGCACTCATTTGAAATCGAGGCGGCTGAAGTAATTAAGCCATTTCTTTGTTAGATTTTGTTTTGTAAAATAAGTGAGCATGTCAGCCCATTGATTTATTCTTAAGTCCACTTTGACAGGACAAAATGTTTTACCACACTCTATACTCTGAGCAGCTTTCCCCTGCAGGCAGACAATCTTCTCCCATACTATAGGTGGCAGTAAATGGAGTTTACAGTATACAAACAAAACTACTCAATAACTGAGGTAGGGAATCCTAGTAGATTCATAAAATCGAAATTCTTCCAAGCGTTTTTTAAAAGATTCATTTCTTTCAAAATTGGTGCTCGCCAGGAGTTGTTTACCTTCTTTAGGTCACAGTAGTCCTTTCCAGGCAAATCATAAAGGTGTTTGTACCGGCGAAATTCCATAAGCAATAGTTCATCCGCCATGTTGTCTGTCATAATGAAATTCTGGAAGGTACGTGTTGTGGAAAATGTGGCCCGCGTGGACTCCATGTGGAGGGGCATGGTTGTCAAAATAACATCATTTTGGTGCATAATTACAAGTACAGCATTGAAATGCATTTAAAAAAAACAACAACAACCAAATACATTTGTTTATTTATAGTTTAAGAAAAAAAAATACTTCAGAAATTGCTTTGAAAAATACTTTATGAGAGGTGGCATATAAAGCATGTGGGACAATCAGCATGATTTTTAAGCTAAAATAAACTTGTTGGGCACAAGTGTTCTTTCAGTGACTATTTTCATGTTTTTGGATCGTTGCAGGGAATCTTCTCTCCCGGGGAAAAACAGCACCATGGTTATGTGCTCCACTTTGTCAACCTCATTTCCTGGAAATGCACAAAAATGCAAATATTGCTCCGCTAAGTACAGAATGAAGGAAGAAAAAAAAATTATATTTTTTCATACGCTTGGAGACATGGAAGATACAACTGTAGGCTTAGACTGATGCTGGTGGTTTAAATAAAAAAATACTCATACCTATTTTCTTTTGAAAGCATTTTGTTCAGTGCGTTCGTCTTCTCATTGCCTGCTACATGAAGGCTACGTGAGACATATTGATGTTGCCATTGTGTATTCATTGCTACGTGAGTCAGTAATGCAACATGTGGCCTAGCTATTACAGTTGTAGTCAAAAGAATCACTTTCAAAAGTTATCCATGGCATCACAAGCAGGCAACTGGGAATGTGGCCGTCAAAAGCTCAAGGCTACAACTTATCATAAATCATCATAGAGAATAAAAAAAAGAAAATCAATGCATTCACTGAAGAAAAAAATTCCGTATAGAAATATAGTAAACAGCATCCCCAACAGGAAGGCCAATTGCACATGCCATCCCTCATTGTTGGTGTCAAGAAGGCAACTGATTGGCATGCTTTTGCTCAAAGGTATCCTGTAACCATTCAAGACCAACTCGTTTCAGGTTCACCTTGAAAACCACCTACACGTCCTTCTACATCTTTGGAGGATGATTCATTTTATTTCAGACTAATAAAATCTAATTGCAAAAAAAAAAAAAAAAAAAAAAAACCACTACTACTGCTCACAAGACCGACTGGTAAATTTGTTCTTAATACTTCCTGAACATATTCATTTTTTATACGGTTTCTGTGTATGAAATCACAATAATCATATAGACTTTTATCAACTGCAAATACTGGCAGTAAAAGCAGGCTTTAGCACATCTTTTCGTTCTAAAGGTCTCTAAGGTGCTCACGGTAATGTATTGAAAAAGAAAATGCTCTTTTGTGTACAGTTGGAAAATGAAGGTGAAGGACAAGGAGGCCCTTGAGCCACTTGAAAACGCCAGACTTCAACGCAGACAGCAAGTGATGATAATCCCGCACTGAAGACCAGTCGATGTGGAGACGGACAATAAAGCAGACGGTCAAAGCCTTCGGAGATAAACAACACAAAGAAATAATCGATTTTAAAAACCTTTCAACAAAGTTAAGGTTTGGAGTTAGATTTAATTTAGTTCATTCTTGTTCATTATTAATTGGTTAATTAATTTGATGGAGATTTTTGGGCCATTTACTGAAAATAGATCTCAACTTGAAATACCTTCTAAAAATCTTGGTATAAGGGCTAAAAAAAAAGCATACCGGTCTCTCGAATCAATTAGCGTCTGAACTTTACTGTATTTGACCTTTAAAAGTGTCCGTGATAAACATTGTTTAAACGAGCTAGCCAAAACACACCCAGCTGGCCGGGGTGAGTGGGAGGGTACGATCGGCGCTCAATTTGATTCCTAAAATACGGCTTGGCGTCAGGGTTGTAATGAAAATGTTTACAGTGCCGCTTTGCATTCAATTAGTTAGCCGTCGCTCAAGCTCCTTCCTCCAAAGAGTGAGAAGCACAGGCCGCCGGGGCCCGCCAGCTAATTGGCCCGATTGGAGCACGCGCGGCCAAAAAGGTGATTAATAAACACTCTCTCCTTTAGTCTGCAATGAAATCATCAGTCAAGCAAAACGGATGGAAAAGATTCTTCTGCATGCATAATACACGCGTCTGAAGGAGGATCATTTTCCGTTGGGTACAAGATGATCATAATGAGCTCTATCAAGGAAATATTTAGATTTGGTGAACACTCGACTAGATTGAACATTTTCTTTCATTTTTCCTGCATTTATTACAGAAGGCGCGGTGTGTTTAAAGAACGATACATTTTCATTGAATGTTAACAAGCTAGCAGACTGATTGCAATCTTTTGACTATTTTTCACTTACTTACATTTTCAAATTTGATTAACGTTGAAATATGAATTATGCAGATCCTTTTAAGACTGTAATGAGCTTGTTTTGTTCTACCTTGAGCATTTTCAATCCATTTGTTTGCAATAGCGCTCGTTGCCGTGAATGCTGCAACACGCTTGCGCTAGTCAAGCCATCAAGTGTCAAGCAAGTTACCATGGAAAAAAATCCAGCTAGTCAAAAGTCAACTCATAAAATCTGGATCGGTCACAGCAATTTGGAGTGACAATAAAATGTTTTTTCACTAAATTGAACATAAAAAAACTGATACCTAAAAGCAATTTACCCAGAAAAGAATTCAATGCGGGATCTAGGAATTACTCTTTTAACCCTTTCAGTGCCAAGCGTTATCGGAAATGGCAAGCCGCTGATCGCAACTTTTGTAGCTGTCAAGAGCAACACTTCCATCAAATGGTCACACTTAATTACCACAGTGCTCAAAAAGCTTAAAGTTAAGTGGAGCACTGGCCATGAGTGTCATCATTCTATTCACAAAAGAAAAACAAACGTGGTCACTGGCAGACAAGTATTTTACATGAGAAGAATTCTTGTCCCTGGCAAGGAAGAGTTGATATTATCGTTTCAAGATTAAACGTTCCAATATATTGCTTTAAAATATATAACCAACATCAAGCAGAGTTAGTAGTGATGAGAAAAGAAGGTAAAACCTCATGAGGCACTTTTGATATCTTATTTGCTCCTTTTAGGTGGTACTGTTGGTTTATTGGCCCAAATTGGGCTCTTGAGCTTGACACATCAAAGGCAAAGGCTTGAAAGAAAAACACTAGAAGGCAAGAAAAATGACTATCGATTGTCAAAAGCAGTAGAGGTTCAAAACAGCACCATGCGTTCATTTCTACATGTTTGCAAATGAAAGCTAGAGTTTTATAATATGGAAAAATGAGGAACCTGCAGAACCCACAAGTTAAAACGCAGTGGAAATGTTCTCCTTTGCATTTGTTTTTACATTCAAGCGAGTGTTTCTCAAATAGTTGGGGGGCATAAGGTGATCCCAAGGGAGTTGCAGATGACTCCAGGGGAAAGGCTTTGTTTTTGTCATGTGAAGTGAATTTGCAATTAAAAAAAGGGGTTTTTTTGGGTTTTTTTTTTTTTTTTAGTTTCAGGCACTTGAATGCACTTTTTTCTGTTTTAGACTAAGCTGTAACCTATATAAACGCTGTAGAAAAATAACAGTTGTTGAAAGCTGATTTATATTGTTTTTTTCTGTTTGTCAATGTATGTCAAGGATACAGTTTCAGGCATATTTATACAAATTTTATAGATAATAATCTTATTTATGGTCAGCGTGGCAAGTGGGTGGGGGAGTGAAATGTTTTCTTTTTTATGAGCAAATTGATTGGAACATGTATGTACTTATTGCTTAAAGTTTTATACACTGGTGCTTTGGAGTTAGTGACGCAATTTATTGGTGATGGTGGTGTTCCTGATGGTGCATCATCAGCAGACAAATGAGTTGACGGTGTAAAGCGCTTTGAGTACCAGAGGTGTAAAAGTGCTATATAAATGTAAGTCCATTTACTTCTTACTCTACTGATTGAAGGCCATTTAGCTCTAAAAATATTTCGCAGGGGGCACATCATTGAGAAAGGTTGAGAACCACGGTTGTAGCCAAATGTCGAACGCCATCAGCTATTGATGAAGGACTTTAATATTCATCCTGAACCTGGAACTGGACTTCAAAGAGAAGGTGGGCTATTGTTTTTTGGGCGGTGGGCACAACGCTGTCAAATTGCGCGGCGCGGTTATTTAGCACGACATTCCCCTCCCACCCCGTCGCCATTAGCAGGTGCAGATGGCGGTCCGCCAGTCACAAAGGTGCTCACAGTTGTCTGCATTTTGGCAATGTGCGCAGCAGAGCAGATGGAAGGATGGTGTGTGCGTGCGTGCGTGTTGCGCTTTGTATGGAGTAGAATACACCCGCGGGCTTCCATGGAGGCATTTAAGTCTGCGGCACGCTGTCTGCACTCTTGTTTTCACCCAGTAATGCAACACCTTTACATGGCTTTCAGTCTGAACACTTTTCTTTAAAAGGATCAATTTATTAGATGAAAAAATGCAAAAAAAAAGAAAAAAAAAAGCTCCCTAAACCTTTTGTTATAATTCTACAAGCAAGCTGCCTATTTTCTTAAGTCTATATCCTCCTAATGTCCATGACAGTGGACTCAAATGAAAATCTGCGTCTTGGGAGGAAATTCAAATATAAAATATGAAAAGTTTTTTAAGCATATACATTTGTTTCAACAAGAGCTTCTGCTTCAACTATTATTTTTTTTACACCACTTTTCTACTACAGCAACTGTACTTCATCTTTTGTGGACAAGTTGCTTCACGTTTTGTTTTTGTTTTTTGTTTTTTTGTTTTTTGGGGTTTTTTTTTATTAATCAAAGGACAGTTACCTCATAGCAGGGTATATCCACTCCATCACTCCCAAAACCAGTCCAACCTTGGAGTCTGAAGCAATCTAACAACCCTAATACACATGCCTTTGAGTGAAGGCACTTTTGCTTAAAACTAAAACACTGCTTTTCTACATTTGGCGCTATATAAGGGCGTTAGGCAAAAATGTTACCGGACTCGTTGTGCGCTTGTGTCTGCCGAACCTACCATATATGTTGGGAGGGGTGGAGTGTAGGCAGACAGAAAAAATCATTTCAAGTAAAAATGGGCGAGGGGGAGTGGGAGCATTGTTAGCAGAATAAATTGAGTGAGCTACCATGCAGAAATGGGCGTGAAAAGTGAGGGATTATTTTTCTGAAAATGAGTTTTGGCTCCAAATATCTGTTAGGCCTCCTTGACTGTCAATTATCACTATTGGCCCTGAAAAAAACGATATCCGTCTATAGTTAATCTGTTCCGCAAAAGTCTGATGGTGTACTTTCTCAAGTCAAGACATGGCTAGCCCGTGCGCGCTTCCGAGGTTAATTGTCGACTTAATAGAAAATGGATGGCTGGAGGTGGTGCCATTCTCCCACAATGTCACGACCGAAAGGTCGGAAATCTCTAAGTTGACGCGATGTTGACAGCGTTAGGAAGCAAAAAAAAAACACATCCAATTTGTCACATCACACGTCCGCTTGTGTTCCATTCCCTCAAATATCATCCCCATTTTCTTTTGGCTGAAACAAACTTGTCGCCAGCAAATGATTTCATGACACGCTGAAATTGAAATTGACCTGCCCCTGAGTTCACGCCACCCGGGAGCCAATTTTGTCGGGTCCCTCGTCTGGGTGGTGTGGAACCAAGCGGCTCTGAGGCCACCTGTCACCTCGGATCAACGGGCACACCTGCATCTGTCACCGCGCCAGACGAGGGACAGGGGGGCCACATTTCAAATGAATAGATGGAGTTTGAAACGGCAAAATGACATTGACAGACCACAGAGACACGCGCATGTGTGCGTGACTTTGAATGTTTGGCTGATAATGGGAAATTGCGCCTTTTTTTGGTCTGCTGTGTTTTGTGATAGCGCGACGACCTCCGTGAAGGTGACTCATGGATTTGCTCTCTTTTAACTTGCTTTTAGGCGCCAGCAGCACTCATTAAACAGCTGTATAGTAAACGCTTTATCAGTCCAGGGTAGTGCTCATTTAGAAATGTGTGATGCTTTTAAGTCGGTTGTCCATCCCTAAGTCGTGGTAAAAAAAATATAAATGGTCATTTCATGAAAGAAAAACAAATCACAGGCTTCCTAGATTTAAATCCATACCATCAAACAAAGAATTCATTTTTTTATTCCATTTTTAATGAGACAGCATCTATGGTGTCAGACACAGCTAAGCTACAGTAGCTGTATGAACTCAGTAGCTAATTGAACTAGAATAAACCGACAGTTAGCTCACAGAGCTATGCTGGTAAAATAGAAAGAAAACAGTGCGGGAGTCACACCGTGCAGGAAATGGAAAACAATTTTTGATTGGCAAGAGAAGCTGAGTGCAAGTTAAAGCAATTGCAGGGCAGCAAAATGTGTCATCTGGACCTTTTGATCTTTTAGTTCTATGTGTTTTTTAATATCAACCCAGGCCAATGCATAATTACGTCGGACAGTTACTCTTCTCACGCGATAACGCGGCGAGTAGAGGCATGGTGTTTAGTCCTGAAGCCACAGGGGAAATATGACAAAAATCATCACCAGCCTCAAGAGAATTCACGTTCATCATTGGCATCAACTTGCGAGGGATTCAGACGCAGAAGTAATCTCTAAACACAGATTACCTTGACATGTTTTGACAGCACTCTTGACAAGTGAAAGCTGAGTTGAGGTTATCTGGTAAAGCCGAGACATTAATAACAGTGTGTTTACAAAGTGATGAAAAGCCGGATTGCTGAGAGAGGATGCATGGGAATCCTCGCGATTGCAGTACACAAATCAAAAGTGATGGACACAACTTTCTTTAATGACTATGTAAGGAGCGCCAGACATAACGTGGGGCAGTAGGGGGCTGCAGCGAGCCCCCACAGAAATGGTGACTGAGCCCTGTCTGAAAAAAATCAGAGTTTAGAAGTTACCGAAAATAGCTTCATTAGTATCTAGTTTATGTAGCATTTAAAACAGCGGATCATGAGGCATCAACAGCATGCACCAAACATGGACAAAAATTCCAACACGTTAAACAAATGATTGCATTCAGTAGTTAGTTCGGAGGTGGGCACATCACAAAGTGACAGAGTGATCTCGCTCTGATTGGCTCTTAGCTAGGAAATGCAAGATAGAAGTTTGAAAATTCCCCCAAAAACACATTTAGTAAATTAAACTCCTTACTTTTTGCCTGTAGTTTTTGTAACAGATGACATGTATTTGCCGGAGTCAAATCATCTAAACACCGGCTTGTTTTCCGCAAAACTCAGAAGTCATGTCACTCGTATCTCAAGGCACTAATGTATTGTTAATAGCTTTGCTGTTTGTAGACCCATGTCATTAATCATCTTAAGCTGCGTTTGACTACAAACAGCAACGAGCAGTAGGCACTTTCTACTCACTCACAAAACAAAGCCTGCTTCTTTTTTTTTTTTTTGGTAGGATGAAACAAAGTCAGCCTGTGATGATAGTGACACTAAATGAAATGCCAAACACTTCTTACTGGAAAATTATCCCGAGCAAACTGGCTTTTTACCAACTGCGTCACACAACACACCAAGTTTTCATCCTTAGTGGATTTATTGACAGCCAAATAAACAAAAAGAGAGACAAGTTATTCCCTTGTCTCGTTGACTTCAAAACAGCTTGTAATCCAATTTGGCATGAAAGTCTCAACGCTTATACAGTACTATTGGGCCATCTCATTTTAAACACAATATAACAAGCCGTTTAGGAAGACACATAAATAAATCTGACTACAGAGCAGGCTGTTTCCATCCATTTTCCGGTAACACAAGAATTGTTATTTATGTATTTATTTATTTATTTATTTATTTTATGATTAGGCTCACATAAGAGTGGTTCCCTGGAGTACGGTTTTCCAGTCAGATGCGGGAAAGGAGTTGGAGAATTTGCCTAAAAGCATCCCCTGACCGCTTCTTCTGCCTGCTAGAAGGAATATCATATATGCCGTGGCTATTAAAATGATAGCGTTCAAAATTCAAGTGGGATATGCACACTTGGGCCCATATCGCCAGTTGTTAAAAAGCTCAAGGTAGACATGCGGCCGGATTGGATTAGACCATCTGGAAATGCAGATGTGGAAGTGGTTGGCACTTTTTTATGACTGACCATGTCATGAATCCCACTTGGACCTCACTTGTTTTAACAACAGCAGGCTGTTTTTATATTTCAGGGTGAAATGCACCCATTCAGTGTCACGGGGGGAAAAAAAAAATGAAATCCACTTGCAGACTGAGGCATTCGAGGTACGTTGAGCACATGACTGAGCTAAACTGACTGAGCCCGCCCAATCCAGCATGAGCGCAACACTTTGTCCGGATGGCTCCCACTTGCCACTTTGCCTGTCAGATTGCTTTCACCTCTACCTGTCAGTCGGGGCCGGATGCTCCCGCCTGACCCGCGTGCGCCAACCAGACATGCAGATTACAGCCTTGCATAAATATCAGTTCCAAGGCCGTGCTATGAAGTGATGTCAGCGCGCCAATTAGCATTGCGGGAAGATGAGGGTCCGTGCACATCATCCAATTGTTGCAGCAATTAATTGTTCAGCAGACACTCTAGGGGGGCTTTGTCCACAGCTAGCTGCTAATAGTGAATGCCATAACAACCCAAGATTAGAATTCAATGGTACTAATATGGTTCAAAGCACACAAACGTGGTGTTGGCACGGTAACCTTAAAAACGCCACATAGTTGCTTTACTTGTTTTCAAGAAGTAACTCAGTTACCAGATTTTTAAAATGTAATCTGTTATCATTTTTGCACACCTTAAATAGAATGACCCCATTTTCCGAATGTTAAACTCATACGATTTTCATACACGTTGAATAGGGTGACCAACTTAAACTTAAATAACAAGTTTACTCACTAGTCAGTCTGGTGACAATTTTTGAGCTAGTGCTAATGCTACATTGCCCTCGAAGCATTGAGGATTTCGAGAGATGTTTGAGATGTCCAACTGTGTGAGTGGTAACTGAACACACCTTGTCAACAGCTAAATGCAAGTGAGTACGGTACTTGCTTCATTTTTCAAATCTACACAGCAATCGATCTTTAAATCAAGCGCTTTTTGGGGGTGCTGGTGGTGCAAAACCTTGTTCGTACAACTGAAAATTAATTGGCACAACGTAAAACGCTGTCTCACATTGGAAACGCTCAGCAGCGGTTCATTTGACTACAGTAAACGAAGAAGCAGGGAGTATTTTGCTGTAAACATAAATGTGACAATAAAATGTTAATTGGTTTATTGTATGAATTGCTATGACATGAGTATGATTGACATATACATGGCAAGGATGGCAATGACAATGATTTGCTTAAAATAAAAAAAATATAAATAAATAAATAAATGGTTAAAAATGGGACGTCAGGCAGCTACGTCGCTCTTGTGGCAATGTGCAACAAAGTGCCAGAGGAATGCCAGCGGCTCAGAACAAATGTCGACATGATCAAAGAAACCGATACCCTCACGACTACTCTTCAACAATCGCCCCTCAGTGGGGCAGGGGCTTTACTGGTTTGTTGCTGCAGTTGTGGTTTTACATCCGGCAGGTCCCTTCATATCTTTATAATGTCCAGTCATTTAAATGAATTTGAACTGTTAAAAAATATGGAGGATTGGTGTATTCTAAATGCTTTCATAGATACAGGGGAACGCTTGTGATAAAAAGAAAATATATGATACTGCATTTGTTATTTGTCCCAATAGGAAAGCTTGTTACCCACTTTTTGTACCACAGTAAGCCACTCAACAAAATCCACAAAGCCTTGTTTCTGCTAATGGGAATTATTGAAGCATGTTGGTCTTATAAAGTCCCCTGGCTTAAGCCAGTGATGGAGGCACACCCCCTCCTCCCCACTCACACTTACATCCACTGGCCATCCGGCCCCCAAAGTCACCCGAGGCTCGTGAAATCCACAGTTCAGTCGCCACTTACGACCCACAATAGACTCGCAGTCGACCCGGGGCGATCAACAAGGGGATGGACACGTCCGGCGGACCGTAGCGACTTCATTAACGCCGGTACATTAACTGCAAATCCAGGCAGACACTCCCCATCCTACACCCGCCTCCCAGGTCTTCATCCGGACTATCAGGAGAGACTGGAGCAGAGGGTCAATCTGCAATAAAAGGCATCCGTTTTCACGGGCTGGAGACCTCCCACACTCCCTCTCTAAGCCATTAACTTCACCCTTTCCTGCTGGACACAGAGGCTATTCACTGAGCTCCCGTAATCCCATGCTTTGCCTTCACCTGACCTTCATACGCCCGTGGAAGAATGGCGGATGTGTGCCTGGAAAAAAAAAAAAATGAAGACACGATGCCTTTGCCCCACACGGATGATCGAAAGCGCTTAGCCGGCTTGTAGCTTTCAAATTTACAATGAAAAGATGCGAGGAAGTCGCATTATTATTGTAAATATTAGCTGATATTAGCTAATGTTAGCTAGCCATTTCATGTTTGTGCCACACTTTAATAGATGTATCTCATTATGTGCATGCCAAAATAGTTTTGAGCTAATTTAACATTTCTGTATCTTCAAATTCCAAAGAAGTTAACATTGATCATATTTTTGAGCTCTGATGAATCACAATGAATCCTTTAATTAAATAGGTGACAGCCCTAATTTATTGCAGTTGCTGTTGGAGAACAAAATCCCACACAATGGGCGCAATGCAAATATCAAGCTGGCCTGGACTATCTGATAATGAAGGTGTGGTGCGAACTACGGGGTGTGCAGACGACACCGTATTGCAAATTTTAGGCAATCAAGGTTGCACTGACGACCAGAGGGATCGATTGACAAGAAACCCAAGCCTACCTCGGCCTTCCTCGGGCTGGCTTCGCGCTTACATTTGAAGTTGGGGAGTAAATGTTTTGATGGACTGACAGCAGCGATAAATGAAGCTCTCACTTCCTCCTCATGTGGGAGTGAGTTTGCCCAAATTAGCAGAGTGCAGCTGCAGGGGCTTACATTTGGATGAATCATATCAAAGCACTTGATGCAACTGGCTGATTGTTAATGCGAGGAGATGCAGAGTGTTGATTTGAGTGCAGCGGCTGTAATAAACACACACCCACACTTTTCTCGATATACCTGAACATGCTTGAAATAACCCGGAGAAAAAGTTTGTGTGTAGTGGCTGGTGAGCAGTCAAGTGTGAAACCGGGCTGTTTCCCTCGCCAGCAGTCAGCCGGGTTTCATCGCTACTCAGCGCAAGGCTCTTGAGGATGAGTCCAAAAAAAAAAAAAGCCATGTATCCCTTTTTAAAATAGTATTATTAGCATTGTTATTTTGTTTAGATGTTATCATATTAAAATTCAATTTGCAGTTCTTTTCCAAAATGTCCTTTAAAGCCTTTAAATTTTGGGGTCAAAAAGTAATCGATTTAACTTTATGGGTTATTACTTCAAAACAAAATGTTAGGTCAAATTTGAAAACACACACACACACCAAAAAAAACCTAAAAAGTGAATTGTTTTGTGCAACACCCTCATAAATTGAGTGGATTTAAACAAGCTATAAGACTTGGTTGTTCCTTTCAAAACAAATATAAAGATTTATGTTTCATGCATCATTCACTTAATCCTACTTTTTGGTTAAATAAATAGTTTTTTTTTTGTTTTTTGTTTTTAAGAGTTGATTGCATTTCAATCCCCGTTGGTTTATTTTTGACCCAACTCTTTTTGAAGCCCACTGTATATCGCCTTGATGGTGACAGAAAATGTCAAGCATAATCTCCCGTGTATAAGAATAAATATTAAGTAGTAATAATTTATGAATGTGATGCTTGGCTGACATTTTCCTACTCATGTGATAAACTATTATTTGAATCGGATGTCACGCTGCACATTTGTTCTTCATGCGCGGATAACACACCGCGGAAAGAACGTTATTTTTGCACTTCCCAAGGGAGAAAAAAAATTGGTAGAAGATGTGGAAAGAGAATGAAACAGCAATTGAGTTCCGGGCAAACATGAGTGTCCTGCAAGGTGGAAAGATGGCGGACGAGTCCCTGGACGCCGCAAAGCACTTTGAGTTGCACTTGCACTGTTCACCTCGCGTTTACGCAGACAAATGGAGACGCATTAGTGAAAAGGTGAGTGCTCTCGCTGCGCATGTGTGCTTGCGCGTGGGCGGCTGTTGTGTTTGTGTGTCGTCGAAATACAACGCAAGCGTTCCGAACGATTTGACCATCGTATTTGAAAAATACCCAACGGATTCAGGGCCAGTTAAGGAAAAAAAGGTTTGCAGTACTCCCATTTTATTCTCCAGGCTTTATTCTTGCTTTAAAGTTATTATTCTGAGAATATATATATAGCACTACCCCTTTATTATCCTGTATATTCTTTCAAAACATCAAATAACTAACTAGAGTTATGCTTCAATGAGTTCAACTACTTAAAATGCTATGCAAATATCAAGCAAAATGAGAAGAACCACTGCACCCTCTACAGGTGAAGAGGGGAACATGCCGCGTTCTGAGTTTTTGATAAAAAGTATGCAAAACATCATGTTGCCATGTAAGCATGCACGCTCTCAACTAGAGCCTAGGTAACTATGCACGTCGTTTCCCCCTTAAGTATGACTTTACATAGCTTGTTTAATAATGCAATAATGTTGTAGAATGTACTTCACCAGGTCGAGACTATGAATTATGAATGTTTGGCCATCTGATGCTTTAAAAGCATAGTAGCACTAGCTTTTATGCAATGAGATGACATAATCGGCTCCTGATTCATCATTTTACAAAAGGTTTTCGTTTACTTAATCAATGCAAATGGATGAAACGAGCCAAAATCTGCCTAGCCTGAACAACATCTAATGCAGTGTGCTCTATTTTGTTGGTTCCACCTTTTGTTATATTGGCACTGGGATTTTTTTTGTATGCCATAATGATGTGATTTTTGCATATCTCTTATACCTTAAATCTGAGGGATAGAAGCACCGCAACGGCATACAACCTCCCACACGAGTTTACTTTTGATGGTTCCGAACATAGCGCTGTTGTCTTTTTTCGCATTCAAACAATGTTCTATTTGTTACTTCAGCAGTGACATTTTTTTTCCTCGTGCAATTTTTGATTTGACATTGAATTTTTTGTAGCAAAACAAAACATAAGTTTTTATACTGAATCTTATAGTTTATATATATATATATATATATATATATATATATATATATATATATATATATATATATATATATATATATATATATGTGTGTGTGTATATGTATATAACTACAAATTTATTTTGTTCATTAAAACAAAACCCTAACCCTAATCCTTAGCCTGTCTGCGCTGAGTATGATCCTTAGTTGGTAGCCCAGCGCCATGGGCACGGAGGAGGTTTTCAGATGTAACGCAATGCTCTGTGATGCACCAACGTCAAAGGTTTGCTGTCACTATCTACTGTTTTCATCACAGCACTTGCCAGTGGGGTTAATCTCGGATTGAAATGGCAGCAGTAACCTTCAGGGAGTCTCAAATGATAGTGGCAAACAAGAGAGATGAAAAAAAAAAAAAAGGTAATGCATCCATTGGAAGATGGAAGCCGCTGAGGGAAGAATGCGGTTTGATTGATCGCAACATTGCAGATATCCACGGGGCATTCCAGCCAAGTTGGATCATAGCTCATATTGATGGGTATTTTTCACACTCAACGTCTTAACAAAGTTGAACATAAGTGGTCACCGTTACATTTCCCCGATAAATAATAATTCTCCAAAGCGAGGGTTCTTAAATGGGGTTGTAAGTATCCATAGGTGGCACTTAAGGGATATGGGAAATATTTAACCGGGTTCCTGCAGGTAGCAAATTGAATTTAATGCCGTGACAGTCACAGTGAATTTTTGTTTTCAAATTAAGAGCAAATGAACTGGAAAATGAAGCAACTAAATAGTGTTACCGTGATATCTTTACTAAACTGAGAGGTCTGGTTGAAGAGGATTTCTCACGGCAAAGATCTGAAGAGGTTTTGTTTGATGTTTGCCAACTTACAAAAGCAAATCAAAGTGCCACATTTGCGTTTCATTTTCACAAAAGTAACTTGTAGTTTTGCAGATAGGATGTTTTGTTATCCATGGAAAAAAAAATGTAATTGGCTTATGATTTTCACATGAACAAACAAGGCTTACTGTATTTTCCAATAGAAGACACCCTATATAAATCAGTGGTTCTCAATTTAATTCCAAGACGTAGCACCTATGAATGATCTTTTAGCCAAGTACAACCTAACCTGAACAAAAAAAAGTACTTCAAAAAACCCTGTGTTGTACAGTTTTCTGATACCCGCAGAAACACTGCTGAAATCTCACGCCGCCCCTGAACTGACTTCACATTCCCCATTTGAGAAGCACTGCTGTTCATACCGAATGTGAATGCTTGTTTGTCAACCTGCGATCGGTCGACGACCAGTCTAGGGCATCCCCCATTTCTTTGG
Organism: Hippichthys cyanospilos; assembly: GCF_059441005.1. Lineage (NCBI taxonomy): Eukaryota > Metazoa > Chordata > Actinopteri > Syngnathiformes > Syngnathidae > Hippichthys > Hippichthys cyanospilos. Next base: position 14,026,170 of record NC_142373.1, on the reverse strand, counting down.
ACAACATTTACCTCCAGCACCAGCTCACCCGCATCCCCGACGGGGGCAAAAGCGAGGGTTGGGAATGTGATCTAGCAGATGGCAAGAGAAAGCCGGGACAAGAAGTAATGGAAACATGACGCTAAAACCCCAAGCAGCCGTCGACGCCGCAGTGACAAGTTGCATTCCCGTTTCGCCATCTGAGCTCAACATCTGCTGTTGCAAATGTAAACAGCTCGTGTTAAATGGTTTTCCCACTTTCTTTTCTGCAGCGCCCACCCTCCACGTTGATATCTGTATTCCAAGATAGCGTCGAGTGCAGCAAAGCGCTTTGCGTGGCTTGCGCGGCAGCCCGGCTGCTGTCATCCTAAGTTATATAGTGCCATAACTGGCTTTCGGGGCTGCTGAGTGGGAATAAATGAGCATAAATTCAAGCCTATTATAACTCAGTGTGCCATCAAGATGATGTTCAAGCTGTTGCTTTAAGTTAACGCGGCGATAGACTTCGCCTTTTTGCGCTGACATAATGTCCCAGCTCAGTAAATCGTCAAAGGCCTTCGTACACGGTGGAACTTTGGGGGATGGCCTGCCACCTTTTGGGGGTATGTGGATGTTTCAACTTCCATATTGTGGTCGAGTTTTCCCTCCGTTGTTCTGAAAATAAACAGCGGATGTCAAATTGAACGCTACAAAAAAAAGTGCACGTATTGTCACTTATGGACTGTTTGGGGATCCTCATTAGGGTTATTGGTCGGGAATAAATAAGTGGTTCTTTTTGAGAAAGGTTTGCAGTAATTGGGTGGGTTATATGCTTGCCTGGTGATTCCGTGTGGATTCTGCTTACATCACGATACGATAAATATCGTATTATGAGAGAAAACCATCCGTCATACAAGTCCGTGTATTATCCATTCATTCATTCATTACACCAGTGCTTCTCAAATAGTGGGGCGGGCCCCCCAGGGGGGCGTGATGTGACTATTTTTATTTTTTTTTAATAAGGGATTATTGCATTTAATGTCAAAAAAAAGTAAAAAAAAAAAAACAGTCCCAAGGATGCATGAGATGCACATAATACACAGATTTAGCTTCAGTTTCTTACCATTTAAAAATAAAAAGTAACGATTTTTGTGGAAATAAAAATTGTCATCTTATATTGTTTTTTTAATCTTGTGGCCACATTTGCAACCAAACAACATAAATGGGCTTTAGAATTCAGTGTGTTATAATGTTTTACGCAATTTTTGGCGTGATTTATTTTTCCCATTTTTGTTTTGTGCACAAATTCAGAAATCTCAAAATTAGTCTTTATCATTACTTTTTCCAATTTGGTTCTTTTAACGAATCTTAAATATTTTTACTTCCTGCTCTGTTTTGAAAAACAAATGATCAAATAATACACAAATTCGTGCAAGATAACCCTCCATTTAAACCTACCCTTGAACAATTCTTTTATCATCTTCCCTTAAGTGCAAAAAAAAAAATGCCAAGAAGAAGGTAAATTGACCCAGTAACCTCAAAAATGGACAGAATGTGTTTGTTGAAATAAGAACGTGAAAAAGAAAGTATTCCTCAGAAGTATTATGCTGATAGTTTTGTTGCGTGAAGGTCCATCCGTCACGGCTTTCTTGTTAAGCACCCGCCGGAACCACAAATGGGCACTTTGTCAGATAATGAGACACACCGGCAGCTCCCATTGTTTTCTCACACCTAAACTCGAAGACGCGGGCATCAAACGGCTTCTCTGGCTCTGGGAAAAGTTCACATTTGCATTTTGTATATCAGAGGGTCACAGCTGCCCTGCTCGGAGGGCGCAAGGAGGCCTGGAATTTGTTTGCGCCCAAATTGAAATTGGAGGCATGCAACTTGAAAACACACAACCAGATGAGCAGTAGGTCCTCTATATTTTTTTCTTTGAATTATTAATATGTTGAGATATTCATTATCTGGGTGTGAAGTTAAGTCACTGTTCGATTTGACATTGGAAGCTTTTCAATTTCGCTTTGCCCATCTGTCTCGGATCCAAGCCCAAAATGGCCGCCGAGCAAAAAAAATGTGCTCGCTGTTCAATTTCTGGCCTTGGTGCTGGGGACATTTTAGACGTGTCCACCCAAATTGGTATCGATGAGTAATGCTTGTGTCAGACAAGAAATGTTTGTAATTTACCAGGTTGTGTGAATGTAGCATTTTGGGCAATGTTTTGATGTGATATCGCCTTCAGAAAATCCAGTCGAATAGAAACGCCTTTGAATTCAAGTAAACCCGTATAGCGTCGTTATTAATAACATTTTTAATATGAGTGTGTTTAAATTTGCAAACAGCAGAGATAAACCGCTGAGTCGGCCAGTGCCGAGAGATATTTTTAAGATACGCGACTCGCCCTTTGAAAAATTGCGTCTCAAGCAAAATCACCGTCTTCCAACCTTTCGCTATTTAATCATTCGTAAGAACGCATTCCAAAAGCGCGAACAGACAAATGACACAAAAGTTGTCATATCCCAGGAAAACCGGTCCGAAAGTGCTTTTATTCGCTTGAACTAAATCAGCATAAGCTCAGTATGCAGCAAAGAAGGTTGGCAGAAATGAATCTCCAACTTCGCAGTAGGAGGTCATTTTCAAAGACAATTGATCTCAACTACATTTTTAGATCTGAGTCACAAAGAAACAACTGGCAGCCATTCGTCAGTCATCAGTCGCCATTCCATCTCCGATTGGCGTGAGCCAAACCCCGAACCCACATTTTCTGTTGAGCATCTTCAACAAATAAACCAAGTCTTTCTGTTCTCTCTCTTTTTGGTGCGCCTCAGCGTTGTATTTCCCGTGCTCCCAAAAGATGAAACGGTGAGTGAAATATGGCGGGACTCGGCAAAGACAGGTGGCTCATTATCCATCTCATCAGCGAAAAAGGAAACGACGAGGAAAAAGGACCACTGAGGTTTTCTTTTTTGACGTCAAGAAACACCTCGTCTCCCTTTGAAATTTATTGCCGTGCGTAATTAGCTGCAAGGACAGCGCTGGAAAAAATCCTAATGATGCTTTCTGACTTTGTTCCTTCCGCTTCCGTGAGGTAAAAGGTTGGGAAATATTGAAAAGGCTCTCTGGGTCTTGAGAGAATTACTGCTATTATTTTAAATGTCAGGAAGAAAGAGGGAGGAGAGTTTGTGGAATCTTCATTAATTGGACAGAAACAAACGAGCTCGGATTGCTTTGGAGTGGAGCTAAAACCAGTCCTCCAGTGTTTTCAGCACCTCCGTTCATTTTTTGTACCCTGGATACCCGCTTATTTAGTGTAAACATCAGGAAAAATTCATCACACCGATCGTAGCAACAATTGTTAATGCTTTAGAATGTGGTGAAAAGACCAACTTCTAAATAAACCTAAATAGCTTTCCAGATAATAGAGTACACTAGTATGGACACAAATACGTAGCATAACAGCGCACTGTTACTGTTTTTAAACAACACAATGTTGTGAAATCATGTTTAGTTGTCAATTAAGGGAGCTTTAATACAACTTATTTACACCGGTAATGTTTTGTGCAAAGCCTGTTGCCGGCATTTAACAATAGGTCTAATGTTATGGCGATGTCTATCATGAATTAGCTGCTAGCACCAATCAATCAATCCAATTTTATTTGTATAGCCCTGAATCACCGAAGTCTCAAAGGGCTTCGCAGATGAAAAGAGGTCATGTCGAGACTTGTTTCGAAAAAAAGAAGTCACACAGAGACATCTTTTCCGTGTAAGGTACAAAACGGCATCCCCAGTCAAAGCTCCCAGAAGGGGAAAGAAAAACTCAAAAACCCCAATTTGGGGAAAATCAGAAACCTTCAGAAGGGACCACAGGTGGGAGGAGCCTCCTTCCAGGCCCAAAGCTTGAATCGGATGCGGCATGTACCAAATACAGACAAATAGATACACAATACAGACAAATACAGGTACACAATATAGATTACAGAAAACATAATGTGCTATATAGTGCAATGATCGCCACTCAAATGGCCCTTAAACGCTGGCGAGAGTAATCAGATTACTTTTCAATGGCTGTTTGACAGAAATGACTCAAGTGACTCGGTTTCTGTTCCTACTGATCATTTTTTGACAAAGCAGACCGACCCAAATGTGCTGATTTTGATAGCTAAAATCCCTACTGTGCTTTTATTTTACTCTACTCGATAGATGCAGCCGTACTTTGGAGACTCACAAAATGCTCGGGATTGTTTGTGAGTCACCTTTTAGAGTTATTTGCACCTAAAAGCAAAACAAAAACTGTAGGAATAATGGGCTGTCACAGGGCACACGGGAGGGACACCATGGTGTGTAGTCTGTTTTATCTTGAAAATGAAGTGTGAAGGCGACCCAGCAAAAGTGTTTTTCACACAGCTGGTTTAGCATCCTAAAAACAAAGGGTTGACTTTGCTCTCATTTAAAAAACATGTCATTCCTCCACTTTCAAATTGAACGCCATCGCAGTCGACAGTTTAAGTACACGGACTGTGTCTTCCCCTCTCGTAAACCGCATGGAAGACAAATCCACTCAGCCCCCTTGTCACTCCCACGTTCCTCTTTTGCGCCAGAAGAGCCGAGCATCTCGCGCGGCATTGATCGAGCGCGAGTTGAACCGGGGGGCGCGCTCGTCTTGCAAATCAGACGCCGCTCTTAGAAGGATGATGCGCTTTCATAACGAGTCGGAACACCGCTTGATAAATGGCAGTAAAAGCAAGCCCCATTATGATGGATTATCGGAGGAAAAAGGAGGGAGGGTGGATTCCTGACCTGAGGCGGTACAACTCGCCACAAATAAAAGCACCATTAGTGAAAAAGTGGCACAAGGGAAGCAGACAGGTAGAAGGGCACTCTGTTGGCTTTTCATCCTTCAATGTCAAATCATGATAAGCCACACGGCCGAGTGAGCGTTTCCAGAGGAATGCCGACTGCGAAACCAAGATGGCTGAGCTGCGTGCGTGTTAAAAGACCAACCGGTTGTCAGTCAGGTTGCGATTAAAGTGACTGGGCGCCATCAAATCTTCGGTTGACCTAAAATTCCTTTTGGCGAGAGAAATACCCCGAACTGTAATGATTGAGCCCTGAAGCATTTTTGGCGAAAGAAGACTAAAAGACAAGAAAAGCTACGTAAAACCGAACGTAGAAGATGAGCTACGTTTAGACAAGGCCTTTGCCAGAAAAAATTGCTGCTGGAGTTTTGACGTTTCTAGTTAATAGTTTTAATTTTTTATATTCTATTTTTCAATATTCTATTTTTTAAAACATATATATGAATGTACAGTATATGTGTTTGTGTGTGTATATGTATTTATATATTCGATTCAGTTGGACTGATGACAGTTTGATTCAATATTGAATCAAATCGTCATCAGTCGAACTGAATCGAGTAACTCCCATTTCAAATCAAATAGTCCATATGTACAGTAGAGGTAGGTGGTTTTTGTATGACAAATTAGATAATGGATAGATTTTAAAAATAAAGGTAATCAAGGGCTTGGCAATAAATCGGTTAACTTCTCATTTTAAAAATCAAATATTTAAAAACGAGCCAAATTATGAAATTGATCTTTTGCAAAAGTGGCAGAATGCTGGACAAGTGTTTTACAAGAAGTGTTTACAAAAGTTACTAACAAGTCATTCTGTGCCAGTCGTGAAAATCAATCATTTTTGGCGGTATTGCCTGGCCCTAGAGGTCATTTTTTACGGAAGAATTTCGCGCGTCGTAACTTGGGGTTCCGCTGTACGTCTAATTCGAAGTCCGGCACAAGTGAAAGCAATCCACGAGAAAGTCTGTCGTACGCGCTCGTCTCCGACGTCCGTCACGCCAATAACAGCTCTATCTAATACCGGCGTGTAATAACATTTGTTTTCCTGACATGGCAGTCATTAGAGCGAGCGGGGGACCACTCTTTGCCGGCTCCAGTAACGAGCAGGATGCGTCACCAAATGACATTAGCGTCATATCGATGCCAGCCGTTGGCCATCCATCCAGGCATCGCTTCCGTGCACTTGCGCTGACCTCCCGAGAGCACGGGCGGCCCAATAAAGACCACTTGAAATGATCCATTCGCACAATTTCAAACATTTTGCATGGAACCGCTTGAGGTGCTCCGGGGAGGCGGCAAACCTCATTTTTCTCCCAAATATGGTTTTAAACACATTTCCCTTCAGGTCCGCTATCGGCCCGAGAAATGCACTACAATTTTGTTAAGATGGAAGAAAAGCTGAAAAATATGTTTTATTAGTTTTAAGAGAAAACTGCAAACTTGGATAAATACATAAATGTTAGTCATGGAAGTAATAAACCCAAGACTCATTTATCAAGAGATTTGATTTATTAAAACAATTATCCCGTGGAAAATATTTAGACAACGATAATGCTTACTGATTTCCAATTCGTTTGAACGCAAATTTAACATTTACAGCTTGTGCATTACTTGCTTAAATGTCTCGATTAACTCACTCAATCCCGAAGACGTATTTTCAAGCATCTTTTATGAGTCTACACATTAATGGAATTTGTTTGTTTATTCATATATATATATATATATATATATATATATATATATATATATATATATATATAATTTTTTTTTTTTTTTTTTTTTTTTAAAGGGTGAACTAATTCTTTTATTTCAGCATTTTAAAATAGAGTTAATTCACCACAGTAAATGTAAAACAAAATTTTCAATTGAACCTTTCATGAGGCAAGGGCATATTCTAGATTATTAATGTTTGCTGTAGCTAGTTAATGAATATTCAAATGAAAAACTACCACAAAAAAGGTAAATCTTTCTGCGTGCTTTTTCCAGACAAATATGTCTCATTTGTGCGAGACAATCTCTTTGACCCCTGTTTGATTATTCCAAATGTTTCAGAACCCAAAACAATCATCTAATTGAATGTTGTGTATGGCACATTATGACCATTTATTCCAGCCCCTGACCTGAATGCTGTTGAACTCTTAAGTTTTTCTTGAACAGCAATTATGTCCCTGGATCCATTTGACCCGGTTTATGTGTAATTATCCAAAATTATTGTTTATATCTTATTCACACTCATACTCATAAATTCAAGCAGCATTCACCCTCTCAGTGGATTGTTGATTGCCCCTTCAGCTACATTCATGTTGTCAAAAAAATGTCTGACGCAGGGAACGTTTCATTCTCACAAAAATGTCAGAAACAACCGAAAATTTATTTCATTGGTGTTTCTGTTATTTTTACAACTAACACATCAGTGCCTTATATTTCATTGGCTGAATTTCCAACCCAGCAGTTCTCAAATAGGGGTACCAGTAATGGGGGGTACTCACTCAAATGCTTTTAAATGACATGACAGGAGTGATGCATTTTTATTTTCAAATTAAGAGCAAATCGATTGGACCATGAAGCAAATTATTGCTTATCTGTGTTACAGGGACTCATTTTTAGAGGGATGTTGTATACCTTTATTTTCACTTGAATATGAATGCATATTGTCATTTGTGACGCAATATTCCAATATAAGATCCAGAATCATAACAGATGATGTTACACCATCTATAAAGAAGGACATGAAATTAGCATTATTTTCAAGAACCTTTAGGGAAAATTCTGTAAAGAAATAGACTTAGAAATAGTCTTTTTTTTAAATAATCTGTCATTGTCTTTTCTTTCCAGGAAATGTTGCGTATCAGTACTATTAGTATCAGTACTTGGTATTAGTATCACGACACTTGAGTTGAGAACCCAGCACTAGTATTGGTATTTAAAATACAAACAAGCTGAAGATGATGGAGGGAAAAAAAAACATTCACCTATTTAAAAAGAACAAAAAATGTTTTTTTTTGTTCTTTTTAAATAGGTGAATTTGACCCATTACAAAACAGGAAGGTGACAACCTTCCAAAAACGCATGAAAATAATGTCTAATTGGTCAAGTGGTTTGTTTCCAGTAAAGGTCAAATTTGTAGAGTTTTTGGTATCGTGCCCAAGAATCCGCTCTGCGCTAGTTAGGCGGCAAGTAAACGGAAACAAGGGCAACAAAGACTCCCTTGCAAAATGATTGGCCATGGCACAATGAGATTTGACTGCATCAGAGTGGCTGATTAATGAGCACGGCAAAACTGTTAATGGTCCCATTAGTGCCTTGGTCAGCTGGGAGATGTCTGCAAAAAGTCACAAAAAAAAAAAAAAAAAGCTACGAGAGGACGGGGACTGAAGCTGAGGACAAAAATTCAGTCTCCAGACAGCGCTGTGCAATGCATTATGGGATGTCCCGGTTACCATGCACCGCCAGACATTAATCAAAGCCCGGCGGCCCTCGGTGCCCCCCCCCGCCCCCCACGCAATCCTGCCCCCCCTCCTCCGAAAGAGATTCATTGGCATTCATTATCCATCGATTGCAGCTTTTTCTCTGTAATCGCCTGTCTCCAGTCATATCTGGGCCTCCTAGGAGATCATTATTTGGAGACGGGAGCAGAAATCCTAATGGCGGGCCAAGGTGATGATCAACTGCGAAAACATCGGCTCACTGTTGCCCAAATAAATCATATACTTTTACAGCTCTGCCGTTTTGATAAGGCGCTAACGACGTCAAGAATTGATTGGGACGCCAGCGGAGGATTGATCTTCTGGTGGTGTTTTGAAGCCGTTTGTTATCTGGAGATGGGCTTCTCAAACTTGGGGAGAGTCCTATTTTTAGGGGAGACATTTTTACAAAGACCCCTGTTAAACTTTCTGTTATGTTTTGGATCAAACTGACCCATTTGGAAGTAAACGAATGTGCTGCTGGTGGCTGCTCGAAAACCCGCGTCATCCTTCTCACTATGTATGCAATGTCAACAGCCGCCAGAAGGGGCGCCAAAAAACAAAGATCAAGCACAAACGTATAAACTGTTCAACTAAATCATTTCCAAAACGTTATTTCGGGTGCAGCCCACGCTGCTCGCGGACCGGTGGTTGGGGACCGCTGCTGTAAAGTGACCATTGTCAAGTTGCCTGCAGGCTGATTGCAATTTGTACCATAAAAATATGGCAGATAAGCATGCAACCAAGTTAAATTATATTTCAGTAAGCAAAAAGGGCTGACGGACGTCTGCCTGTCGGCGAAACGGGCGTCCATTGGCGACAAAAATATTAGTGTCAAAATATCATAAAAACTCCACAACAGCGTGATGAAATGTCCCCAAACATATTAACAACCTTTTAGTAATTTCGCCCCCAGCCTTTTTTTTTTTTTTAATTGAGCAGTGTCATGGATAAAGAGGTTATGAAAGTGAATGGAATGGAGCAGTAGACCCAGAAAATACAAATACCTCCGCTTAGGGAAGTAGCCAAAATGATGATAATGTTTTCATCTATTCACCCATAATAAAGTGAATGCTGCAAAGCGTCCTTACTATAAGATTAATTTTCACCTTGTTATAGTAACTGGAACAAAAACAGTGACAGATGTGGAACTAATATTCAAGGTTCCCCGCCTGCGAGCATAGTTATGAAAGTTATCGTGCCAACATTAACTAGCATCACTCAAGGATAATGTCTTCTTACATCGCGCAGGACACCTGACACGCAATCCAATTAATGATTGCTGTATCTGATGCGTAATTGAATCGCAAAGTATTCGAGGTGTGAGAGAAGCCGACGCCAGCTGCGGCCCAAATAAGCGTGACAATGTCAAAGCTGCTTTTTTTTTTTTACTGTGGCTTTGTGAGGAAAATGAGGCACGGATGATTCATTTTGAAATGACGATGTGTTGTCAGTGATATATTGTAAGGTACGCTTATGGGAAATCAATGAGCTTAATAAAGACATCATGTCTGTATTGTTGTGAGGAGTTGCTGCGCATTTTATTGATTCCATATGTTCAACCTGATGAAATAGATTTCATGCCAGCATTTTTCAATTAATCAACAAACAAATGCTAGACATGCAATTACAATAAACCCAGAGAGACTAATTACTTCTCCCTATCTTAGTTTTGGGCTAATTAAAAGCTCTGCTGAAATTCAGGTGATGGCCACTTACCACAAAACTAAAAGCCATAGTTTCGGGATATCATTGTAGTGTACTAAACCGGCCATCAGAACCACTAAAAGACTTACTGACATTCTTTGGTTTGTTGCGTATCATTTAATGTTACTAACGAAAATAACGAACACTGCACTTAACATTTTGACTTCGGAAATTAATACAGAAGGCATAAGGCCTACTCTGTAGAAGCTATAACCCCTCAATGATAACACCAGTTGATGGTTACTGTACTTTTACTGTTACGTCTCAGAAGATGACTAAACGGTGCAAAAGTGGCACCTGTCATTTGAAAAATCATCTTCAGCAGACAAATTATGGAGAATAATTGTAAACAAACCAACTACAGAGGAAGAGCACTATCGGATAAGCAGCGGAGGAGATGAATGGATGGCAGGCAAACAGACGGACGGACCTGCAGGGTCCAGAATTTATCGACTCATTGTGAACAAACCAACTACAGCAAAAAAGTACGACGAATTATACTACCCAATGGGGTTGCCAAGCAAATTTATAGGGGGTGGCCATGGCTGCCCACTGGTGGCGCCACTGAATCACATAAATTTAACAATCCTGAAAGAATAAAGACACAGATGCACGCTCAGAGGTAGGAGACAGTCTCAAGCTCTTCACTGCGGTCAGCCTTAAAGGCATAGCGTGTAAGATTTAGACCGTTTTTCATTACGGACAACAGGAGGTGCTGCATTTACCGTAGCCGTAGCTATGAGAAACATGGCCGCCTCCGGAGATGTGTTTTTGAAATTCACAATCATTTAATTTATTCCTATTTAATGAAAAGCGGTCTACATCTCACGCACTGTCCCTTTAAGCGGAGATTCTCCAGCTCCTCATCAACGTACAACGCATGCATTGATCTACTGCATGGAGTCCAGCCATGCTGACCGAGCAGCGCAGAACTTAAAAGGCGATGAGAAAATTCACTTCCATGGGCCGTTAAACAAGTGTCCATGCCTACGAAAATACCAAAAGCAAGAAATTTGACTCAAAATACTTTATTCATCTCATGAGGGAAATTGCATGAATCTCAAACAAGAAAAAAAACTGAAGGTGGCTTTAATAACACCCCTATAATTCAGACAGAGTGTGTCAATATATGTCCCCCTTTTTACTCATGTCCGCATTTTGATATCTAGACGAGAATCCCGGGCGTTAATTTATTGGCATGAACCCATTTGCAGTTATAAAGCGTTGCAGCGAATGGCATTCGGCAATAAAAGCATTGCAACGTTACCCGGGGATAATCTATTTTGCAGTAATTTAATACATTCATAGGCGGCAAATGATGAAATATCGCGGTGGCAGGATGAGCAAAGCACATTACACAGGCCCTGGGTGGCGATTTGTTGCCTAATGAAGCCATTAACCTCACACTACCAAATCTGATAGTGGCAAAAATAATGGCTTCATTAGTGCAAGGAATTGGATTGAAGTGTGTTTCTGTTAGGAAGTCAGCGGAACGTGTATTAATATGGTGATGGCGCAATGCCCACGCCCTCCAGAAACTAACTTACATCTCTCATGAGAAAGCTAAACAAATGATGAGATTTTTGTGTGTTTTGTTTGGTTGTGACTCCTATTGACTTTGTCGGGATTCAATACCACATGCACAAAACGCCCATAAACATTTTTGATTTGTTCAAATGTTAAAACTTTTGTCGAGCGTCGACTTTTTTTTTTTGACTCCCTGCTGGAGCTTGATCAATATGTTTTTTTAGGAGCCGATACTGATTATTAGTAGTCCAGGAGGCTAGTAATAGATAGTTAAAGATGAGATTCATTTTTAGTAAAAGGGAAAATATTGGTGTCAAACTAAAAATACAAAGTCATAACTGAGGAAAGCAAGGAACATTTATTTGATTGATATTGCTTTTATGAAGTATGAATTAAGCAACAAAATCTTCCTGTTATTTTCTGTTGCAGGGAGCGGCCATTTTGTCACTGTCTCACCTGAAAATGATATCACAGTTGTTCATAGCTCAGGGAACAACCAATCATGGCAGATTTTGTGAGTTAAGTCGCGGGGCCTTTGTAAGCTTAGCCGTGATTGGTTACACGAGTTCTGAGCAATGTGATTTTAAAAAAAAAAGTTGTCTTTTTAAGTAGATTTTGCTGCCCAGTTCATTTTCCACAAACACAATGTCATGTTTCCACTAGTAAGGCTAAATAGAACATGTCATTGTAAAGACATTTGCCGTATTGTAAATACAATTTGGGGTTGACTTCCCCTTTAAGAACATGTACGGTAATTTGAATAACTTCAGGATTTGCTAAATTTAGAATTTAAAAAAAAATTGACACATTTATTTTAAAATTCTAACAAAACTTTCAGGGAGTTCCAATCTTTGGGCTATCAGCTTTCATTAAAAAGTTAAATTAATACTTAAAAAAAAAATAGACAGTTTGTGATTATCTTATGACCTTCATATCACCTGGAAAAAAAATGGAAAATAAATAGTGGTGCCTCTTAAAACTAATGTAAGTTGTTCTAACACTTTTGGAAGGATAAGTGTATATGTGCAACCATATAAAATTACTGTTCATATTTTTTTCCAGGAGTGTTTCAGGCGCTGCTTCAATCATGTTAGTCGGACAAGGAGCCTTGGGAAGGGCCCTATAATAAAAGTTTATGATTTGAATGCGCATCTCCCCACTCGATTGCTCCCACTCTTCCCCTGCAAGCAACTTCATTAAACAATGGAGCTCATCGCTAAACAAACTTGTCCATTGACTCTCTTGGTGCAGCTTCTCCGATGGAAGTCATCCATCTCCGGCCCTAACTACCCATACTCGCCCCTACCTTCATTCTTTGTCTTTGTGCCTTAAATTTGAAGTCAAGCCACCCCTACAGAATTGGCGCAAGTCTGTATTGACTAATGAACTGTATATGGCCATCTTTAACGTAACCCTTTGATATGTTGTCGCCGCCTGGGTGAAATTTCAGCTCCCTGGAGCTGAAACATGATATTACCAGAGGTGGAAGTACAGATACTCATATAAGAGTGATAGAAAAGTACTGATTCAAGATGTCAAGCTAACAGCATAACATGTATTTGTATTATACAGTACGTGACAGTAACAACTTCAAAGCTTACCTTAGCGAATAGTGGACATCAACGCCTTGCCACACTTAGAATTTTAAGTAAATGTCGGCTGACTTGACTCATCAAGGATGTTTAAAAAAAAGACTTAATTATGCTAACATTTCTTATGCGCTGCCTGTTACTAACAGCTGCTCCAACGTTAGCGACTACCAGCACTTGTTGCGCTAGCAGCTGGCAGCACTCTGAGCCGTCAGATAACTTTTCAATAAAATACATGCCTTTATTTGTACAGCGGGTATACAACAAAATTGAGAGGGCTGCTCCGATTGGTGCATATTAAATAAATATGAGCAATAAATAAAATACAATACACATCAGAGTTCTTTGACCGTTTCAGTGTGTTTTAGGCACCAGCAAGCCAGCACCTGGATGGATGGATGGATAGATAGATTGATCGGGTATTCAATACAATTTTCAGCGGAATACCAAAATATTATAAAACTGGAGACTTAGTATAGCTATGTTGATTGCTTGGCGCAACAGAAAAAAAAATTCAAACGCGTAGAGCAGAAATGTCGCTCCTGATTCCTCTCAACTGCCTGAGGTCTCTTTACTCTGCTTCTGCTAGCAGGACTAAGTGATTTTTTTTTTTTTTTTAAATTGCTAAGGTCTCCTTCAAGTACAGTAGATTTTTTTTTTACTTCCTCATGTCCCAGCAACAGTTGTTACCATGACGACAAACAGTTAATGGCCCTTTTTTGGAATGGGGCAAGTGACACCCAGTAGTATTTGCCACATTTTACAGTCCTTTGATGTTTACAGGGGGAAATGTAATTACATTTTACGGTGTTGTACAATAGCCTCTTATCTTTTGTTGCCGTCAGAAATTAAGGCTGCTGAGAGAATGAAATATTTAGCCAGCTCGGTCTTGTTGTATTCCGTGTTGCATGATTTATTCATTCCCACGGCCCAAAATGGTTCCATGACTTACAATCTGCACAGAAGGCAGCCAGCCCCCGAAGGCCCTAAGCAAGTGGGTTAGAGCGGCGCTATCTTTCTGCCTTGCTCTATTCACCGGAGACACACGCAAGCTATTCTTTGCCAAACTTTGTTTATGTATAATAAATAAAGTACATCTCTATAAGGAATTCTCATTTATCAAACTCAGGCCACATCTTTCCTTATTCTTACACATGACTAATAAAGCGGGGACGGTCCAATTTGATCTAATAATCCATAACAAGGCAAAAAAACAACAATTGATGAAACATTGAGGTGAAATTCTTTTTTTTTTCACATTGTGACCTTACTTGAATTCCATACACTTTTCCACGTGTTTTTTTTTCCATGCAGTAACAGTGCAGTCAAGGCGGAGCTCATCGATCAAATCTTGAAAAGAAGAAGTTAGTTATGAAATAAGAGATCTATTAAAAATTTGTCGGCTGATATGTACTTATTAATCCATTTCCATTTCAATCCAAAATTTAAATTTGTCGCTCTGCTCTTGCATGGGAGCAGAAGCTTTTGAGACAGCCATGATTCAACCTCAACTTAAGTGACCTCACCTCGATTCTGAGAATGTCTCCAATTATAGACCTGTGTCACATCTTTCATTTGTTGTGAAAATTCTCAAGAAAGTTGAAGCACTACAGCTTAGCGATTACATGGCAGATAACTGGATTTGAACTGTTTCAGTCAGTATTAAGGGCCAATCACTCAACTGAGACAGCCCTTGAAAAAGTGACAAATAATATTCTCTTATCCATGGATTCCAACATCTCAATAATATCATGATTACTTGACCTTAGTGTTGCTTTTGACATTATTGACCGTCATATACTTATAGAACGTGTTGAATCATGTGTTGGTATCTCAAGGTCAGCACTTGTTTGGTTCACATCTTACATGTCAGAAAAGACGTAAAGTGTCTCTCATCACAATGCCACCTCTGAATCTTTTACCGTTGTGTGTGATGTCCCTCAGGGGTCAGTACTTGGTCTTTTGCAGTTTAACTTCTACGTGTTCCCTCTTGGTGAGATTATACGTAAATATGATAATAGTTTTCATCGCTATGCTGATGAGACTCAACTATGCATGCATGCCTTTAGAAATAACAAATTGGCATAAATGCTGTAACCTGGAGGCCTGCCTTTCCGAGATTAAACTTTTCGGCTTCGGTAGACGACGGGACGTTATAGTATATCCAGCTTATAGATTTGTCTGAAGCAGAAAAGTAATAACTTTAAGTGCATCAAACTACCTGTAATGAAAAACAAATATGTCAATTCTTCTTTAGACTAGAAAAATGTTTGACCAACTGAACCGTTTCTGCTGAAAAAAATGTTATCAATAAATAATAATAAATGTAAATTGAACTGGAAGGTTAACACCAATATCTTTAAAGTTTTAACCTGAATTGAA
This sequence comes from Hippichthys cyanospilos, assembly GCF_059441005.1. NCBI lineage: Eukaryota > Metazoa > Chordata > Actinopteri > Syngnathiformes > Syngnathidae > Hippichthys > Hippichthys cyanospilos. Next base: position 14,010,690 of record NC_142373.1, on the reverse strand, counting down.
AGGTTTTAGAGCTGATATTTGTCTAAATCACTTTAATAAGTAAAAAAAAATCTTGATGACAGCAGTTGTTTAACTCTTGCACAGACTTTGAGAATGACACACAAAGCAAAGCCTGTTTCCGAGGGTTTGATCTGGTCTAGTGGGATACAAGTCCGTTGACCACCATCCTTGAAGACCCTTCTCATTGTGATTTGCAAGCTCATTCTAATCAGTACAAACAACAGAAAATGGAAGGCTTATTTGATGCTCTTATATGGTTCTGCATAAAAGCAAAAACTTGGGGGTGGATTTGACTCACTACACACTCAGACATTCCATGTGACTAGGCTTTGACTCTTATATAACTTTAAGTCTCTTGTGTTTTGTATAGCCAGGGGGCGCAAACAGCAACTGCTCTACTCAGTCACAAAGTGGAGCCGTAAGATACCACTGGCATGCTCTTCCGGAGACCTTTTTGCACGAGAAGCCCTTGAACTTTTGAAAGAAAGCTCCCCCGAATATCCCCTCATCACCGTGTGCCATCAACTTAGTTGAAATAAAACTCCAACCCCGCTCTGGAAATGTCATCCAACATCATAAGGTACTCTGAAGCGCAGCGTCGTGCTTGAGGACGTTTTCTTTCTTTTCTCCACTTATTCTCATTGTCACAAAGCAAACTGGCCTGAGGCGGAAGCCGTACAAGCTGCTGTTCTGGGCCATTATGCAAATCTCACAGTTTATATTACTCCTTTGGACAGTGAGCGCCACTGTGAAATGTTTTGCATTCAACACCATGATTAATGTATAATTAGGAAAGAAACTTTTTTGTTATTGATCAAAAATACAGTTTTATTCTTGTATGACAATGTTCACCGCACCATTAAATTACCATGTGCCTAAACATGAAAGCATTCCACTTTTAATGGATCGTGATGGCAACAACAAGACACTGGATAATAAATCCAATATTTGATGGGGTCAACTTTGGAACGCTAAATTACTGAGATCACACACACACAGACGCTCACCACCATCCGTATTTGAAATGCTCACAGCGAAAGTCAGTTGTTCATATCCTAACAAGAACCGCAAAATCATTTCACGCCGTATTAACTGACGAATTGCTCAGTGGAACGCGTGTCAATCCATTGATTACTTGGATATAGCACATCATGAGTCCAAAGTAAACAAAAAGGACCGCGAGTGGAGATGCTGATGGGAAAATCGATACGGACTGCGCTCAGTCATACTGACCTTATATGAGGGGGAAAAAAGAACACTTTTGTTTTGACGATATTCGCTTGCAAAATTTACATGCTGACGTGAATATAAAGTGATTCAAACAATTGTGGCCCCTACGATACACGATTTTGATTGTTTAAAACACACACACAGTAGCCGGGTTTACATGCTGTCATTCCGATAAAAATATGTGATTCGTCGAGATGGAGTTTTTTGTCTATTCGGAATGGTAGCTGCAATTTCTTTAACACTCGTTAAAGCAAGTACTTCAAAATAAGTTCTCACATCACAAAAGAGCGCCGGTAAGACTTGCATGTGTAAAATGGGCCTTTATGTGCAGATGGAGCATGCGCAGTCCGGATACAGCTTGTTATAGTACCTCTATATCTATCTATCTATCTATCTATCTATCTATCTATCTATCTATCTATCTATCTATCTATCTATCTATCTATCTATCTATATATATATATATATATATATATATATATATATATATATATATATATATATATATATATATATATATATATATATATATATATATATATATATATATTTTTTAAACAAAACTATAGTGTGTCCAAAAAAAAAGCTATCTGAAAAATCTTAAACTGTGTTCAAAACTTAGAGAGCGGGTTGTTTGCATGGATTTCAGTTTTTTCTACGAATAGATCAATTAAATAAATGTGTTCTCTGCTGCAGTCGTCCAAAGCCGTCGCCGCTCTTTCTTGGTTTCACTGCGCCAACTACGCAAGCAGCCGCCAAGTGCGTAAACTGCAACCAGCCGTACAGCGACATTGCGTAAAAGGCGATGTAGAATAAGCATTCATTTGTGCTGCTGACGTCATACACGCGGAAGTTTTTTTTTTGGTACCGAGCGGAGAGGAGCTGCACACGGCACTCGAGTGAGGTAACGACATCAAAAAAACGCATTTACTCTTCATTCACTCCCACAACATGGACACGAGCGCTCAATCTTGCGCGCCCGCTGATTTTTGCCACTTGTTGAACCGCAACGAGCAAATATTTCACCACCGCAAGCATTTCCTTGTGTGTCTGCTCGACACATTTCCTGTGTGCTCATCTGCTAGCTCTTGTTGCTTGGCTTTTTACGAGCTCCTCACCGACGTAAATAAAGATGCTGCGTCGAGTCATTTCGGTTTTCGGCCATACCGATTCGTCATTTTTGTCTCAATCTGAACACTTAATATCGACGATCTCTTGTTTTTAACGAGAGCTTGTCGCGTGTTTATCCTCGCCACGTGCGGCGAACCGAGCAACGTGCAATCAATTGTCAGCATCTTTTGTGATATTTCGTTGACTTGGCCACGAATGGACACGGATTGCGCATCTTGTTTTCGAGACTGGAAATAAAGTAGTCATTGGCATGGTACGCTAGTTAAATCCTGCTTGTTCTATTATGGGCCGCACCGACGCTTGGAATTACACGTGCTCAATTCATTAGATCATTCACGAGCTTGGCGAACTAAAACTACAATTACGAACCCCGATAATACAGTAATTCATTAGGGCTGTATGAGCATGTAAAATCACGTGCATGCACATGAACTCCAAATTTTTAGACGTGAATTTTATCCATCTGACATTCCGCAATAACTGACAAATCCAATTATAAAGTTGTTGGTTTTCAACACGCTATTAGTCTAGAAAGCGTTGTACTTTTCAAAAAATAAACCGCATTAAGTAGCTTTTCACCGAAATTGTTATCAATAAAAGGCTTTGAGTTCACCTAACCATGTGATGAAAATGCAATACATAATGGGTTTTCTAGTTAGCACGCCGTGTTTGTGCGTGTGTGCGTTCAATGCTTTTGCAAATGTATAATTAGTTGGCAACGCATTAAAAATTGACTAGGTTCAAAAGGACATGATGGTGTGCTGGCAATCTTAACATCAGCGATATGGTGCAATCTGGTTTTCTTTCATGAGTCAAAAACAAAACGCTATTATAAGTTTTGGTATTGTGAAAGCAGCTCTGTACCACCATTGAACCTACTAAAAGGGTGGTTCAGTTTTGCTGAATTCCGACTCGTCGTCCGTCTACGTCAGAATTTATATGAACAAACAATCCAGGAGCAAAATCCCAGATTACAGATAGACTGTTTATGATTAATCAAAAATGTTAATTGTATGCTTATGTCCATGCTAATGTGATTAGCATCGCTGTTAAATCTTATTGTCGGTTGGTTGAAATCAGTTTTTCTCATTTGCGCTGGTCCAAGTTGGAGGCCTAATCCGCGCATATTTGCTGTTCATTACTCACCTATTTGCAGCACCCCCAGTCTTTTAAAGTTTACTGTTCAAGCTAAAAAGGTGGTCCCTTGAGATTTTGGTTTCTTTTGTTCTGTGGTTCTGTCTTATTCTAAGTGTTTGTATTGAAAATCATTTTTTTCCCATTGAAATAGATGAAAATGCAATTGATTATTAACCTTTTTTTCCCATTCATTCAACTTCAGAACTACATTTGTAGCGGTATCTCTAGGTGCATTTATATATATATATTGATTATATAGATTGCGGAACGTCATACTGCATGTAATTCTGGTATGTCTGCCAAAAAAAATAAAAATAAAATGATGCCACTAATGACAATTTGTAGCCATATAAAACAGAAGATGTATGTTTTACAAAGGAGCCACTATAACAATTTAGTTATGAGATGCTTCATGTTCTAATTAATTGGCTCTTAATTTAAAACGACTACTGTACTGTTGCTGTCATGGCCTTAAAAAGCATTCAATTAGAATTGCTGATACCTTCAGAAACCATAAAAATCTCACGTTTCCCCAGCAGTGCCTTCAGATACACCCACTCGTACCCCCTTTTCAAAACTACTGCTGAAGAATTAAACTGCGTCGGGAATGCCGACTCTCACGTCACTCGCTAGGCCAGGCCCCGCCCGCATTTAAAGCCACGCACTTTCAAAGTCAATATGAATTCCATTTGCTGAAAAGAAGGATTGTACGGACTCCTGTACTTGTCGTGTCTAGTAATGCAAAAAGAAGACCTTTTTTATGAATTATCCACTCGAGAGGTCCAATTTGAAAGCACCTCAAAATGAATGTTGTATATTGTAAATACTATGTCAAGAGTTATATACTTGTAGCCCCTTCAGATGTTTGCTTTCCGCCAAGAGCCTGCAGTTATGCTAAAAAGGACAAATAATTCCAGCACTTTAGCAGCGCAAAAAAAAAAAAAGAGCCATATGTTCACAAAGCATAAACATGCTCTAAAGTGATATTACCCACTTTGCTGTTTCCCTGTGCTCGCGGTGTTTAAATGTGTAACATAAAACAACAGTCGGTTTGGTGCCTTGCCCTAAAAATCAACAAAAGCTGCTCTAGTATTAAAGTGAGAACATCATATTTAACCTGCTACTTCAAAAGTACATCGTAACATCATTTTAAGTACACAAATAAATTGCTTGGAATATATGCTTCAAGGAAAATTTCATCATAAGAGCTAGTCAAAGGATGAGCACTGGAATTTGTCAAATGGCGGTTTCAAACCAAAATGGCCTTTTACTGAAAATAAGTACATAGCCTCAGAATGTTGGTAATTGGTATTGGCGCTAAAAAAAAAAAAAAATTGGGTCTATCTCATCGTTTTAAGGGAGCAATGGATTTGTCTTCAAAGTTGTTTTGTTTTTCCATATTAAAGACTTGAGTGCTATACCAGTTAAGTTCCTTCTGGAAAGATATAAAGTGTGACGCCAAACCCTATTTCCAGCTTTTACATACCAGTGCAGCTTTGATATTGCAATCTAAATAGAGCTCCCGAGTAAAGTTTAGGGTTATTATCCTGGTACATTGAGAGGCTTTGTGAGTTTAGAACTGCTTGTTGTTTTCATGTAGTCCATATACGTAATCCAGAGAGTGGAAATGTTATTGTTGTGGTTTTTATTTGGGTGATATGGCCCAAAGAGAGATTTCTCAGTTTTGTTTTGTTTTGTTTTTTTAGTCAGTCTGGATGATTCTGATTTTACTCGATTTTACAAATAAGGAATTTTAACGTGTATTTAACAAGTGTTTGACAAGAGTGTGGTCGCCTAATGCTTATACGCAATGCAAAACCACATAGCTAGTCTAACAAAACCAGCATGGATGTTGCAGCAAGACTTTAAGGATAATGGCTATTTGAGCATAAAAAAAGATGGAGGATAACAACAAAAATGTTGCAGTGGTGAGCAGTTTGCCAGTACTGACAAAGTTTGCTGACGGACTTGCAAAGGAGGAAAAGATTTTAAAAAATTGCGGATTAAGACCGACTGAGCAGTAGATTTTTTTCCATCGTGTTAATCTGTTTTTTCAATCGCCCCCACCTGTGTCCTTTGACAGTGCTAATAAGAGATTTTTGTGTTGTTTTGATTTTTGCATGTGGCTGAACATTGATGAGCAAAGATTGTTGTTGTGACAAATTACTTGTGTTCAAATTGTGTACTTTGTTTTATGCAACCGGTTCTGTCAATGTTTTCGGAAAGAAGAACTCCAGAACACGTTTACATGTATGCCACCTAGTGGGCATGATTGCTTATTGCAGTCTTCTGCCAATGGAACAAATAAAACGAACATACGCCATCCGCGTTGATGAATGATTTACGGCTTGGGTTTCGTGTTTATTTTGCGTGACTGTAAAGTTTAGCTTTGGCTTTTGGTTAAAGATGATGGAGGCATGATTATTACTTGCCTTGGGCAAGGTTTTTGACTAACGATGGTAGAGATGGGTCCATGTATTGACTGGACTGCAAAAAAATAATGCATCTGATATTTGTTGTTGTTTTATGTGCCCTGCAATGGATCGGCGGGACTTGCATTCATTTTCAAATGTGATTGGAGCTACGAACAGTGTCTCCTAACAAATTTGATGTGTAAGTCAAGGCGCAGCCACTGTATTGCCAAGTATTGTGCTGCCCTGGCTCACTGAAGGTCACGATGGCTGAGCTATCGAGTAAACATATGACCAGGCTGCCACGTTCCCACACTTTAATCCAACTCATGGAGTGTAATATGACAGTCATGTAACAGAGTCCCTTTGAGAATTAGAACATTTGTTTTCACCCAACGGCGCGTCGACGACACTTTTGTTTGAACTACACTTTGATGGGGTAAAATATGAACCTCTGTACCTTAGCTATGGATGAATATGCAGAAGTGTATTTCGGTTGCGACAATAGCAACATCTGGCCATTTTGTGGCGACCTCTGGCGACCTTAAATGAACCCTGGAGGAGTTCAAAAGAGCTCGGTCCAGCATCCAAGTTTGCGAACTTCCTTTATGCTAGCACGACAAAGTAAAAACAAAGGCATCGCTACGCTGTCCGCATAGCGTTCTCTGACTGATCCATGCTTATTAGCCGGCTAAAATGTGCACAAATATGGCGCTCTTTTCCATCAACAAGGTACATTCAACTGCACTAAAATGAAAAGACATTATTTTTTAATAAGTTACGTTCGCGTAAACATTACCTGCGTAATACATGTCACACAAAATGTATTTGATTTGAGTTTCTCCTGTAGCTGGTCATGTTGTATCCCAAACGCACACACACACACAGGCGCGCGCACACACACCTACACACACTTTGTGCCTCCCAACGTCCAATACAAATAAGTTGAGCTTGTGGACTTGAAAGCATTTCTTGGGCTTACCTTGGGCTCAAGGCTGTACATTTAGTTGCGCTGTTTTGACAAGAGGTAAGGACCACTTTCTGTAGTTTTTTTTTTTTTTTAAACACAAATTATAGTTATAGTGTTTGCTTGCTTTTATTTCTGGCCAAATTGAAATAGCAAAAATTTACTGTAGCATTTGCTTAACTTTTTTTTTTAAATACATGGGCTCTAAACCTTTGGGACAGTGTTTGCAATTTGGACACCATAAGGCTGTTATTCTCTCATATAACAAAGCAAAGTTGTTGTTTTTTTTCTCAATTTTGTTTCTTTTGCATTTTGGTATGGTTTACAAATCTGAAACTCGTTAAGCTAAGAGTGTTTGAAAAAACTTTACTACCAGTGCATCTCAGTAATTAAGAATAAGGATGGGCGAGTACCAATCAGTACCAGTGCCGACTCCAGTCTTATTTTAAGGTTTTATACCCACAGCATCCGATACCAGTAGTTGTTGTTTTAGAATCGGGAACAATACATTTGAAATATAGAAATTTGATATAAATTTTTTACAGTTTTCTTGCGAAATCAGGATATGTAGGTCTTGCTCTAATGTTATCTGGCATTGTTGTTACAAAAAAATCAAATAAATTTGGCCATTTAAAAAATTGCTAAATGGGGAATATGAAGACCTTTATTTGCACAAGCTATGAATACGTTTTCATGAAAAATCACTTGTCTGACTGTTTTGGACATGATTTAAATACTATTTTCTTATAAATCCTTTTTCTTTCAGACAAATAGTTGTTGAGTTTATCACTTTGATTATGATTTAATTTTGGGGCCATATAAAGCAGACCTAACTAAACGTACTCAGGATTCAGGATGGAACTAAATTTGTGTCTGAGTAGTGATTGTGTAAAAATAAAGTGGTATTAAGCATCCCTAGAAACGTGAACTTATTTCAATATCTCAACTCAAAACGTGAAACAGATTGTTCCTGTATTGAAATTCACTTTATCCTTAATGTACTCTAATCCCACAATGTTTTTGTTATTTGTAAGGATGATAATGAAATGACAAAACATCACATGAGTCAGTGCACCTGCACTATTGAAATTTTGAAATAAGTTGCTGAAATAAGTTCATTTACCCTCTCGTGAATTGCAAAAAGTCCAAAAGTGCTTTAAATTCCTTTTTACATTTACACATTTGTATGTTTGAAATGCAAAGCCAAATTGCATGCCATTCATATTTTTTATGTTTCCTGTTCCATTTTCCAGCAGATATATGGCTGATTCCCACATGAGAAAAAAAAAAATTGGTCATGTGAGACTCATATGAAGCAGCTTAGGGTTTGAGCATCGGCTATTTTTCCCTTGTGAGAGAAATAACAGGAATCCTGCTGTCATCAGTGACCCGGAATTGACGCGCGGAAGGCCATTGCCAGTCTTAAATAGCGTTGCAAACGCTTTCTTTTACTGCTATACATTTAACCACCTGAAGATGTGTTAAATGAATGGGGAAATGGTCCATCCATTTTTATTTGATTTAACATCCTGAGCACCCATCTCAGAAATCTATTACGGGACAAGCGAATCAAATAGCCATTCAGTTGTGTCACTGGGCAGATTTTATATTTTGTACGATATAAACGGTCATATTTTTATATATGCTTTATTTTTATTCAATTTTTTAATTTCGTGTTTATGTTTATTAAATTTAGTATTTTTGATGTGTTTATGGGAAAACGTAGCTTGAAACCTAGCCTAAAGTCTTTTTTTCTTGATGAATGGACATGATACAAACGTTGGTTTGCAGGTTAAATGATTTCTTTCTTTTTGTTATGTAGCGGATGTTAACAAAGATGTTAGCTGTCTTAGCAAGTGAGCTGCGGCCTCATTTGGAGATGTCACGCTTGCTAGTGGGCTGCTAAAAAATAAACAACAAAAAGAGAGAGGTTTAAAAAGAATCATGTCTATGTTAGCTAATGACTCAAAGGAGTAAAAAAAAAAAAAAGAAACACTTGGGTAGCTCTAAATTTGCTTTAATTTGAGGCAGTCGGTCACTATATTGAACATTTTTTTTTTTCATAGTGCGTTTTGGAGGTGGAAAAGGCTCCTCAAATAGCAGCATCAGTACTGGCGGTACCAAGCAGGAGAACATTTATTCAGGTGAGTGACCAAATGATTGTTTTTAAAGCAACATTAGAACAGGACTCTCAAGTAAAGCCTTCAATCGATTAATTGACAAGTAATCAATTATCAAAAGAATCGCTACTTTTGATATTCATGTTGAGATTTGTGGTTTGTGATTAGTCAAAAAACTGCAAACGTCTTGCTTTTACTTGACTGTACTATATTTACTTTAATTATTTTTTCAAATGTTATGGACCAAACAAAGAACGGAATGTTAGTTTACTTAAGTTATTGCCCTGCCAATTTTAAATAGTGTGTCTTTTTTGATAATTGCATAGAAATGAAAAGCAATCCAATCCAATTCTTCAATTTAGGACAGAAGCCGAATCTAAAGGGGAAATCAACCCCAAAATATTTCTTGACAATAACATGTTCTGTGCAGCTGAACTCCAAGATGTTCAGATTAAACATTTAGTGTTTGTGGAATATCAATAAAGCAGAAAAAAAAGGACTTTTCCTCAGGGCTTGGGTAACGGCCAATCACGGCTCAGCTTTAGAACGTCACATGAGCCGACTCCGAAAACAGATCTTCTGTGATTGGTCGAAACCTGAGCTACTGTCATGTCATTTACAGTCGTCAAAGTGGCAAAACGGCCGCTTTCTTAGATGGATAAAAACTGCTGGATTTTGCTGCCTAATTCATATTCCACAAACGCGATATTAATCAAAATGCCGTATTTAGTGAGAGGATGCGTAGGAAATGTTAGTTTGAAGAAAAAAAAATTGAGGTTGGATATTTTGGTTATATTATATTATCCATGGAATTGTGGTATGTTTTTTTTTCACGTAATTTTCTTCCCTGTGTGTGTTTTTTTCAATGATTATTTTCATATTCTGGGCTCACGCATAGCCATATTAATGAAATGTTTGGCCTCTGGACTTTTCCATGTTCTTTTCCCTGAGTTATCAAGACAGTTGTAATCAAGAAAACACAGTCAGGCTGTGTGAGTAGATCGAGGGTGTGAGCTTAAAATAGGACTCGGTTTTAACCGAGCCTATCAGCGGTGAGGTTCAGAGGTCACCGCCGTCTCGTGTTTATAAACACAATCGACAGCCGCGAAGTAGGTTTGTGACCACACTTAATGCGGAACCTTCACTCGCTTGTAATTTCACACCACTCATTCAACGGCCTGAAGAAGTAAGTTGCTCCTCTTCCCTTTACTTCATCATCTTTTTTTTTTTTTTTAATTTCTATTTGACCATTTAGAACCTGGACAATGTATAAAATGGGAACAATGTGTGGAAATATCCATCCTCTCTATACATATATTGAAAATTGACAAAAGAATAGCAATATGTGTTTTGCTTTTGCTTTCCTGTCATTCCAACTGCTTGAATTGCTTATCTGAGATCTGTGAATAGAGCATAAAATAAACTCACATGTAAATTACGTCAAGGCCTGCCTGATACCGTCTGACATTGTCACTTTCTTGTTAATGGTAGGGCCTAAACAATGCCTACTTTTGGCAGACGAAAAAATACAGATTAATTAGACGATTTCATTTAAAAAGTAAAATTAATAACATCGCATTTGTTCCCTCTCAATAGATGTTACTTACATTTTTATTTTTAATTTATACGGGCTGGCCTGCTACCTATTCACCACCAATGGCTGAGGTTAACAGTGCATGTTAAAAAAAACAAAAAAAACGAAGATTATTATCTATAAAAATTGTGTAAGTATATCTACACTTTTATCCTTTTAACATTAACAAAACAAAACAAAAGAAATATCAATCAACTTTCAACAACTATTTTTTTTTTTTACAGTGTTGGGTTACAGCTTAGTCTAAAACAGAAAGAAATAACCAAATGCATCAAAGTGCCTGGAAAAAAAAAATCTTATTTTATTGCAATTATACTTTACAAGCCAAAAACAAAGCCTTTTCCCTGGGGCACCCCCCTGGGCCACCCCACCCCTACCCCACTATTTGAGAAGCACTGGTGTGGTGCAATCAATGAAGTTATAAATATATTAATTCTTGTCATGTATTTGCTTACTAGTACTTGAATGGTTGTCATATTTAACCCTATATAGCACACAAAAAAATATTTCTGCTCAAAAACCAGTTGGAGTTCAGGAATGGTATACTAAAGATTTTAAAACGTATATTTGATTTGCATAATTTTTCATAATAAAAGTTTCTTTGAAGCATCATACAGAAATTAGGTTCTGTAGACTTGATGTATTTTGCCATATAAGCGTAAAAGGTACTGTAAAATTACAATGAGAGTATTTCTGAAAGGGTTATTTGAATGTAAAATATATTTGTATATCAAAAGGAGCAAAAAGTGGAAGATCTGGTCTTCTCTTGTTTTATTCTTGTTAATATTGCCTTTTTATATGAATGTAAAAAAAAATCAAAATGTCCTATTGGATTATTTATTACTGTTATTCGCCCAGAGAAAAAGCAACGTTTTAATTCTTTGCTGCGTGGCAGCAATAACGCTCATCCAACATCCGATTTGTAAGTCTTCAGCATTCTTGCCTCGGCTTCCCCCCCAGGCTTGACAGGAGACCTTATGAGGATCATTTGACTCCGATGATATTGCTGCTTGGGGCTTTTTGGCAGTGGGGAGAACCAGCAATCTGTTACTCAATTCACTCAGCGCTGGATTGCGGTCCACGAGGCTTGTCTCGCTTATTAGATATGGAATTTCAGAGCAAGATAGCTATGTCGACACTTTGAATATTGCCTTCGTATTTCATAGCTTTTCCTCTGTTTTGCATCTTTTCTGTTATTAACACAACGTGTTTCATTGGTGTTCTGCATTTTACTATTCCAAAACTCATGTATATTTTAGGGACAATGGAAAATTATGTCACATAATTTTCATCTTGGTGTTGAATCAAAATAACACATTTGCAAACATTTGCTCTTAATTGGGAATCATTTTCTCAACATCGTTGCCTTCTTTTTTGTTGTTATGGATCAAGCTTGTAACCGAATCGTATGATTGCATGTTCTGCATTGTCAATCTGAGGTCATTTCCCATTTCCATAAATGAATGGAAATTCAAACGTATTTAAAAATCGAATTCCTCTCGCCGTCTAGCACTAGAAATCCAATTCCGCTAGCTAGCTGTCGTTCTAGCTAGGACACAACGGGAAAAGCTGAACTACAAGACGATTGCTGGTATTAAGAAGACAGCATAAATAATAAAGTAATATTCATACCCTATGGATATTGACAGCATTTGTATCCGAATCAATTTTTTTTTTTTCATGGTTTTGCAGGGGATCCACAAGTTGGGCACAATGCGAGTCCACGCGCACACCAGATTTTGTTTCCTGTGTGTGCTGACCTTCCTCTACCATCAGTCCAGCCACTGTCACGGCGACGGCCACCACCAGCAGCATCGCCGTCACCACGCCAACCACAACCAAAGCCAGGTTCAGATTTCCCAGTCTCCCACCGCCGAGTCCGCTCATCCTCTGGGGGCTTCCTTAGAGGAAGAGCAGCACTTCTACATCCAGCAGTTGTTCCGCCGCTACGGCCGCAGAGACCGCCTTGATTTCCAAGGATTTCAGAGCCTCCTGGTCAGCCTGGGTCTGGGCCAAATCAAAGTGGTGGACGTGGATCACGACGAGCTGGGCCACGACCACGTGGCTCATCTGGACATTCTTGACGTACAGGAGGGCCTCCACACGCACGGCGACGCCCACGGCCACGAACGTCGCGAACCCGACGTCCACCGACCGCACGCGGAACAAGGTCCCACGCGGTGCGGCGGGCGCACCGCCGCCCCCGCCGCCATCACGCCTCCCGGCTCGAGAGAGCACGCCCATAAACACCATCATGACCACAATCATGAGCACAAAACGGAGCATGATCACGATGACTCCGAAGAGGACCACGGACATTCCCAAAGTAGTCAAACCGGCGCAGGTTTTCCCCCCAGCGACCTTGAGCGTTCGTCTTCCGCCCAGATGGACCTGCCGTCCTCTCCTGCACCCGCAGACACCAAACCCAAGAGGCCCAGGAAGCCGGGCAGGGTCCGAGGACAACGAGAACAAAACAAGACCCTCTCGTCAACCGCAACGCTGTCCGAAAACCACGAGCGCCGAAACGGCGTCCATCATGACCACGTCAATTCTCATAAAGACAAACGAGAAGCGCCGGGTGAGCCCGAAACCGCCACAGTTCCGAGCCCACTTCTGAATGGACATGCAGGTGGCTTGACTCACCAGCATGAGGAGGTACGGCGATCAATGAAATATTCTTAATCCGCGAATTTGTTTTTTTTTCCTCAAAATTCTGACTTTAAAGTTGGAATCCTTGTTTTTAAGTTCAAATTCTGACTGTCAAATCTGAATGTAAAGTGAGAATTTTGAAGAGAGTAGAATAATTCTGAGAATAAAGTGAGAATTTTCCCGTTGAAGTGAGAATTCTTACATTCTTAAGGACAGAATTAAATCGAGAATTTTCGTTTTATTCTCAGAATCTGACTTTATTTGCAGAAGTAGTAGAAAGCAGTAATATTATGCTAAGGATTATCAATTTCATTCTGGCTTCAAAATATTCGAAGTCAGATTTTAAACTCTTGAAGTCTTTTTGAACCTGGAGTTGGCTCAAAATTGGCAAGTGAATTTTCCCCGTCTCCCGTTCCAGTGTCTGAATCTGACCCAGCTGCTCAACCACTACGGGCTGAGTCCCGATTCGCTCATCTCGCCCAGCCAATTCACCTATTTGTGCCCGGCCCTGCTGTACCAGATCGACAGCCGCGTTTGCATCCGCCATTACCACCAGATGAAAGCCCTCGACGACGTCAGTTCCGGTAAGAGCCGAAGTCCTCGTCCACGTGGCTCGGGGCAAAAGCCCCAATATGAAAATGCTCAGATCAGTCTGGAGAATTCCACTGAAGCACGGCGCCGCTAGTGCTAGCACACCCTTTGGTTTGGAGTGCGCTTACTCGGAATATGAAGGGCAGGAGAAGTCTGCTCTCAAAACGCAGCGCAATGCTTTCGGTGTCTATCAACTTGACCTCAGCGCTATTTTATCCTCTCAACTGTGAAGCGGTTTTAACCTTTTGACATCAAATCCGTTTTTTGGCTTTCTCGCTTTCAGGAAAAAAAAACCCACGTCACAAGTACGAGTTATCGAAGGAAGCCCTGTTACTAATTAAAAAGGGTGCCATAAAGGAGATTAAGGATCACACAGGAGGCACGTGAGCCTCCTGTCTGATGGCGTCACTCGTGGAGATGAAAAGGAAGATAACAGCTCCTTTGGGGGGCAATTGTGTCACGAGGTCAAATCTGATCAAGTCGTTCGCTTACAATATCCGGGTTTGAATACAAGTAACTTCTGGTTAACGATCTTGAGGCTCTGGATTCTCGATTTTCACGAGGAAATTTGCTTTCTGTCCTATCAAGCGAGATGAAGCCAAAGTAGGATCCTCCGGTTTCTGCTAATGCTCAGGAAAAGTGCCTGGAGACAACCTTGATAAGAAACTAGAGCAGGAGTTACTCCCAAAAATAATTACCCACAATTCTTGGCAGCAGCAATATACAATGCAACATGTCACTGACGCAATTGACAGACTACACAAACATGCCGGAGTTTCACACTCAAAATTTAAAAAACCAAACAAACGTTAAGTTATCGTATATTTTCGTTCCCTAAATTTTTGCCTTTTTGTATCCTGAATCATCCTCCTTAACATGAGACTGTATTGTTCCGAAGAGGCATTTCGTAATCAGAATTTTTCGTAACGAGAGATGTTCCTAAGTTGAGGTACCGTCGCATTTGAAGCTTCAAAGTCTACCAGAGCAATCTAGCGGTCAAGAAGGGAGCAAAGCTAAAACAAAGACGTATTTATGATGAACAGACTGTCAAATTGTCCCAATATAGCTTCACAAAGAATCCTCATATACTGTCGAAGTGAAAGGTTGTTTTGTTCAATAACTCGTGGTCACAAGGAACAGTAAAAAACGTATGCTGATGCTTGAGGAATACTTATTGCTATAACGGTGGTCAAACGGTTACATTTTTTAACTAATGAATCACAAGATTTCCTATAATTAATTAAATCCTTCAACAGTTTTCAACAAAGTTTGTACTTGAGTAAAATTGTGGAAACCGCATAGTATATTACAATGAAAACAATACTCCGTCATCTTTTCCCTCTGTGATGAAAAGGAAAATGGAGTATTTCTTCAATTGTCGCACAATCTCAATGCATAAAAGCTGTTTTTGTCAGCGATTTACTAAAACACATGGCGGCAGAATATTCTGGAGTACAGTACTTCAAAACGCAGCATTTTGTGTGTTTTCTTTGTCTTTACTGCCCGTGACGATGATGATATGACAGTGTTTTGAGTTAATTAGTTACAGGATGTAGAACAATGTTCATCAAGCCATAAAGTTGCCTGCAAATTGCACTCTTTATGATAATGTCTTTAGCAGGGGTTTCGTTCCAAAAAACGCCCGCAACAAGTGAAATTTGCAATGTAGAGGTTGAATTTTTTTCTTTATTCTTTGTTTTTTTTTGTGTTTGTTATATAGTATTTGTTTTCATTTGCAGTTTGTTTTTGCTATACATGAGTTTTGTCATGTTATACATATGTATATTGTTATTTTTTTTCTTTTATTGTTTTCGTTGCCAGTATGATTTTATTTTATATGCTTTTCAATTCGTTTCAAAATAATTCATGTATTTTTATTATTTAAATATATATTTTACGTTTGTATATTTACAGTATTTTTTTGTGCATTACATGTTTTTTTTGTTTATTATAAATATTATAAATTTATTATTATTTTATAATAATTATATTATAATTATAAGTTCATTATAAATATGATAAATTATTATAAATTATAAATATGATATCAGTAGGGCGGCTCGGTGGAACAGTGAACAGTTTTCTTCATTCATTTGGATTATCAGGGTCAATATTAACATTTAACTCTTTAAAAAAAGAAAGACAGTTTTAACAAGAAATAGTCGTTAATATTGACCCGCTTTTGCGTATCTCAGTTTTCTAGTGACCTTTCCCAGTCCTGGCCTACAGCCCCTAAGCCAATTAGGACCCAGAACACAACACGTGTCCATGCGGTTAAAAAAAAAAAAAAAACATAAAAAAAAAAATAACAGCGAGGTTGCTAAAGTGTGTTATAACGAGGGAACACAATCACCTAACTTTACCCTTATTTTTTTTTTTTTTTTGCAGTAGATAAAATAACTTCTCATAATTCTTCTAAAAAACAAAGATATGGATTGGAGTTACAACGTACCAATTTGGTGACAATATAAAACTTTAGCAAAACAGAATACGTCTCTTTGCCATTTCTTCGTATTTTCTTGTAAGTTTTCTATTAGTTGCAGGTATGGTGCCTGCCTCCTGTTGTGTGGCTTGCAGGTGAGCGAGTGGGCGCACAAGTGAGAGAGGGAGCCCGCCGTTTCCGCGCCGCGGGAGTAGCATTAAAGTGTGCTAGGGAACGTTGAAGAAATCAACGTAAACTCCTCATTATTTTGTTTGCTCAGCTGCGGGCTCCACTCTAGGTTGCCATGTAACGGGGCTAACGGCCTCACAACCTCTAAGCACTTCCTTCTTGGAAGCTACCGTAATATGAACAAAGATGGACTCGGACGCTGCTTCAGTCTGCTCGCTTCTTTTTTCGGGGGGGGGGGAATGGGGTAGCAACCTAGGCTTGCACGAGCGGCTCGTTAGCTGCAGCTAACGCAGCCAACTGACCGTCCCTAGTCTCGCTCATCCCAATACCGCCATTACCGTAAGAATACGTCCGATATAGAAAAGCGCATCTGTACGTCGTGACTGACGTATACACAAGGAAGACGGCACGGAGGAGCGGAAAGAGCAAGAAGAGTGCCTTGTTAGCGGTCAAAGCGGATTCGCTGGCTTGAGCGCCATCGCCGTTCGCCGTGGGAGACTTCTACCGTTTACCTCCTGCAGATATCTGCAGGCTACCTTCCCACTCCCGCAATGCCCCTCCCCTTTTGCCGGCGTGCCAATTAGGAGCTCATAAGTAACACCCCACGCCATTTTTCCTTGACGCGGCCCGCGGGAGTGTCTTAATTGGCGAGAGGATGCGGACCGGTGGCTCTGCTGTAAGACGCCGTCCGCCTCAAAAATAAATAAGAATAAATAAGCCGCCACATGCAGGTAACCAGATGGAGACGCAGATCAACTGTCAGCCTCCTTTTCGCTCGGCCTGATGCAACAATTATGAAAGCATTCAGCTTAGGCGCAGTCAAAAGAAAAAAAAAAACATAACTGTAAAAATGGACTGTTGTGACACGGCCAGCGTGGCTAACGAGCGAGATGAAGTACCTTAACCTAAAACCCTCTTCCCTTCTTTAAAACGCCTATTTGAATCCCTAACCCTAGTCCAGTGCTTCTCAGTTATATTTTGACAAATCCCCCCACTCGATGCGCTATAAATACGATAATTATCCATAAAACCTTAACAAAAGAAAAAAGCAATATAAAAGCTATAAATATTAATCTATAAACAACTTCAACAATCTATAAATCAACTTTCAACAACTGTTAATTTTTTTTTACGGCTTTTATACGGGTTCCAGCTTAGTCTAAAACAGAAAAAAAAAGTGAATCAAAGTGCCTGAAACTAAAAAAAAACATTATGACAATTCTTTTTTATTTTATGGAAGTTAAACTTGACAAAAGTTTCCCTGGGGTCATCACCTCCTGAATTTGAAACCTTAACTTTCGTTCAAACCCAAATTTGAAATCCTAACCCCTGCTTACAACCCAGCTTTGAAACCCTAACTCAAATTTGACTTGAATTCGAATTCTACTTCAAACCCTAAATGAATCTGAAACCCTTCGGAATTTCAGAGTGCTGCAGAAGCCAAAACGCTGAAGGAATCAGCATGCCGGTGAAGTAATTTTACAATATCGGACAGAGACGAGACAACAATAAACAACTCATGAAAATTTTAGCCTTCTGCCACTTGCTACTCAGTGAAATCTGGTAGCAGGCGCGCGTGCGTATTACAGTCCGTCAATAAAAGCCGCTAGCCAAATGTCAGCGGTGAAGGATCCGGCTTTGCTTTAGCAAACAGCGGCAGCACTTGTGTGACATTGAATTTCATACTGCATTAAGCATTTTGTCCTCCGTGACCAGAAAGCGGGCAACTTTTTTTTTACTTCGGCCTTGCTGTTTTGACAGTTTAAATGATAGCGTAGCTTTTTATCACGCCGCTCCGCCTCGTGTCTTCCATCAATGGCGTTGAACGCACACCCTAATAAAAATGAAGTGGCTTTCTGCTGAAATGTCATTTCAAAGTTTCTCGCAGGGCTGTACTAGCGAAGTCCGTCTTCTGGCAAATTTTTGTTGCCTGGGACTCGGCGGTTTGATCTTCTTTTTAGTCGGTCGATGGAGTTCAACTGTATTTTTGAAAAAGTATCTTGGGCCTCAAGGAGTCCTACTTAACTTGGACTCAGACCCCGTGGACTGCTACTTAGACGCTGGACCTGCGAACCCTAACTTGACTCGTACTTGACTTTCTGACCACGTGGACTCAAACAAGACTTAGAGTTGGACGTTGCCGACTCATACATGACTTTGACAGAATAGTAACTTGCGGGCTTGTACTTCAACTCGGACCTCGCGTACGCCTAATTGGACTCGCACTAGACCTGGACTCCGACAGTGTGGACTTTACTGCTTAGACTCGGACCTTGTAGACTCATACTTGACTTGTACTCGGACCTTGTTGAGCCATCCTTGAACTCTGAGCTTGTGAAGTCCGACTTGGACTCGAACTTCACACGTCAAACCTTGTTGACTCATACTTGACTTGGACCCGGACCTTGTGGACTCATGTGACTTGCACTCGTACTTGATTTGGATTTTGACCCTGTGGGCGCAAGCTTGACTTGGGACTTAGACCTTGTGGACTCATACTTGACTTGGACATGACAACTTTGGACTTGACCGTAGCTCTTGGCATTCTGCGGATTGAAAACCCCTAAGAAGGGAGTATTTGACCTCTGGAGTAGTCGGGACAAGTAGAGGAGCTCTTCCGAGTCCACTTTGGAAGCTTGCGGTCTGCTTTTCGTCTCCAGTGTGGACGTGGGTGTGGGGCTTCGTGTCCATCACCATCATCAGCCTGCTGTCTCTGCTGGGAGTGGTTTTGGTGCCCATCCTCAACCAGTCGTGCTTCAAGTTCCTCCTCACCTTCCTGGTGGCCTTGGCCGTGGGCACCCTCAGCGGCGACGCCCTCCTTCACCTGCTCCCACACGTGAGTTGCCCGTGGAAAGGTGCCAAGGGTGCCCGTTAACGGCCTTTCTATTTTGGCTCAGTCTCAAGGGCAGCACGACCACGGCGAGGCCGGCCACGGCGCCGATCTGGCCAGCGACTTTGACGGCGTGTGGAAGGGCCTGACGGCATTGGCCGGTGTTTACCTGCTCTTCATTTTCGAGCATTGCGTGGGCATCTTCAAACATTACAAAGACCAAAGGGTAATTAGGAATATTTTTTTTAGGAATCGTTGCCGCTGTCTTTGACAACATAGAAAATTTGTCAAGACTGTTTGTAGTAACCCTAATTTCAAACCCTACTTTGAAATCCTAACCCTTGTTTTAAACAATACAGTATTTTGTGTTCCAAACTTTACTTAGAACAGTGTTTACCAAATAGTGGGGCGGGCCTCCTTGAGGCGATGCCAAGGTGGGCGCCCCAGGGAAAAGGATTTGTTTAGTTTTTTTTTCATGTGAAGTGTAATTGTGAAAAAACAAGGATTGATTTTTTTTCCAGGCACTTTGATGCACATTAATGTAATTTTAAAACATAAAAAAATTCTGTTCATTTTTATACTTTGCAAAATCATCTATCGGGCCGGATTAAACCCATTTGCGGGCCAGAACTGGCTATAGATAATAAGATAAGCAAAGTAGTGTTCCAAACTTGGGTTAGGCTTGCAAAAGCTGTAAGATTTCGTTTTAGGTTAGGTTTAGAGTAAGGTTTAGGTTTTGGGAGTTGTGTTTGAAACTTGGGTTAGCATTTCAAAGTGGGGGTTGTATCCAGAGTTAGGGTTTCAAAGAAGAGTTTTAAAATGCTGTTAGGATTCCAAATTAGGGTTTCAACATAGGGTTTAAAATCAGGTTTGGAATTTCAAAATAGGGTTTCAAACCAGTGCTGGGGTTTCAAATTAGGTTGTTAAATCATGTTTAGCTTTGCAAATCTGGGCTTTCAAAGTAGGGTGTTGAATCATGTTCACGGTTTCAGGTAAGGCTTTTAAACTAGGGCCAGGGTTCAAAACTAGAGTCGAGGTTTCAAATTGAGTCAGGTTCGATAATAAATGGTGAATAGAATTTCACTTATTTAGTACTTTTTTACCTTTGGTACTCTGAAGCGCTTTACACCAACTAGTCATTTTCCTACTCAGGAGCATCAGTGTCTTGCTCAAGGACACCGACGTGGTCAGGGAATCGAACTCACGGCCTTTGAGCTGGGAGATCAAGGTTTCAAAGTCAGTTTTCAAACCCCAAAGCCAAACAAAAACATGGCTCTAGTGACATGTAGGACCACCAGTGGTTCAAGAGCCGTGAATGTTGTAGCAATTTTTTTCTGTGGTTTCCCAGTCTTTTTTGAAGCTGATCTTCTCAATTGTTGCTGACAAACGCATGCATTTCTTCTTGGAAGGCTGCCAAAAAAGCAAGCAAAGAGGGCAAGATCGGCAGGAAATTATCGGACCACAAATTAAACCGGCGCTCGGATGCGGAGTGGGTGCACCTGAAAGCGCTCGCCGCCGACGGTGAGCATTTCACGCCCCCACGTCGCGCCTTCGGAGTCCCGCTTTGGGTAACGCCGCCTCTCCGTTTAGAGTCCGACGGCGGCGCCGTCTCCTGCGAGAACCAGCACGACGACGCGCAGCTCTCGGAGGTGCCCGACCCGCCGGCGGGGGAGTCGCCCGCCAAGGTCAACGGGCACAAGGCGCGTCACCACGGCCACGGCCACTCGCACGGCGGCAACTGCCACTCTGATCAGGAAATGAAGGACGCCGGCATCGCCAGCATCGCCTGGATGGTCATCATGGGCGACGGCATGCACAACTTCAGCGATGGCCTGGCCATAGGTGACACCCGCCTTTCAGCTTGGCAAGCTCACAAACGTGTCCGAAGACACGGATCGGAGGACTCTCCTAACTTCCCCTAACGGCCCGGGCGAATACTGCGTACGCATCAAAAGTCTGGCGTAAATTTTGCCATACAGCTAAAAGAGTGTTTTGCAAATGAGTCACTAAAATACAACCCGACAGAAGGTTAATGTTCCAATTTGTTTGCCCTTAATTTGAAAAGATATAATGTACTATTCCTGTCGTCGTATTAAATTTGCCGACACATGCAAAAAAACCTGTTCAAATCTCACTTAGGATTTCGAAACCGTTAGAAAATAGGGTTGAGCTTTCACAGTTGCGTTTCAATCTACAAATTACAGTTTCAAATTAGGGGGAGAATAAAAGGTGAGGTATTCTCAGAGGTTTGCTTAGGCCTTTAGCGACGTCCTACCTAATCCAACACCACGGCTGGAGAAATCACACGTACACATTACTGGGCGTTGCATCACCCTAATCGTGTACTACACAGGCTGTTTTCCGGAGCATTTAAACATCAATAAACCCGCATCAGTTAAGACTTATTACACGTGATATGTGATATTCATTCATTGAATATGAGCAGAATAGAATTGCAAAAACATTAAAAATGAAAAAAAAGTCGGGTTATGGTTTCATAAATATGATTTTAAAACAGGCTTGGGGTTTCAAAGGGTGAGTAAATAAGGTTAGTGTTTTCAAACTGGAGTTGCGTAGGGTTTAAAAATAGATTACGCATAAAGGTTTGGGTTTCAAACTAGAGTTAGGTTATTCACGCACCACCATTTGAGAACCGCAGTACTAAAATTTTGAATCGTGTGACACATGTATTCAAAAGTTCTGAGGTCAAATAAAGTTGGAAATGTCGCCATGGAGTTCATCCTGAAAAGAAAACCCGATATCTTATTTTGCAACTTTGCGGTCGTAGAGGAGCATCTACTACCAGGGAAGTGGGTTGCATTGATCTTGCGTTCAAATGAGACGTGCGACAGGAAGTTAGATGACGGGCTTTCGCTGCGAGCTCCGCCATCAACTTATTCGGAGTCAGATTTGCCCATTGGGTCCGGCTGACACCGAGAACTTTGTGCTCTTCAGGCGCGGCGTTCAGCGCAAACCTGACGGGAGGCATCAGCACTTCGGTGGCTGTTTTCTGCCACGAACTACCTCATGAACTCGGTAAGCGCCCGTCGCATACAAACGCACGCGCCCCGTTAGAAACAAAGATGCTTGGCGAGAATCCAAAGTTGGTCCCGCGAGCCGCAGCCAAACTTTGGAGTCTTGCTGGAGCGGCTCGTCACAAATGACGCCTCGTGCTTGTTGTCAAAACTGGCAAAGGGGCCTTGCGTCTTCATTTGCATTTCCACTCAGTCACAGGCAATTTTTCTTCCAAGCTGTGCCTTAACCTGCAATCTGCACTTTTCACCTCCTCATCTGACAAATACACCATGAAGTTTTTTCATAAGTGACTTTTTTTTGGGGGGGGGGGGGGATTATAGGGCATTTTTTTTTAAGTTATTTAAACGACCATCTATAAGAAAGATTATTCTATTTATTCAATGTTTTTGGTTTTTTTGATGTGATTATTTCTTTTCAGTTTTTTTCCCAAAATAAGGCAATATTTAACGACAAAAAAAATGATATGTAGTGTATATGAAGCGTTTTTTTTTTTTCATTTACCCCGAAAAGACTGTGAATAATGAGGCTTTTTTAAAATTGTCCATATATAGTTGGACATTTTACAAGAAAAAAAAAAAGACGGAAGGAATTTCCCCACCAAAAAAAAAAAGTTTTTTAATATCACGCCTAAGGAATTCCCCCTTTTAAATTTTTAAGTTAAAAAAACATTTAAGCTTTGAAAGAACGTTTAAAAAAATGTAGTGACGCACCCCCTATAAAGCTAACCATATACCGTTAGCCCTTTTTTTTCTTCCAAAATGTAACCAATTGTAAGCCCCCTAAAACAAAAAAAAGCATTTTTTTCTGCCCTTCTTCATAGATTTTCTTTATTTATTTCATTTTAAGGCATAAACTACAATGTATCTATTGTAAGGCTTTCTCTTTTTGTTTTTCCCCAAAATGACCATGTATAGTAAGGGATCTTTTTTTCTATATTTGACTTTTTTTTTTTTTTAACAACCCTGTATATTGTGAGGGCAATGAATGACTATCATGAAACGAATCCCTGAACCCAGATGTTGAAAAAAAAAAAAAAATGGTCTCCAGCATACTACTAGTTCCCTATTTGGCCCGTGGAAACGAAGCCGAGGCGCGTTTTGACAAAAAGTGGGCTCAACCCACCCACACCGACAACCAGGCTAGCACACCCGCCCGGGGTGAAGCTAATTAGCAACGGGGGCCGCTTTCTAATTGCGGCGGACGAGGGTGGCGGTGGGCGTGGCGGCAATTGAAAACGGGAAGCCAGAGTTCAGAGCGGCTCTTGATTGACGGCTGACAACGCAGGCTCATTTATTCACCGTGCTAATTAACGGGGAAAAGAGGACACTTGTCACATGCGGGCGGGCGGGGGCCGAGAAAGGGGGGGGGGGGGGGGGGGGGGGCAAATGTAGGCCGCCGTCGCCGCCTCCTTGTTATTCATCTCCTGCTTCCAAATCCGCAGAGACCCCACGAGCTCGGCCTCACGTGTCATATTCTTCTCTATTTATTTTTGTAGTTACCGGCACACAATATTTACAGGTATAGCCACCAACCAGAGCAGCGCTCCTAATTTTGTTGCGTACCCGTGTACAATGACAATAAAGGCATTGTCTTCTAATCACACAAATACAATATATACAGTCAAAACAAAAGGTGTTTCATGAGGCTTCGTTTTCCCATCTCTCGATTACCTGTTTTCTGAACAAGGTGCCTCACCTCCAGTCACTTTACCGTACGCACACATGCATCTTATAAATCCTGCACAGTGCAGGAAAGCTGCCAAATACATATTTTGCACGACTTGATATTTTGCACATCATTCTCATGTGTATACAGTTTCTTCCACTCCGTCTATTCATTTATTAGTGGTTCATTATTATTGCCCCGATTGCTCTTGCTGTTTGTTGTTGTTGTTTTATTGCCTACTTTATCATTTGCTCGATTGTGAAATATAGTTCGCTCGGGCAAGTGAACACAATAAGAATTTCATTGACTGTGATCATATGACTATGGATATTACAATAACGCTCTAGAATCTATTTTCATTCAAACAATCATAATTTTGGAGGTAATAATGATATGCAATTGACTCCGGATTGTGCAGAAATTCAGCAGAAGGAAACGTGTGCGCGTGTGCGTTCAGGTGACTTTGCGGTGCTGCTGAAAGCGGGCATGTCGGTGAAACAGGCCATCGTGTACAATCTGCTGTCAGCCCTCATGGCCTATGTGGGCATGCTGATCGGCACAGCTGTGGGCCAATACACGCACAATGTCACCAGCTGGATCTTCGCCATCACCGCCGGAATGTTCCTCTACGTGGCTCTGGTGGATATGGTACGACCCCCCCCCCCCCCGTGTTTTCTTGTTTTGCTGCTCTACTACATCAGCATGCAGAAGGGCTTAAAGGGCATCACTGTTATCAGCACCTAACCGATGATGATGATTGTGCATCATTGTATTATCATGGAAATATTATTGATGCGCACGCTGGAAAAATCAGCAACGCAAAGAAAATCTTCAAACAGCAACCGGATTTACGTTTTGGGATTAGAGGTTGCTCGCGGCAAAAAACAGGTTTGAATTTCTTAAACTCATTGACCGACAGCCATTTTGAAACCAGTCCTACCTACTGCGACATTCTGCACAAATTGAATGTTGGCGTTCGGTGGTTCTCAATGGTTGGTGTGATTTTTAACAGGGGTTATTCCATTTATTGACAAATTGAATTGGATGCTTGTTAAAGCATTCCTTTTTAAATTAAGAGCCAATTCACTGGAACATGAAACCTGGCATTGATTGAGTTCAACAAAATTCCTTTTTTTTTTTATTGTATTGTATTGTATTGTTTTATTTATTGTATTTTTTTTTATTGCGTGGTCAAATTAACAGTGACGGACTGTCAAATACTTTAGTTTGGCTCAAAAAAAGGCGGACTGATTATAACCAACGGCCGGACAAACGAGGGACTAAACTTTACCGACACGCCTACCAGTACAGTCGCTTTTTTTGCGTCTCTGCGGACGTCATTCTCAGCCGCTTTTTCGTGGGTCTTCTCGACAGCTGCCGGAGTTGCTCCACGGCGACAGCGAGGTGCACAAGCGCTGCCAGCTGGGACACTTTATCCTGCAGAACTTGGGAATGCTGACCGGGTTCGGCATCATGCTGCTCATCGCCATCTTCGAGGATCGCATCGTCTTCGACTTTGGATTTTGAATGTGACGTGGAGAGTGGAGGTTTTTTTCGGGGGGGGAGGCGGGTCTTTTTCTCTGTGTCCCCTCCCGTTCGTCATCTGTCACAACATTACCGCTAGCAAGCTGAATGCGGCCGCCTAGCGGGTTGGGATCAAGCATTTAGCGCCTCTCCGACTTGTTTTGGCAGCCTTAAGTCACCAAGTCAAAACATGTGTGGATTTGATCCAATTGGGGTCGTTTTGGGGGGCTTCACCGTGCCTGATGTGAAAATTCACCATTTTGTCTGTCCCTAGCGCATGTATCCTGGTAAAAATATACTTTAGGGGCCCTCAATAAGGACTCCCAGAAAGTCAGACATTTTTGATTCGAAGCAGCCGTTTGTAAGGTTACTCCCAGCAATTAACTTTGCAAAGTCTTCAACCCCAATCGCAGTTAAGCAATGCCAATCAAATGCCGTCAAAGTTTGACCGTCATTTGGAGGATGTTGCCCATAAAAAAAGGGGGTGCCACAGCCCCTTCGTGGCTGCTTGCATCTTTCATTTTTTTCTTGGTAATTTATTTATCTTTTTTTTTTTTTAGGGGACCTTAGCCCTCTGTGCGACTGCCAAAGCCATGTTCAACTACCGCGTCTAGAAAAAGAATGACGTTCATGTTAGCCTTAGTTAGCAACCAGAGGATTTTGGCTAGATGCATAGGACCGCAAGGAACCTTTTTGGCAAATGTTCAGCCATTTTTTTGTTCTTATTCTCGTTCAGTTGCAGAGTTCTGGTTTTAGTTTACACCTAGCGATACTTTTTCTAGTTTTTACTTTTTGTGAAATAACTAACACGTGTAAGTTGCCAATGAAGTTAGGGTTGTCTCTTTTGAAGGTTAAATTTGCAAAATAACATTTTTGCTTTTTTGTCAGTCCAATCATTGCTGTCAAGTGAAAAATGTGTCTCCGTGTAAGATCGTCTGTCTTTCTGCATGTGTAGTTAATTGTAAACAGCTGTGATGGGAAACCGAAGCCCCGTGAAGCACCTGTGATATGTTTTACCCTTTGAGACGGTTCCGTTTGAACTTGAACCCAAGAGTGCCATCTTGAGAAGCAAAAACCAAAAAAAAACTAATATATATTTATATATATATATATATATATATATATATATATATATATATATATATATAAAATCACAAGTGCTTCATGAGGCTTTCTTTTCCCATCTTAGGCAAATGAAGTCTCATGAAGCTTTTGTGTTTTAGGATGGCACTTTTAGTGGTATGAAATGTATTAAATTGTCATTGCATCTTTAAACCAAGGGTGCCATCTACGAGTGCTTCGCGAGGCCTTGTTTTTCCATCGTTGGTAAACAAGCAATTGTGTCTTTCACAACATACATATTCACAGTTTTGTAGTTTTTATGGGTTGGGCTAGTCATTCATTCTGGTAGCTGACCTCAAAATGTTGCTCAGAATGCTTATAAAATTCAAAACAAGTCAGATTTAACTGCGACAAGAAATTTGGAAGGCTTTTCGCAATCTTTCCTTGCTATTCCTCCAAGCCAAGAGATATGGTCCTGCTAGTGAGGCTTCCATAGGGGTGGGTCAGCAGTGTCCAATCTTGATGAGACCACTGTGGAATACCAGTGGCTGGTGCTTGACAACATGACCCCCCCCCCCCCCCCCCCCCCCAAATTCTCCACACACACCGACATTCCATTGCTGGTTGTGCTGCTCATGACCTAAGCTACATCAGGTATGTTAGTATGTACGACCATTTGTCCTGTCACCATGTGACAGTTTTTTTGTTTGTTTGTTTGCTTTTAGTTTTTTTTAATTTTGTTTTTTGTCACTCCCGTAGATCTGACCATAGCATGACCAGCATCTGGTGCATATTTTTTGTGTGTCGACTGTAAAAATGGATTTGAACGGACAAAACTCCATTAGCGTTTCGCCTTACGGCTAACAGTAAACGGAAAAGACAGCTAGGCAAAGTTATGTGTTGTGCATCAAAATGGCTGGTTATGATTCTAAAAGAAAACATTTGCTTGAAACAGTTATTATTGGTAGTTAAAAATGGTTGAGGGTTTTTTTCTGGTGCTGGGATTGGCCCAGAGGCTCTAGAGGAACAAATATTAGCTGGAGCGTTGAAGGGACGTGTGTCATGTGCTTTTGCATTCCGTCAAATTCACTGTGTCTTTACCGTACTGTATTCATTCGGGTCAGCTGTCTTTGTATTTTGGATCATGTTTTCCGTCGAATCCATTTTTTCCCATTGGGAAAGCCAAGCACACGAAGATCGTTTATTCAAAAATCACCTGTGAAATGAAGGTCAGCTATTTTGTTTGCTGTATGTTTCTATGTTGTACCTCTTTGCTGTTATGCAGTCCGAAAAATGGACAATAAAAAGATTTCTCATCAACATTTTGCTGTTTTAGCCAAATTCTTGAGATCTGGCGCGTGTCCTCAAAACATTACTTGCAAATTGAATATTTTACTCAATAATCGTCGAGTAATATTTATGGTAACATTATAATTATGATAACATTAGCCATATAGCATACATATGCCGTTCTTTTTTTTAACTTGATGATAAAAAATAAATAAGATGCTAATAATGTGGTGAGCGTTTTCGGGCCAGTGGTACCGGTGTCGATGACTACTACGGTATCGCTCTGAAAAGAAAGTCGCTACTGAGCATCGCTATCTGTTATGCTAATGATAATTGCAAAAATATGAGAGCGTAGGCACTGTGCCTGTCGGCGAATGGCGAAAATCTTTGAATGACTGACGATCCATGTACTTGTTGGGTTAGGGTTAAAAATTCGGGAAAAAAAAACACCAATGCAACAACTGGTGATAATTAATTCAAGTAGATGAATACCTCTTGATTATTTTTCCAACTGATCGTCAAATCCCTTTGTTCAAAAACAGGAACAGCGCAGATACAAAACATAAACTGGTTCTGATTCAGTTCCTGATTTGGTCTGATTAATTGCTGTGCCTTTAATTAGGTCCCCAAAAAATATCCTGGTGAATTGGCACATGCTGAAAAGTGTAAATGTTGAAAACCAAGACGGCGGCGGGAGAGTTTTAAAAGAGTTTTGCTTTTAGGAGCTTAGCTGACAAAGGAGAGCCACCCCCCGTCTGATCCAGTGCTCGGCGTCCACATCGGAGTTGAGCGTCATGGCGATGACGTAGTTGGTGGAGTGGCCGGTGGTGGATAGAGTGCCTCGTCGCTCGCTGGTCTTGTAGACGGGCGACAGGTAGCACATCCGTTCGGGAATATCCAGACGCTTGATGGGCTTCAGCCACATCTGAAAAAAAACAACAGTGAGGCCCGTTGCATTTCCACCAGGAGCCAATCGGTTCCTCCCAAATTGAAACTTTAGTCGACGCGAGCAAAAAGCGCGAGCGCTAACGAGGTGTCGGCCCCTTGAGGTTTTCGGCAAAAGCAAAAGATCAAGTGGGCCGTTCCAAACAACAACACGGTCAAGAAAAAGCCGAAAAAAAAAAACAATGGGAACGCAAGTCTCCTCATTTGCATTTCAAAGCGGCCTCTGTTATGTTTACCACTGGCCACGAATAACAAGAAGGTTTTTAATTAAGTCGTGCATTATTCATCAGCACTCGGGGCGACAACGAGGTAGCAAAACAATCACAGAAAACGCTGATGAGTGGCTGCTGGCACTTTGAATCTCTCGTCTACTTCCATTTGATTCACGCAAGCTGGGGCTAAGCTATCAACACAAACGTCTGCAAAGGAAAGTTGCCCGTTTCACAATTTATTGGGAAGGGACGAAATCCTGTTCCCATAAACGGAACCGTCCCAAAACCATTATACAAATTCTTAAATAATACGATAATACGTAGAGAAACTATAAACATGGAAACAACGGTAACAGCAATTTTCACGATTAATTACAGGATTTTACCAATATTATGTTAAGCCATCATTTGAATAACGTGGAATCTTTTTCCAGATTATTGCAATCATACGTACAGAGACGATAAAAGCGGTAAGGACGACAGCGCCAATTTTCACGAGAAACTACAGTATTTCATTACTATTATATATATCAGTCATTTTAAGAATATTGTGGAATCTATTTTTCGATTATCGCAATTACACATATTGAGATGATAAACATTAACGACGACACACTAATTTACGGTGTTAATTAGTTTAAGAAAAGGTTCATTCTGTTTCAATGGTAAAAGGTTCCATCTAAGTTGTGGTTCCACACTCGTCCTTGCGAAGGCGCTAATGTTAATCAAACGTTGCTAATAAATAACCTGACGGAGTTTGTACTTTTTTAACATTCTGAGTGTACCACTTACCACCGGCATTGTGTCATGCAGCACTTTGGGGTAGGACTCGGCCAGAAGTTTGGTCTTCCTGTCCCAACGGGCGCCATCCAGGAAAAGGCCACGGATGTACACGCCTAAAACAAGGAGGATTTTGTTTTATGGCCACAAAAGACGAGACAAGATTATACGGACACGGTATTTGAGTTCAGCTTCATGAAAAAGAAAAACCTTTCTGTAAGTAGAATTTTTTGAACAACTAAAAGTGACACTTTTATCTTCAGAACATTTTGTGTGGATTTAATTTTCAGGTTGTTTTTTTTTTTTTTTTTTACCTCCAAATGATACAGTAAAACAATGTTTTTTTGAAACTACAAAAATTGGTTACGAAATGGTTTTACATTTATATTATTGTACAGCGATGCCATTTTTTCTCGCGGTCTTACCGTCGTCGGGAGCTCGCTTGTACTTGACGTCGTCCAGGACCTCGAAATCGAAGCCCAGCAAGTCAATGGGGATGGTGTGCTTCCTGGCATAGTTCTGCTGGCTGCCCGTGAGGAAGGCTTGAGTGAAGAAGAATCCCGACACCCAGAAGACAGCCGGCGTGCCCTGGTCAAACCATTCCTGGACGGAACGGACACGAAGGCGGTGAGCCTCTCTGCCTTCCATTTTGAATCGCAATTCAGGTTCATTGACACACAGGGTTCAGATCATCTGACATTTGAAGCTTTTTGAAGGTAAATTGTGCCAGTGCGGCTTCTTAACTCCATGCGTGTTGGCCGCACACACACCTGCAAGAACTGGAGTCGCTTCATGAAGTCGTTGATGTAGCTCCCAAGCGGTTTGAGGCTGGGGTAAGACTTCTTCATCCACATGCCGGGGATCTTCCCTTTCAGGATGCTGCTCACCACCTCCTCCAGCTCGGACGACATCACCACCAGGCCCTATATACACATATACATATATTGTGTTGGTTTATGGGCCACTCATTTTGACTCAATCACAAAAACAACAAAATTGGGGTTGAAATAACAATCAAATAAATAACCAAAAAGTTGCATCAGTCTCATTTTGACCCGTGTTTTGCATGGGAATTTCTTCTACCTTGATGGCTTTCTGAAGGTCGATGCAGGAATCTCGGATGGTGCAGAGCAGATTGTTGAAGCGGCCCATCTCCTGTACCAGGACGGTGTTCATGCTCTCGTTGTAGCTGGTGGGGAAGCGCAGCATGACCAGTTCCAAGTCAAAGTCTGCCGGCAGCTTGCCCAGGACGTCGGCCGCCACGTCAAACACCATGTCGTCCGACGACTTGGCATCGCCGCCCGATGAGCGAGACTGATCAGAGAGAGGGCGAGATGAGACGGAATCCCCGCCGCCGTTATTTGATTAGCATTCCACTGCCGCAGCCTTTGAATTGTCAAATTAGGCATTCGCTTGCATTTCGTTAGATCATGCGGCCTTGGGTATTTCACACATCACAAATGTTCCGTCTGAGACTCATATGTTTATGGAAAATGCAGGCAAACGTGTTTTTCAGTAGTTTGTCATACACACACCATCGCACCTGCATTTACTTGTCTTGGGTTGCTTTTAGAGTCAATTATTGTATTTTCCATGTTACCATGTACTGTAAAAGATGCACTAGCTGTAAATGTTGTCAATCAGCCAAATGTTACGACACGTCCAGAAACCTCCGGTCCAGAACTCTTTAAGACATTGTACAGCGAACATGTTGCTGCTTGCACGCTAGGCATTGTGGTGTGGTTTAAGTGTGTTTTGTCATAGGTTTGCTTTGCGCACCTTGTTAGGATGATTAAGTGATTGAAAGGAAGGGAACCCTTCAAGGTTTAACTTTGGCTCTTGTCTTAGTCTTTCATTATTCAAGTGGAAATGCGTTATTACGATAATCCACATTCAACTATAATTTTCCGTAGGATATCCAAATACCAAAACACCTAATGGCTAACCCTAACCATAACCCTTGTGAGGAATGTGAAGAACTGTAGCTAGGGTTTCCTGAATGCATTGAATATTTCTACGTTTTTATCATTTGAATCGAGTGGAAAATGTGCAAGAAGGAAGTCAAGATGCAAAACTTTAGGATTGATATATTAAAAATGGGTAAAGGCCAATGGGAGGGGGTCACTTGAAAAAGCATATCTGACAGGGAGCGAAAAAAAGATGACAAGAAGCAATGTTGGTTCATTTTTCCACTGAGTTTCTGTGGAATTCACTGTTTTGAAGCGTGAAATACAGAATAAAACGGAATTATTAGACTGCAAAAGTTCGTTATGTATTTTTTTTTTGGGTCAAAATGAGCGTTCGCAGAGCTATGGCCTTCAAATTAGTTGGAAGAAAAAAGGGATTTCAACCTCGGGTTTTCAGCAGATTGTTTCTGATTGAACAAAAAGCACAAAAACACGACTATAGAAAATGTCACCGTGTTCTCATTCCATTGGCCCATACCCACGTTAAATGAAGTTGGGAAGCGTGGAAATTAGTAGCCAGTGATTACGAAATAATTTTGACGTATGCAATAGCTTGAATTAGTTGGTAAATATGTGGTAGATATGGGATGGTTAAAAACAAGGAGAATAAAATGAATGCATTGCCACGATTAGTCCCAGCCAAGCCCTTGAGCAACGTGAAATCTTTTGGATTTGATGTGTTTATGTATATATGTATATGAGGCAAGCTGTAAATCTGACAGAATAAGACATACTCTGACACAGTCAAACTTTTCTTTTTCCTGGCGATAATGATGTGGGATGACACGGCGGGGGTCTTGGCGCCATCAAAGGCAAGACAAGCCTCTTAAGGAGAATTTTGATGTCCTTTTTGGAAATCCCTCAACAAACAGCTGAAATATGCATTTGTACTTTCCCTTGAATTAATCTTGCATTTCATATTTCAACACCGCGTGCAATCAAATATTGACGTCTGGCAAGTTAACATATAAAAAGATAGAGGGGACCCCTGGGGAACGTTCCCGAAGCCGATTGCCAGTATTGCGGGCATATGCGCATATCGTGCATTCACTGGGCCGGATGCCAGTTTTTCCCGAAATGAAAACATTCACTCTGGGAAGCCGGCATTCTCCAAATGAACCAACACACGGGATGCGGGCCAAGCTTCGGCGTAGCGCGTGGGAAGCCGTCCAAGAGCCTCGTTGGCAGGCGGCGAGTTTCACACTACAGAGCCAACGCGGCTCATTTACATGTTTGCGAGGTCAGATTTGCTTGATGCCTTACTCATTGAAATGCTTTTATCTTTTGACCCAGTGGGAGTTGGTCAAAGGATCGGCACCGCAATTAGTCAGAAATGGACCAATTTCTGTTCAAGTTGGGTCATGGGCACTTGAGATTTTGTGCGCGCTGAAATGATAGACGTGTCCGTCCAATTTCGTATTAAGTGAGGAAACTAGTGTCACACAGATGGTTAATGTTAAATAAGCTTGGTGTGACCCAAAATAGCGTTTTAAAAAAAGTAGGGCGTCTTGCAGGTACTGGCCCTGTTCCCAAAAAAAGAGAGGTACCTGCGTTAGCAAGATGCTATCGAAGAGTAATTGCGTCTCTGACTGGTCCTTGGTGATGTCAGCGTTGGCATTCATGCCGAAGATTTCGGGCGAGGGGTTGAGGGGCAGCGACTTGGTGTATTCAATATAACTGTCGTACTAAAGAATAAAAAAGAAAGAGAGAGAGACTGCTGGTGAGACAACAAGTGGGACGGGTGACATTTGTTCTAAAGACTATGTTAATGTGAGCCCATGAATAAAATATTTGATGTCGGTGGGGGCCGCCACACTTGAGAAGCAAGTGCCAAATGAAACACAAAGCATATTGTTTTGTCTGTCTTTATAGCGGATACTTGCCCGCGGTACTTTTTCATTCACAATTTCGTTTGTACCGCCTTATACAGAACCCTAAAAAACTTGACTGCAGAATTTTATCTTTGAGTCCATTTCCCTACAAATAAAGTTAATGGTGCAGGAACGGTAACATTTCATGAATATGTGTCCCACCTTTTAAAGGGGATCTCAACGCAAGTTTTTTATTTAAATAGATGTATAAGTAAACATAGGAGGCAGAGGGAGAATCTGGAAGTTGTCATGGGAGGCTAACATGAAGCTAGGGGGATATTTGATAAGCTGAGAGAACCACGATGAGCATTTCGCGTCAGGCTGCATTGAACATAACAGATTTAATACTAAAAAACTTGTGCCCCCCCCCAAAAAAAAAAATCAACCTACAATACATTTAAATATTTCACATGGTTTAAACCACTTCTCCTGTAGCCACATTTCAACGGTCCCTACAAGTAGATGCCAAGTGTATAATAATTATAATAATTGCATATTATAATATTACATACAGTATTTTACTGAAGGAATGTTAAACATATTTTAACATGACGTCAGCATTTTAAGCTTGACTGGTGTGAAATTCCAGTAGCACTTTACTTACGTCTCCTTCGGGTGGCGCATAGTAAATCCCGCTGGGATCAAACTTGTAGTCGGCGTCTTCTATTATTTTTTGGTCGTAGAAGATGGCAAGGATGGTACGCAGTGTCCGTCTGTCCCAGTCGTCCGTCACACGCCCGCCGTAGTTGCATTCGCCCGTCATGTAACGCAGGGCATCGAACGGCACTTCCTGGTGGAATACAGTCACGAAACGCGATTCTGTGTAAGTAGCCATCAAAATGCTTGAAGATGCTAAACACTGCTTTGCATAGGCCACAGGTGTCAAACTCAAGGCCGGGGGTCAGGGCCGGCCCGCCACTTTATTTTATGAGGCCTGTGAAATGCTGATTTGACTTGTTGAAGTTGTCTTAAAAAAAAATGTATTTTTAACAGTTTTTAAATGCCCTCTGATTTCAAAACTAGGTAAGTTTGTGACAAACACACTTAAAATTTATTCCGGCTCTTTGACAGAAACTAAAACTATAATTGTTTTAATAGTATCACTTGAACAAGCCTCGTCCAACACTACATTTGAAAATATAATGAAAATCATGTATAATGAAAATCATGTATCAGGTATAGTATCGAAAGTGAA
Source organism: Hippichthys cyanospilos (assembly GCF_059441005.1). Taxonomy (NCBI): domain Eukaryota; kingdom Metazoa; phylum Chordata; class Actinopteri; order Syngnathiformes; family Syngnathidae; genus Hippichthys; species Hippichthys cyanospilos. The sequence continues at coordinate 13,975,872 of NC_142373.1, read as the reverse complement.
AAAAATTGTATCGCGACACCCTAGTTTACATTGCGGTCCGGGTTTGTAAAGTATTATTTTATAAAAAGAAGTAATTTGGTGTCGGACAGCGGCTTTGAGAAGCTTTCAAAAGTGGTGATTGCTGAGTTGCTAGTTGTCTCTGAAGTCCTTCTCCTAATATGGAAAAAAAGAATATTATTCCGAAAGTCTGTTCTACATAATAAAGGGTGAACAAAGGCTGCGGCTTTGGCATTTTCTGGAGGCGAACGCTTAAAAATTCAGCAGCACTTGAGAATGAAAATGTCACGTCATTAAAAAAAAATAATACACTGTCACCATGGAAACGGTATAGGACTCGAGCGCTAAGTGTGTAAAAATGTCAAAAGGTATTAGGGAATATTGCTAATGTAAGATCACACGCTGAGAGACTCGTTAGCATACGAACGGGGCCAATACAACCGAACAATCAGGAGGCGGCAAAATTAGATCTTCCTTTCGGTTGGTTCCTTGCTTCGTCAAAACGCTTTCAAAAGGGCACCTGGGAACTGAACATTTCAGTTGTTCCGAGAACATCCCAACCTGATGTTGCTCCAGGAACATATGTAACTGCTGCACAGAGATCCTAAGGTCGGTCTCGTTGAACTCATACGGAATGTTCCATCCCAGAGGTCCAAACTTTCTCCTCTCCTGGGTCAGCGCGTGGAAGAAACACAGGCCGTAGAGGAGTTTCTTGAACACGGCCTGGAAACACACACAGGATCAAGGCCCGGTGGAAGGTGTGGACTGGGCGAGGATGTTTCCACAGCTGAACATGACATCACAGATACACACAGGGGGTTGGAATAGCAGAAAACACCCAGCAAACATAAGCAGTGGGCAGGGGCGTAGTCAGAAAATGATCAGTAAGGGTTTTGTCAAATTGAATCATTGAATACATTTTATTATATACGCTATGTATTTAAATGTGGAGCCAATGCCTCCGGCAATCCAGTGACTCTATTAAGAATATGCAGCTAAGAAAATGAACGGATGAATAAAAGAGGTGGGCGTGGTCACCCCTGGCCATCATGTGGTTCAGGCCCTGCTCGTGTAAAGAAACAACATTATCGTTCCCACTAAGATCAAAAGAACTGTCATTTTTATGGTTCGCCCCCCCCCCTTATAAAAGCTATAGCTTTGTGATATCAAGTGATTCAAAATATTTAATAATTCTCAAAATGTTCCATATTTTAATCACATTTAATCACATTTTTCAACAACTACTTTCGATAAAGCTTGCAACAGATTACTAAAAAAATATATATATTTTTTAAATTCTCAAATTAAAAAGTAATATTTTTTATTCCCAATTCATTGGGTATTATTTTTAAGTGTGATTTTTTTCCAAGAAACCGATTTTTCTGCCGGTGACACTCCTCCTAAAATCGGTTGCTCTATAATTGGTTGCACGTTAGCAGAGTGTCACTGGAAGTAAATACAACTGAACATTGAAAATACAAAGCTTAATGTACATACAAGTAAATACAAAGCCTAATGCTCCTATTTCTCATTAAACAGCCTCTGCATAACGACACAGACACAACCATCGTTCCTCACCGGCTTGCTGGAGCCATCAAACCAATTAGGGTCCGAGATGGGGTCCATCAAGAAGCAACGAACGATATTGGGCCTGAGGCCTTTGGGGGCCTCGTTGGTCATCTTCACACCGTTCTGGAGCACGGCCACCGGGAAGGTGGGCGACGGATAGCTGGTGAGCCACAAACGGAACTCCGGATGCGTGGACTCCGGGTTCAACTCCTGCTCAATGGGACCAAGACAAAAAACAAAGAGAAAATGATTTCTCGATTTGCTGCTGGGACATGGATGGATCCATGCGCGCCAACCTCGCAGACTCTCTCCAACGTGGACATCCAAGATGTAGCCAAATGACAGTTCTGCAGAACCACCCAGGTGCCGTCCGCAATACCCGTCTCGATCATTTTCATGGCGATGGGACCCTGGCCTTGGCCAAGAGAAAGCGACGTCAGCTTGTCCCCCGTAAAGCCCTGAAATACAACCGCCACCAGATTTTCAACTCTTTCAACTGAGCCACTGAGAACTCCATTTTTTCTACTTTTAAATTAAGGACAAAAATGAATAAAAGCTGGTGTACTGTACATCAGGGGTGGCCAGACTTATTCTTTCTCTCCTGCAAAATGATGATAGGAGTGAGCCTGATTTTGTGACATTCGGATACCTTTTCGTGTCCAAACTTGAGCAGGGCCGCCATGGGGTCCGAGCCAGGAGACAGGATGAAGATGAGAGGTGCGCAACAGTGGCTGTCGCCAAAGGTGTTGCTCAGATTGAAGGGCGGAGCCTCAATGAAAGGGCGGCCCAGGCTGTCCGTAACAAACTCCTGCACCATCGGAATGATCTGAGGAGCGTAAAATAAAGTCGGTACTTAGCTAGAGCTTTAGACATCCTTAAGAATAAAAAAATTGTTGATGAATATACTTGTCAAATATCTACCACAGATGTTTAAGTCTAAGGCCAAGTCCAAGTCTGTAGGTTCCAAATCCAAGTCAAGTTTTGGGTGCTTGACCACAACTTCACTAAGAATACCTCTTTTTTTTCATATTTTATGTAATTTCCTTTTTATTTTGCAGTATTTTATTGTTTTATCTCCCAATTTGTCACTTCAAAGCTCATATTTATTACTGACAGTACGTCAGTAGATCTTTGTAAGTACTTTATTCCTTGGGGAGTATTTATTTATTTATTTATTTTTATTCTTGCAAATTGAGTGACATTACTAATATTTCAGTAAATATTTTACAACTGTGGCTCACTTTGTGCTGATTCTTCACATAAAAATCTAATTGTATATCTTTGTTTTAAAAGTGATGTAAGAAAAGATCAAACGGTTCAAGCATTCAATGGTGACAACCCGGTAAAAATGGAACAATATATCTGTCAGTGGCAGTGAATGAGTAGAGCTGGTGTACTGTGCTTGTTAAATACAAAACAGCAAGGAGCTTTTTCACGCTTAATTTGATAGTCACCTGGCTATAAACAGCTTGAAGGCTCTGTTTCAAGAGCTGCTAATTCGACTTGCCAAACTGCTACTTGCTGTGAATTCATTAGAGTTCATTGCCACCAGACAGCACTCGTCTCTTAATGGTTTTGTCGCAGATCAAAAAAAAAAAAAAAACCTCAGAAGTCAGGTCGCTTGTATCTCAAGTGCACAATAGCAACGCTAACCTTATCAGGCCGCAGACATCGGATCACAAGCATCCTCTGAAACTGACTCAGCTTCTCTTGCCAGTCATTGGGAAGCGGAGTCTGGTGGGGGTCCTATACATGGCAAAAAAGACCAAACACATGAATTGTCTCCTGTGAGAATTGCGTCAATTCAAGGGATTCCATCTAAGTGTCCATCCTTCCACATTTTTCCAATCCTTTCCTGCTATATGGATTATTGATAGATTATCGGCCGGGCATTTTTACCAACATCCGGCCTTTCGATCTGATCTAATAGATCTAATGACTCAATTGAAAAGTTCGCCAAAAGTTATTGGGACTTACACACATATGGGAGAATATGGTCCTTGTTGTGCAACTTACTTGCAATTGGAATCAATTTATTTACAAGCTATACATCTTTTTTTTTTTTAAATATGCGGTTGGTTATTTTTATTGAGCTGCTATAAGACGAATCATTGCAATTAAAGCAAAGAAAAGGGGAGGTAATTCGTCATGTGCGCAGGAGTGTCGAGGCCAAGGGAGAGAAATGTAAATATGTTGTGGAGGGCGGGAAAAAAAGCAAAGCTAAACAGGGGGAGAAAAAGAAGGCACTGACTGGCTAAAAGGCAAGAACCACGGCATTCATTTGTAGAAAAAAAAAAAACGCGGACGCTGGAGCTAGTGAGCAAAGCTTTGCAAGACGTTTTGGAATGATCTCCCTTTTCGACTCCCTGGGAAATTGCGAGTGCAGTGTGAACTTGACTCAACAGCTGTTCTGGCAACTGAGACCCAATCCATGTAAATTCTGCAACTGGAACAAACTGGATTTAATTAGATAGAAGTGTAGCGGCTTAGTGTGTTGATTATAAATCAAAGCGCGCGTGTGTGTGTGTTTGTGTGTGTGCGCCTGTGTGTGTTTGTGCGCCTCTCATATCGATTTAACAGCTGTTCGCACATCCAAATAGCATGGGTGCTTCCAGCAAAATAGGGAATGAAAAGATTTAATTAGATAAAGTTGCACTTCCTTTATCATTTAAGTGGAATCTTACAGGCTAACTTTTTTTTTTTTTACCCCAATAAATGTCTTTACAATAATATGTTCTATGAAGCAACACAAGTATGCCCAAATTTTCAGCATTTTCAGTGACATTCACAAGGTGAGCCGTGATTGGTCGTTTTTCAGTCGACAACAACCGGTCACGCCAGGATGTGGATAAAAACAGGCCGACTATATTGCGCAATTCATATTCCCGAAAACCATTATTAACTCATTCACTGCCAGAACAGTAAAAGTGGATCTTCGAAGTCTGTAGCCGTCATTGGCAGTGAATGAGTTAATCAGAAAGTCATTTTTACACTAGTGGGGGCACACTGAACATCATCAACATCAGATGGAAGTCATCAGGAGATGCCACTCACCGGACTGTCGTAAACCTCTTTCCATATATTCCTGTTTTGGGTCATATCCCTGCGTAAGCCTTTGAAGGGGTCAATGGCGTCCAGGCGGCAAAACTCGTCCCAAGATTGTTTGGGAAGCCACGTGCACGGGTTGGAGTAGGGGTTGTCCAGCCCCACGCCGCCCGTCAACAGGAAGTGCCAGTGATCCTCGTTGACCTATGGTATCTAATTAGTCTACATGCCGTGTAGGTGACTGTGGCAAATGTTTGCAACGTGTGTGTTTTGTTACCATCTTTCTATGCATCAACAGACTGACACAGAGGCAGAAGGAGAAGAGCAGCTTGTCTTTCTCAAAAAGCGAGCGGCACACGTTGACGTAGAGCGAGTAAGTGAAGTGATCCCTCAGAATAATCAGCCTAAAGAACACAGGACACGCCATTCAGAAGGACAAGACAATTTCCGGTTTTCCGGGTGAGTGATTTGGGAGCTCACCGCTCCTCCAAGTCGTCGCTCTTGTCAGAGTTGTCAATGGAGCCTATGAAGAGGTTGATGAACCAGGTGAGGGAGTACTGGTACATGGGCTCGATGTTGGCCAGGTCGGCGATGGCGAAGAAAAGGATGGCCGAGTGGATGGCGATGGGCTTGTAGCCCAGGCGAGTCTCGTCGATCTTCACCTCGGTTACCTCGGCCACGGCCTGCTTCTCCGTGATTTCGTTGGCCAGCACCTTGGACTGCGACAAGATGGTCACGGCCGTTTCGTCCTCAAGGATGTTGCCCTCGGACGAGGACAGCACCTGCAGAATTTTGTCCTCGATTTCCTTCAGTTGCCTGACAAGAAAAGGCAAGTGGCCCATCAAATGTTAAATGCATCATTTCGACAAATATAACACATGTATTAAATAATCAGTATTCGCTCAGAGTGTGGTAAGAAAGTTTTGGAATGTTGACTGTATGTTTGTTGAAGACAAGAGATTTATGTGCAAGAAGAACAGAACTATTGGGTTTGGCATCAGTGTACCGTTTGTTCTCAGCTCCCTGAAGTATGAGAGCCTGCTTCTCCTCCTCAAGGTCGGGTCGCTCGCGGGCCACCACGATGCCCAGCAGCTGGTCCTGAATGCCCTCCGGGGTGATCATGAAGTTTAGCAGGGTGACCTACAGCGCAGGGATAGCCCACAATAGGATCAGGGATTATCAGTTATAAACATAGAGAATGATTTGAGACTGAAAGGATATGAAAATTCAATTCAACTATCACCGCTAAAATAATCAAAATAACATTTTCCATGAACATGATACTCCCGTGTTAACGTAAAGAAATGAAACCATCGCAACATTTTTTTTTTACGTACAGTAACTTCGCCTTTAAAGTGACTTGAAAACAGCGGTGGCAATGAAATCAACACACACATTTGAAAGTAAATCTTAATTAACCTTGACAGAAGTCTCGGGCAGGTAGTGCGGGTTGCGCAGCTTGGTGGTGATATAAAAGCGGAAGTTGGGCGAGTATTCAAAGGTGCTGTCTCCCAGGCGGATGCAGATGGCGCCGCCTTGTTTAAAAGTCTGCCTGAGCAGAAGAGGCTCCAGGATGGGGTCCAACTCTTCACCGACATTCTCCAACAGGACTACAAGAGAAAATGGTCACTACTGAAAAGACGGTCAAACCAAAACAGCCAACCGAAAAAGTTTTACAATAATATGCTCTCTGAATCACAAGTCCAAACACAGCATCCTGATGAACACCGCATTCGTGAAATATAAGTTTATTAGCAAAATCCACCGGCAGCCATTTAGCCACTGTTTATTACCTGAGAATAACATCACACTTTTCAGGGCTCAGGTAACAACCAATCACAGTGTGCGTACCACAGGTTATGAGCCTGCAAGATTGTATCGGGGTCCTTCATGGGCTCTGTGCATACTAATGACATCACCCTAAACCATTGTGTAATGTCAGGGCTATTTTTGTAACTTTTATGTTTAAATAAGAAAAACCTAAGTGAAAATGCTGTTACCTGGAGGAGTATTTTAGGATAGCAGGATCAGTTTCTAAAACTTTTGGATCATTGCATACGGGCCTGGGTCAAATTGACCCACAAGCCAATGCATCACATAAGTAAGTGCTGCCCTTGTTATTTTTGAGTGGATTTCAAATTTGAAAAAAACAACAACAACAAAAAAAACAAGTTTTTGACACTTCCACATTTGCATGCAACCCTATGAGCCATTTTGACCCAGAGACATTATTGCTGTTTTGGAAAAATAAATATCTTATTTCACTGCAACCCTCCAGGCCATATTGACCCAGCGGCATCACTGATGTTTTTGAAAAAAAATGAACACATTATTAAACAATAAATATTATAATATGTAAATATAGGATTTGTGTCATAGACATTTCTGGCACATTTGGGTGCTTCTTTACAAAATAGTATTGTTGTTTGTAATTTGGAATAGAAAAGTCTTGCCAAAGTTTCATTGCCAGCTTCACATTCGTGCGCAATAATGAGAAATCAGCAGAACAAAATAAATTATTACAAATGCTTCCCATCAGATGAATATTCATGTGGCTCCCTATTGAGTATGATAATGCATTTCTCGTGTTGGGAACATTAACACTATCTATAAATGGCGGCGTGCCTGGAGGTGGCCCGCTAAGATTTTTAATTGCTGTTCAAAGATCAGTGAAGTTTATGAGCTTTGCCACACTGGAACAAGTAGTCAGCCCATAGTAACTCTTCATATGTCTTTCTTCACCTCACTTATTTTGGAAAATATCTGTAAAAAGACATTGGCTGCCGCATGAACTGCAGTAAATTTTAAAAGTGAAAAGGACGGATATTCAAATGAAATGACAAGAGTGTTTTGAGCTTGAAATGCCTTAATATCATCAACCCCAAAAAGTTATTTCCACAAACATTAATGATAACCAGTCTCAGCACGATATAATGACTAATACCAATAATTAAGCACCAAAGTTCGCTCATTCTGCCCATTTCAGGGGGACGCCATTTTGCTTGTTATCTACTGTTGCACAGGGCTCAGGTAATGGAATTCTATTTGATTCTATTTTTCATATGTATTTGATATCAGCCATGATACGTATTTAATATGCACCAATCAGAACAGTGCAGCCAATTTCATTCTATACCATCTGTTCAATAACAATAAAATATTCTATTCTAACTTATTTGGGTAGGTATCTCTGATTTGAAATGGCCTTGCAGGTTCTATTTCATTTTAGTTTTTAAAGGCCGGGATTAAAAGACTATAGATAATTCACGTTAATATGCAAGGGTCAACCAACGCAATAAATCCTGGAGCTAAGAGGCATATTTAATCAATCAAAAGAGCACCGCAACCCTTCAATGAAGTCTCACGTTTGGAGAGAACATGCCAAGGAAAAACAAGTTCAAGTGGAAAGCCGCAGCAGACGATGAAAGCGAAGCCGCGGGTGGCCGACGCCCGCCAAAGGGCGTCCAACACATGCTCTCACCTGGAGTTCCGAACTGGATGCAGTTCTCCAGCGTCCGAACAAAGCCCGGATCACTCAATTTAATGACTGCCAGGCTGTTCGCCTTCTCCATGTTTTTGATCCATTTGTTGGCCTGGCCCTGCGGATCGATCATCAGGGGCCACCGCCTGGCGTTGCTGTACATGGAAAATGCTAACATATTGAATATCAATCCGGGAACAACATATTGTAAATGCAATCATGTTAGTTTGACGGAAGGGTAAATGGCAGAAATGTGAGCGTGCAGAGTTTGTCTGCTTAGATGTGGCCCCGCCTGTCACCTCCTGAGGACTCCCCCTTTTGGATACTCACGAAATGATGATGCCATTATCAATGGAGAAGCCGTCAGTCGGGAGGCCAGCGATGGTCCAGGCCCGAATTTTGACTTGCTCCCCCAGAGAAGCCGTTAAAGAAATGCTGGCTGAGGAGGGGATCTGTTTTTCTTTACATTGATCGGTCCACTCCTCGATCTGCTCCTGCGTAAAAAAACGCACACATTTCTTTGTGTCATCTACACATACATAAAGTCTCGTTTTCATCGGATCAAGTGCATCTGTTGTTAGTGCCCTTCGGAAGAAACACAGTTGTTAAAAGTCCCCCGTAAAGTTTAAAACATCATGATAGGGGAGAGATCTGGGATTTTTGTCCTTCTGACTTGTCTTTCTATCCTATTACGAAGAACATGTCCACCCAGTTTTGTGTTGAACGGTGAACGGATCTAAACTAACTCACCTCAAAGTTGCCGCTTCAAACCAAAATATCGACTTTCCGTTAAATTTTCTGCATGGGCCATTAAGACATTTTCACGTGCCGTAGTGTACCACTGTATGTTTGAGGTTCGTTTTAGGTGGCCGTCTACCTGTCTGAAACTGGAGGTAAATGCTCCCAGGTAAGCCACGATGCCAGACGAGATGAGGATATCCCCAGTCAGGTTTTCGTAGAGTTTTCCCAGATTGAGTGCCATCTCGTTCCAACGCGACTTCTCTCCGCCGAGGCCACCGATCAGTTGCGTGGCGCGCTCTAGTTTCTTCTTGCACAGATCAACCTGGAGGAAAATTTACTGAGCAAAGAAGCCATTGTGTTTGCTGACACGTTGAAATTAGGAACCTGATTCTCCAGTTCAAGTTTCTTCTTTTTGTTGGAGTCCAGAATCTGATTGAGCTTGGCCACTTGGTCCTGTACTTCTTTGAGGGCTGCTTGCTTCTTCTGCAGGGCCGACATGGCCACCTCGAGCTCTGACTCGGCCTGGGCCAACTTCTGCTTCTTGGGAGCCACCACCTTGGCCACACTGCGGGACACACGTCTCACACGTCATTTTCTCATGCTTAAATTCCAAATTCCAATCATGCAAAGACAAGGGGAAGGCAAGCAGGGATATAAATATGGATGAATTGGCAGATTTTTTAAGCCTTTGAGATTCCATGTTCAAGTCAACTAAGGGCCCGATTATGGAATATCTTAGAGGTATAACGGTCATGAGTATTGGTTTTTATCTGTCTACATCAAAACTAGGGCTCAACAGATACAATTTTTGTTAGGCTGAAAAAAAATCGTTGAGCAAGATTTTCAAACACGCACCCGTCATATTTGTCCATGGCGCAGACCCACTTGCACAGGCCCTCTGCAGCAGTGGACGCCGTCCGGATCTTCTCGGGTACGAAATCTGGGTTGCTGATGTACCTATCTCGGATGACGGCCATGATGTTGGCGGGGATGTTGTCCTTGTCGAATTCACGCAAGCTCTGCAAGAACTTCAGGTCGCCCAGGAGTTTTTTGGCAGGTCCCCAGTAGTCTTCCACTTTTTTGCCGCTTCCAGGGTCGGCAACACGGTCGGGCTTGATCTTTTTCAGAATGCAAATTGCCTCCATGACAAGCTTGACGCCACTGGGCGGGCTTTTCATTGACTTGACCAGAGTGATGTCCTAAAGACAAAGATGTCAGGTCTTACGTTTGGTCAGGACGGCATAAGCAAAGGCGGGGAAGCCTTTTGTTACTGGAATCCTTCAAAAGAGCATATCTTATAAAAAGTCAATTGTTTAATAAAATTTTTACATGCAAACTGATGGATCACACATATTTGCGTTTTATATAGTAAAGTTACTGGAAGTTCTAAAAAAAAATGCTTTATTTTGATCTCTTTATCAGTATTTAATTGTTAAATGTGCCTAATATATTTATATTTAATGCAAAATAAATTATTTTAATCTAATAAAAAATACATATGTTTTCTCAATTACCTGAACCCTAAGCAACGGCAGGTGGCAAAATGGCCACCCTGTGAGATCGGAATGCCGTGTTTTTAGGGGTGCATAGGACCGAAATGTGTGCAAAATGGGACGCAAGCAAGTGGAGCATACATTCTGCGTGAGCGTATCCAGCGCCGACAACGCCGCCTCCAAGATGGGCATGGTGACGGCCAGGTCAGCGTCGCACTCCTCCTTGATGGCCCGGGCGGCCATGGCCTGCTCATTGGTCACGGCTTCATCCATCTTCACCACTTTCTCCGTCTCGGCCGCCTCGGCCGACTCGCGCTCCACCTGGACCACCATCTCGTCCACCTTCTTGCACGTCTCGATCAGCTGCGGCTGCAGTGCCTCCAGCTCCACCTGCATGGTGGCCACCTGGGACGCCGCCGACTCCAGCTTCTCCAGACCCACCACGTAGCGGTTCTTCTGCATCATCACTTCACTGGGCAGAAGGACGAGCATGGAATAAAAAAAATAAATAAAAAATCAATAAGTTAGTAAAAATATCTTATGTCATTTGAAGTATCAATGAGATGAGGCCAACTGTTCAATTGTTTTTGAGTGGTGAAAAACGACTAAATAAAGTGGAATAACACGGTTGCAGAAGTGTGCACACCCTATCAAACTGTGGTTGCAGCCCTGTTCAGAATATATCACAAACATGCACGGCATGTTTATTTCAGCACACAACTATTGCAGTCATATACTTTGAAGGCAGAATATGGACTTTCGTGGGAATTCTGACTATTGTCATGATTCGGGCTTTAAAGTAAGAATGATGATTTTTATGTCAAAATTCTGATTTTGATTTTAGCAGGGATTCGTACTTTAAAGCAGTGCTTCAGCACTTTGGAAACCTTAAAATTGGGCTATATAAATAAAGTGGAGGACAATTCTCCATTGTTAATTCTGAGAATAATGTCAGAATTCTCGGTATTGCAATTTTGACTTTAGTGAGAATTCTCATGTTGGAATTGAGAATGAAGTAAAAATTCTCACTTTGAAGTCAAAATAATGACTTGAGGAAATTCTGAGAATAGAAAATTTACAATTTAGAGTCAAACCTTTGATATGAAATTGGAAATTCAGAGAAAAAAAGTGTTAATTCTTAGAAAAGTCTGAAACTGGCCAACTTAATCCTGTTAAGTACCTTTTAAAATTGCGACCAGACTTTTTGTGTGTGTGTGTGTGTGTGTGTGTGTGTGTGTGTGTGTGTGTGTGTGTGTGTGTCCCAACCCCAACCCTAAACCTACCAACCCACCCACCCCACTTCACCAGGTAAACGTGCTACTTTTGAAAAATGGCATTCAAGGATTGGCAGCCAGAATGCGACCTTACGATCGTTTGGCCTTGAGCAAAGTCTTGAACGTGGAGATGAGCTCCAGGTAGGATGTAGGAGTGACGTAGTTGTGGCGCTGCAGCTCGTCCATGAAGCGGGTGGACATGTGAATGGTGGAGGTGTGGAAAGTCTTGCACATGTCAATGCAGCCCGCCCGGTGTTCGTCCGACATCTCCACGTCCTCCAAGAAGCGGCAGGCCACCGCCTGCAGGGCGTCCTCCGGCCAAGTCTGCACGCGGGAGAGGGGCGCAATCAGAATCCCATACTTTTGCTTTGATTTATTCCAAAAATGAAGAAACAGTGTGCAAACAGTACCTGGAACCAGTTAATGGTGCAGCAATTGATGAGGGCCGGGAAGCGCCTGAGCCGGTTCCTGAAGGCGTCTCCGATGGGACTCATGGCTAAAACGATGTGCATCTGCGAGCGGCAGCGCTCCACAAACATGTTGAAGAGCTGCAAGTTGCTGCCGTCCGTCTGCTTGTCCCGTTCTCGCTGACGGTCCAGAACCCGCATTTTCTCAATCACTTCTTGTTTCTCGTCCACGGCAAACAGGTTCGGCACCTGAGAAAACCACCCGGCGTCAACTCGTCTGACATTTTTGTTTTTTTTTTGCAGAAGCAGAAGAAGAAGAATTAAAAATGAAACAAAAACAAGAAAAATATAAAAAAATACAATAAAAATAAAAAAAGAGCAAGGCTAGGTTAAGATTGTTGTGCAGCTAAAATTGAAAATGAAGTATTATTGTAAAGATATGTATATCACATACATATATCAAACTAAAGACTCACATTCATATACATGTATGTATATTATGTATATGTTAGGGCTCTCAAAGTTAGAGCATTAACTTTGGATATTAATTTACATTCTATAAAGTGTTTTAAAAAAGTAACTGTTTACTCAGTTGTATTTCTTCCCTTACGCATCTGAACTCCTAACTTTGCAACCAAACAAAGAAGAGAATCAGGAGCACAAAGACAGACAAAAGTGAATGTTTACATAGGTTACATTTTTTTTTTCTTTTTAAAAGTAGCTCAACAGCTTTCATTAAGGAAAAAAAAAGAAAGAAATGTGCGGACTTTATGGTTAATGAAGTGGACAGTATAAGTGAAAAGTTTTGAGAATTGTTTTGATGAGAAGATAACAAAAAAATATAAATTATAAAATGTTTTTAACAGTTTTATTTTACAGGAAAATAATCCTATTGAAGGCTCAAAGAAAGCTATTACTGGATGGCGGGTTCAAGCTCCACCCACTGAGACAAACCCCGCCCACTTACCTCGCCCGTGTTGAGCATATTGCCAATGTCCTCCAGAAAGGACTCCATTTTGATCTGAGTGTCAGTGAAGAGGAAGACGCCGTGAGCTTCACCCGACGTGGACCTGGTCATGATCAACTTCAGGTCGTCGTGCCACTCCACCATGCCGTAGGTCTTGGAGATCTCCACCTGGAAGAGCTCCGCCTCCGCCATGTGGGCGGCCAAGCGTGTCAGAGACTGCCGCCCGCTGCCACCCACACCCACCAAAAGGGCATGTCCGCTGGGCTGCTTCAGGATGCGGGAGATGCGGGAGACGTGCTCGATGGCGAAGCGGAAGAGCACCAGGTTCATGGGCGTCTTGCTGATGGTGTTGTACTCGTCCAGGTGGGACTCCACCACTTGGCGGAGCAGGTCCAGATCCAGCACCTCGCGGTAGCTGCGGTCGTCGCCCTTGGGGTCATGGAAGTCGCAGAACATCAAGCTGCGCAGGTCGTCCTCGTTGACCACTCCGTCCTGGTCCTGATCCAGGTTCTCAAAGAGCTTATTGAAGTCCACCTCCATGTGAGCTTTGAACACCTCGTGGAGATAGCCCACCAGCCAAGTACGATCCGAGTCTTGGACAAGACGGTCGTAGTAAACCCTCAAGACCTGAAGGACCATCAAGGTAGACATCGGACAGTGGTTGTCAACCTAATTTCAATGATGTTTCCCTTGTGAAACATTTTTTTCAACATGGTCGGGTATATAAAAGGTTTTCTCTTTCCTAGTGGGAGCTGTGCAAAATATAATTGAGAAGCACTGCTCTAGACATTTTATTCAGCAATTACTGAATATAGTTCATGTACATTCATCTGTGTGTGTTTCTTTTTATCCGCTGCAAAATTGCATCACTAATGAAAACGTGTCCTTATAAAGCGTCAAAATATAAAGCAGTCTCGATAACACAAATTAATAATACGATAAACATACAGTTAGTACACAGTATATGTTTGAGGATACAGAGAAGTCCTAATATATGAAAAATAAAATGAGCTAGAGTCCATGAGTTATTAATGGTACAATTCAATTTTTAACTTTTAAGTTGAAAATAAGGTGTACTACTCCTGTCACCAACGTCCAACATATGAACATCCAGTCGGAAAGGGACTTGAAATGTGACCCACGCTGACAAAGATTTGCATGTTGGTAGATAAGGTTTCATGTAAATTACAATATACTGTAGATCGAATAGGAAAATGATCATTTTTGAAATTTCCCCAAAAATACCCTCCTTAAGTTTTCTATTTTCATTTCTTAACGGCTTAAAGGTTGCTAGCGTGCCCCAGAAAAGCTGTCTTTAAACAGTTCCTGAAAGTTTGAGGTTAATACAATATCTTTCGTTGCTTAGGAACTTAGAAACATGTACAGTATCTGCCGAAACTTAAAACATGTTTTGTAAAAACTGCTGCAACTTTGCCCATTTTGCATTACCTCTATGTATTATATAACATTTCAAAGGAAATTGAGAATTAGACCATATAAGGAACTCATTTTTAAAAAAAATTTTAACACGCGAGGACCCTTTTGCAAGAGCCTGACACAAATATTTATTTTTTATGATGCATTAAAAAAATTGGAATTAAATAATACATTAGATCTGCTACCTGTTCAAATGTCACATCACCGCTGAAGTGCTTGCACGTACCTCCTTTTGAGAAACACTTAGACAGGAGATGGATATGGTGGCTTTGCAAAAGGACCAGACCTGACTGACTGACTTTGGACATTCCCTTTTTCGCCGTGTCTTACCTCATGCACCCAGAGACGTTTGATAATGGCCGGCTCCTCAGCGGTTTCGGGGCGCGACAGGCAGATGCCCTGGATGACGCGAGAAATGTCACGAAGGTTGAACAAGTAATGGGACTTTTGCGGTGTGGGCAGCAGGTTTTTGGTGGCTTCCTTGTACACTGATATGGTGCCTTTCACAATCTGAGGGGTCAGGGTTGCAAATGCCTTAGGGAACGAAAACCTGGAAAGGCAAAAAATGGGGAATTGATGGGAGCATTGCAACTATTCATTCTGAAACATGATGTGCGCTGTTACCGTATGGTAAAATGCCAGTGTATGATCCTGGAGAAGATGGTATACATAGTCTTCTCATCAAAATCGTTAATGGTAAGCATGTTGAAGTGCCGCAGGTAACGCGGCGTCACTGGGTTTCTGCCTCCGCCTGGGGAAGGAGTCAAACAAGCCCAGAAGGTTATTATTAGTCATTCATTTTCACTTATTGGCTAACATTTCAGTTAGTATCGATCAAATGATAACTAAGCAATTTACTTTATTTAGCTCCTTGTTTCACATTTTTGATCAATGGAAAGCGTTTGAATTTCAAATTGTCCAGCTTATTCAAGACATCTTTGAACTTTATTCACACTCAAAATATTTTTTTTAGTATTCCACAAGTTCCCAATTCAGACATTTTACATGGAAACATGTAGATGGAACATGTAGAACTCACCAGGCGGCCCCATGGCACACATGACCTGAATATCCACCAGTTTAATCATGGAGCAGTCCTTCAAGTCATACCAGTTCCAATGGTCCAGCCACTGGCGCAACAGTTCTACGGGCGGCTGGGCACCGTACACTTCCCTGGCGGGCATGTTCACGTCATCCACAAACACCACCTGATCATATACATTTGTAAATAAGACGGCTCCTTTACTAGCAAAGACAGCGTGTCATGTGCTACCATTTTCTGCCCCATGGGAGGACCGAAGACTCCTTTGCGTCGCTTGTCCAGCTTGGACATGATAATATTTTGAGTCTGGGCAGCTGTGGTCTGGGCTGAGAAGTTGATAAACAATGGGTTGTACACCTCCTTGTCTACATGATTCAGCAAGAAGTCCTGCGAGGGGGAAAGCAAACATGAAATACAGACAATAAATAGACAAACTACAATTGAAAGACATTGATTTTATAACGTGTCGAAAGTGCAACCTGTCGTCTGAGGTATTCACACATCATTCCTAATAAGAAATGCTCAAAGAGAGTACTTACGGTGATGTAAACACTCTTGCCGGTCCCGGTGGGGCCAATGAAAATGGTGGGCTTCTGATTGGTGACCAGAAGCCTCATGAGCGCCATGTAGCGCACCGTGTTCTCAGTGGGCACGATGATCTCGTTGAACTCCATGTCCTTGGAGAGAGGCCGGGCACTCTTCAGCTCCTCCGTCCATGGCTCCCATCTCCCTGGGCCCTGAAGGAGTTTGGCCAATTAGATACGTTTTGTCTTTATGTTTGTGGACACCGCACACATACAATAGTCAACACCAAAGACATGCTAAGGTGCTCACACCTGATTTAGCATACAGCTCATTTTTATCTGTACAATCAATAGTAAGTATAATAGTACGGTAGAATGAAGAAATTATTTAACTCATTCCGTCCCAAAGTCGCATTTTTACGTAGTTTAAGAGTCCAGACACTTATCTAGTACTTATCGCCTAAAGTAATTGATGAGTTTATTACTTAATGATCTAATGTAACTTAGTAAAGAGGTAAACCTAAAGTAATCAGTTTTACTGACTTACCATTCACACGTTTTGCCCCTACAGTAATCGATTACTTTAGTACTTAATACCTAAACCAATCGATTAATCATCTGTTGTCTGAATCCTTTTTCTATCTTTAGCACTTTTAGTACCACCATGTAGCAAAAGGGCACGCACACCTGGTGAGTGAGTTAAGATTGACTTTTTTGTTGATGTTTTTTTTTTTCAATTGAGTATGAATTATCCACCAACATTAGGACTAACCTCTTTAATGAAGCGGTACTGGTAGACCGTGTCCTCGGTAGGCAGTGGCACCGTCAACTGCTTTGTGGGTGGCCCTGCCGTGGTCAGGATGGCGTGGGACAAGCGCGTCTCTTCGCTAAGAGGACCGGTCAGGATCTCCCTCAGCATGTGGTCGAATTTGAGGCGCCCCGCATCGTTGCAACTGGCGCCCACCGACCAAACCAGGCAGAAGACGAAGATGCCCTGTGTGAGATGAATCACTGATTAGGACCACTTGGAGCTCTTGCCATCTTGATTTAAGGAAGACAGCTATTTATTTTGGCCATTTTCAGGGATAAAAAAATAATAATAATTCAGCCCTCCAAGCCAGGTGAATTTCTAGAAAAATGAAATTCGGTGGACATGTTTATTAAAAGTAGACACACACAAAAAAAGTCTCAAAATCTGGTAAAAAAAACAAAACAATGTTGTGTTGATTAGACACAACATTTTACCAGAATTTCAATCATTTCCTCGGTTCTTCAAAAACCTTTCGCTGACAAAGCCAGTTTAATTTCACAGTATATAGTTTGGTGGACATGTGTATCATGAGTAGTAGAAACAAAAACAAAAATCTCAGCAAAGTGATGCTACAATAGCCATAGCAAAGCTGATATTGATTCGAGGCAGAGAGCTAACATCATTTTGGCCATTTCAAGGGTCCTTAAAAAATCTAAATCACCCCCTGAAGTGATTAAAGTTTATTTGGATTGAAAGCTTTTGGGGGCATTTCCATTCGTGGGATGTCAATTATTAACCTCACTTGAAACTGCATTTCATCACGAAGAGAAAAAAAATGCATAAAAGGCATCCTATGTTACTGTCGAGTTTCCGACTTAGCACATAAATGTGCAACCACAAAACACTGCAGAATTAACTTCCAAAGAGCTGTAATAAAGTCAAAGTTTACTATCCTTGCACAAATTAGCATATTACAGTATTAATAGGATAAATGTTCCAAGCAGTACGCAGTCATTAAAACCTGAAACAAGCGGAGACGTCTTTGTTGTGCAGAGAGAAAAGAACAGCAGGAATTCTGGGGGAACTGCAAATGACTTTCGAGTCTCGTGTTAGTTCCTGCTGTTAAAAGGTTGATTAATTGAACGCTTATAATGACAATGAACGGCTTGGGAGCACAGGAGCTTCTTGTACTGACATGCGCTGTGAGGGCAGGAACAGCAGTGCTTGAAAGTCATGATAATATGGAAAAAATATAGATTTCTGGCTCACGCAGGGAGTGGAAGAAAGGGCTCAGCTACCTAAATAGTAACTCCAACAGTGCCTGTGCAAATATTCCAACACAAAATTGAAGTAAACGAAAAGCTATTTTTTTTTTGTTTTGTTCAAGATTGCCTTGCTTAAAGAAAAAAAAAATGCCTTCAAGGTATAAGCACAAAAAAATGAATCACTTTCCTCAAAAAAAAGTTCTGAGTGGAATCATTATGATGATTGCATTAGGGCATTTATAGGAGTAAGTCAGTAACGGATTTGAATGCATTTTTATTTTTTGAGCAATATTTACCAATAATAATAATAATAATAATAATCTTAATAATAGGAACAATAATAATGCACACAATAATTGGTCCTAATTATAAAATTGCTTAAATAATTAATGGACGTACTAGTATATTTTATTTTTTGTTCAAAATATGTATTTCCCCTTAAAAAAAGTTTCAAATTTGAATAAATGAGATTATTGTTTTACATTTTATACATTTAACACGTTGTTTTTTTGGAGTAATGAGTTGTTATACAAATCCACACTTTACCCAAAGTACAGCTGATGTGGTCTTGTGTAGATGCCGATTGAAATGTTTGTGTTAAACTTGACAAGATATATGTCCTTTAACGCTAAATCTTTTGACCAGTCCATAATCAGATGCTCATACTGTAGGTGTTTTGATCATGACCGTACAAACCTCCAACCACGAGCAGACGTCATTGTCATTGATGCGCTTCATCACACCTGGATCATGAAACTCCTCCATCATGCAATCCATTAAATTCATCAAGGACTTGACCAGATTGCTGTCGGAAGTAGGCGACAACTCCTGAAATCAAAGTGACTGCCGTTTGATTACGCTGAACGACTAATAAAAAAATAAAGCAATCTTAGATGACTACAATTGAGTCAAGTTTCTATTTTACGGCACCGTTGTAGCTTTGCGAATGAGCTCCAGGCAAGGTGGTAGTATGCGTTCGAAGAGGCCCCCGATGAGCTCTTTGTGGGCCGCCGTGACTGTGGAGGGCATGACGTTGAACCAGGACACCATCAGAGGATGCCAGCCCAGCATGTGTGGCTCCATGTAGATCATTCCGCAACGAGACACCTGCAAAATGTTAAGCATTTTGACAAAATCAGGCTTACGTCTCTGAAAATGGAAATTGACATGTTGCTAAATGTAATTCTACCCTTAAATTATAAGAATACATGGAGGAAAATGTGTTTATATGAGATTTTATATATATATATATATATATATATATATATATATATATATATATATATATATATATATATATATATATATATATATATATATATATAATGCGTAGCGTTGCGTGCTTGACTTCGCGCATCTGCGTTACCCGATGTAACTTTCAGCCATGACAACAACCGAGCCTGAGCTGAACATTTTTTTTCCTGCAAAGTAGCTCCAAGATGTGCCGTGGCTTGAAGCGCACTTAAATATGGTGTAAGATGATAAAAATGTACCTGCACCTCTGAGATATTTATAACTGGGATTCGAATTTACAACAATTCAGAACCGATTTAAAACATCTCAAAATCGATATTCTCACAGTCGCCGGAGATGCCACTTCCAGGTCCATGGGTTCAAAGATAAGACTCATTTGGGGGGACATCTGAATGATCTCGCCACTCATCAGACACAGCTTCTTGTTGTCATCCAACACTGTGTTCATGTTTTCGATCCACACCGCATCCACTGGCCCGTCGAAGATCAGCCACTTTCTGTCTGGGGTCTGAAGAAAAGAAAAACAGACACACACAAGTACCACAAAATTAGTGGGAAGAAGGTGTTGTGTTTATTGGTTTCGGTGAGTCAAAAGTCAGAACTGAATGTGTTTGCTGAAGTCATGTACAGCTAGTTATCTTTACAACGTTTAACTGAGATGTTAAATAAACTATTAATAACTAGCTCAAGAAATGGGAATCACAGAACTATAACTCTTTAAAAGGCAAGTTAACACAAAAAAGTTCTTTACACTCATATGCCGTATGCGCCTCTACTACATAGCATTCTGATTATTATAGCCTGTGTGGAATAATGGGGCGGCCATTTTGCAACATGGTCAGTTGTATCTTGTTTTGAAAATGTGTGCTTTTAATATGCCGCACTATATTTTCGTTTCCTGTCTTACCTTCCCGAAACTAATACATTTAATACTATGCTTCTCTGATGGGCTGGCTCTTCAATTTTATTATTGTGTTTTGTCGATATTATATGATAAATATTGATTGTGAACGGTTCTGGATATGTGGAGTAGTTATGTGGCGTTATAAAGTGCTTTTGTGGTTTCTATAATGACAATGTGAAGAAGTTATCAAGTACTCTGGAACAAATTTTAGGAGGCAAGCAAAATCATGCAAAAACCCTCACCCCCGCTGATGTAAAATAATAGATTTTTATGAAGCATTAATGGAGATTTAAAGTTTGCAATAAGAGAGTGAAAGAGCTCAAGATGAGCCAACTGTATTTTCCATTAAATCCTTTAATCCCGCGCCCGTATTGAATCAACGTCTTCCATTGTTTGAAGGTCACAAAAGAAAGGATTGAGACGCACGTTTCGCTGGCGGAGGAAGCATCGACAGACGCATTTCATTAAACCCTAAGCGGTCTTAACACCAGTTAGCTGAGAAATTGACTTGATTTATAATCATCAAAAAACAAATAGCAGACTCCTGGTCTGAAGAAAGACCTCAGTTACAAAAATATTAACTCCAAGGGTGCCTGAACACAAAACTGCAATAAACGGAAAGGCTGGTTTTGATTGAAATTGTCTTGCTTGAAAACGTACTAGATTTCTTAATGAAAAAAAATAACTGAGTTACCAACCAGTGTTCGTTTAAACTGAATTATTTCCAAAGCAGTTTATGGGTCCTGAGCACAAAGAAATTTAACGCTCGAGGACCCTTAATATTTGATGAAGGTTAAAACACTTAAGGACCATAAATGATCCTGTTATAAAAGTGTTGAAACAAATCATACGTTTTTTTCTTTCAACACATCAGCTCTTTTTAGTAACATTTAACTAGTTTAAATAAAAGATATAAAGTTTGCTAAAAAAAAAAAAAAAAAAAAACTGATTTTATGCTTTGGCAAAAACACAGCATTTTTTTTTCCAAGGCATAAAAACAAACAATGTATTATTTTCCTCTAAAACATTCTCAGTCTCTGGCCTGAAGCCATCTGGTGGATGTGGGTGTGTTGGAATGGATGGAATGATTTGTCCTAGCAAGAACATGTACATCGCTGCTGGAAAAAAGGTGATGAAAAAAATAATGGCACCATATAGGTCAAAATGTCTCGCTATCGTATTTTTGAAAAAGTCAAGACCGCTAGACACATGACCATGATGTATGAAATACAATGTAAAAACACCTTACCTGGGAAGACGCAAAGTTTCTGTAGCTGACAGCCAGGATGCCATCGGACCATTCGTGGGAAACCGGGTCAAATTGACCGTACAGCTGTCCCATTGTAATAGATTTAGGATTGATAACTGTGATCTGCACTTCATTTTCTTCCATCAGGCCCTTGCATCACACACAAACAGGAGAAAATGCAAACAAATATCTACCCACAACATAATAATGTACAAATCAAAATTCGACAACCTCATTTGCTTTTTGCATGTTATAAATTGTCAACAACATGAATTCAACATGTTCAAATTTTCTTTGCGACAAGATCAATAGAGATGAACTTCGAGTGACCTATATCGGCATTTTGGCAACTTTTATTGCTGCTATGTGTGTTCCTCCCCTTCGGTCCCTATGTAAGCGTGAAATGATCCAACAGTCAATCAAGCGAAGGGCTTACCAAAGTCACACTAACATTTTTACTGATTTTGGGACACTGGATTGCAGGACGCACTGTGGATTTTTGAGAAAATTTGTACATTATGGAACAGAAAATAAGAGTACTTTTTGTTTCGTAAAGAATACATTGTCCTCATAACATTACGTTAATTTATTTTATATTTTTTACCAAAAGAATCATGAATTTGTCAGCAAACAAAGACAAGGTCAAAGCGACGATGAAACAAGTTTTTCAAAGGGATAAAAGTTGCCTTTTTTCTCTACGTGATGAGTGGATGCTGCGGCACAGAAAACGACAGTGATAGATGCGGCTTTCCTTTGTGTTCTATCAGCAGGCCTTCACGTGTCTACTGGCTGGGCTGCATCTCAGCCATGTCAACACAATCCGCCGCCTGGGCCAGATTGATGGTGACGGCAAACACAACAGCTCTGACAAATTGGATCCACATATTTACTAAGTATTGAGCATAAAACGATTTGATTTCATTTTTGAGGAAGGGAGGGAGAGCAAGCGCTCAGGGTTTTCCTGATAAAAATGCAAAATCTATTGGATAAGAAGGTGGTGACAAATCGGATGGGTTACAGTGGCGCAAAAGAGGAGTTGAACCCTGACAACGAGACGTGACATGTACAAAGTCTGAAAAAAAAGTACACATCTGTCCTCACTTGATACTTCTTTAGTGACAATTACATAAATCGAAGAGTCAGCCGTTTGTTGCCTCTGGCGTACAGTCAAAGCAATTTGGTCCAATTTTCAGCATGAAAAGCTACACGTTGAGCTCTAACCTTTGTAGACAGCGCAGGTGCGCTGGAGCGTAAAACTGTCGCATCTTGATGCCCTGATGCATCTGACAATTTGGTGACTGAAAGTAGACTCAATTTTATGTCCGCTGCAAGCATGTTGATGTATTTGTGTAGGTCGTGTGCCGCAATGTTGGTGAATGTCTTTTAAGTTGTGTCTACCCTACCTTCACACAAACATCGTGAAGGGCCGCCGAGAGCACGCGGTACGCACAGGTCTTGCCCCCGAAGGGTTCGCCCACCAGCATAAAACCGTGCCTGACGATCATCATCTCATACACTTGCAGGATCTTCTCCACAAAGAAGTCGGTCACTTGCAGGTTCATAATGTCACAGTTTTCTCTGACGGCTTCCAACAAAGTGCTGTAGTCTCGCTTGGGGAGAGTGACGCCGGGGAAAAGGTCTGACGTGATACCCTGAGGAAACCCATTAACTGTTAGCATTAGCATTACGCTTGCAAATGTGTCATCATATAACACGGCTAGTTGTAAGAAAAAACAGATTATATTAGGAATAAACCTTTTTTTTGGAAGAAACGACCTTTACACTGAGTCATCCCTTTAGCTGTTAGCATTAGCATTACGCTAGCAAACGTATCATAACATGAATAGAATAAACCAACAAGCAAGACTTTTGTTTTTCCTTACAAAAGCATATTGTAATAGGAATTAACCATTTTTTTAGAACAAAAAGCTTTTTTTTGATTAACAAATTATGTTAGAATTACCAGCAAATGTATCACATAAATAGGATATACCTGTAAGACATTTTTTTTCCTGATTATAACAGTAAACTTTTTTTGAATCAATTTTTTAAGCCTGTATTATTAGTTTTATTGGTACGTACTCCAAACAACTGCAGATCCTGGGCCAGAAACTTTGGCAGATTGACATCAATAATGGATCTAAGTAGCAAAGTGTCTTCGTTCTCATCTGGAAACGCAAGCTGCAATGCAACAAGCACAGAGAGAACATGTCAGATCATGACGAATTGAAGAGGAATATATATGAGCTGCGCTAGCACTGCCTTGTATATTGCATGTCACACACGACTGGCTAGCTATCTGTCCATCTCTTTTTCTAAACCATAAATCCTCTATACAGTTGCTTTCGACCCGGAGCCAAGGTCGGCTGACTTTGCAATACAAGTTGAATTTGTAACTCGAAACATGTTACCTCATTTTTCTCCACTGATATGAACAAAAATGCCTACAAGAATAGACATCTTCTAATGTACTATCAGTCAGTGAGTTTCTGTAATACTTTTGGTAAATAAGGTAAGATCTACCTTAAGATTTCCTGCGGCAGTCAGCACGGACTTGACGGCCCTCATCCCGTAGTCGTAGTGATGCTGAGAGGAAAGCTGCTCAGAGCACAGGCGATAGGTAGCCACAATCTTCACCGAGAGGGGCCGCGCCGTCACAAAGCCGCAAGAGTAGAGCACAATCTCTGCGATCAACGCGTAGTCCGGCACCATCATGGCCACGGTCCTGAACAGCGCCTGCGGCCCACAGATCACACCCTCAACGGTGGTTCCGAACTCAATCAAAACGTCGTTTTGTATTAAAAATATTGATTGGATACCTTGAGGTTGTCCGGAAGTTCCGAGCGTCCGGCATAACCGGGATTCATGGTGATGAAGACAGCACAGGACGGGTCCAGGGTTAGTTCCGTTCCTTCAAACATCAGCAGCTTAGCATGGGCAGCAATTCCTGAAGTCAGGGTGACAAAGCGCTTTGTGACCATCTTGATGCATTCGTCAATCAAGACAAATTTTAAAGCAACCCTTGGTTAGTCGCTAAAAATCTCAATTCCATAATGGAGTAAAGCTGCAATATTTCGTGCACGGATAAGTCACAACACATCACGATTAGAGACTTTTTTTAATTTTGAGTGGCGAAACCAACCTCTCTGTATAGTGAGGATCTGCTGAGCGACCACCGACAGTACTTCCAAGTCGATTCTGTTAAACTCGTCAAAGCAGGCCCAGGCCCCGCAAGACAAAAGGCCCTGCTCACATATGCTCAGTATCACAAATACATTTAAAGAAGACATACAGTGCTACATTTTCTATAAAATTCACAACACTTCCCAGATATCCTCCAAATTCTTATGTTTCTGAAATTAGCCAATTTTTGGGGATGTGGAGAGTCAGGCTTTTGTTACCATGACAACTGAGGGGGCAGGGCCTTGGCTTTGCAACTACTGCAGCTTCCACTTGCGAAAGCAAAACCCAGTACGGGAAAAAAAATGCAAGCCCATGTCAAGATAATGAAAGCATTTGCCCTTGTCAAGATAATGAAAGCATTTTCAGACCTTCATATTAATGATGGGAAAACAAAGCCTCATGAAGCACTTGTGATTTTTTTTTAATACCTCCAGATGGTGCATTTGGTTTAAAGGGTGGTGAAATGGAAATGTATTCAATTTCTACTGCATGCCATCTAGAAGAGCAAAAAAGTGGTTCATGAGGTTTCATTTTCCTATCATTACTTCATACGTCCATTAAGTGGACAAAAAAAACAAAGACTAACTGTTTGACACAACTTGATGCAGCTCTGCCTACCTAATGAATTTGACACTACTGAAACATATAACACAACATACTGAAACAGAGACATGTCTACAGTTTTTTTTGTTTCTTTACAGTTTTTATAGAAGCCATAGAAGAGTCAAATTTGCATAATATGCTTTTTTAAAATACATATAAAGTCAGAAAGGTGTACTCACTTTGAAGAATTTTCCCAGGGCAATGTAGTCGAGTCCATCAGAGCAGTTGAAGACCACACACTGCTTGGCCACAGCCTTGGCCAAGTCTTTGGTGGTTTCCGTTTTTCCTGTGCCCGCTGGGCCCTCTGGGGCTCCGCCCAAATGAAGATGGAGGGCGCCAAACAATGTACTGAAGGACAGGTGAATTCATTGCAATCAGTCCAGTAAAAATGGATCTTTGACTTCTATAGCTGTCAATGGCAGTGAATGAGTTAAAAACCAACATTCACTTCCTCACACACAAAATAAAAGTTTAGTCATGCGCTGTCCTTTTGCTGGTGACTTCTTGCCCTTGTGCTGTTAAGTTTTCAGATTTTGTAGTGAGTCATTAAAGCTATCTACAAGAGTTCACCCGCAACTATTGCCTAAAATTGAAATGTTTTGCAATTTATGATTGTATGATTGCCAGTTGTGCAGTGTATGACGGCTTAAATTTTGTAGAGTTATTTTGGTTGTCCTTAACATGGTTCCTTCCGATCAAAATAGTTGACTTTTTTGTGGGTCTGTCATGTATTCTGCTAGTGTTCAATACCACTTGTTTTCAGACAGATACCAGTGAAAGTATTCAATTCTTGAGTAATCACCTGTCAGATTTGTAAAGTTGGAAGTGTTCCTTTGCCCAATTCCAACTATTTACTGTATGCCAGAAAACCCTATTCTGCTTGAGGCGGAAGACCGTGCCATGTTTCACAAAATAGTTCCTCCTTTTATTCTGCCTTGGCCACCTACCCACAGGTTTTAATGATTAATGATTATCTGGCTGCTTTGCTGATTGTACTCCGCTGTCCGCTGTATCAACTATTATTTTAGCCTCCTGGAATATTCTTCTTCCGAAATCTAACCACGGGATTGGTCAGCTGGGAGCTCGACTCTATTGACGGAATTTTCTCGATTAGAAGAACGGTTAGAGGGGAGCCGTATTGCCTCTCTGGAACATTCGTTGCTGGATACCCCATTAATTCCTGAAAGTGGAAGATGATGTGCCTATCGATCTTCTCCATAGAGGATGTGGAGGATATCTACAGTATATTATTGGAATCTTGATAACAGACATCCTGGAGTTGGAGTTGGTGAGTTCCTGATTTATCGCAAAATTTCCCAGCCAGGCACGGCTGGATTGGAGAACAAGCTGCCGGTCTTCTTGGAGGGTGTTGGATGAGCAATCAACACTCACGCGACGAGTGAGCTCAATCGCAAATCGCATGCGGTTTTTGAGTCCTCTTGCAAAACGGTTCTCATCATGGAGAAGTTGGCACCTCGCCTCGAAGAAATTAATGGCTAATCATGCTAATTGAAGTCAGTCTCATGTTTGTCAGCCTTTTCTCCTGGAGGAGGAATACTGTTGGACACGACAATCTCCCCCTCGAACCAAGTGGGGACAAGGACTGTCTTCATGGCATCAAGAAGATATGCTTTCGCATCAGCTGAAGGACACTCTTAATGCACACATACACCATACACACACAACCCTAACTTCAACACGTGCTGAATTCAGAATTCACACAAAGGCGTTGACTTTACCGGTAGCAGCGGTCCGTCAGTGGTGTAATGACCAGACGCGGGGTGTTACCCAGATACTCATAACCATAAGGCAAACCTGCATTGATCATCTTCGTCTGAAGATCATTATCCTGCACAACAGAATCCCACTGAGTATTCCTTAGCAACTGGAAAACAAAGACCAAATGTTCCGTACCACCCAGTAGTAGCGCAGCTGGCTGAGCCACAAAAAGTCGTGCTCGTCGCTTATGCCCTTCTGCACCAGTAAGCCCAGCACATCGCGGGCGTGGACGTCCAGCACCACCAGAGCTCCCAGGGTGACCCGGTTCTGTTTGGACAGCTTGCCTCGCACCAGCTCCACAATGTCGTCAATCTGCCTGTTATTTTGAGCCAGGTAGGCATCCAAGGCCTGAAAATTGACATACAGCAGCCAGGTCATTTTGGGGAAACTCGTTTTCTGAGCGCATAACTGTCAAGGTGCTCTTGTGAACAAGAAAATCATTTGCGAGAAATAAGAAACCCTGGATCTTTCTTTTCGTGCTGAGAGGTCAGAAAAACAACAACTTCAATCAAAACTAACAATTTAACCACTTACAAAGGAAGAAATCATCTTCTCAACCCCTGCTGCTCACTTGCAAAAAAAATCTCCCATTTTTTTACTGATGTTTATTGATTAAAATAAATAAAAACAGACGAAATAAAAGTTATCTAAGGTTGGACATTTTATCATGTGAATAATTCTGATATTTTACAATTTAAGAGAGCCTAGGGCTTGAAATATGAAGGTGAAAATATGACGTCACGGTTGCTTCGTACTGCGTGATGCTCACCTTCTGTCCCGATTTAATAGCGTCGTGGATATCTTTTGTCCAGTAAACTTGTGAAACGCACAGCACCGCCTGGCCAGGCCACGAGCGCACCCAGTCGATCCGCAAAGCTTTGGGGTATGCTTCGATAGCTTCCCCGACGACCTGAGACAGAGCCCCAAAATGGAAAAGGGCCTCGGTTAACAAGATCAAATGTATCGGATCAGCTTAATGTGGGTGAAAAAAGGAGACCTTATGCAAAGAAGCAGTCATGTCGTTCTCCAGTTCCAGAAGCCATTTTTCCACCTGGCCGCGAGCGTTCGGGGTGCAAATGATGTCCACCAATTGGACTTCTTCGCCCTCGCTGCTCTTCATGTGAGTGATGTCAAGGTCTTCGGTGAAGGTTACGCGAGCAATTCCCTCAAAACACTTTTTCAAGAAAGGCTGCACCCTGAAAATAGGCAAAGAAAGGCATCATTTATTAGAGAAATGATGGAAATAAATGATCAAGTCCTAACACGCTAACCATTGTTCTGCTAATACAGTGGTTCTTAAGACCTTATTTCAATTAAGTCATCGTTATTGAAAAGTTAGTCACAGTCACAATAACGCAATTTAGCAATATGTTGCTTCATGTTCTAATGAATTTGAAAAGGCAGATGTTCTGTTCCTGTTACAGATTTAAAAAGCAATAGATTAGACTTACTATATAATCATTGTTAAAATGTTACGTACCATCAAAGTACATTCAGGTAACTCAATTTGGTAACCAATGTGCTAACAGTAAGTTGGCAGCCTGAATATTTAAAAACCTTAAGGCAGATTGATAAGGATTTTTCTCTTTCCTTTCTTCATGAACTATTGCTAAAATTTGTATTTAAATAAAAACCATAATGACAACGCATTTATAAAGGAGACATCGACTCCACAAATTCTTTAAAAAAATATATTCTATGCAGCACCACTAATCAAAACATGGCATTCTGATTAATACTGTGTTTGTGGAAAATGATTCGTTCCTCCATCTCCATCTCGAATTAAAATGGCAAGAAAGTTGCTCAGGTAACGTCCAATAACGGCTCAGCTTGCAAACGTCACGTAACAAAAGTCAGAGAAAAGATGAGGTTACCCGAGAACTGAGAAACTGTGATGTCATTTTCAGTGGGGAGCAAATGACAAAATGGCCACCCTCTGAGATGGATGTCGCTGCTTCATGCATATTCCACAGATTCATTATTACTCAAATTGTCATCTTTAGACTAATGGGGTGCGTAGAATATGTTATTGTAAAGAAAACCTTTGGTATGACTTCTCCTTCACCTCCAAAAATAGAAACGGTATTGTTTTCTTTATGTCTTTGTAGGTTTTCATTCATGTTCGTTGGCAAAGGATGAATTAATGCAACTAGACTTCTTACATTCATGACAGGAATTAACTAAACAGTGTGGTACTGTAACGGTTTGAAACGGTTGAAAAAATTGCAAGGATTAAGAAAATCATCAAACGCGGAAAATGTTGAACAAAGCGGAAATTTTTTGGGATTTCGATGATGGAATTGTTCGGATGGGTTCCAACCGGGACACTTCGCCTCGTTTACCTTGTCGGGTCTTTGGTCTCGGAGAGGATTTCCAGTAGCTCCTCATTGGACAGGAAGAAAAAGCGAGGGAAGTAAAGACGTTTCTTCTCCAGGTAGTTGTTGAGCCCTTTTAGGATTATCTCCAGATGCTCGTTGGACTTCTTTTGCCGGTTAAGCATTTCGCTGATTCTGATTACGACCAACACATGCTTGTCCTGCAGAGTGGAAATACATTAACAGAATGTTAATATTATTACAAGCTTGGTATTTTGAGAACCCTGCAAGTTAACTGAAATTAATGGACGTATCATTAATTCAATTCAGGCACGTGTCTGCTTAGCATTTTGTTAAGTTTTATACGAATGCATATCATCATTAATGATGTATTTCTTTTTAAGCAGACAAGCCAGAAATAAAACTTATTATGTTACATGATCAATATTTTGGAATCGGTGGCTAAAATAAACCTAGAGATACCACTACAAAAGAAGTTCTCAAGTTTGGTCAGACGCAAACGTATAGAACATGGTTGATATCCACTGGTCTATACTAACACGACCCCTCCCCCTTTTTTTTTAATTTACCTGAGTAAACCAGTCACCTCAGACAAGCCCTTAGCTTTGCTAAGGAGGGTATAAGCATGGCTTTTAAACTTTTTCTTTAGGGAAAAATGCCCCTTTTAATTTGTGAAAAAAAAAATCCCCGCACAAAGCAAACAATCAAGTGACTAAAAAAGAAAGCATCTCAAAGCATTTTCTCCCATGACAAATGCCAACGTGCGTTGGTGTGTGGGTCTCCCTGTCCCTCGGTGGTCTTATTTTCTTTGCAAGTGGAGATAACGGTGCCCCTTCCAGACAAAATCTATAATTTCTATTTGACGCTCAGCTCCAGCTTTCGCCTGAAATTGATGCGACTGCTTTCGGGTCCACTGAGCACGTTGTTACCCTTTGCAAACTCTTTGAGGACGGCAGCCGTTGCAGCCGCCACATTACGGCCTCTTTCGGCTCCATCGAAACCTGCTCGCCTTGATTCTTGTTTCTTCTCTTATCTCATACTCGGTTTCTCGATTTATTTTGTACAGTTTTGTTATGTTTCTACTCTCCTTGCCTTTTGTGAAAAAAAAAACACTCTGTGCATCTATGTCATTATTTCAAAATGATGTTAAAAAATTATGTAAAAAGCAAAATCAGTCTTGCAGTCATGGAGAATAACAGATATCGAGAAACATTTACTTTTGAGAAGATTAAATTATGAGATAATTATTTGGACAATTTAAAATTAAACTAGCAACAAAATGATTCACGTATTATTAATAATAATTATCAATCAATTTGATCATCAATAAGCTTTCGATGAATGGTTGCACTGCTAGATGAAAGCATGCAATTCTATTTTGCATGTTTTTGAGATATACATATTGCATGCAATGACAATATTTTCGCAAAATATTGTTCAACCCTACTGCATAGTGCAGGATTTTTCATAACCACACATATTTGTTGATGAATTTCCTCAAAACTGTCCCCTACACTACAATGCGGCGCCACTGCAACAATTTTAACCATTTTGCATTTGTTTTTCTTAATATGTCATTTATCCACTACTGAATAGACAATAGAAAGTAATAACAGGGGCACATCCCATTTTTTTTCATAAACCTGTTTAGTTAAACAATGCAGCACACCGTCACCCACGTCCACCACACTAATGAGACATTGACTGCCATATTGTTTACTAAAAGAGTGATGGGGCTCTCTCAATAATGCCGCAATAAGACTCCGTGATGAATTGCCGGCTTTCTATTCCGCAGCCACATTCGCATATGGACGGTATTGTGTGATGTGCGCCACAATGAAAAAAAGCAAAATTGCCAAGCTGTCCTATCAGCTCAGCACATTTTCTGCCCCTCTATTGAGAGCGTCGGAGCGCAGTATAAAAATGCCATTATGGCGAATAATGCATGCATTAGAGGACTGTAATCACAGCTTTCCGCAGACTAAATGCATAAGATAGAACCTTCTAGCTATTGTCCCAGTAACAAAAGACACAAGTTTGATTAAATCTGTGATTATTACACAGCCATTGTAGTACCAACCGTATGGCTCATTCATACCCCATCGAGACTTTGCATGTGAATCTGGTTTGGCCCGGCTCAGGGCCTCATTTATAATTAGGATTGGCCAAGTCACGTTCTTCACTTCTTCTTCACTCGTCCCAGAAAATCAGAACAATAAAAACTGACTTTTCACGGGCAAAAGGACCCAGCTCCATTTGCACAAAATCATCAAATACTGTAATTTCCAGAAAGACGCACCTGTGTATAGGACACACCCTTAATTGGGGGATCAAATTCTGCTCATTTCCATGTTACCGTGTACTAGACGCACCAACACTGCGCTTTGAATCATACGCCTTCACATCTTCAGGTGTTTCTGAAGTTGTGACGTCACAGAAGCAATGTGATTAGGAATTTTACAGCTGTGTGTGCTTATAACGTCACTTTGTCGCCCTAGAAGTGGATACAGCAACTACACTCCGACTGACTCGAGAATATTAACTCGAAATGTGTCATTACAGATAGATGGACAGCTTACCTGAGCAACTTGCTTCATGGTGTCCTTCCAGGTTTTGTCCACGTTGGTGAAACGGCGTCCCTCTTCGGGCATCTGAGCCATGATGTCGGGCGAGCTGAAAATGGGCTCCAGGTAAAGCCACGTGGCTTGAACCTTCAACCACTCGTCCAGGATCTCCTGGAGAAGCACCAAGGTGCCCTCCCACTCGCTGCAAGTGCAACACAATCTTAACTACTGACCAAAATGTTCTTCCGCACATCCAGAGGAAAACGTTTTTTTTATTTCGTTTTGTTTTTTATGGAACAATGACATTACTGCTCAATTTCCAGAATCCCAATTACACATTGAGTTTTTCCATCCCATAAAAGGTGGGTAAAGATCCAGCACTTTAAAGCAATATCAGAGCTAAAAGGTAAGCAAAGCTGTACTTGTCCTTTCATTGAGTAGCATTTGCAAAAGGAGATGTAATTCCTTCCATCAAACATCAAACATCACAAACATCACAATCGAACCCTTGAATCTTGAAATGCTTCCTAACATCTATCCACCTCACCTTTCTTCAATCAATGCATCCTTGTCTTTCTTATTTCCTTCCATGCTTTCATAAGATCCTTTTTTACTTCCTTTCATCCTCCTCCCATCAAACCTTTCCTATACTGCTTGACTCCTTTCTTCCCCTACCTACCGTTCCATCATTTTTTCCTCCTTTCATTTTTTCTCCAATCATCCTTCTCTTTTATTCGTTCCTACCCTCAACCCTCCGACCCAAGATTCCATCCCTGATTCCCCCTCCCTTCCTCCCTCCCACCAGTTTTCTTCATTCTTATCTTCCTTCCCTCCTGAATCCCTCCTTGCCCTCTTCTTTTATATCCTTCCTTATTTTCCATCCTTCCTTCCTCCCTCCACCCCCCCCCCTTCCTTCCCATCTTTGCTTCCCTTCCTTCCATACCATCCCTCTGGGCCTTACCGTATCTCCGTCTCGAAAGGCTTGATGTAGGGCGAGCCCTTCATTGTCTGTGTCTTGACAATGTGGTCGTCCAGCAGCATCTGCACCTCGTCCACCGAAGAAAGGATGGTGGTTCCCGTCTCGCGATAGGGCAGGAGCTTGAAGGTGATTTCGGCCCACTCGCTGGTCATCTTCTCCAGGGCTTTCTCCAGGGAGTACTCCTTGCTGGCCGACTCGCTCACCACTTCAAATTCGGCCAGGTGCTCTTCCATGTTAAGGGACAGAAAATGGGACATGCAGAAGGACTCTTCGTCGGTGGTGCTAAGGGGTTTGCCCGAGATTTCGCTCAGCGTTTCCCAGTGGCGCGGACGCAGGCCTGGATTGCACAGCACCTGGAGATGAAAGGACCAACTACTGGGTTGAAACTGGTACCCCATTTCTTTGTCCAAAAAGTGAAATGTGACTAGCTGTGCTTCTGTTTCATCTGTGACTCTACTGACAATCTTGTTTAGTTTTGTTTTTCACCTGCACCATGGGCACGTCCTTTTTGAAGACTTCCACCTTGTCCTTCATGATGGTGGCCAGGCCCAGAGCGTTCGGCACATCCCCGAAGCCTTTCTCCAGCTTGTACAAAGAACGCCAATAGTTGCTGACGTCTCCTTCTATCTGGAACGCGGACAAAATGACAGCACTTCACATGCGGTCTCTTTTGATGACATTTTGGGCGTGGCGGTTACCTTGTCTGGGTTGACCCCAGACAGTGGTCCAAACAGCCACTGCTGGTAATTGGTCAGGAAGTCATTGGCCGTTTCATACAAGCGAAGGAAGGGTGTCAGCTTGTCCTGAGTCTTTTTGCGCAGCGGGTACTGCGAGGCAGGCCACTCGAACGCTTCCTCTTCCAGGTTGAATTCGTTGATCTGTTTATAAGATATAAAAAAAAATGACAGTGGAAAAGAAAGTGTAGTACAGAAATTTCTTAACAGACAATTTTTGTATTTCGCTTTGCGCTGATACCTGCTTAAAATCTCAAAGAATCCCTGAAGTGCCATCAAGTTTTTACAGAACACTCCATAAAATTTTGTCAAATTGACCCAAATGTTAGGTAACAAAGAACACATAAGTGGGTTTTGAGAAAATAAACTGTTCTCAAAGAACCCCTGAAGTGCCATCAAGTTTTTACAGAACACTCCATAAAATTTTGTCAAATTGACTCAAATGTTAGGTAACAAAGAACACATAAGTGGGTTTTGAGAAAAGAAACTGTATTGAGAAAGCTATTTGAAGGTTTTAATTGGGAAGTGTAAAACTAAATAAAAGAGCACACACTTGGGACTGGCAAATCTATCCCCAACCGCTACAAATCTCATGGGATTACAGATACTGTATAAAATCTTTGTGTTCAACTACACAGGACCAGATTTGACACTAATGCCATCTGTAAATAAAAAGAAACAAGATTATCATTAATTACGTATGAGTCCGACAAAAGGAATGTGTGTTTGATGGTGTGATACGATATAAGATTTAACGCAAAGGATGTGCCTTGTGGCAATGAAAGCAGGAAAATATTGCAGGTACAGCGTTAAGCAGGCCGGTGAGCTCATTCTAGAGCCAATGCTGCCCTCCTCAGGTTTTATGTAGTCTTGCAACACATTATCAGCAACTGGAAGTATAACGCGTTGGAATACGGTTGTAAAAAAAAAAAAAAAAATCCAAATGGTTAAAGTGTGTGCAAAATGATCTCATTAAAAATGATTACCCGCTCCATAGCGGCTTCCAGTTTGGAATTGAGAGCCTGGGCCTTTTTGAGGTACTTGCTGAGATCCTCCAAGTCGCCAAAGGATGCAAACTCTTCCACTTGGACACTGTACGTCTCTAATTCCTCCTCAAACAGTTCGCGACACAACTGTAAATGGAAAAACACACATACGTACGGATACATGAAATACAGAGGATAAATACGATCATTTCAACATATAATATGCACAGTAGATAAGAATCTAATGATATATTCAATGAGCGAGCATGAAAAATTATTTAATTAAATAAACTTGTACAGTGCACAAAAGAGAACAATATTATCTAAATAATCAATTCTGAATATAAAGAATATTTTTAAAATGGCAATTTTAATAATTTATCAAGCCCCAAAATATTGAGATAGAACATACAGTAATTACTTATAAGTTTATTTATCTAATTTTTATTACATATTTAAATGTTTCAAATTAAATGACAATTTTTGCATAGTTAGTTAAATATTTAAAACTATTCAAAACTAAACTAAAACATTTTTATTTGAATCATATGCTAGCACATGATTACATATTTAAAATAAAAATTTAAGAAATATTTTAATTTAAACTACATGAACTACAAAAATTCCAAAAAAAAAACCTGAATATTTGCTATTTAAAAGTACAGCACATTAGATAACTGGTTAAATAATTCAATTATTGTCAAAAATACAAGAAAAAAAAACATGTGAATTATTTCTATCATTTTAGAACTTTTTTTACAGCTTTTTTTTAATCTTTTGTAAAATTGAATTGGCCCATTTAAATTCTGACAAGCTCGTTCTATGGGATCCAGGTTTGCATGGTTATTTTGAGTCAATGTGTTCGTAAAAATAAGTGGGGCACAACCTTGAGGCTGTTCTGATATTGGGCGGTCTTCTCTGAGACAATCTGGTCATGCTCCTCAAAGATGGTGGGCAGACGCCGCAGCCACTGGATGGTCCTTCTGTTGAGCTCCATGTCGGATGACGAGAGCGACACAAAGTCAATCAGGGAGCACAGCTGCGTGTTGGAGCTTGCCAACCTTAACTCCAGCTGCGGGAGGTCGGTGGTCTTCACTTTATTAACAAAGGCCTGGTGAGGAAGGGGACACCTGTCAGTGTCCATACACATACACATTCCAGAAAGGAAATGGATGATGAACATGTTTGCCAAATAAAATACACCTAGAGAGATACCACAACAAATAGTTTCAAATTTCAATAAATTAAACATGAAAAATCATATTATATATATATATATATATATATATATATATATATATATATATATATATATATATATATATATATATATATATATATATATATATATATATATATATATATATATATATATATATATATTTATTTATTTATTTTAACTTCCCTAGACACTGGTCTCGAGTTAAAGATAAAGGCTAGTGAAATGGAAATGTAGCAAAAAAAAAAATCAAAAGTGTTTCATGTGGCTTCATCTTCCCATTACTCGGAATGGAAAAAAAAAACTAATTTAATGTATTCTAATGCTACAAATGGAACAATATGGCCTCTCTTGTGAATAAAGAGCAAATTAATTAGAACATGAAGTAACTTGTTAAATTCTGTTACAGTGACTAAATTTGAATGCATACTTGAACGCCCACTTGCTGAAAAAAATATTTCACAGGGAGTACATCATGGTTGAGACTATTCAGTGGGGATACCTTCAATTCCATTAGTGCATGTGTGTCAGGCGGCGTGCTCAGTGCCCTCTCTGCGATCTTCTCAAATTCATCGCATAGCCTTTGGGATCAAGAAAACATATTTGGTATGAGGAAAAACTATTTTTTTTACCTCATTCACTGCCAGCCAGGTAAAAAGGTATCCTTACCGGTTAATGGCAGTAAATGAGTTATTAATGATATCATTTTTTAATGAAAAATTAGGCTCACGGGTGAACTAGAGATGTTTTTCTCCCCAAATCTGTACCCCTGGTCCTCCCTTTCTTGTTTTGTTTTGTTTTTTCAGCTTGAGAAATTGAGCTGCAAATATTGACAAGCCATCAGGCTTCCCGTTTTGACACCCTCTATCGATGATAGTTTTTGTTTTGTTATATAAATGTTAGACGGGTTGTGACTATTATATGAATTTTGTTGCTATGACAATAAATATGATTCCATAGAACCAATTCCCGGAACTTTTTTGGCAAAGCAACTTACGCCATGTTGATGTCTTGATGGCCCTGGAGCATCCGCGAAACCAGTTTTTGCTGCAGATCCTTGGCACGCTTTAACAGGCCCTGAATGAGTTTGTGGGCCTGGATCTCAAACATGCCCAGATTGACCACCTGCAACGGCACATCAGTTATCATATTACAATCGGTGATGAGAAGTCATCCAGTATGTTTCCAAGGCCTTTCTTGGTCTAAGTAAAAAATTGCTTGCTATCTGTAAAATATGTGCTTCTGTTCTTGTACAGAATGAGTACTTTTTAATATCATTTCATTTAAAAAAAAGAGGTCAATTCCGATTATTATTGTGTAAAATAGGTGTTAACGGATTCAATACAAATACGCGTTTATATGTCTTTACAGAGTCCAAATATATAAATCCCTGATACTTTCAGCCAATTAAATCAGCCTATTACTTATACTTACTTATACTTATAACTTCATATTTAAAACGTTTTACTTTAATGTTTAACCATTTACAGGACTGCCCACAAGTAACACTGGTGTCATTATTTAATACACATAAATCCATACCGTAACCTTGCATCATTGCATATACCGTATATCAAGAAATGTATTGGATTTTACTACTTGACATGCAATCTAAAGTCAGTTTGTTTAAATTGGTGAAAAAACATAAAATACACAGTGCTAACATAATGAAGCATGAATGTGTGAAATATAACATCCATTCAACTACGAGTACCACAAACACATCTGACAACAATGAATGTCCTTATAACTTCATTGATTGTGTAACTCAATGTATTCTAGAAACCAAAAAAGAACGTCTTTTATTTAATTGTTATATTTACTGTTGACTCTTTCTGTGTGGTAATCGGCCAGCCTGTGAATAGTGAAAATCTGCATGTAATCGACTCTTATTGACAAGAATTGGGAGGAAACAAATGCTAAGTTATTCATTATCATTTTTAAAATTAATAGCACAAACAATATTTGCCTGCTCTATTGGCAAATATTGTCCTACTTATTTACTGCTGTTTTACGGATGGTTTAAAGAGGGTTTCAAAATAGTTGGCGCTGAATGAGTTAAGCAGCAAAGTCCACCCAGTTTTATACAGTGTTTTTACTAGTGAGGTTGGCCATTGACCTATGTGAGCATACCTTGCGAGAGGTGTACTGGATTTGGTCTATCAGCTGCTGGTAGGTGTTGACTTCCATCATGAGCTCCTCAAAGGAGGGATCCTGCGCCAGGAAATGCTCCATGGCTTCATCTGCCTCCTTATTGATCAAGGTGAGGTATTTGTCGTACTCGTGGATGTACTCCTTGGGCTTGACAT
The DNA here is from genome assembly GCF_059441005.1 of Hippichthys cyanospilos. NCBI lineage: Eukaryota > Metazoa > Chordata > Actinopteri > Syngnathiformes > Syngnathidae > Hippichthys > Hippichthys cyanospilos. Next base: position 13,937,780 of record NC_142373.1, on the reverse strand, counting down.
ACTCGGACTGGATCACCCGGCGGACCTCTTCCTCCTGGGCCCTGATGATCTCTGGCAGGATCACCGGTTTGAGGCTCTCCGCGGAGCTGCTCGCCTGGGAGAAGACGCAAAGAAAAAGAGTAACCGTTTCGAAAAATGTCAGCTTCAAACCGATATGGCGGACATTTGGAAGAAAAAAAAAAAACCTACCGCGACCCATTCTGCGTAGAGTTTGGTTTCCACGCGTGGCAGCATAGAAACGGACCTGAACATGAACTCGTAGATATTAAGCAGTGCGTCCTCAAAGGCTTTGTGGTCCGGCTCCAACAAGATCTCCCGATCGTCCAGGGTCAGAAACAGCACAAATCCCTTGTGCCAAAAAATCTGCTCTGATTCCTGAGAGAAGATAGTGGATCAAAAACCGCAGCAAGTGCCATCACCATGAAATATCTCCTTGTCCTTACAGAAATAGGACAAATGAGCCTGGTGTAGTCGCTCATGGAGTCCAAGACCAGGTTCTGCAACTGGATGGACATGAGTGTAGCGGCGCAGTTAAAAAAAGACTGCAGCTTGTCCATCTGGGTTTGCGGGGGCAACAGTTTACGCCGGCCCCCATGGTAGAAAATGTTGTGCACCTCTGGAAGCCATCTAAATTCGCAAATCACAGCTAGGATTACGTTCAAATGCCAAAAAATGCATCTTCTATACTAAATCGACAAAAAAGAAAGTGCAGTTTCTATGTTAGCAAATCACAGCTAGGATTAAGTTCAAATGCCAAAAAATGCATCTTCTATACTAAATCGACAAAAAAGAAAGTGCAGTTTCTGTAGAATGTGAATCTCAAAGCGCTGACACTCAATTGAAGTTCATGACTGGCCAAAAGATGGAAGAATGTCAATAAATTGAATACGATAGAGATTTGGACAAAGCTGAATTTAAAGGGGAAATCGGGATTAACATTCTATGCTTTGGGATATGTGATAAGCGCCTCAAATATTCTAAATGAAACGAACGTTGTGAATAGTTTGAAATCAGACTAATCTCAAAATTTGGGAGTGTAATAAGAAATTAATAGTTGAACGTCAGTTCACACTTCTTACGCCCTAAAACTGTGTAAAATTCACAATCCAAAGCAACGTTCCTCATTAAAAAGAATAAAAATCACGTTCATTTATAGCAGCACCAGATCAATTTTATTTTTTGTTTTTCTCGGATTGTAGTTATCATTAAAAAGACAGAATACAGATCGAGAGATTTGAGGTTGGAATGGCGGAAGTAAAAAAAATGGAAACTCCTTTCAAAACTCTGAAGAAATTTGTGAACTGAGGTTCCAGATGTGATGGCATTTTAGTTTCGTGTCAGCCCTTCGGCATTCACATGGCATTTTGAAGCAAAGTGCTCACTTGTTGAGAAGGGTTCCTCGAACGTTGCCAATCTGAGCGTTGGCATTTTGCTGAAATGTCGACAACTCTATGGACTCGTTTCTTTTCCGGAATTCGATCGTATCAAACATGCGTACGTCTCTGTGGGAAGACTCCATTTTATGGTAGTTTGATTTGGAACTCAGGTGATGAACGCCGTTTTCAGAAAATACGAACCTATAAGTAGTGTGCCATAGGTAGAGCACCTGCTGCATGGTGGGGTTGAAAGAGTGCAGCCAGTTGATCATCTTCTTGCGTGCAAACATGAAGGTGTCCTTCCATGTCTTGGGAACCCAAATCAACCTGACATGAACATAGAGTGGATTCAATTCAATCTTTTCAGTCCTTCACTATTTCAAAATGGAAGGAAAGATGAATGTACTCGAGTCTGTGAAGAGGAAGATCTTTCAACGTGTCCTCGTCCGTTTCCACTGGATCGCTAAATGTGTATTTCACTGCAATAAGATAAGGAATAATATCACAAGCACCTTAGGACAGATCAGGGACCAGGGGCCCTCAAACATTTTGGGTCCCTGGACCAGAGGAGGGCACTCTGTCTGGACCGAGGGCGCCTGTTTTTTTGACAACCGACAAATGATTAGAATCTTAAAAAAACTAACTAAGCATTGACGGAAAGTGGCTTCATCGTATTCATCATTCAACTGCAGGGGTGAGCAGTCCTTCGGGGACCGATTGAATTCTCGTCGGTCCATCACTGACGGACGCCGTTTTGCCATTCAACAACAAATTGATGACTGAAGTGTAGGGTAAAACGACGGACCGTTGGACTGATGAGTTTGGTTGGGCTTGAAAAATAAATGACTGACGATGATAGAAAGGGGCCCAGGCTGGGCCATTTTGTTGACCGTAGGAGAAAGAAATAATTACAGATTGCAATCTTGATGCTGAGCAAGTAGTCCTCCCTGACTTCATCAAGCAGCACGTTGAGCGTTTCGTTCATGGTCTTCAGGTGACCAGGGACCTTCCCCGTGATGTTCTTCACCCAAGAGTCTTGCAGGGGAGTCAGATTCTCCAGGTTGATGCCATTTTGAATGTAATGGTAATATTTCTGCGACACAATATTCAAAATAAGATCCCGTGGTTGTTATTATTGATTATTTACATTACTTTTGAGCTATAACACTGTATGGCTGTGGCTGTATACTGCAGTGTAAAAGCTATGGCTATTTGGCTGTATTTATACAGCTTTTTTCACAATAAAAAAAAGGCAAATAAAAGTAAAGAAAAATGCCTAAAATCGGAATCAGCCTTTTTCCAGTTGTAAAAATCTAATAATGTAATGGATAGCTGTCAATATGTGCATGTATCACCTTTTCAAAATCGCTCTTTGAAGAGTCGTCATCCTCTTCCAGCTCTTGTGACTGCTGGCTAAAAAGCAAGAATTCTTGATTTTGGTAAAAGTACACTTCCCTTCTGCAAAAACATCATATGTAATCAGGCTCATATCTCCAAACTGTTGAGATGTTCATATACTGCATTCTAATTCCATACTCTGAAAGCAGTTGGGCTAAAAATTACCAAATTATTGGTTTAAAAAAAAAGGTTGATCAAGGAACACAAACAAGTGTTTTCAAGTTACACAGGAGTCATCCAATACCCATCCATACCCTAATGTTCATGTGCCAGTGAGCCATACGAATATGGTAAGTGAAAACTTACCATATGTATTTCACTAGACTTTTTCGTAGACTCCGGCGTTTTTTAATCGGGAGCATGCGGTCCTTTTTTGAAGGCTTTTCCATGAGATTCAGACATTTTTCCGCCTCTCCGCCCGTGGTGTCAACAGACACTAGAAGCAAAAACCAAACAAAATCAATCGCATTCACACCTAAACCCAATCTCACGTTAACATCCAAACGTTAAACCAACTTTCTCCATCTGTGGCCGTAAAGTCCGACTTGAGGCCCGGCCATGGTGAAAATGAAGGTCTCGATTCCATCCACGGGTCTTTTTGGTTGACCTTTGGGAAACGATAACAACATTAAAAGTATAGGGACTCATATCAGGATTCTAGTAAAAAAGATTTTTAGGGATTAGTGAGATTAAAGTGACATACTTGATCATTAGTGTGAACTTGGTGTTGCATGACTCCTTCTGCAACACCTCAATAATCTTCATTGATTACAGAACCTGTAAAGTTAATTCAGTTTTGTTTCCGAATACAATACACGTTTGAAGATGATTGCTGACATGCAATAGCGGAGAGATATGCAATACTCAACTTTAGATCTATAATCGTTTTAAACTTTATCATCATTTTAGTTGTGAGGTTCTTGTTATTAAAAGATTTTTACTTGACACTCTTGGGATGAACTTTCAAGTGCAACTTATTGAGGCTTTCTATTGAGGTTTTGAGGGTCCACATGTTTCACATTGTAATTATTTTATTACTATATAACAAAAACAAGGTGGAACTTTTTATTTTTTAACCCAAAAATGGTACGGGGTACTTTGTGGAAAAGATATTTCACAGGGGGGTACATCACCGAGAACAGGTTGGGACCTACTGCTCTACTACACCGAACATTATTTCAGTAAACACAATGAGTCATTTTTCTTTCTTTTTTTAATTTGATGTTTTTCTGCCCTGGCCCAGAGAAACACTAACACTTGTGTTAGACGAATCTGTTTAAGAATAAGTACTATTTTTTTTTAACCGGTAAAGAAAACGACACAAGCCAGTTACTATGGTAGCCAGAAAAAATCAAAACGTCGCTCAAATGCTCACTCGCCTGAACAAAACACGCTCACGGAAAGCATCCAGGTTGAATAACAAATATTTGAAGACAAACCTTTAACCCGTTCGCGTCTTTATTTAGCCGCGAACAAACGTCCAAAAAGTGGACATGGTCAGACGCATCGTTCGAAGAGAAAGATGGATTTGTCTTCCCGGGATAACAAACAAGTTACCATGGTAGCCACTTAAATCAAAACACCGGGCAAAGACGTAACGATCTGAAGAATGCACATTCATGTTGAATTAAACAATAACTTCTAAGTTCTTAGGCCGAACTAAAGTGTTTTGCTATTTGGTTATTCCGGGTTATTACCTTTTTCAACTATTCGAGGAGCACGTGAATGCAGCACAGGTAGCAAAAAGCCACATTTGTGACGTCCCTCCGTTTGCACACACGTTAAAGTAAACAACTACACTGGACATATTTTCAGAATGCAAAATACGCAAAACACACAAAAATACGAGGTGACGTTCATAAAAGATACAATGTCAGAAAGACACGCTTCAAAAGCCGAATAAAAAATATGAGAGGCATTGAACACGTGTTGCGTTCAACTTAATCACGGCAATATCTAACATGACGCCATACCGGAGATCTCGTAGCCAAATTCACATTCGCCAATTTTCAAATGAATAAAAACAGACGGAACAGAAATGAAATACAAGTTAGTTTAATGTGATTCACACTTGGGGAGGGTTGTGGAGAATGCCAAAAAGTTGGAAAAGCCTTCATCTCGGAGCAGACTGGTTGCTATGTTGCTGAACGTCAACTTTCGGGATATTCCCTCTACTAACGATTTAAAACACTTCATGGCGACAAAAAAAATCTGACACACGTGTAGAAACAACCAATGCATAAAAACACCCTAATAGGCAAGCTGTCTTGACTGAAAAAATCAAATTTCCATGCATGACAGACGGTTCAAGTTGGGTTAAAAGTTCTTTCCTGCCATCTAGCGGCAGCGCTTCATATTTCCACCTTTTCTCCTCCAGCCTTTTTAGAAAATGAAATTGATTACAGTATTTTCATCCGAAAATGACAACACAAAATGTTGCTGTTTTAAAAGGTGTCCTTTATTGAAAAAAGAAGAAGAAGGAAAAATCTTTGTAATTACTATCATGTACAAAGTCTTTGCTGGGGTTTGGCAAGTGCACACATAATGTATCCATTTATTTTGAGGACGTCAAACTCACTTTGACATTTGCCACAGAGCTTCCTTTTAGGGCCTCTACACAGATCCTCAATGGGGTTTGTATCAGTGTATGTTGGTGGCCATACCATGAGTTTTCCTCCTTCCATCGCTTACATGTTTTTTAATGTATTTATTTGATCTTTTGGTAATGTCTAAAAGAAGCCTTCAAAGTAGTTGTGAAGGAAGTGTGTAGTATATTAACAGTACTGATTAAGAGTTTGTACTTGCAAATTAACTGTTGGTGGATTTGTACACCGTACTCTACGGACGTACTGTACTATTATTCAATGAAAAACGTTTCACTTCTGAAACTATGATGCTGCATGACGATGCCAAACACCTGTCTTGAGATGTCGCACTTTAGCTCTTCTTGGCGGTACTCGGCCCCTTTCCTTGTAGAAGCGGGCTTTGTTGTCTTTTCAAGCAAGCCAATTCCTAGGCTGGCTTCTCGTATCATCTCTCCAAAAAATGGAGACTAATCGGTCGATCTGGAATGAGAACTGTGCGGTTGAGACATTTCACCTCGCCGACGCTGGGGTCTGGTTTGATCTCAAAGGTTCTTACTATCTGAAAGAAACAAAGCACAGTATTTTACCCCATTTTTAAAAAAGCAAAACGGAATCATTGTCTTGAGAAGCAGTGTTTATGTTCATCTTAATAGCGGGGGTTTGCGGTGAGAAAAGTGACTTACTTGAAATAGAACCAGATACATCTCCAGCTCAGCAATCCTGCGCCCGACACAGCTTCTCACGCCAAAGCCAAACGGAATGGAGCCAAAAGCGTTTGGCCTCTCTCGCCCATCGCGGAGCCACCGCTCTGGCTTAAAGGTGAACGGCTCCGGGAAGGTTTCCTCGTCGTGACTGATAGCGTAGTGGCAAAACGTGAAGGCAGTCTGGAGGGGGAAAAAATTAATAACATAAGCTTGGGCAGCCATGCAGGAAATCGAGGGACTGACTAAAACGGGTAGCTAATACGGTGGGGTTGTCAAACTGGGGTCAAATTTGCAATCAATTATGTATAATAAAGAAAGACCGATATGTTGTTTTTTGTTTTTTTTGTTTTCTGGGGCAATGCGATACGTATAGTCTAGGTCTCTAGGAGGCCTCTATCTGATGCGTATTTGTTGCCAAAAATCATTTTCAGTAAAACAGCCATCGGGTTAAAAAAGAATTCCAACTCTACGTTTTTGAAAATATTTCTTAGCATTGTTTTTTCAACATCTGCATTTAACAACTACAACATTAACAGTTACAAATTACAATAATAAAAAAGCTACTGCAAATTAAACATTGTTTATTGAGCAACCTTTCATTTCTAACCCTAAATGAACTGGAATTTTAAACACATAGTTACCTGAATAAACAGATTTTAATTACCAATATTGTCGGCTTTCAGATTTTTTAAAAAGGCCGATACTGATGTTCGGTAATATGCTGAATATCGGTGCCAAAAATTGGCTCAGCCAATAATTAGCCAATCCTTTGGTATAGCAATTGCTCTTCTAAAAGTAGACAAGAAGAAGTGTGAGACGTACATTTTTGGGAAAGTGATATCCACCAATATCAGTGCTCTTTTCACTCATAACCCTTGCATTGAAAGGAACGACTGGATACATCCTGTAAAATAAATCAATAAATAAAATTGTGAGCAATGACCAAGTGGGACATAACCACCAGCAAAAATCAGTGAGTTCTCCGCCATGGTGTAACCTACATGAAAACCACAGCACTGTTTAAGGATGAAAAAGAAGCAAGAATAAAATGCATAAATAAAATGCCAAACCTCAGCGTTTCTTTGATGACAGCTCTTAAATATGGCAGGTGGCACAAGTCCCCCGCCGACAGGGTCCCATTTGTTGTTTTCAACTCAGACACTTCCTTATGGAGCGTCTCCTGGATTTTTGGGTACTGGGACAGCAGGTGCAAAGTCCATGTCAGAGTGTTGGAGGTCTGGACCACCCCAAAAAAAAAAAAAGTAGCATTAATATGACAAGTACAGTACTGTACTTTCAGGACGAGCTCTTTTATTTGTACTGGATTGGAACTGTAGCGGAGGGAAGAACAATACATGTTCTTTGCAAATTAAGAGCAAATTAATTGGAAAATGAAACAACTTATTTCTAAACTGTGTTACAGTGCCTCGTTTGCAAAATGTTCTATGCCTTTTTATTATATTTCCTCCAAAGTTTCAAAAATCAGACAGAGATGGTAAGTCACTTTTTTTCACCCCAAAACGCTTTGTGCTAGTTAAGGGTTAGTTTGTTGAAAAAATATTTTACATGAGTGTCTATCATTGTAAAAAGGTTTACAACAATTATTTACAGTAAATGTTTGGATGAAGCTACTTTTTATTTTATTTGTAATAATTTGCACTTCATATTTATTACTAATTTTTGGGTCATCTTTGCTTTAGGATTGTGCTGTTGTTGCTTAACAAGGAATTAAATAGAAAGGTACTTGCAGGTAGAACAGGTACAACAGATTTTTTTTTTTTTTTCATTTGGAAACTTAAACTTACCGTATCCACTCCTGCTAAGAGGAGCTCAGCTATGCTACCATACACATCTTTAGTGTCCATCTGTGTGTTTGATAACAGGTAGGTCAGATACTCTCCCTCCACATTCTGCTTGCACTCAATGCGCCGCCGAATGTCCTCCAGCTTCTGGTCGATCAATGGTTTGGCTAAAATAGGCAGAGATGTCGAAATTATGTGGACTTGGTGCAGTGAAATGACATGCTTCCCGACTCACCAAAGCTGAAGATGCCATCCCATCCTTCGATGTAACGTCTCCAGAAGGGCAGCAGACCGCGGCTCCACCTGGGCAACGCCGCCACGGCCAGGCTGTTGGAAAACATCTTGGCTATAGAGTCGATGAAGTGCTGCGTACCCGCTGGGATGTCCCTTTCCAGGGCGCCCAATCTGGTCTCAAACAATATCGTGGCGATACCTAGATGGATTGAGTCAGAGCTTTCGCAACCTTGATTGAAGCAACAAATTTGGTCTTTAAAGTTAGATTTCTGAGAAATCAATTCTGAATTCTGACTAAGAAGAGAATCTTGAATTTATTCTCAGAATTCTCACTTTAAATGTTGACTTTAAAGTTCAGGGACCCGAGTTCAAATCCACCTGGCTCCGGCCTTCCTGTGTGGAGTTTGCATGTTCTCCCCGAGCCTGCGTGGGATCTCTCCGGCTTCCTTCCACACTCCAAAAACATGTATGGCAAGTGCATTGAACACGCTAAATTGTGCTTAGGTGTGACTGAGTGTGTGAATGGTTGTTCATCTCGGTGTGCCCTGCAATTGGCTGGCAACCAGTTCAGGGCCTACTGAGTCAACCGGGATAGGCACCAGCAAGCCTGCAATCCTTGTGAGGATAAGCGGCTATAGAAAATGGATGGATGGATGGATGGATGGATGGATGGATGGATGGATGGATGGATGGAGGTCAGAATTCTGACTTCTCATAATAATTTGTACTGTGATTTTTAAGGGAGAATTCTGATTTAATTCTTAGAATAATCACAAAGTGATAATGACAAGTGAGAATTCTGACAAATGGGAAAATTCTGACTGTCAAGTCAAATTCTGACTCAAGTCAAAATTCTGACATTATAGTGACTTGATTATGACTTAAAGACATCTTTAGTTAGAATTCAGAGAATGTCAGAAGTCAGAAATTTGATATATAAATTAGAATCATGCCACACTTTGGTTTTTCTTCACTAACCCTAATTATTTACCGAAAATATTTCAGTTGCCCGTCGATTTTTTAAACGATTTATCTAGAAATGACTCATACATCACAAAATTCTATTTGAACAAGGGTGTGTAGACTTTTTATGTCCTCACTTTGTGTTTTTTTTCTCTAGATTGTAAACTAAGTACTGAAACTTCCCTCTTCTTCTACAGGTTAACATCAATGAGTAGGATGCTTACCTTCCAGTGAAAATCGATACAACTCATTGGCCAAATTGATCACCAAATCTCCGGTGGGGCTGCAGCTGCGCACATAGCGGAGCCTGACCATGAAGTCGGCCACCACAGTGTTGATAATTCCGCAGTACCGGGCAGAATCTTTAGGATGCATCATTCGCTTGTTCAACGCCACCCTCATCTTGTACCAGCTTTCCCCCTCCCTTGCAACACAAACATAACATCATCATCATCAAAATAATTCCAAAATCCTGTGAAACAGGGGTAAAAGGCAAACAGAAAATAAACATTATTTCACCAAAAAATATATAGACAGTTGGACATGAATGCTTTGGTATGTTTTTTAAGTTGAAGTTGTTGCTGTGTAGCAAATAGACTAGTTTTTCTACTGCAACTGTTGCATCTCCGACCCAGTACAAGCAACACAACTTGTTCTGAAATCATATTCAATGCGCTGTGCGCTAACAAATAATTTCATTATGCTGACATTGACAAAGGGCACCAGTTCCCAGTGTTTACCGGTGGCTCTGGCTCACTTGTAGCTGCATTTAATATAAATAGTCGCTAGCTAGTGGCACTCGAGTGCTCTAAATAGGCCGGCGTGATAGATATTGACTCAACATATTGACTCAAATGTGTAAAATCTGCTGGCAAATTTATCTCATAGACCCAAATTTACAGAGAGGTGTGTAGGTCTAAAATCAAATATTTGTAGAAAGTAGTGCATTGCTAAGAAATGCGGAAAACAAAAATTGTCATGAAAATTTTTTGAAGTTGGTCGTGGGGAGTTGCACTGGGCACTAAGAATGCCACTGGTGGGAAAATACTCATTGGGAGCCAATCGCAGGGCTCACATGGACAATGGTCAATTGTTCGCCAAACATCTACTGTTTTTTTTTCCTTGTTGATTGTTCTTTTGGCGCTACTTCTGTACCTGGATTTACAGAACACTATCACATGACAGGACTTTGCTCGTTTTACGAGCTGTTGCTTGGACACGAAAGGGAAAAAGATCACATTGCAGCGCAATGGCAATGCTTTTCGTCGTGTGTGCTTACACAGTGAAGGGTCCATAGCCAAATCCTTTCATGTCACGATAATCCTTCCAGAACGACATGTCCCCTCTGCAAGGAAACTTGTCTTCGCTTCTCAAGACTTCCTCCAACAGCTTCGGCGTGTTGAGAGCTATGGATTTCATTCCGTCTCTGTATATTGGCCCGTAGAGTTGTTTTTCATATAACTGATGAGTGAACACAAATGTGGAAAAACACATTTTGAGGCATCGTCAGGCAGAGGTATATCAAAGAAACACGATGCGTTACTAAGTCCTGTACCATGTTATTTGCCATCAAACAGGGGTTCTGTTCTGTAATCTTCTTGGCATCTCATTTTTGTACCATCTGTGGCTTCTTTATGAATTAGACTATTTCCTCCATCGATACTGGTTAGCATTGTGGAAAGGTCAAGGAAAGGTTAAGGAAAATCTGGCCCTGAACATTTTGTACCTGTAGTTCATGCGCCCGACTGTAAAAGCCCTGAAACATCATCCGGAAGAACATTTCCAAGACGCTGACGTGCGGGAGATCCTTCACTGTCTGAGGCTTCTCCAGAGCGCCCGGGTCGGAAGATGTACTCCTCGACCCTCTGGGGAGGATCCGAGCTGCGGGAACCAGACTTCTCTGCAACAGTCGGACAGTAGCCATGATGGGTGGAAAATAGCTTTATGCTTGGGAGTCGATTACACCCGAGTATTCAAAGGGAGGGGCCATTCTGCACAAGAGTTAACCCTTCTAGTAATGGATCCAGTAAAGAGTCAACGCAGAGCAAATACAGGTTTCAAAATCGTTTATCTACTCATTCATTTTTCTATACTGCTGACAAAAATATGACTTTAATCATATTGAAATCATAAGCCAGACTTATAAAAAATCTTTTGAGTTTTGCATTTTGTGGTTGAAAAACACTGGTAAGAAAAGCATGATTGAAAACATTTGTGAACAGTTGAAATTTAACAATTGAGTCATGGCTGGGATTTCAACAACAATTGGTAATAGGGATGTCCTGGTCCCATTTTTTTACACCCAAGTCTAAATCAGTCATCTGATTGTGAGGCTTTGCTAACACCAACTCCAATATGTCTGCAATGAATTGATGTGAGGGGAAAAAAGTGCATCCTAATTATGTAATTTTTTAAGTAAAAACTATCGTGAAAGGTATTAAATTAGTTATGTTAAACAGACCTGTCCTCACCAACCCGCGACATGTTAAACTGGGACATGCTGCAAGTCCCTTTTGCATGTCTCTCTTTTCTACTTTAAAATATTCAAAATATTTCTAGATGACATACATTATCATTGTTATGTGACACTAGGTTCATGTTAGCTTCCTATTACAACTTCACAGTTTCCTGCTATGTGGTGATGGTGCATAGTATAAAACATCAAATATATGTTCTTTTGGCAATATGTGAGCACCTACTTTGTTGCTTTGTGGCACTTGAAAAAAATAATAAAAATGATTATCAGGCTAGGTTTCCGATCACATAGTTGAGATCAGGACATCCCTACTTACTGGGAAGCATAAGGAAAATCACAAAATGTTATTACAGAACCTCGCAGGTTCTGCTTTTTCTCCATGATCAAGCACTCGCGTTTGCCAATGTAGAGACTGAGGATCAGTTGCTCCACTTCTTCGTTAGTTGCATTCATCAAAAAAAGAAAATCTCTAGTCTTGTCATTCCTTTAGTTGCGTGACATTTGCTATTGATCCCGCAGGGTCCATTTTGTGCAGCAAAAAGTGTCCTTGCACCTGAGCGGCGCTGATCTCCGTACGGGCTGCCAATGCGCATGTCGCAAAACGTTCACCCTCCGAGATGGCCTGATCCGGGTAGAAACGTCTAAACATCTGAGTGAGCTGCCAGTTGGTACAATGGCCGATATACTGCTTGAGATCCACGCGGCCTGGCCGTATTAATGCTGAATCTAACCTGTGTGTACACAAAACAATTGTGTGGTAAAAACATTTACAATTATTTTAAAGTGTTTTTCCAAGAGTACCTGTCAATGTAGTTAGTGGTCATGAATACAATTCTGGCCTCGGATGACGCCACGCCATCCAGAGCATTCAACAAGCCACTGAAAGTTAGCCTTCCCATTCCCTGGTAGGCTAAAGGATCTATTATTGGGGGGAAAAAAATGGAAATTTAAAAGTCAAAGTCAATGAAAGTGCAAAATTTAATGTACAATATGTAAAATGATTTGTCATATTTTAAAAATATTTTATTTCCAACGAGAAGGTCTTTGCTCCTCTGTCTTGGCTCTATTCAGAGGCACAGCCTGTTTTACGATTGAGTGTCTTGCAGAACACTCAAACTTGATTTCAAGAGGGAGATTGGCACTTCTATAAGACATGCCATTGGCTCCCAGCACGACCATCGACCAATGAGGGCAGGAGTTGTAATCTACTCCCGTTTGTTACACAGACCTGGACATGCCGGTCTCAATCGTAAAACACACAGGCTGTTGTTGTGGATAAACCCAAAACAAAAAAAACTGTTGAAAATCTTTTACCTAGATTTATTTTATAATAAAATGTTATTTCAAGTGTAAACGCTCATTATTATCATGTTTGATTATGTACAGATTTGACTATAATTCGACTTCAACACAAAGGCATACTAAAGCTATTGCATTGATGGTCATGCATTAGTTGGTGTGTTTGTATTGAAGTTGGCCTTGGCGACACATTGATGGCATGTTACGTTATATTGTTGGGTCTTCCTTGACATGATAAAATTTATACCAGGAACACTAGGAGGTCTGCCACATTTGAATCAGTTTCAGTGTTGAGCCCTGTTTATCAATTAATTTGGCTAGTTTTTTCCAAATTTCCAGGGCTAGCTATTGGGGGTGATTTGAGGTATGGTATAGTTACATGCAAAAAACGGATTTGTTTTTGAGTCACGGTTTAATCGACATGAATACCAGAAATCATGGAGAAGTACTGAGTCAGTTTGGGGTGAGAGGGACCTACTCTCTGTTGGAAGCAGCTCCCGGCTAACGAAAGCGGCGTCCACATCCTCCAAGAGAATGATACTCTGCTGCGGCGCCACGCTCAACAGGTGGTTGAGGCGATCATCCGAGAGCGAGCGATCGCTCAGACTCATCAAGCAGATACTGTAGCCCAGCTCGCCGGCCAGAGCCGTGCTAAAACACAAACAACTGTGTTACAAAAAAACCCAATGTGAGCTATAAATAAAAATGTGTAGAAAACTAACATAAAGCTGCTTTTCCCACAGCCTGGAGGTCCATACAACAGATACCCTCTCCTGTATGGGATGCCTGGGAGGAATAGCAATAGAGAATAAGGAGTAAATTAAGTGGATTCATCAAAATTCATAAAAGTCAATCTATGCATCGTTAATATTTTACACAGATATATTAGAAAAAAAAATATACCGGGGCACAATTTTTTCTCTAATTTGACAATGAATCATTCAGGGGCCAAAAGTGTTGCCAAAGAGTGGCCAAGGTCACCATGAAGCTCCTCCCCTGGAATCATTGATCACTTACCTCGATCAGTGTACCATTTGGGGTTTCCAATAAACTCCTTCACGTCATCTACAATCCTTTCCGCCACACCGGCCTCCAGCACCACAGAGCTGAGGGGTCTGCGTCGCCGCGGAAACCCAAAGGGCCGCCACTCAGCGCCCATGGCTGTATACATCACCGTGCGTCCTTCTTCCTGTTTAAGTGCCAACTCCCTGGCTGAGAAGTGAAAGTCTCGTTGAACATAGAGCGGTCACGAAACTAGTGCACAACGCTGGTGCTTACCTTCTTGTAAAATATTGAAGAAGACTTTTCGGTCTCGGCCCAAGGCTGTGAATGTGACTGACTCCCATGGTGTGCCCGTGTGCATGTCAATCATCTGTTTCTCTCTGGTCCTCTCAACCCTAATCCACTTTCTGCCATACCTGGACAACACAACAGTAAACAGGAGGTTTTACTGTCTCAATCTAAACACATTTTTTTCCTGCCTCCCTCATAATTGTAACACTAAAAAAAACAAAAAAAAAAACACTGTTTACTCCAAAGTACCTGTCATAATTGTAACACCACTTAAAATAATATACGATGCATTTGAATGTCACCCAAAAAAGGTCTGGCTGGGATTTTTAAAATACGCCTTTGTTCTTTTATACCGCATATATAAGTTCAGGTGAAAGTTTTTTGTTAACCCTTTAAAGCCAGAGGATGCTGATTTGGGGCTGACCAGATGATGTGGTTGCCTGGGCTGGGATGGAAGTCGAACTGGGTTTGAACGCGTCCGCTCTCGTGCGCCATGTAGGACGTCTCCACGCTCAGGTGTTGGGTTCGAGTGGCGTGCTTGGTGATCCAACTCAGGAGCCAGTGGTAGCTCTTGTCCTTGCTTGGCACCTCCAGGGTGATCATGTAGTGCCTGCGGAAAAACACCATCCCCACCTGGGCTCCTTTCCTGGCCATCGCCAAGGCGGTTCCGACCCCGACCAGTCCAAAGCCAGCTCCGAAGTAGGGGTTGTCCTTCAGACTGTCCAGAATGTCTGACAGTGGCATGTTGTCACAATCAAATTCCCTGACGCATTATCTTCGAAAAGTACAGTGTCACTTGGATGCTTCTCCTTGTCTAGAAATGAGGACAGGTGGTGGTATTAGTATTTGGATATGCATGATGAACATAGGAATAACTTTACCCTTTAACTCGTATGCGCCTACTGCGGAAGTGGCGAGACACGACAGGATGTGACGTTGAGGCTTTTCGGCTGAGCAGTTGTCGTTTCTGAGTTAAAATGTTGAACGTCTGACGTGATTACTTCATTCTGTTTAGTTCAATGTTACTCAAACCCGATGCGTTTATTCTGCAATAGATTTCGAAAGAAAAATCAGCAATGTCTGCGTTTGTAATGCAATCTTCCGATTGGCACCAGTTTCAAATTTGTGGCATAATTCATTCCGCTTTTAATGTATTATAACGCATTATTACATTTATAGTGGGAATAACACCGTTTGGATATTTGTTATATTTGACATTTCAACAATTTTACCATCAAATTGATTTTCGTGTATCAGCTGGTAAACAGATTTGATTGCGCGCGCGTTTCCACCGTTACTTCCGGAGTTCATTCTACAAGCTCCCGCATGCGTATCCGTCTTGTGCTTCTTCTGCACTATAACTCGAACGCCATTCCAATCAGCTATCGCATTTCGTTTGTATTTAAAAGGAAGCGACATTTTTTATCATAATGAGTACCTTTTGCATTTAATGTGCTAACCATTTGTACTATGGTTACAAATAGCAACATTTCGATTCTCCAAATTCACGAGAAGCTAATGCTATAGCAAAGCTAATTCATCCTGTGGACCCAAGTTATTATTATTCAGTGTAAGTAACATGGCCTTAGTATTCTGTTGTTGTTCCTATTACATAGCAGCTTTTGTCCGGCAAAAATATATATTGTTTACATTGTTAAGACGTACTGCTTGGAGCAACTCACCACAATAACAAAAATGGCTTTCCAGCGACTCAGCCATTCGCAAATTGAATATTCATATTAGTGTAAACTGGAAGGAAAAAAAATCCCTTACATATTCGTGTGTCCATACTTTTGCAGTTTGTGTGACGCCCGAAGATGCCGCCCGTTCGCCGCCTGAAGAAGGTTCTTCCGCACCACGAGAAGATAAACCTACTGGATATGCTCAAGGGAGGCAAAAGATGTGCGGAGGTTGCCCGCTATTATGACCTGAACGAAAGTACCGTACGATACATAAAGAAGAAAGAGACGGAAATAAGGAGGACCCATAAAGTAAGTCATTCTAACCTTTTCATTTTTTGTCCATTCATTTTTTAGGGCAATGTTGAGATTGGACAGTATGGGAACTCGTAGTTAGCGCTCTAGCCTTTAGAATTCTGAATGTGGTCATTAGGATCCAGACTACTATTTGCACTTATTTTGTTAGGAAATCAACGTTTTTTTTTTTAAGGGACTGTTGGAGATGATGGAATCTGTCAAATGTGAATTGAGTGAGCCGAATGTTGTAGATGGTGGACAGCCCACTTGTAACCTGTCAGAGAGACGTTTACGCAGCTTCGAAAGTGAGTCCAAGTCGATCATTTATATAAAAGGTCTACACACTCACCAAGGCTTTGTGACACTAGAAGATAACTTTTTGAATTGTGTCCAAAGCATACAACCATTTAATCTAGCAATAACATACATACCCCCCAAAATGTTATCAGCATTTAAAACAGAGGTGTAATTAGTTAATTATGTTTACTATGAATGGCTGAGTTAACTGCACACTGAATTAATCGTCTTTGTTTGACTGCAGATCTCCAACCACTAGTCTTAATTGAAAGGCTTGAACAAAAAACACAATCGAACCTGGCTTGCACATCATCAGCGACATCAGACAGGGATGAAGCAGAAGTGGTAGTAGAAGATGAAGAGGAAGACGAAGTAGAAAAGGAAGATGAAGAAAAAACACAAGGTCACAGTGTGAAAAAACAAAGCAAAGTGAAGGGGACGGATTTGCCAACCAAAGGTATGCCCGTGCAAGAATTTACTGTAAAAAATTAAATTGACTTACATTCTTAGTTTTTAATTGAATTTTTCAAGACAGACAGACAACCATGGGAGCTCCCTGAATTTGTTTGTTAGAAATGTACAGAAAAAATATACAGTATGTTGTCTAAAATCATGCAAGTCATAAAAGTTAGATTATTATGATCATATTTTACTTTTACTTTTTACTTCTTATTTGGGGACGGGCAATATTTTTACTTTTTATTGAAAATGAATTTCGGCTCCAAATATCAGTTATCCGTGTCCTTGACCATCCATCCATCCATCTTTTTCCTATTTGGTGTTCTTTTTAGAGTGCATTGCAGAGGAGGCAGAGCACATATATGACACCCACATTTGCCCCAAGTGTCACCGCTGTTTCAAGATGCGCTCCCACCTCCAAGAGCACCTGCTTTTGCATTTCCCTGACCCGGGGCTGCAGTGTCCCACCTGCGAGCGGTTCTTCACTAGCAGAAGCAAATTGCGCGTGCACCAGCTTCGCGAGGCGGGCGAAAAAGCCCACCATTGTCACTTGTGCGACTACTCCGCCGTGGAGCCCAACGCCATCCGCCGCCACCTTGTCACTGTCCACGCGGATGAAATGGAAGAGGACCCGACGCACCATCGCTATTCGTGTCCCACTTGCGGTCAAAGCTTTGGCCAGAGTGGGACGCTGAAGGCTCACATAAAGACTAACCACGTGCAAGCAGCCAAAACAGTGGTGCCGTGCTTTCACAACGGCTGTCCTTTCCGGAGTCATTTGCGGAGGGCTCACATGCGACACTCGGCAGAGGACCACGGGATCACTGCCGTTGCGTGTCGCCATTCTGCCTGTGTTGCCGTCTTTCCAAGTGAGAAGCACATGGAGGCCCACTTCAAGACTCACCTGGCTTACCACTGCTCACAGTGTGATTTCTCGTGTTCCAACAAGGCCGCCTTCTTGCGGCATCTGCGGCAGGGCCACGCGGGCAGCGAAAAGCTGTGCTGCAACTTTTGCGACTTCTTTACATTCAATCCGGTGGAAATGAAACGACACATTGGACAAATGCATGCCAACGAGAAGATCCACCGGTGCTTGCAGTGCAGCTACGTGACATCCCACAAGAAAGCCTTGAATCGACACATTCTGACACATAGTGGTGAGGGTAGAATTGCTATTTTTTTGGGGGGGGGGGGGGTGTCCTGGGGTTTTTGGCCATTTTACATAATAGCAGATTAGTGATTAACATGTCACAATTGAGGGTTCATGTTTCAGCTCAAATCCTCTGGTGTGGAGTTTTGTTTTTCCTCCCTTCACTTGCATAAGGTTTCTCTGTATACTCTGACCTTTGTCCTATATTCCACAAAGCTGACATAGGGTTCATTGAAGACTCGTTTAAATTGTTGTTTGTTTAAATGTACCCTGCCTTTGGCTGATGACCAGTCGAGAGTGTATGAGGATCATATCAGTGGCGGAAAGTTTGAGACAGGCCAGGTCAATTTCCAGACTAAAACCCTATGGGGTAACCACAAAAGCAACAGCAAACTGCAAAAAGCCGAATTTGTGGTGGTGTGCGTTTTAAAAATTCAGGTTCATACAGTATTTTCTTACGTTTTGAGAACTGAGAAGCATTCGAGAACTTATGGATTCTTAGAAGAGCCATCACCATGCAAGTCTTTAGATCAGACAAGTCAGTGTCAAAATCTGTAGCACCTGTCACATATGCATTTTGTCTGCTGACAAAAGGAAATAACCCTTGTGCTTTGTAGTGTAATCTGTTTGAAATGCATGTCCTCATTTTCTGTCTTTCAAGGTGAGAAGCCCCACAAGTGTCAGTTATGTGAGTTTCGATGCAGAGACGAGTCGTACCTCTCCAAGCATATGCTCACACACTCTGAGGACAGGAAATTCATATGTGAGGAATGTGGGTACATCACCAAGTGGAAGCATTATCTTAATATCCACATGAGGAAGCACGCTGGAGATCTCAGGTAGCATGTCGCTGTTGTGTTGTCTTTCTTTTTTTATATATATTTCTAATTAATCCAGTGGTACTTTATGTTTTTGCAAATTTTGCTTTATGATGCGGGACAAAACTTGAGGTACGAGCAAGTTTCAGATAAGTCACCATTTGAGAAGTGGAACAATTTAGCATTTGGGCTTAAGTAATACCCTTTTGCATGTGGGGCAAAGAGAATCACAGTCACCAATGCACTTTCAGCTCTTTACTGAATGGGACAATTGAATGCACAAGTAGATGTCCTCAATTCAGCTTGTATAGATAAAATATCCTCCCTTCCCTTTATAATAGCCACACAGACTGGTACTAACCAAGTGTTGTTTTTCGTTACCTACCTACGCTGCTGTGCAATCTTGTTCTTTGCTCAGAACGTTGCAATCTAGCATCGTTCTTAACTGAGGACCACCTGTACACATGAAACAGGGTCACCTCCCAAAAATATTGCGACAGTGAAATCAATTCCTTTATTTTTGCATCAAACTATGTCATGGTTGCATTGTTGAAGTGTTTTTTACGCTTTATTTTCAAGCCCTATGGTGTCGCCCAAACTTTCCACACCTTTGGTGTTTTATGGCCCGAAGCTCAAACGCAAGAGGAAAGTCATGCCCCTCTATGAGAAAGTCAAGATCCTCAATATGCTCCGTGAGGGGAAGACATTTTCCGCAGTTGCACGCTGTTATGGATTGAATGAGTCAACGATTCGCTCCATCAAAAAGGAGGAAGCAAACATCCGAAGTACAATGGCCATTAATGGCTCGCAAACCTTGAAGAGGGTGGCAAATACACGAAATAAGTTCATAGTCAGGATGGAGTCTGCTTTGGTTCGGTGGATAACCGAATGCAGGGAGAAAAACATTCCTTTGAATACCAACGGCATGATGGAGAAGGCAAGACAGCTTTACCAGGAATTTGCAGACGTACCCCCCCTACGCGACATAGAAGACACAGACAAACAAAACCAACCGGGGTCATCGACCGCATCGAAGGAACCTATTGAATTTCTTGCAAGCAAGGGCTGGTTTGATCGCTTCAGGAAGAGATACCAGCTGAAGAGTGTGTCACCGCACTGGGAATCTGCATCAGCAGATATGGAAGCGGCCAAAAAGTACCCAGACATCTTCAAGGCACTCATCAAAGAGAAAGGATACAAGCCTGAACAAGTCTTTAACATGGACGAAACAGGCTTGTTCTGGAAGAAAATGCCAACAAGGATGTTTATGAAAGAGGAAGCCCGAGCCCCTGGATTCAAAGGGCAGAACGATCGCGTGGTGCTGATTATGTGTGGCAATGCAGCTGGTTTTCTGATGAAACCAGCATTAATCTACAAATCTGCAAACCCACGATCTCTGAAGAGCCAGGACAAAAACCACCTTCCGGTTTTCTGGATGCATAATTCAAAGGTGACTGTAACGAAACAACTTGTAGCCGAGTGGTTCTATGACTGTTTCCTCCCTCAGGCTATGTCGTACCTATCAGAAAAGGGATTGGACTTAAATATTTGCCTGACGATGGATAATGCTAGCAGCCACCCACTGGATTTGTCCCACAAGGGAGTGCAAATTAAGATTGTGCCAGCTAATATTCAGCCGATGGATCAGGGCCTCATTCGGACTTTCAAGGCTCTTTACACTAGGAACATCATGCAGCACATCGTCGACGCCGGGGATACAAACGAGAAAATTTCTGTTGGAGAGCTGTGGAAGAAGTTCAACATTGCGAGTTCTCTCCAGGTCATTAAAATGTGTCTACATGATCTAAAACCTGAAACCGTGAACACGTGTTGGAAAAAGCTGTGGCCAGAATGCGTCCGTGCGGGCAAGGGCTTCTCGACTGAAGAAATTCAACGTTTGGCTGTGGATAAAGCAGTCAAGCTGGCAGAGCATTTAGGGGGGGAAGGTTTCTACAACATGATGCCGGATGACTTGAATGACCTTATCGAGACCCACTCCGATCCAATGGCTGACGATGATTTGGCAGATTTCACAAAACCAACCATTGAGGAGGCTGAACAAGAAGCTGAGCCTTCACAGGAGGAAGACGACGATGAAGGCTTGTCGCTTGAAAGGCTGTCACTGATGGTCAAAACAGCAAAGGAACTCCAAAGGATGGCAGACACATGGGATCCTTACATGGTTCGGGCATTACAATTCAAAAATGCTATTGATGATGCAATGCAAACATATAGGAACCTGCTCATCACCATGAAGAAACAGCAGCAGAAACCCCCTGTCACTCAAGACAAGCCAACGTCTGCATCTTCAGAGGAAGTACCTCAATATAAGGAACTTCTTGCACTGCTCCCTCCAGAAGCGCCTGATGAAGAGGCGTCTAATGAAGAGCTGTAAATGCTCTGCTTTTCTGTGCAGTACACCAAAAATCATCATTGTGCTGCACGGCCGATTCTTCAATATTACACTCTTCACTCAAGTTTAATTTCTTTAGTGGTAAGTACACTGACTTTAAAATTAGTTATAGTACATATTGTGAATGTATAATTGATATTCTTTACGTGTGCGTGTGTGTGTGTGAGTGCGTGTACACAACCCATCGTCTGGATTAGATGCATATTATAAGTAACTTGTTTCAACCCAAAACGCAAAAATATATGCATTTTGTCTGCCTATTTACATTAAAATATGTAACCATGAAACCAAACCTTCCTTGCGCAGAAAGATGATAAGCCGAATATTAATTCCATTCAAGAAAAGATTCAAATAAATCCTCAGTCAAACCCCTTTCGAGGTTGCATTTCAACTGCTCGAGAGGAGATTTAAAGGAGGAAACCTCCTGTGCTAATAGTCTGGGAATTTATACCAAAAGAACACTTTGGTGATGTCAATCACTGCTTTCAATTATTTATTGCAAGTAAAGCACTTACAACCAAGCATTCAGTAGTTTTCACTGTAATGTATTTATTTCTATGAATCCTAGTTGTGTATCCAGTCCAGATGTATATACCCGAAAATAAAGTTTGAACTGTTACCCTTTGTTCATTTTTCATCCTTGTTTGTTTTCAGTTACAGCAAAAATAAAGGAATTGGCCTAACTCCTCACATACTTTTGGCGGGAAGTATATATACTGTATAAAGTCTGGGGTGACATACCAAAAACGAAGGTGGAAAATTGCACAAAAATGAACAAAATACAAACTCACGGCTGAAACCTAATTCCCCGGAGGTAATAATCTCTCCTATTTGCCTCATCATAAGAACAACGAATACCAGAATTGCAATGTTCACAGAAAATGTCTACAGGCTTTATGTGTCTTTCTTCTTCCAGGTATGAGTGTGATCAGTGCCCATATCGTTGTCACCGCTTGGACCAGCTCAACAGTCACAAATTACGACATCAGGCAAAATCGCTAATTTGCGAGATCTGTGCCTATGCCTGCAAACGCAAATGTGAGCTGCGCAATCACATGTCAGTCAAACATTCAGCAGAAGGAAAGCAAGCGTCGGTGCACCAGTGCAAATACTGCGCATACACAACAGGTTTCAGACAGGCCCTTCAAAATCATGAGAACTGTAAACACACCAGATTGAAACAATACTGCTGTGCTCTCTGCCCCTATTCCTCATTCAGTAGCATCAGCCTTTTCCAGCACAAGAGAAAAGTTCACGGTTACGTACCCGGCGACAAAGCCTGGCTGGAGAATTATGCAGCAAAAGAGAGGGTGAGGTACTCAAACAGCATCTTAGACGACTCGCTGATTGCTAATGAAAAATCTGCGTCGTCTACTGAAAAAACAATTCTAACAGAACAGCCTAATCTCAAGGCTCCAGTTGATCATAAGACCATCAAAGCTGCTGATATTTGTTCAAAAGATGTTCAATTACTAGTGGCTGATGTCGTGAGTAAAGAGGGGACCAGTGAAGGAATATCACATAGTCCTCCTGCTGCTCCCAGTCCAGAATACTGCACGCTTATTTTGACAACATTGACTCCTGAATGTGAAACATTTATTTTACCAAACGAGGGACCGACTTCTCACGTTTCATCCACTAACTCCAAGTCGACTGAAGAAGGAGGTGCTCTCTGTTTGTCACCAATCTCAGCAGAAGATAAGACGGCCATTCATTGTGATGGCGGGACAAGTCCCTGTGAGTCTGATAATGAAACTACAGAATCTCCATCCGAGAAAAAGCCAATCCTCGAAAAGGATTGCCCTTTAAATCGTTCAAGAAAGCAAAATGAAGCTCTGGTTTTAGACGGCAGAGTCTGGATGCTAGCAGTGCCAGCTCAAGACATTTATCGCTGTGACCAGTGCTCTTATGTCACCAAGAAGGAGAAGACTCTTGAGCGCCACCGTCGGTCTTTTTGTCTTGGTAGGCCCAAATATCACAAGTGCCAGACCTGTGGTGCCCAGTTCAAACAGGGACGAGGCCTTGATGGCCACCTTGCCAAGAAGTGCCCACAAACATTTATTGCAAAAATAGCCAGACAAATAGAGGATGCCTCAACTGCAAGTTCAGACACTTCTGCAAAAGATGTCCACCAAAACAGGATACTAGAAGTAGATGACCTTGATGGGTCTGTTCAGAGTACCTCGACATCCATTGAGTCACAGCATAATTCAACTCAAAATGAAGACACTTTGTTGCACAGAAATGTAACGCATCCCAGGAAATTCATATGCAACTTTTGCAGTTTTTCATCAGTCAAGCTTGCAACTTTTAATCGACACATTTCCCGTTGCGAAAAAGGGAAAAAATGCAATCAAATTGTCAGTATGTCTGTCAAAGAAAAACCTATTGATGAGGGTCCTAGGAAAAGTTCTTCTAGTAAGCCTGAAGGTGGATTGGGAAATGCTTTAGCCATCCAGAAAGAACCAAAAGTAGTCCGGGGTTCCAAATGCGCTGTCAAGCCAAAGTATCTCCACTTAAAGTCTTCCCTTGAGCAAGAAGGAAACAAGGCAAAAAAGCAAACTGGCGCTTCATCCCCTCACACGTGCCGTTACTGTTCCTTCACCACCACCAGGCGCTACCGTTTGGAAGAGCACCAGTCCCTTCACACGGGAACCGGACGCCATGCCTGCGACATCTGCGACAAAACCTTCGGAGCGGCGACCAAGCTGCGACAGCACAAGGTGCGCGTCCACGACAGACGACCTTCTCTGCCTTGTTCATTTTGCGACTACAGCGGCTATACTGCTGACGACGTGAGGCGGCACACTCACAGGTGCCACATGGGGGACTCTCATCACAACTGCACCGATTGCAAGGCTCGCTTTACTTCGGAAGCGGCTCTGAGAAACCACCGCGTACGAGCCCACCGGCAGCAGGCGCGTTTCTCCTGTGAGCGGTGCACCTATGCTTGTAGCAGCAAGGCCACACTGAGGAGCCATCAACGAAGCAAACACAAGGAGTCTTTCGAAGCAGAAGAAAACTTTGAAGCTGATCTTAGAATGCATTTTGCCCACCACTGCCAGATCTGCTCCTTTGCTGGCAAAACCAGGCAGCTCCTTGCGCAGCACCTTCTAGATGAGCATGAGGACGGGCCGCTCTCAGATAAACCACTTCGGTGTGGAAGCTGTGCGTTTTCTTGTCGCCACACGCTGGTGTTAGAACAGCACTTGCGCTCACATGGCGGCAAGCGCATGTACAAGTGCGTGGATTGCAATTACTCGACAGGCAACAAGCAGAAGATCACTTTGCATATCCGCATACATACAGGGGAGAAGCCGTACAGGTGCGAGCATTGTAGCTATACCTGCGTCGATCCTTCAAGGCTCAAGGTAAGCTCACAGTGGATCAAATGAAAGTTCAATTTCAACAAAAAAAACATAATTTTAAACTCCAGTCATGTAAAATCTAGAAAAAAATATCACATCGCTAAAAGGTGGTTTTGTTTTCATAGCCTTGCCTTTGTACAGACTTTTTTTTCATAATTAACAACATGGACGCATTGTTTTTACTTTGTCACGATCGTTAAGAAAAAAAAACGTACTTTTTGTCCTGATTGGCTATGTAGACCATAGGCTATTGTCAGTTATTTCATCTATCTGTCAATGCTGTACCTTCTACGCAGCTACATATGAGGGTTCACCGAGAAGAGAAAAAGTACCTTTGTCCAGATTGCGGCTACAAATGCAAATGGGCCACTCAGTTGAAGTACCACATGACCAAGCATACAGGTAAGACCCACAGGGGGACCTTGGAATTGTCTTTGCTATTAATTGTTTTGTTTTACTTTGTGTCTGCTAAAAGACTGGCATTGCAAATTATATTTTTTCTCAATTGCCTTACCTGGATAAACAAATGTTATCATTTGGATGTAGGGGAGAAACCGTACGTCTGCGACCAGTGCGACTACCGTACCAACCGAGCGGACGCCCTCCGTGCCCACCGCACCACACGGCACTGCGACGTGCGGGCCTATGTCTGCGAGAAGTGCGGCAAGGCCTTCAAGACCAGCTTCATTCTTAAGACCCACCAGCGGCAGCATGGCGATCAGCGGTCGTACGCTTGCGGCGTGTGCCACAAGGCCTTTCGCTGGCCTGCCGGCCTCAGGCACCACTTCCTGACGCACACCGAGCAACTGCCTTTTGGCTGTCATCACTGCTCATATAGGGCCAAGCAGAAGTTTCAGGTGGTCAAACATTTACAGAAGCACCACCCGGGGATGCCGATAGAGCAAGGGGTGGTGAGGGACTTGGGCACCGGTGGACTCACTCTGAAGGAGGCTATGGAAGGAACACTGAACAACAAAGGAACAGAGGAGGAGCAAGACCAAGAAACGGACAAACTGTGAGTTAAAGGCCATCAAATGTTACTAAAGTTAATAAGTCAACACTAAGTTCTTGTAATTGCAGTTCAAAAATGGGGCGCCCTGTGTCTTCCGAATCACTTGAAAAACCACCCTTTCATGTTGCGAATTAATTTGTCCCAAATTAGTATTTCTCAAAAAGCAAAAACAAATGTTCTGCTGGTCTTGTTCATTTCTTCTTTTATGACATAGGATATTCATGAAATTTGAGGACAGAAACCCGACTGATGTTGACCTGAAAGGGGCCGTAACATGAAAAGTTTAACCATGTTCCAATGTTGATTTCTCACCCAACACACTCCTAAAGTTTTATTTTTCTTCATTGGTGCATTTCTAAGCATTCCTTGCTTATTCTGCGCTCTCACCCCAGCCCTACCCAAAACAGCTGAAAACAGCTTGAAGTCCGCTTATGACGACAGGAGTGAGACAGTTTGCAACTCCTCGTACTGCGTGTGCAAGAGAAAATACACGCCGACCATATTCAAGTATTTTAGTTTCATTTTGATTCTGGAGCAGAGGAGGTGGGATTTCGCGCTAAGTCGGCCAAGTAAACAGCAACGTTTCATTATTAGCTACGATGTTTTACTGTAGAAAATGCTCAAATGGCCCGAATGTGTGTTTGGGAGCTGCAAAATGGCGCGGCAGCAACATGGTATGTGCAAACGAGCCGGTTTACTTTCTGGTTAGAAAGATTCATACCTTAAAACTCACATTAAGAAATTAAATTGCCAACATGCCAAACAATTTATATGCAAATATTATACTGTGGAAAATATTTAAATATCATGTTACGGCCCCTTTAAAATTTTGCGTTCTTGCCTAAATGAGAAGTTCAAACTATATATTGTATAACCAAATATAAGATTATCAGGATACAAGATTAGTTGTTTCAGGATATAATATTTTATCCATATCGCACAGCTCTAGTTTAAACTCAGATATGCCACAAACTGTCAGTGTTGTCTTTGAACATTGTGTATATATTTTTTTACAGTGAAATAAATGAGCAGCGCATCATAAAAGCGTATTGACATTTATTATTGATGCATAGAGTATTTTTTGCATACATTAACAATGCACACAACAACCCAACAAGTGTGGTTTATATAAGTAAATAAAACAAACTCATGCAAGCTTGCATGTTACAGGTTGGAAAGGGAGGAGGTTAGCATGGGTACGGAGGATGCATGTCACTCTTTTTGTTAGCTTTTATATACTCAAGCAAGGCCATCCTAAGACCTTCCATCCTACGACCGAACAATTCCAAATTTGTATTTAATATGACATCAACTGAGCAATATTTATGGAAAATGCCCATTATGATGTCCCATAATGTTGCAAGGACGGCTTTCCATCATATCAGGAAAAAGGAGTAAGTAAGTAATGGATGGATGGACATGTAAAAATATTCTACATCATGTCCAATTAAATTATTTTATTTCAGTTTTAAAATACGTTTTTCTAATTAAAAAAAAGTGGAGTGTAAACTTCAAAAACCTATGAAAGAACTTATAACTACAGTATATTGATTGAAAGTTTGACTAATGGTGTCAGTCAGCAGTATTCAATTATGTTTACTGAAATTGTTTTAGTTCTGATAGTAAGAGAAGCCCTTGGGTCAAACTGGTCCAGGAGTATTATCGCTGTTGCTGGTAATTGATTGCAAAGCTG
The DNA here is from genome assembly GCF_059441005.1 of Hippichthys cyanospilos. Classification (NCBI taxonomy): domain Eukaryota; kingdom Metazoa; phylum Chordata; class Actinopteri; order Syngnathiformes; family Syngnathidae; genus Hippichthys; species Hippichthys cyanospilos. Next base: position 13,910,464 of record NC_142373.1, on the reverse strand, counting down.
TTCATGTGAGTTTTGAAATGCTGATATTAAGAAAGAGTGAGGCAGGAGGGATGGCTGTTCCGTCTTTTGAAAGCAGATGAATGTGACGATATCCTGCAACATAGAAGAAGCTTTTGAATTCAATGTCCCTCTAAGGATTCCTTTTAAGACCATTGTCGCTCGCTGCTAACCTGGTTGGATGCACGTAAAGGGTAGCGTGTACTGTCCAATGAAGTCGTTTTTGGATGTCTTGTCGTAATCTTCCACGACAAAGCGAATCAAGGCCAGATCAGGAGTGTGGATGACAAAATTCAATGTCTGATTCCACACTGGGTTGAATCCTGCAGGTAGAATGAACATTTTTTTCATCTTTTTCCTGGCCTAAATAATATCTTTACCTTCAATTTACACAACCTTCTCTTACCGTTGTTGTTGATATGACCGGTCTCCTCCTTTGCCTGGTCCAGTGGTACACCGTAAACCTCCACCCTGACCAAGGGGTCTACAATGGAGCCCTCTTTCTGGTTCACTTTTGGTAGTTGCTGCCCACTTATCACCTGAATGACAGCAATGTTGTGAATTCTGATTAGAAATAGTGAACCTCTTGAATTTATAGTTGTTGCGCTGGATCTATATAAGTTAGGAAAGTTGCCTTTTTTTTTATTAATCTGTTGTTAGAGGAAATGTGTTCACCTGAATGGATAAGCGCATCGGTTTGTAGTCCAACTGATCTTGGGGTTTCTCGGGGTCAAAAGTTGTGTGGCTTGCTCTCAAGAAGCTTGGCTTAAGCACGTAACCGCAGCGACCGTTCTGTCTGAAAAGCCCGTCATTGAGGTCCATCTCCAGACCCGCCGTTTGGAAATTTAGAGCCACTTGGAGAAAAGAGTGAAATGTGGTGTCATTCAGGAGTTAGACATATGAATTGAATGAACACAGCTGGAACCACAACTTTTCTCCTCACCTATCTGGCATCCCACATTCCACAATTCCTGAGGGTTATAGTTTGAAGAGTCAGTCCTGAGGCCACTAGGGTAAACTCTGCTTAGTTGTTTTATATTATGCCGCACAAAGTCTGCTCCTGTAGAAAGGTGCAACAAGTGTAGTGCATCTGCACACAACTCCTTCAAATTCACCACTCATTGTCTTCTATTACCTGTTTCCTTAGCGAGCCTTTTCGCCTTGGACTCTGCAAACGAGGACATCTCATTGCATTTGGTGTTTAAAGGGTTACCTTGAAACCCACGGAAATGGACACTCTTGCAGTAAACCACCAGATCCGATAGCTCCTTGGAGAGTTTAGACATGGCTTCCTGAGCCTAACAACACAAGGTGCAATAATCAAGGTTTGTTAGGCAATGAAAATTGACAATCTAGGAAAAAGGAAAAAAGGTACAAGCCAAATTCCTTCCAAATGTTAATAAAAATTGAAACATTGTTTGAGATGCAGTTGTCTGGAGTTACAAGCATGGTCAAGGAACAAAGTAAACTATTTCCTCAGTGCATGTAAATGTAAATTTACCACAAATTATCCCTAAAATCTTTACATCATTTCAAACTCTTTATACAACTTTAGGCATACAAATAAATGTCACTTATAAAACCTTTGCTTGGTTATACCTTGACAAACTGTAAACATTAGGAACATACTATAGTTCTACCTTCTCATGATGGTTAACACTCTCAGCGTGTAGCTCTTCAACAGCTTCGCCGTTGGTCATCTCCTCCTCGTCGCTAATGTCATCTGTGAGCGTTCCGTCTAGGGATTCCTCTGCACCACTAATTTTCTTGGCCTTAAGCAAAACCTTTCCTCTCAGCTCCTTTTATGGATTGACAACACAATAAGAATCATTAGTGCAGGACTGACATGCCGTTGCTTTAACATTAAGTACTAACGGAAAGTATTCTCCAAAAGGGTTTGTGAGAGCTAAAACATATAAAGATCCACTCAGAATTTTACTAACAATTTACATTCAGGTATTTCCTTAAAGTGACGCCCTTAATGAAATGTTAATGTCAGATTGCAGTTCATTTCCTGACATGAATTCCATAAGTTAACCGATATGTTTTCAGTAGTATGGATTAACGCCACATTCTTGTACTTTTTCACTGTGAAACTTCAAAATGATCAAACTTTGATACCATCCAGTGATTGTCAGAGGCTGCCTGGAATACACCCAAAATAGCTGTTCCTGATCAGATATGGGTCCTTGGAGCTTTTTCATGCATTCTTGTGAAAGGCTGAATTTGTTCATTTTCAGGATCTTTGGTTTGTGTACCTTTTTCGTTTGCTAACTTGATCCACTCAATTTCATACCGATCTGCGAAATTTGTGTTGCGTGCTGATTTTCTTCGTATTCTCCAGAGGGGCGTGTGATTGACAATGACAATAATATCAATGATGAGGCTGACCTGTGGTGAGGGAAGACACTGCTGGGTTGTTTGTCCGTCCAAAATATTCCTGAGCAACATGTCACCCAAGATCTTCCTCAGATGTCGGGCCATGACCGTCTGTTGCTCCACACTGCAATGGTTCTCAAGAGACAAGATGACCGGGAAGTCGGATGTCTATCAAGAAAGGTCAGAGCCACACATCATATACAGTTGTTGCAATTTTAGTTTTTAGCGCTACGCACCTTGAACGCATATTCTTTCACTGTTGCAATGATGTCCTTGAAGAGGATCTTGGAGGTGAGTGTGTGGCCATGATACACCACTGGCTCCCCGTCGCTGCCATCCCAGCAGTCCACCTCCACGCAACGACACCCTCTCTTAAGGGCCCTGTGTCATACGTTTATTCGAAAAAAAAAAAAAGTTTTGATTTCCTTATTAAAACTAATAATGGTAGGTAGGAATAGGTTAAATTGAAAAGCCATGCAGAAAAAAAAAACCTTGGGCACAGATTTCACAAATCAACATGAAAGTTTAATGAATTCCTTCAGTGGTACCCATTGGAAAGTTAGGACTAATTTCACTAACACACAAATTCTTTTTATACTTTATAAAAGATAAACATTTTATTGGTGGTTTTTTTGGGGTGTTGCGGCCAAAGACGATTTAAGTTTTTGGAGATACGAGTGTGCTCATGGAACAAATTAAATTCTGAAGTCAAGGCATCACTGTATGTCATCATCGAGCTACATCAGTTTTTGTGTGTGGTTTGACCAGCAGGTCTTACTGGATATAGGCCTCCAGGCTGCTCTGGCCTCGCAGCTGGTCCTCCATCAGGTAGGTGTTGTGCGAGGAGGAGATAAAGTAGTGACTGAGTGGCTGGCTCATGTCTTGGTAGAGACCCAGATGATCTGGTTTGAATATGGAGCCTTCAGGGGAGCACAGGTACATTTGGAAGCCGTCGAGCGACATGGTTCCTTTCTTCTTGGCTGCACAAGAGAGATCCAAATTGAGAATTGAACCATTTCCCTTAAGTGCGATTAAATCCGATTTCCACGGTTTGTACTTTGAGAAACTTCTGCTTGGAAATTTGTCCACACTTTTGCCCAAAAGCTTCATCTGAAGGTGCACAAACCTTCATCTCTTAACCCCTTTTGTCTGCATAATGGGTTTCTTCTTCAAGACTGTCGCTAAACTGACCTGCCCCCGATGGCTCATAGCGCTCCATCAGATCCTTGGCATGTCGTGCGGTGTCCTCTACCTCCTTCTGCTCCACGTTCAGGAAGTTCTCCAGCTCTTCCAACATTAACATCTCTCCATCTCCAGAGTAATCCTGGAACACTCTCCAAACTTCATCTCTCTGGGTCAGCATCTTATAGAACAGGACAAACTCCTCTAGTTCCAGAGAGCCGCCTTGCGATCGGTCAGCCATCTGGAAACCAAAGACAAGATGGCTGATCTTTTGTTGTCGACATGTTTTAGGATGAGTAGTTTCTTTCTAAATCATACAGTGAAGAGATAGAGCGCATGTTCCTCATTCATCTCCACATTCATCATCTTTAACAACTTCCGGACTTCTTTGAAGTTCATTTTCCCATCTTTGTTTTTGTCGGCCTTGTGGAACCAGTCTTGGACCCACCTGAGAGGATGTTTAGGGAAACTTGGTTGGGATAAAAACAAATTTGGATTTATGTTATTGAAACGGTGGCTCTCAAACCGAAATCCAGAAAACCCCAGGAGGGAAGACATGACACGGAGGTCCGCAAAATAATTAGTGATAAAACAACAGATCATTTTAACTCATTGACTGCCAGAGACGTTTTGCCCAGTCAGCTGTAAGAGACTCTATAGAAGGACATACACCAAATAAAATGGATGCCCGGACCATACAGTATATGCCAAACTATTAAGGATACTGATCCAATCTCTGTTTCTCATCCATGTTTTGAGCCCTGTGAATGAGCTTGCGCAATCCCTGGATCCAGGCCCGAGCCTCGCCTGGGGACTCGGCTACAAGGTCCAGGTTGCCTTGACGACCATGAAACACCAAGGTGAAACAGAGGTCGGCCGGGAACTCGTCCGCGATGCTCTGCAAGACCTCTGAATGGTGGCCCTCACGCACCGCCTCCACCTCAGTCACCGAGACTGAACAGAAAACAGAATGTAGCAGAGTTTGATTCACTACCATCGCTTAAGCTAGCAACAGGGACCAAAGAGATTCCGATCGATCGAAGTACCTTATAAAGTAAATTTTGTTTTGTTTCTGAATTATACATAATTAATAATAACTGCTGAAAATGGGTGACATTCCTTGAGTTTTCTTGCGTTATATCAAACATGAAAATAGCGAATAGAAAAATAGCTATTAGCGTACATTTAAGGGGATGTTATTGAGTGAATATCGGGGTAGTTGTAAACTTACATGTAGAGTGGCCTTTTCCCACCCATCTGGACTTGTACCAGATACTCAGCCCGTCCTCCAGGAGTCGGAAATGCCTTTGTTTTTTCCACGTACGGGACTTGACTTTCCTCAAGGTGGATCCTTCCATCATCACCCTTACGTCAGGGTCATCCTGAAGACCTGGAGGCATGTGCAATTTCATAAGTGCGCCATCATGAAGGAAAATTTGGCATGTTGTATTTGAATCATTCGCATGTACTCACGTGAACCTTGGGACTCCATTTTGTTAGCAGTCAGTCAGTCATGCCAACGGAATATTGCTGCTGAATCTAAACAGATGGGAATCAAAATGATTCAAAAATGAATCAAGTTTTTTGATAAAATGGTTAGTAATTGGACATTTTGTTAATTTCTTACACTCTAGGATGATGACACATACTTGACCGACATTTCCAAAAACATGTTGACTTTTTTTTCTTTTTAACTGTTCCTGAGAAGTTAATGTGACTGGAGGTTTTTTTGTGAAGTACAAGAGTAACATGGTTATCTGCATTGTTCACATTTCAATGTGGACAATACTCTTTGGAAAGACAATGTTTTTCTTCTGATCCTGCGTTGGCAACCTTGTGATATCATATCCTCTCAACCCAGTCCTGAAACAACACAGAGTTATCTTTGCTTTTAAAAACACACCCAACTCAAGTTTTACAGGAGAAATGTTTTGGAGTTATTTTCTTTCCCCTGGTGTGTGATTTATGATCAAAAGTGAAAGAAAACAGAATGACAGTTTATAAAGTAGGGACTAATTAATCAATGGCGTTGCTTCCATCAATCGGTCCACCATCCTGTTATATTTTAACTCAATGTTTTTAAAAAATGAAAAAAAAAAAAAAAAAAATATATATATATATATATATATATATATATATATATATATATATATATATATATATATATATATTCATTTATCTTGAGTAACTAATTTCATTGTATTTGTGTATAAAATGACCAAACAAACACAAAAACTGAGTTACTGGGTCAGTTTGACCCACAAGCTCAAAATAACCAGTTTGGCATTGCTATAAATTTTGGACTTTGTGCCTCATATAAACACATGGACTCGCTAAACTGCGAATCAAGCGCCCGTAGACAGCCCACAGTCCCTAATGCCATTAGGTCAAAACCATTAGGCATTTATGTTCATGAATGCCAGGTTCCGTTAGCCGGTGATCCGTATGGACCAATTACTATAGTTAGGGCCGCTGTTAGAGGACAAGGAAGAAAAGCAGGAGTTGTAGTCATGTCATGTGCCGCGACATCATAACAATACACCATTAATGCGCTACAGAGACCAATTTCAAAATCCTGGGAGCACTGGTTACATTCTCGTTAGCTTGACAGGCTACTCCAGTAGCTGATGTGACAACAAGACTTATGATGCGTTCATATACAGTCCGACATTTCATCTTTGTATGTATGGATGTATTTCGAGCCTCGCTGCCATAGTTAAAATTGCTAGAAATGCCCTAATTCTAACAAAGATTGTTTATATCTCAGTACCACCATTGCTAACCATTAAAAAAATATACTGCAAATCTCAAAACACATTGTTTATATCATTAAAAATAAAACTGAAATGAACTGTTTTCATTTTCTACACTAGCTGATTATACTTCAGTACAGACTTCATAGCGAAACACTTAATGGGAAGTGTCAACATCTCACGCAACTCGATTGTTCACTTTATGAGCACAACTTTTTTTTGATGTCATGCTGAGGTTTTCCAGTCCAATAGTCACGAGCATCCTCTCAGAGCTGTAAATAGGATCACAAGGGCGCACTTTTATTTTTAGGGCTGGCCGAGCGCAATGTGTTTTGGTTCACAGTTCTCCCGAGGAGAGATGAGTCACCGCTAAGCCGAAGGCCTCAGGGAAGTTCACTGACCGCACGCGCAAAGTCACCCTGATGTCTGGCCAGTTGGAATTAGGGAATTAACTACTCGGCCAGGAATACAACCATCCTCTGTTTCTTGTCCGCTCTTGCAGTCCTGCCCTAGTTTTATGGGGACCTTATTGCTTTGATTTCTAACCTTCCTGTTACATTGTGATTTGAAAAAAAAAATTGTCCTTCCTAAGAACCCAAGCAAAACAGGATGGTTAAGTATGGGAAAATGAAGCCTCATGAAGCACTTTTAACATATGTATGTGTATATATATATATATATATATATATATATATATATATATATATATATATATATATATATATATATATATAATGTATATATATATATAATGTATATATATATATATATATATATATATATGTATATTTTTTTTTATATATATATATTTTTTTTGCTCGTGGAGATGACACTTGGTTTTATAGATGCAGTGGGAATTCAAAACATCTTAATTTCACCAGCCTTTATCTTTAAACAAAGGGCACTATCCAGTTGAAAAAAAAAAAACATCAAAAAGTCCGTCATGAGGCTCCTAAAATGTATATGGAGGACTGTGAATGGCCCTCAAGTCATAATTTGGACCCCACTGCACAAAACTAATCAACTGATTGAAACCGTAATGGTGTTATTGAGATGGTCATTTCTGACACTTGCTGTTTCTATGAAACAAATGAAATCGGATGGTTAAAGGTAGGATGCTGAAATCCAATCTCGCCAAAACAAACATGTCCTAATCATGACAATCATTAACATTGGGCTCCACAATTTGCCTCTTACCTCACGCAAGTAAACAGGGAGTCTGCTTGCGGAATACTAACCTAAGTCATTGCTGCAGACTGTAAATTAGAAACAGACACTTTAAATATGTGACATCATCTTACCCTCCCCCCCATGGAAAATAAACATGTATGCATGCTGTAAGACAGAAAAGCTGCCTGAATTATTGCAATTCTGAAAATATTTACCAGTGCAAGGCTCTCTGGAGATGAGTCAGACGTCCAGACGTGGTCGATTCAGCAGCTCCCCCACTAACAGCTTCACGCTCTGGGGAGCTGCGGGGGGTGCGGTTGAAGCATTGTGGACAGCCTGAGAGATCGTCCAGTGAATCGGGGATAAACCGTCCTTGGATGTCTGGATCCAGACGCTCGGAAGGTCCGGGGAGCGTTAAGGCACTGGGAGTGTCCGAGCAGCAATACGAGCGACTGGCTGTACGCAGCGCTTCTCCTCCTCCTCCTCCTCCTCCTCTCCTTGAGCCTTCCTTCCTTTTGCAGGCACTCCCTCTTCCCGCTGCAGCCTGCTTTCCTTTTGCTGCAATTACCCACATACTGTATGTGGCTATTATGGGCCAGATGTTCTCGATAATGGCTGCGGCAACATTTCAAAGGGGAGGTTTTGGGGATATTTCACTAATTGCTTGGATATGAGCAGATGGGCTTCTGGACTGCATGCTCACCTGCCAAGTGTGCTATTAAGTCTCCTTTATAGTTTAGCGGTTTGGGGTTTGTACAAAGCGATTGGTGGATTCATAATATGGACTTGTATAGCTACAAGGTGGACCGATATAGTTATGGATCTAAAAAATGTTTTTGGGGGTGAAAAAAATCCACAGTACACTCACTTAAAGGGAGTATGTGTCATTTTTCGCATGCGCTTGTGGGAGCTTTAGTGGCATGAAGATAAGTGCAGCAATACACACTGCTCCTCCGGCTGTCCATAGCTATAACAGACATGGCGACCTCTGCAGGAATGCCAATATAATTTAACGATAACGATCTATGATTATTGTATATTTAAAACATAGTAAAAACAGTCTAAATCTTACATATTGGCGCTTTAATAGTTTAGCTCCATCCTCAAATAGTGGGGTGGGCCCACCTGGTGCGGGGAGGGGGTAGCTTGTGCATGACTTGCTAAAATGCTACACTTATGTAGCTAATAACGATTGTAGACTATTATGCAAAACCTTGATGAAGAAAAATGTTTTTTTATATTTTACTGATGTGGGGTTTTACAGCCTAATTAGCAATTTGGGAACTTTATATGCATTTGAGTGACTCGTGTTAAATTATTAGGAAAATGTGCTTCCTTCAAGTCATGTAAATAAGTAAAGCCAAATGAGATTATGGACGCCAGTAAAGGTGGGCTCCATCATGCAATCTGGCTAATGCATTCCACTATTGACTTGCTATACAACGCTCTGCTCGTAAAAGGGAAATTGGCAAGAATGCAGCATGCGTACTTAGTACAGTAAGAGCAGATTTATGCCTTGAAATGCATCTAAAAGGATAATGGTAACTATAGAGGAGCCAGGCCCACTAATGCAATTGCACTAGCCTCGCTCTCGTTTCCTTTTGGGGAAGACTCGGGGGGCAACATGACATGTAATCAACTTTTAAAATGTACATAAATGGATTCTAAAAGTGAGCAATCAGAGCCTACACATCCACTTTTTTATGGCAAGTCTTTAAAATGATGAAAAGTTGACAAAACGCCCATTAAGACAAAAAGAGATTTCAAGTTTTATTAATCCAAAATGAACAATCCTTGAGTTTTGAGTGTTTACATGTTAGAGTGAAAAATTCAGGAAAATGATAGTCAAAACTCTTTTGGAAGGGTTGGCAGTCAATGTGCTTGCATTCACCCGAATGTTCACTCCTGCAATTTCCATCACTACTCAAGGTACAGTATTTACACAGAAAAAATACAATTGTTGCCACAGCATGAACCAAAATGCTAATAGGTATAAGTTGCCCATGATTGACGACTGGGAGTGGAAATTTGATGGGGCTTTGAAGTTAACGCAACAAAAGCATTTTTGGGGAGCTGGGGATGCGCTACAGTGGCATACTGATAATCCTGACATTGCAAATAATCAGATACCAAAACATTCGCTTATCCAGATGTCCATGAATCAAGTTGTATTTTGTGCACAGGTTATATCGATGTTATGGCAACAAATGATTTGGAACACAATTTTATCCATTTGATATGTTACTATTCCATGGCCAGGTGAGAATTCCTTGCCCACATTATACTAACTTCCTGACAATTTTTTTTTCCACATTACAGTATACATTAAGTGGCCACAAACAATTAAGTATTTCATATGCACATCAGAACTATTTTGTGCTTACATTACACCCGCGTTGTGATTAGAAAGCAGTATTTGACGTGCAAGTTATAACCACCCGTGCTTGACGATTTGTATTTTGTGGCCACAAATTGGAGCGTTTCCTACAAATGTGTGTTTGTGTTTAAAGACAACCCCAGATCAGCCCAGTCTCTATCCTCTGCTAACAAAAACAGTGGACACAAATCAATCATCTAATATATATATATATATATATATATATATATATATATATATATATGGGGTTTTTTGGTGGTGATGGGGCATGAACACCACTGTTTAAAAAAAAAAAAAAATCTAATGGAATCAACTATTGGAGCCCTTAACTAAGCAGACAGTCTTAGCACCACATTTGGCCAAAATACAAGCAACTCCAGCTGCATCACTGCGGGGCCAATGGGATGCCCCGGGCGTCGGTCACCTGGCCCTCCTGGAGGTTCTTCACCAACTGGGCCAGCCAACGTTTGGTGGTGGTGTCGTCCTTCAACACCTGCGCAAAGGTGCTGTCCTTCAGCTGGTCGGGCAGACACTGTCGCAGCGCTTCTCTGGCTCTGAACATGCGAAAATGATGACATTTTTTTACCGATGTGAGGACCCCTCCTACTGGAAGGTAACAGTCATCTGTAATGGCTATCATGCAATTTTTAAACTCCGCTCATAATGTTCTATTAAGTGGACACAATTTGACTGCAATCTGGTCACTTAATGCAACATATAAGGTTTAAACATTGCCTAAAAGTTCAATATCTGAATTCCCTAACTACACCAATGGGTCAATTTGAGCTGCGCTGATTGATCATCGCAAAAAATAAATCGAGCAAATTCAGATGTGGGTGTTTTATTTTCATTTAAATAACATCAAAATAACTTTACAAGTTGTCCTACGTCTTCTTGCCGAGACGTACCTGAGATTATCCGAGAGGCGGAGGTAGCACCGAACCACGTGCTTCAGCAGACGCGCCGAAGGCTCTTTGGACAACTGTAACACCATCTTCCCCTGCAGACACAAGAGGCACCGTTGTGTGAAGTGGGCATCACGCAAACGTGGACAGCGAGCTTCAGACACTCACGAGGATCATGGCCACGTGAGAGAAGCGCTCGTACGTCTGGCAGATGTAGGCCAGCCCTGTATCGTCCAACAGGATCTTCTGCAGGATGAAAGTAGCGACCTATTGGACAACATGGAGAGAAAGACCACAAATGACCTGAAGCCTAAGAGACATGTATGGAGACAATATGCTTTTTTTAGAACAGTTTCTAATTCTGAAGACACATTATCAGCCGGACTAATTGAAAACAACAATTAGACAGGAAAGTACATTTTCCGGCAAATATCCCTTTCGACAAATCACGCGTCATCACCAGTTGCGTACCGTCTTGGAGAGTTCACTCCCAGATTCCATAATACGTAGACACAGTGGGATGATTTCAGTCGTGAGGAGGAAGTTGATCACTTCCTGCTCATCTGTTTTGACCAAAGCACCTGTCGTAATGACAAAAGCGGCTGCTTGAGACATATGCTGCCAAACAAATAGGAGTGTGACAAATAGAAAATGCATACCTATGACTCCGAGACTGGTAAGTCGCAGGTACTCGAACGGGCGTGTCTTGCTCACCGTGTGCAGAAAGGGATAAAGGAAAAGGGGGATGTGAGCCGCGAGAAAGGCCGACCTGGGCATAAAAAAGGCATTCAAATGAATTAAAAGTTGCATATTTTATTCAGACTATTATTATGATCAATAAGACTGGGCTCAACAGGGAAGTCGAACCCAAAACGTTTCTTGACAAAAATGTGTTCTATGCAGTCTCACAAGTCTATTTTCTTATTGTGTTTAAGGAATATGAATTAAGCAGCACAATCCAGCAGTTTTTATCCATTTCAGGGTGTGGACATTTTGCCACTTGCAAGTTGCTCAAATGATGACCAATCACATCATGTGACCTAACTCAGGTAATGACCAATCATGGCTTATCTGTTCTGAGCAACTGAGGCGCTATTTTCAGGCAACAGCCAGTGACAAAACAGCCACCCCCTAAGAGACAAAAAAGGGTGGATTTTGCGGTTCCAACTCGTATTCCGCAAACACAATATTAATTACAATGGCACACAGAACATATTGTAACTAAAATTTGGGGGTGGACTTCCCCATTAAAGACATACAAAGACCTCACATTCAAATGTGCTGTATTGCAAAACATTCAAGATAAATTATGCTGGAATAAAATAAAAACAAACCACTCAAAAGTCCGTATTGTACTGTTCTTTAAAGTTAGTTGCAAAATATTATCAGGTATGCGAATGCCACAAAAAAAAAAAAAAAACATGATTAATACATAGGAAGAATCATGAGTTACCTCGTTTCCGGGTGCGAGGCCACACATTGAAGAAGTGCTAAGGCATTGCATACTCTGTTGGACTGGTGAGCTGTCAGTGTGGGCGGGTTTATCGAGGGGTAGATGTTCACTATTTCCTAATGCAAGGTAAGAAACTCATGTGAACCATCAAAAATATAGTAGTAGTCCTTCTGTGACAAATAGATAAATAGAAACCTGCAGAAGGGCAGCAATGGTGCCACAAGAGTGCCAGAGCATGGGCGCCAGGTCAGGCACAGATTCTCGTTTCTTGCTCAGTTCCAGCAAGGCGTTCTCTCGGGTCTCCGGGCTGGACAATTCATTGATCCACTGGTAAATCTTCTCCCGATCCACCTGAGCCAAGGCTGTGACGTTGGTAACGGCCTGTCAAAAGGCAAGAAAATGCCCGGAATTTAACCCATTCTAAACTTGGTCCCTCTGGAAGCAAACTAAGCTGCCCTGTGCCCATTTTGATTTTCTATCGTCTATCAGCACTTGAAATGTTTTTGTTCATCTTTGATGTGCTTCTTATAAACAAAAAAATGACCTTCAGCTTTAAGACATCGGATTCTGGAAGAAATCCTCTAACTAGCACCTCAATTTCCTTTATTTTTGAAAAAAAATACTCAATGTTGTCCGTTTCTGTGTTTAACAAACTTTCGAATGGTAGTTGCCTTCTGAAAATGACATTATCAAAATTGTTACTACAATCAACTTTGACAATTTAAACGCATACATCTTATTTAACATATCAGCATTTGCTCAGTATTATTACAGGAGAAAACCACTGCAAATGACAGATTCTAGTCAAGTGTTACAATTAGTACATCGCATGCGTGACGCTACCATGAAGGTAATAATCATTGGATGATAATCAATGCCTGGTTGCTATAAATATGGGGGGCGTTTGTTACGCACAACAGTTGAATATATTCAATGAGTAAACACTCGGAGCAAAGTACTTACGGCTCCTGTAGCCAGCATTTTCAAAAAAAATGTGGGAATGGAAAAATAAAAGATTTTCAATGACGAGTGCGCTTCAAGTTGACAATAGTGTTACCGCTAACGTTAGCCACAGCTAGCCGCTAGCAACTCATGTCTTCACACACTGGAGTGGAGCGTTGAAACTACATTACAAACAGCAAAACGTGGCATAGTCAAAATAATAAATCGCCACACGGGTTCTTTTATGCGCGCACGATCAACACCGACAAGACTTCAAAATGTGCATTATCTTCGCAATAGAAAAATGCGGAGTCCACACTCGAGTTATGCTAGCCGCTAGTAAGTGAAATATCGCGAGATGCGGCGCAACTTGAGTGAAACCCCGCTCATTTCGTCACTTCCAGGGTAACATTTTTCACGTTCCCGCCATCTTCGCACTGCGCTGCTGCGAGTCCTCGACTGTGAGAACGAGATTCCATGCAAGGCGCCGGCGGTGAATGCCGGCAAATCATACTTTGGGCTCTCAACATCGATATTTTCTTACTGAACATTCCAAAGTGACCGTCGACCAACAACTGGTAAGAACATTTCAAGCGAAGTAGCCCAAAAGGAGGTCACTGTTTTCACCTCCCCGACATGACATGCAGGCAAATTAGCCTGTTAGCTAAGTTAGCTTTGCTAGCCCAGTCGCTAACGTGGTAGGCCTTCATCCATTCATCTATCCACCTATCTATCCATCCATTCGGTATTTGTTGCTTGAAGGACGATATGACAAATTAAATTTATAATTCTGTCCGGTTCTCGCAAATTGGAAAGCATTCTGATATTACTTGGTCGGTTTGCATTGGTAGAATCTCCAAGCGTGAGATGATCGCCGTGCGTTCGTCTCTTCGACCAGTTTTCCTGCGGCAGTCGGAGTGGTCATCCGTCATGCTAGTTTCCAATAATCCCACTTGTTAATTTGACCCACTCTTCGACTTGTTTACATTTTCAAGAAATGTGTCACATGCTCGAATATCTTCTAGCCGCTGTGCTAACTAGTTTGCGTTATGAACTTCGTTCTCCATTGATTTTTACGGCGCTTATTTTTTTGCACGAGTTCTGAAACTGTCAGCAATAGTTCTTTTCATGTTTTAATTTTATCCCACATAGGATTCGATTGGTCCACGACCTTCGAATTGCACGGAAGGGATCGTTAAGCCATGGCCACCACAGTGCCGAAAGTGTCCAGTGGCGGCACTGTGAAGATGCGCCACCACGGTGCGGATGTCGGCATCTCGCGGTGGAAGGAAGGAACATTTGAGATACTGGAAAAGGACAACAAAGTCAGCCTGTGCCTGAGATTCAGCTCCGGTGGGGTCGGCAAAACCTTTCAGGTATGCTTTATCTTCATTTCTGCGGACTTCCTCGGTGCTTATAAGCACTGTGTGGATCTTTACAAGCGTTACTTAACTAGTGTATGACCATATATTAATATGTTTATCCAGCATTCCTTTTTCTGTAGCACTAATTGTCTTCATTAGGATATCACTGCAGCAGTGTTTGTAATTTGGTTGGTAGTGATGATTAATTAGGCTCTTAGTTTTCCATCAATACAATTTCTATCGGACACTTTTCTTCTCTCTGGTTTAAGTTGGGCGAGGGATTAGTTACACCCTTAGTTGGTGGGAGGCTGTCCACCAGAATCCAAATAGTGTAATAGTTAGTTTAATCCACATTTGACGGACTGTTCCTGAACGTTTCATGCACCACAACGACACACACACACAGCCGTGCTACCTCGCGAACTCGCACCAACAACACGGCCAAATAAAGAACGAGAAAAACTGCATTCTACCTATTAATAAACTAAATGCAGTTCTTGAAAATTTTATTTGTTTTCTTGCCCCCAGCTGAACCAGAACTTGAAGAAAGTTACTTTCAATAGGAACCGAATCAGTCTGTTGTTGAAGGACAAAAACAGCATCACCCTGGACCAGATGTCTCACGCTTTGGCCCGGAAGACTAATGACTATCTGGAGAAGCTGATGCAAGGAAAGACAAGTAATTATACTCTTCTTTATATGTACTGAACATCTTCAGAGCCATTATTGACTGGAGTGAAAGCAGCTGTAAATGATAAAGAATTCACATGTACTCTTTCAAATATTTTTGCTGCAATTTGTCTTTTCTTTTTTAAGGCGTTTTAAAATCAACCCATGGAACTGTAAACTTCAGTGTGCCGACCCGCCGCTCAATGAAGAATGATATCAGTCCCTCTGGGGAGAGGCAGGTGAGCAACAACATTCAAATGGAATCTTTTTTTTATTTTAAGCAATTAAAAATTCTCGTTTCTATTATGGGTGCAATCTATTTACAGAAAGGCTAAAAGGTTGATCCACACTTCCGAAAATTGTCCATTGTAACGGTTTCTCTAAGTTGATGTCTGTGGGCACCTTACAAAAGGACATTTGCTTCAGCACATCAACATTCGTATTGTATACTGTATTTTCATCACACCTCACTTAACGCTGAGGGTGAAAAAATATTTAACTTATTAAATGGGCTGGTTTGAACCACAACGTCACACGAGGTATTAAACTATAGCCGGTCTTTCATCATCTTGCAGACAACAAGGCGCCAAAGCGGCGAGGGACGAGAGGACTCCACGCCTCGTAAACCTCTGGGCAGCCCAAGTAGAGCCGCCTCCACGCCGACTCGAACCGGGCTTTCCGAGAACCGGTACGATGGACCTTTGCGTTGTTTTTGATGTTGGCTCTTGGGTTGCAACTTAATGTTTTCAGCATCTTAAAGAAGTGCCGAGATAGCAGATTGGTTATTTCAGAACCTTTTTGGGGCACTCTTTTTCCAGGAGTGAAAAGCGAAAGCGGCTCCTTGCCTCCGAAAATGACTTGACTGAGGACTACCCCAAGGAAAATGATTCTTCCAGGTAAGTCATTCACACTTGATCTGAGTTACTATGCACAATGGATACACAATATTCATTAACCCCGCTGTCATATTTCAGATCAGAATGACACATTTTGGAGTTGTTTTGTGCAATAAATCACACACAAATGTTTTACAAACACAAAAAAAGTCATTCAACCAGTCCAACCAGATCACGCTGCACAAGTCTACAAGTCATTGGCCAAAAACAAGATTAAGCTTGTTTTTGCTCATTTTACAATACCCAGAAGAACCAACCCAGTTAACTCCAGCAGATTTACAAACGTTGGAGAAGGGTGAATAAAATCTGTAAGCAACTGAAGACGTTTGAAGGAAGAAAAAAAGAGGGAGAGGTGTTTTTGTTTTTAAACTTTTTTCCTTTCTTGAAAGCAACAACAAAGCCACTTCAGAGCCATCACGGAAGTTTTTACTGAGCTGCAAAGATAAACTGAAGCAATCGGAGGACAACCGCAGTCTAGGTAAAACTTTGAGTACTGCCGTCCAGTCATCGAATCAGTGTTGTGTGCTATATATCTAAACTGTTGGCCTTTTTTTAAAAAAATATATATATATTTCTTCCTTTCAGCTCCCCTGGGTTCAACGACTCCCCTCCAGCCAACGTCATTCTACGGCAGTCGATCTGTGACCAAGGATTACAGCCAGAGCCACTCGTTTTCAGAAAGGTAAGTCATTCACACTGTCTCCTTTTTCAAACTTGAGCACATGAATAGTGTTGACATTACCCTAATCTCAGGCCATCAAGTACATCGGTGACGCCCACAGCAAAGCGCAGCCTCTTGCTGCCCAATCACTCGACTCCGTCCAAGAAAGTACGCCCCTCTGTGGATTACGGCGGTTGGAACAAGCCGAGGTCCTCCATTCCAGCCCAGGCGCAGCCTCCCTTGCAAGGGTAAGGCTTTAGTTTCTTGTCAAGTGAGAGGCCACGCTTGCCGGTGAGTTTTTCTGACAGGACCGTCTGATGTGTCGATGGTTGACAGATTTTCAAATTTGGGCAACACTTGCTACATGAACGCCATTCTCCAGTCGCTCTTTAGCCTTCCGTCTTTCTCCAATGACATGCTGAAGCAGAGCATCCCTTGGAAGAAGGTGCCCGTCAATGCCTTGCTCAGGTAGCCAATCGCATATCATCATCTGTGACTTCCTTTCTTTGCTATCATCTTGTTAGTAATACAAGCCTACAGAATTGAATTGTTATAGCTGTATTCACACTATATGGTCATTAGATCTCACAGCTTTTCTTCAGCTAGTTATGATTTGCGTTCAGGCGTTTTGCTCATCTTCTGGCCAAGAAGGACGTGGGCTGCCCAGAAACACAAAAGGACCTGTTGAGGAAAGTCAAAAGTGCCATCTCATCTACTGCCGAACGTTTCTCCGGAAATATGCAGAATGTAAGACAAAAAAAAAAAGAATATTTGAAAGTAATTTTTGTTTAGTTATGCTGTATATCTTCATCACCAAGGACGCTCACGAGTTCCTCAGCCAGTGTATGGATCAGTTGAAAGATGATGTGGAGAAAATGAACAAAAGCTGGTCAAGTGAGGCATCTGCGTCGTCCTCCTCTTCATCTGCAATGTATGAGAGCAGCCACGAGACGACGGAGCACTCGCCCGCTTCCAAGACGGACCCTGGTGAAGAAGCAGACACGTCTCGCATCTACACCTGCCCCGTGGCTGTCAACATGGAGTTCGAAGTGCAGCACACCATCACTTGTAAATGGTGAGGCACGGCTGATTGTATGGATGTTGCTGAAAAATCGAGACAGCTCGTGTTATAACGCCGTTTTTGCAGCTGTGGCGAAGTGGTGACCAAACGTGAACAGTTCAACGATCTTTCCATTGACCTACCTCGCCGAAAGAAGACCCTCCCACTTCGATCAATCCAAGATTCATTGGATCTCTTTTTTCGGGTGAGTCAGCTTTGACACATTTCCATGTTGAAGCTTTCAACGCCAAGGGAAAGACTAAAACTCAACTTTCATTCTCCATAATCATTTGAATTTCAAGTGTAAAAGAATGCCTTCCTTTTGCAGTTAGAAGAAATTGAATACTCGTGTGAGAAATGCAATGGAAAAGCAGCTACAGTTACACACAAATTCAGCAAATTACCCAGGTAAAGGCATGCACTTTGTGTCTGGTGTGTAATAATTTATTTTTTAAAATAGTAAACTAAGAAGTCAAAGCGTTTCTCCAATATATCATGTATTTTTTTCCCCCCTACAGAGTGCTCATCCTCCACTTGAAAAGGTACAGTTTTAATGCCCAACTGTCTCTGAACAGCAAGCTGGGCCAACAGGTGGTGATACCCCGCTACCTCACCCTCCTTTCACATTGCACTGACTCCACACGGCCCCCCATCAATCTTGGCTGGAGTTCCCAAGCGTAAGATCTCAAGATTCTTCCCCCAACCGTCCCTTCATTGAAAAATGTTTTGATCTCCCCCTCTTTTGTTTTTGTAGGTCCAGAGCATTCAAAACATCACAGTCACTCAATTTGTCTACAGCAGCTCTCCGGTAAATTCTGATTTTATGTTAACTCCTTCTCTCCGTGTATATACTCTGTCAGTGGTTCTCATCTCCCTTTTTCCCTCTATTTACTACATATATTAGGCTATATATACCTTAATTAAAAAAAAAATTATAACAGCAGGGTGAAATGATGCCTTTGCATCCAGCAACGTACTTTTGAAGCCCGGTCTCTTCGTGTGCAATGTTGAATGTAATCAGAACCTGATGGCTGTTCATTATAGGAAGGTGGGAGGGAAGTTGATCAACTCAAACAACTCATCTGCTCTTGTGGACTCGGACGGCGAAGAAGAGCTGATCAGAAGGGTGAGCACTAGCCGCAGACGACGAATCAGCACCTGTCTGCCGGAAGATGACGACCGGCCAGAAGAGGTGAATGCTTCCCGGAGAAACTTTTTTTTCCCCTCCTCCGCCTCCTGCTCTCTGGCTTAACCCAGTTTTTAATTGTACACAGCGGGGAGGGCCCATGGACCTGGCAGACTTAAATGGGATGAATGACGACGAAATGTTAGAGGCCGTGGTGGAGTTCAGTCGCCAGGAGGCCGGTCTCAGCGCTCCGCCGGCCCTGGATGACAAGCCGATGAGCAGTCCAGACACGGGTTTTGGGGACGGCGATCACCATGAACTGATCTATCAGACGGAGCTGATGGATACGGACAGTAAACATCCGGCAGGTATAATAATATATATAGTTTTTTCTTTCTTGTTCAAATCCAAATTTGGAGGTTGATAATGGCAGGATTCATTCAATGTTAAAGAGTGGCGGATAAAGATTCATATCACTCGCCTTTATTTAGACGTGCTGGATTCCTTAGACTTGACCATGGACGAGAACAAGGAAAACCAAACCCCGGAGAGTTCGCAGGGTCAACAGGGAGAAATGGATTGGGTCCAGCAGTACAACTTAGATCAGGAAAGGGAAGATCAAGAGTTGCAGCAAGCGCTGGCTCAAAGCCTCAAAGAGCATGTACGTCTCTTTAAATGTGCTTTTGTAATGTTGCATTATGTTGGTGACTGCCTGCTAATCTGTTGTCTTGTTCCCTCCACGTTTGCATCCAGGAAGCACAAGAGATGAGAGAAGCGGATGATCTGAAGAGGGCCACTGAGCTTAGCTTGCAAGGTGGGAACTCAACATTCATTTCCTTGGATGTGTGTGTGCATCAGTCATGGTGCACAATTTGGACTTTTTTCAGATCTCCTCTTGTTGTTTTGACAGTTTTTTTTTTTTTTCTTTTCCTCTTACATACAATTTAGCATTTGTGTCGATTTGTAGTCCTTTAGTGGCAACACAAACGCTTCGTGTTAGCAACGTGGCTGAATATTCAGATTTTACCATTTAAAAAAACTAATATTTCAGGTATTGCTACAATTTTACAACTTAGTTAAATCTATCAATACATAAGGAAGTAAAACATGGAATTTCTCGAGGTCAGAGATGTTAGTCGGACCCAGAGGACTGCAGACCAGTTATTTGTACAAGCTATTAGTCCATTGTCCACAATGTCTCCTTTAAAACCCACACTTTTTTTCATGTGGTATGACATATGATATTATCCGTGTTACACTGACAGAGTTCAACAATTCTTTGCCTGAGCTCTTATGCTCGGATGACGATTCCGGCAACGAAGACGTGCTCGACATGGAATATACCGAAGCTGAAGCGGAGAACCTCAAGAGGAACGCTGAGGTATTGCACGCTTGTCTGCTGTGCAACATCCTTTGACTTCTCCTTTTTCCTTCTAAAAGCTCTGTCACCTCTCATCCGCAGTCCGGGGACTTGGACAACTCTTTTCGGCTCATCAGTGTCGTCAGTCACATCGGGAGCAGCTCCACCTCTGGTGAGACTCTCTCAACCCAAATGTCATTTTCTATTTGGTGCTCATGTTTGTCTGGTCCAAACTTGAAAATACCGGTCTAGTTAAATTGATGGTCACCAATTATTTCACAGAAAAAGTGCTCAATGTGTTATTACCCCAAATTTCAAGTTTAATAACAAACAAACAAAAAATCTCCGGTAAGATGTAGAATTGGCCCGATGCCCTGAATATGGGCTTTAAAAAAAAAAAAAACTTACACCATTTTGTATTGCTTTGCAGCTGTTTTGATCACTTTTAGAAAGCTCAGTTTGCCACCGACTTTGCTTACAAGCAGAGCAGTTAGTCTCGTACGGTTTACTTTTTGATTATTATTTTTTTGTCAGAGAATCCAGATTATTTCAATATTTCTTTGTCAGTAGTGGAGAGAAAGTGGTGCAGTTCTTTGACCCTCTTCCAAAAGCACTTGCCTTGTCTGTTCAGTGGCACGGGTGAGTTGTCGCGTAAGAGGAGATTGAAATCTTCACTGTGGGTGAGATGGCAGTTTGAACCGGTTTCTGCTGTCTCAATCAGTGATGAGACAATGTTCTGCTGGGGAAGAACAAAAATATGATGCCCCAAAAATGGGATTTTAAAAATGAGTAAATTCATTTACCATATCCAAAGTCTTCGATAGTAGCACTCATATACATTAAGTCCATTCCATACTCCTGGTCTTCTATCCAGCGGTGTCTGGATTGGGCATGAATTTTGAATATTGCATATCTTTGTTGTCCTCAGGGCATTACATCAGCGACGTGTACGATATGAAGAAGCAGTCATGGCTGACTTACAACGACCTGGACGTGTCACGTACGCAGGAGGCCACTGTCCAGCGAGAGCGCGACCGCAGCGGATATATTTTCTTCTACATGCACAAGTGAGTCAGTGTGTAAAGTGGTGGAGTTTTTTTTTTTCACCCTCTTCCAAAAGCACTTGCCTTGTCTGTTCAGTGGCATGGGTGAGTTGTCGCGTAAGAGGAGATTGACGTCTTCACTGTGGGTGAGATGGCAGTTGGAACCCGTTTCTGTTGTCTCAATCAGTGATGAGACAATGTTCTGCTTTGTTGTCCTGTCAATTCAAGTTTTGCTTATGTTCAGTTTTTGTTTTCCACCCCTTCCGATTCCGCGGTACCTTGACACAATCAATTCATTTTATGCCAGAATTCGTTCCAGGATGCCCAAACCGCTTTTGGCTGTTACATACGATTTTTAAAGAAAAAGTTAAGACTATGCATTTGTCTTACTCAATGCTGAAAGTGCATCAGTGACTGTACTTGCCAGCATGTAAAGGCAGGCATTACAAGACCTCATTTGTTTATTCTAGCAGCAATTTGTGTTATTGTCCAAACGCCAAGCACGGGAGTCAGTAGTTGAGATGATAACTGATTTTATTTTAACAGAATTCCCCTACCCCTTGTTCACTTAGGGACATATTCGAGCAGCTGTCCGAAATGGAAAAGGCCCCCGCCGGTGTTTCAGACCTGGGGAGAAATGTCCTGCAGCCCCTCTGATCTCCACCGCATCTTGCGCCATAAAACATTCTGAATGTAACTATACTGGTTTCCTTTTCATTTTTTTTCATCACAGACTATTTCGGTATTTTGTCTATCGTAGTAAACAGAAATTGCAGTTCTTTCACCCTCTTCCAAAAGCACTTGCCTTGTCTGATCAGTGGCACAAGTGAGTTGTCGCGTAAGAGGATAGCAAAGTCTTCACTGTGGGTGAGGTGGCAGTAAAAACCAGTTTCTGCTGTCTCAATCAGTGATGAGACATGGATTAGTTTTAAAACTTGTGTAACACCAATTTATGTTCTTGTTGGTTCAAATAGCGAGTTGAATAATTCCATTAAAACACAGCAATTAATTAGTCCATTGTTAAGGTGTTCACATACAACAGCTGATTTTCACCATTTTGTGTACCTCAGGGACGTTTCCGACCAGCTGTCCGAAATGGAACGGCTCCCAACTTCAGGTTCAAGCAGAAATGTTCTGCGGCCTCTCTGAGCACCGCCGCATCTTGAACCACAAAACAGCCTGAACCTTACAAGACTGGTGTCTGTTTGTTTTTTAAATATATATATTTTTTTTCTAGTCCTTCTTCAATTTTGGCACTTGTTATCAGCAAAACAGAAACGTGTGTGTTGTTTGCAGTTCAAATGTTCAAGTGAACAAATTTGCCTTGGTGTTTTGGGGGCCACAGTTCTCACTACAGTTTTTCCAATAACTGATTTGCAAACCCACCAAAAACACAGAGAACCACAGCGGGGCGTCAAATACTTTTTTTTCCCCTGCCTCCTAAAGCATCTGTGTGTTATAACATAAAAGTAAATACAAAATTAAATATGTTGGATAAGCTATTATTTAGAGCGTAGAAGGTCGCTGTTTAAGCGGGTACAGTCAGTGCAATATCCTTTTGAGCACAAGTCAAGCTTTGTGTGGAGTTTACGTTGTTTTTTTTTTAAGCTGCTTTTTGTGCTTTCTACCTTTCCAGCAAAAAAGCCCGCTTTGTCTTGCGTTTTGATTGTGCCTCCTGAGAAGCCTTTTATAACTTTATGTATGAGCTTTACTTTAGTCCTCCACCCAATATTTTTGTCAAAATGACAGGTTTTATATAGTCAGGAGTTTTTCTATTTATTACAGCTTGGTTGTTTGTCATATCCCGGATTGACCGGTGAAAACCAAGGAAAAAAAAAAAAATCTGTTACGTTCAAAGTCAAACCTTGTCATCCATCCCATTCAGTCGGTTTGCAAATAGCGCACGTTTTCCAAAAGAGACACCCTTCAGGAATTAGCTCTGTTCAGTTTCCTGTCCAGCCTCCATGCTCAGCAGACTTTGATAATAAAATGTTGCAATGAACGAAGGCTTGGTTTTTACGTGTTTAATGAACTGGTTCGCTGTCAACTGTCCTGGTGGCACGGCTTCAACATGGGCAGCAAATGCTGTCCTGTCAGTCTGTTGTATTCGCTAAGAATGTAGCTTTCCTTCTGCAGCATCTATAGAAGCATCAAAAAAGGGCATGTAAAAAAAAAAAGTGCCAACTAATATTGCATTTAATATGTGGTTTGCACACTGGTTGAAAAACACTGCGTTAGAATACATGCTCCTGTTAAGCTTTTGTTTTGGACATCACATTTTAAAAAAAACTGATATGTCATGTGGGCTGATGGTTCTTCTGTAACCATGTCCGCACATACCTCACTCCATTCCTCCTCGGTTTCATGTCTGTAGCCCAGCAGGTGGCAAATCCCATGGGCGGTCACCACCTTCAAACAAACACAAGGAGTGGTCATAACCAAACCTTATGTAAGGTTGAAGATCGGTCGTTTCGGGCGGTCCACTGACGGTGAGCGCTGCATGCAAATCCATGGACTCCTCCTGACACTGGCGCATGACAAATTCCACACCCAGGAAAATGTCGCCGAGGTTCTGCTCGTCTCTATGGAGTGGACACGGCATCTTACCGGGTCGCAAGCCCTGGAAAGACATGTAAGTAGACGTCATTAAAGTTTCACCAGAGGACTCTCACAAAATGTTGGAGAATAAACTCAATCCTACATTTAAATTGTGGAGACTGGCCCTTAATTAAAAGTACTACGCTATTGGTGAAATCAAATGCTTATAGAAATGGTGAGACATGATTTAATGAGATGCACATTGTCAACTGGGATTGTTGTTTACTTTTGGGTAATAGAACAAACACCCTGAATGGTTGCTAGCCAATCGCAGGGCACACAGAGACGAACACGCACCCAATCGAACATAAGGACAATTCAGTGTGTCCAATTCACCTGCCGTGCATGTCTTTGGAGTGTAGGAGGAGGCCAGAAAGAACCCACACGGGCTCGGGGAGAACATGCAAACTCCACACGAGACGTGCTAATTACTGCTCCATCGAGCCGCCCTAATGGATCAAATTGACCCAGAAAAATGACTGATTTGACTGACATGATTTCCAGAATGTATCAAAGTCTAAAGGCGCAAAAGCTAAACAACATAATTATTGATGAACGTTAAAGCAGCGATGCAAGGCTTAGTGGATTTACCTCGTGGAATGGAAATGAAAGGACATCTGTGGGTTCGTCTTTCTTTCTGTAAATGTTGTTAATGTGCCGAATCCTGCGGTTGTCCACACAAACGATGCCCAAGTCGAACTTCTGGATGCCCAAAATGTGCCTGAGGGTATTCACGTCCTTGCGCAGGCGGGCGCGGCGAAGAGGCACCACCTTTTGGAGATTCCTTACCACTACACCCATTTCAAAATGGCCGATCTTTAATATCAGAATCCAATATCGCTTTTTAAGGCATGGAATATGATTGCCAGTTACAGTGATAACACGAAAGCGGCCATGTCTGAAATCAAGGTGACACGCGCCGGCAAGTGCAAATTAGCAAAACCGGTTGAATGTAATGTATCATTTTGGATCAATGTTGAGGTACACCCGATTAAAAGTATGTTCAAACAGTAGTCTGTAGTTGCCGTTTTAACAAATCCGATCAATGAAACGCTCCTCGATGGCGGAATGCTCACTGGTTGAGGAGGGTTGTCGTGTTGCGTTCAATAAAACATCGATAAATTGCGTTGTACTAAAAGGAACTGACTGGTTACATAGAGGAGAAATTGACATTGTCGTCATTCGAACACCAACCTCCAACAAAGTAAGAACCCTTTACTGAATTCGTCAGCTACATCTGAACGGAAAGTACATTTCCGACCGCGTCATATCCAAATGGCGAGTGTACAATTTACTAGCAGAACCGAACGCAACGTCACTGCATCTTCATACCGGAAACCGGATATACAGTTGTTTGCAACGGTCGATTATTTATTCTATCGTCTTTACTATCAGACGGACCAAGTCCGTTGCAAAATCCGACTTTGCAATTTAATTGGCTGTATTTTCAGAAAATAATTACATTAGTGATATCCATCAAGGTGGACGATCCGCTGTTGATGACTTCTCTTATGTAAACCAACAAATAAATAATGGCCCCGAGGCTGACATTTTAACTTTTCGTGTAACATTGTGACTTGCGCCTGTGGTTACATCAATAAAGTCAGTAGTCGAGCACGTGTGATGGTAAGTTTATAACCGTCCTGATTGGTTGGAGCCCACTACCAGCTCCGCCTTCGTGCTTTCCCCTTCGCTTTTTGGTTGGTCAATAGCTCTCTGGTCATGTCGCTCCACAGTGAAGTGTCTCTCGAATGGTGCCCCTTTACCTGCCGGGAAATGTGTTCCAAACTGGTTTATTTAAACGCTTTACACCCCCTAAGGCACTACATTGACCATAAATAGCAATTTTAAGAGGCGTAACCTTCAGAAGTACGTCTAGGAGTTAGTTCATTCAATCTGTAAACTAGTTTGCGGGTATGACTGAGAACACGTAAGTATTGTGCCTATCTAAATTTCAGAGGTTTGGACATTTTAGAAGAAAAAGTTGGTTGCAATGGCTGATATGTGTTTCACAGTTGAAATGTTTTAGTTAAAGTTGCCATCAATTAGTGATATTGACGAGTGATGGCTTAACGAGGCCTTCTAAAGGCTAAATATGGGGGAATTGTATTGATACGGTATTGGCATTGTGTGATTTGTTGAAAAATGGGACACCTAGTGGATCTTTCTTGCATTACACTCTACCGCCAAATTGAAATATTTATGCTTGTATTGTGTATTATTTTTATTTTAATCCAAGTTTTAAATTTATTTGAAAAGTACCGGCAAAAAAACAAATGAGGATTGGTCAATTTCACGACCCATCACTATTATTCACTTCTAACTAACATAATTCGCTAACATCTCCTTGCGATTCATTGCACTTTTGCTAAGTCATTTGTTGTAAATTGTACATTTTGCATGATATAATATTCCATTCTTTTTGTTCTCCCTGACCTCATTCATCCATCCATTTTCTATAGCCGCTTATCCTCACAAAGTTTGCAGGCTTGCTGGCACCTATCCCAGCTGACTTTGGGCAGTATGCAGAAGACACCCTGAACGGATGGCTAGCCAATTGCAGGGCACACAGAGACAAACAACATTCACGCACTCAATCACACCTAAGGACAATTAAGTGTGTGCAATACAGTACACCTGCCATGCATTTTTCTGGAGTGTGGGGGGAAGCAGAGTGCCCGGAGAGAACCCGCGTGGGCTAGGGGAGAACATGCAAACTCCACACAGAAAGGCCGGAGCCAACTGGATTCCAACTCGGGTCTCTTAACTGTGAGGCGGACGTGCTAACCACTACTAACATCGATAATATCGCCAGTCGCCTGCAATTCTGATTACAGATATCTTACAAGAAGGCCAGGTATCGGTCCAACACTGATATTTTGTATTGGTACGCACCCACCTGTATGAGCGTTACTGTGGTAAAAATCAAGCAAGTCATTGCCAAGCTATATTTGCTCATTCGCTGCTTTGCGATCAATATTTGTTCGTGCCTTATTAACTCGACCACCAAGTTGAATTTTTTATGTTTTAGCATGTCCTAAAGTCGTCAAGTCTGTTAAGTGTCATGTGATGCACGTCATTCACCCAGTGTACGGAAGAGGTACTGTACATACACCGTGTGTGACCTGTGTCGTCTCTGTCCAGGCACTTGCGAAGGCGAGGGGGGCCATACAAGACGACGCCAGCTACAGACCTGAGCCGCTGGAGGCTTTCTAATATTGAGGGCAGGCAGGCCTGGTCGTACGTGAATGATGGGGACGGCCCAAATCGGGAACAGACCATGCTGGAGGCTCATTCTTTAGGCTTGGACACGGTAGGTCCTAGCGAACATATTTATTAAGAGCTTTCTAAAATTGTTCTTAGCTCTCTGGATTTCCTGTTGGTTACATCTAGGCATAAAAGACCAATTTTTGCAATTGTGGAAGCTTTACTGTCTTCAACTATAAACGCAAGTTCGTAGTGAGACATACTGTAATTATTGGGACATGCAGGGGTTCTCAATATTTGTTCAAATTATGTATTCAGCCAAGTCAAATAGTCCCTTCTGCATATTATATTTAAATAGTGTAGTGGCTATAGAACAATCAGATATAAATACCTATTGGAATGCCATTTCTAAGAACTTTCCTTTCAAAGAGCTTTGGTTCATCATCAAAATGACCCAGAAGCTTTATTGCTGTTAGTACAACGTATGAGACATCTTAATTTGCCCATATGAAATCCTTATGGTGAAAAGTTATGTAAGGAATCCTGACCACACACTCTTTAAAAGTTACTCCATGTGACCGTTTGGAAAGTTAGTTGAGCAAGCGCTCCACATAAAATTTGGTGGAATTGAACGGCAAGTCAACAATCGTGGTCTGAAAAAATCATTTCAGATTAATGTAAGGGCTCAGACTACTAAAAGTACTAAAATGACACTCAACTAATCCGTTTGACAAACCATATGGGTGTTACCATTTGAATTGTCCCCACAGACTAAGTTTGTGCACGACTCGCCGGCCGTCCACACCGCAGTGGAGGCCGCCCTGAAAGGTATGAACTTCTACTGTCACCTTCAAGCCGAGGACGGCCATTGGGCAGGAGACTATGGAGGACCTCTTTTTCTGCTACCAGGTATGACATATGAGCGGCGAGTTTGTGTCTTGCCATGAAATCAAACAATGTTGCCAAATATGGTTCCAGGTCTACTGATAACTTGTCATATCGCTAAGATCCACCTGGAGGAGGTCTGGAAGAAAGAGATGGTGCGATACCTTCGCTCGGTCCAGCTGCCCGATGGCGGCTGGGGCCTGTAAGGCAACCGTGCTCTTCTATTTCCCATGTTGTACACTTATCTGTGTGTGAAGGATGTTTTTTTTTTTTGTTGTTGTTTTTTTGTCTCTGCAGGCATATCGAAGACAAGTCGACCGTTTTCGGCACGGCTCTGAATTACACCTCGTTAAGGATTCTGGGGGTCGAGCCAGATGATCCCGACTTGGTTCGAGCCAGGAACAACCTGCATAGCAAAGGTTCAAAGAGAGAGTCATAAGTATTGGTCCATAAAAATGTACATTTTCAAAAATAGACAATAAACAATGTTTATATGTATTTTTCCCCTAAATTTTCAAAAAGGACAACCCATAAAATAAAACAAGGGTTAACTATCTTTTCAGTATTGCGATCATATTAAGTATTTGAGGTTCCTTCCTGATGATGTTGTTGATGGTGATACTATTTTATTGATATTATTATGCTAAATGTGTGTTGTAGCTGAACATTGAAATTGTGGACATTGAACAGGTGGCGCTGTGGGCATTCCATCTTGGGGTAAATTCTGGTTGGCTATTTTGAATGTCTACAGCTGGGAAGGAATGAACACGCTTCTACCAGAGATGTGGTAAGATCCATATGTCCCATTAGACCACACCCTTACATCCCGATCAGTAGCTCAGTAACTGTAGAACGTTTTAGTATTGATGTCATGTTGAGTAAGAGGGTTACTTATAATATTTTATAAAATCACACAAAAGGAATCTGTTTTTTTGGTGGCCCCAACCATAACTCCCAACAAGCCTTTTCTTGCAAGGTTGTTTGTTTTCATGTTGTGTGACTTTGGTGCTTCCGTTCGGTGCCAGGCTGTTCCCCAGCTGGTTGCCAGCCCACCCGTCTACACTGTGGTGCCACTGCCGCCAGGTCTACCTGCCCATGAGCTTCTGTTACGCAGTCCGACTAGTAGCTGAGCAAGACGCCCTGGTCCTCAGCCTCAGACAGGTACCCTGACCCATTTCTTCCACAAGGGGGCAGTGTGACGTCACTCCTTAAAGATGTCTGGTTGAACTTGGTCCTAGCGCTAGATTAATGTTTTGTCAGGGCCCATACAGATACCAGCTATCAGTAGTTCTGGAGGCAAATAATAATAAGTAAAAGAAAAAAAAAAGACAAGGCTTGTATGTCTTTTTATTTTTCTGTGTGCAGCCCTCAAAAGAAAAAGTTTGAACACCCCAGGCGAACATCTTCTAATGTGGATTCATTGGTCCTTATGGCTTCACGTTTACGATTTTCCCACATAGGAGCTGTATGTCCAAGACTACGAAAGCATCGACTGGCCAGCTCAGAGGAACAACGTGGCGGCCTGTGACATGTACACGCCACACAGCACACTTTTAACTGTCGCCTACTGTAAGTTCCCAAATCAAAAAGAAGTGATTTCCCTCAAGCTCGGTGTGCATCTCACCACTGTTGCCCCCCTCTCGATAGCCATCTTCAACGTGTACGAGGGCTACCACAGTGCCACGCTGAGAGGGATGGCCATCAAAAAACTTTACGAGCACATCCAAGCCGACGATCGCTTCACTAAATGCATCAGCATTGGCCCGGTAATGCATGCACTTGTCCTACAGTTTTAAATACATGAATACATAAATAACATCACGTGGAGAGTCTCTGTAACTTGCTGTTACAAACCAGGTTAAACTTGGCTTTTTAACATTCAAAGACAATAATCTGTTATGTACCGCTTGGACATACAGTACTTCCTTGAGAACTATTACTACTTTTCTACCTATCATTTTTTTTTCCAAATTAAGAGCAAATGAATTGTAACATGAAGCAACCTATTGCTAAACGGTATTACAGTGCCTCCTTTGCAAAACGGCGGATGCCTTTATTTTGTTAAGTATTGCATGGATGCACTTTGTCATTAGTGACGCGATCTTCTGTAAAAAGAGCCAGAAATAAAAAGGATGCTGTTATCTAACTTCTGAAGTTACTTCAATAAAACTTGTCCAGAGATACCACTACAAAAGTAGTTCGGACGTTAATAAATCATCCATGGATTTTCACAGCACTCTATTTTAAGTTGTTTTAAGAGGACAAAACAACAGCGAGTATTACGTTCCAAAAAGGCGGGGAATTGGCAGACGTCATGTAAGCCAAAGTAAAATGACGTAATGGTGACACATGGCCTCTGCTGCAGATCTCCAAGACCATCAACATGCTGGTCCGCTGGTACGTGGACGGACCCTCATCTGCAGCTTTCCAGGAGCATGTGTCCAGAATCCCCGACTATCTCTGGTCAGTCTGCTACATTCAAGCTTGTTATCCATCTCCAGCGCAGTGCTCCTCCTGGGTTTACAACACCCAACAGCCCCCATTTTGTCTCATTATAACTTTGTCAACGACTACAAACATTTTTAGATAAGTTGGGGTTTCGTTGCCATGGATCACAGGAGCAGAAGTCTTTCATGAAGCATAGACTCCCTGAGATTATTGACGATTTTTTTTTTTTTTTTTTTTAAATAATGGAATTGACCGAAATGAGTCATTTGTGCATTGCAGGCTGGGCCTCGATGGAATGAAAATGCAGGTGAGCATTTTTTCTCTGTGCCCAGTATACTCACAAAGAGCAGCATTATCAAGATGACTGCTTTTGCAGAGAGCCAGCACACAAACATTTCTAAACTAGTCAGATTGACTTTCTGTATTTTACTGGAAAGTGGCGCAAAAAAACCCTCCAAAAAATTCTGTCATTTTGTACAGGGCACCAACGGGTCTCAGCTGTGGGATACGTGTTTTGCTGTTCAGGCTTTCCTTGAGGTAATTGACTTTTTGTCTGGTAGCCAAAGGCCGAGACTTTGTTGTACTTTTCGGCAAGTTGGGGAACAGGTTTACTCACGTACTATACATGTGAAGTGTCTCAAACAAGAATTTTGGAATCCGAGTTTGCTTTGCTTATTTATTTTTTCCAGACAGACAGATCTGATATTAACAGCACAACACTGTTTTTATTTTATATTTGCCGTCATATTTCTGTCATCATAAATGTCTTTCTTCTCAAAGACATTTTACTGATATTTTTCTTTACTGATAGTTTTTTAAATGGTATCTTTCAGGCAAGAGCCCAAGACAACCCCGAGCTAGCAGAGTGTCTCCGTCGTGCCCACCAATTTTTGACAGACACACAGGTGAGAAAATTACAATATTGTTTGCTGCCAATTATTGGAATGCGAGAGAGCCTCTTTATTTTTGGTCTGGAAGGAAAAGATGTCCGAAAACTGTAAATGTGAATTTTCTTTTGGTGTATCATTAATGTTTAATGTTAAATGTTAAGTTTTGGGGTGACTCAAAACACATTAAAGCCGACATGCCACAACACATCAATGCACATAATCGCATTTGTCGTGCATCGCTTTATAGTATCGTGTACAGTCGTTCCATTAAACGTGCTTTCTTTCCACTAGATCCCAGATAATCCCCCCGATTACCAAAAGTACTACCGGCAAATGAACAAGGTACGCGTGATCCGATCACCTCACAAGCATTCTGACTTGAAAACGGAAAGACTCCGGGTAACGTATTTGGAATTTCACTCCAATGGCTTTGGCCAGGGCGGCTTCCCCTTCAGTACTCGTGACTGCGGCTGGATCGTGGCCGATTGCACGGCTGAGGGCCTCAAGTCCATGATGCTGCTGCGGGAACTGTGCCCCTCCGTTTGCGAGCCTGTCAAGCCGCAGCGCCTCTATGACGCAGTCAATGTGGTGGGTTATAGATTCACAGGTTTTTTTCACTTGCTGCCAGCTGAAAATGACACCGCATGTGCTCAAGGCTCAGGTTGAGTCCAATCACGGCTCCGGATTTGGTCATGTGACGTTAACATGCTGAACCAGGATTGGTGGTTGTCTGATTGCTGAGTCCATGTGATGTCATTTTCCATCAACAGAAATTGGACAAATGTGTTTCCAAATGAGTTAATTCTACATGAAAAATAATTTAGTCATCAAATTAATCAGACAAAATATGAACTGTTTAATGATGAAAATGGCTAAATAAATGTGCTATGCCGTAAAGACTGTTTATTGGACAACTCTCACGTTTGCTAATTGTAGTTTTTTTTCCTAAACTCATTGTTTAAAAATTCTAACAACGTTAAGTGACATTCCCCTCCCAGGGTTATCAAAGTAAATAAAAATAAAGAGTGAAAATTTATGTTCACTTTTGTTTTAATTTCAAACAAAAACAGAAGTTACTGGGTTTTCCCAGGGTCAACGTTAGCTCTTATGAAGCAATAAGTGGTTCGTCAAAGTCAACACAGTCTTAAATGGACCTATAAACAGCCATCAGATTATAAAAAAAACAAATGCCGATATTCCCCAAAATGCTGAATATCAGTCTATAGTGATGAATACTCTCTTGAATACTTTGTGTGTGTGTCATTCAGCGTACTGATCCACATTTCCATCTTGTTTCCGTAGTTGCTGAGCATGAGGAACTCAGACGGTGGCTTTGCCACTTATGAAACCAAGAGAGGGGGGAAACTCCTTGAGCTACTAAACCCCTCCGAGGTCTTTGGTGAGTTTCTCGCCGGATGGACTTATCCCCCGCCTACTCGACGTTGACTATTCACAAATCAGACTCTCCTGTAGGCATTTTCAAAAGCCATTGAGAGATTTGGGAATACACATCGTATATAAACGAAAAACAAATCACCGTCACAGTGTGCGGCCCAGTTCTTTCTCAAGTGGTGGAAATATACGGAAACAACAAAAAGTCACCTTCCAAAACAAGAACCCAAACATAAACATGACATTTGTTTTGCAACAATTTTAGCATCTGACTCAGTCGTTCCGCCGAGGCCAGAAAAGGACAAGCGGCCCCATATAGTGATGTTTCCTCTTAAAAGAAGATGTGGTGCAAGTTGTGAAAGAATCATTTCCCTTTCTCAAACAGGTGACATCATGATTGATTACACCTATGTGGAGTGTACGTCAGCAGTGATGCAGGCTCTCAGGCATTTCCACGCCGTCCACCCTGAACACCGTGCGGAGGAAATTAGGTACGCCCCAAAAAACAGTGGACTGTTAGGGTCAAAGTGTCTCATTCTACTTTGTATACGTTGTAGTTTCTGACATGAAACGTCTTCTGCTTGAAATGTATAATCAACAAATACATTTTAATGTGATTTTTTTTTTTTTTCCCTTTTGGATAATTAAACATGGCCAGGTCATACAGGTCAAACATGCTGTTTATAAGAAACAAACAACACAGAAAGGCGTAACCAACACATCCAAAAGTAATAGTTCATTTCACATATTTGCAAAGTGGGAGTTCTCTTTTGGGTAAGCCTTCGCTTACCCTCAAGTTGACAAGATTAAAACTAGACAGTGATTCAGCTTTATTAACCCTCCTGTCATGTTCCGGGTCAAATTGACCCATTTAAAAGTTTGAAGACCTAGAAAAAGTAGTTAAAAGTGTTATTCATTATGAAACTTTTCCTAATCATTTTATAAAATGCTCCATCTTACATATTTGCAACCACCCTTTACATACTTTGAGAACATAGCTACTTTTCGGGTCAATCTGACCATTATACCCATGTCTGGGGGTAGCCATTTTGTCTCAGGGCTCAGTGCAACCAATCACAGCTTTATTTTCTTTTCTGAATTTGGTCATGTGATCACAAGGTGACAATTGATGGGTTGTTAGCAGAGCAAATGTGAGCAAGAGGCACGTAGATTTTGCTGCTTAATTTATATTCCGCAAATTAAGTAATACAGTATTAATCAAAATGTTTCTAGACTTGATTGCCCGTCAGCAATTTGAATTATTTCCTGGAGAAGCAACAATAAAGGCTTGTTTAAAAATGGGGTGACTGAGGTTTGTTGCTGTTTCGGCGCCCCAGGAAGACTCTATCGGACGGGCTGGATTACTGTCGGAGGGTGCAGATGCCCGACGGATCCTGGGAAGGGTGAGCTCCCCCTTTGGATGCCACCATGAGGAGACTCCGCTCTGACAACTTTCCTCCTCAGGTCCTGGGGTGTGTGTTTCACCTATGGCACCTGGTTTGGCCTTGAAGCCTTCGCTTGTATGGGACACGGCTATCACAGGTGGGAGTAAGAGGAAAAATCAAAACTAGGTTCCACATTGATACCAGCATGTTTTCGTTCTCTAGGAACGCTTGTGAGGAGGTGCAGAAGGCCTGCGGCTTCCTTCTGGAGCGGCAGATGCCGGATGGCGGCTGGGGGGAAGATTTTGAGTCGTGCGAACAACGGCGCTACGTTCAAAGCGGCTCGGCGCAGATCCACAACACCTGCTGGGCTCTCTTAGGGCTTATGGCGGTCAGGTGAGGAAATGTAGTGCGTTGGAGATGGAGTCTTTGCTTGTCTCATCAGGTTCTTGCTCAGCAGAGAAGCAAAAACTACATCGTTTTGGGCAGTTGTTCCCTAATTTTTATTTTTTTTACTAATTGAATTCACAAATATAACAGTAACCCCTCGTGTTAGGTTGTGGGTCAAATCCTGTCAATGTTTTTTTTTTATGTTAAAAAAAAAATAGTTTGAGTAGATCTGAGATTTTAGTCAAACCAGAATGACCCATCCACATCTACACTGAAAAAAAAGAAATATTTGTCGACTATTTAATTATGCTGAAGACAGAATATTAAGGATCCACGTTCGCCTCTGTAATAATAATGAAATCATGTGTGCGTGCAGGCACCCTGACCAGCAGGCCATCGAGAGAGGCGTCAGGCTGCTGATTGGCAAGCAGCTGCCCAACGGAGACTGGCCTCAGGTGAGCCTCGCCGAGTCCACGACCAACATCCGGGGGTAGAAGGCGGCTGGCTGACTTTGTGTCTGCGCGTCAGGAGAATATTTCGGGCGTGTTCAACAAGAGCTGCGCCATCAGCTACACCTCGTACAGGAACGTCTTCCCCATTTGGACCCTGGGCCGCTTCGCCTCGCTCAACCCCGCCAGTCCTCTAAGCGCAAAGCTCAAGCTGTGATCTTCCATCAGTAGGATCTCTTTTTTAATAGACGTAACCTTTTTATCTTTTGTTTATTTCTAGTTGTAGTTTTTGAGCTTGCTTTTTATTGGAGCGTGCTGTGATGAGCTTTGCAACCATGTAGCGCATTCTTCAGGCATGAGACATTTATTTCTCAATCCAATTGTTCACGCAATCACTGTGGGCACACCTGAAGTTTTCCGTGGAAGAAGAGCGCGGGTTTTGTCTCGGGGTGAGGCCCAATCAAAGCCAAAGATCTCCACCTGATGTTTCAGGTAGATAACAAGCCAGCACTCAAGGCTGGTTTATCCTGTCTTGACATTTTCGGAAAACCGCACTTGACCTCTCTTCTTACTTTCGTTTGTGATACAGTAATGTTCATTGGCTCTTTTTGACCTGGGTAGGGCCTGTTTCATAATGCAAAAGTGTCCCTTCAAAAATCCCAATAAATATTATGTATGTCTCAAACTGTTTATTTAAATTGCATTGCCTCTCGTTGCTCAAGGAAGGTAATACGTACACTTGTTTTTCATAGAAAACGTGTTTAGAAATTGTCAGAAATGAGGAAAAAAAATCAAATGAACATAATGTAAGTCATTGTTGCAAATAAAAATGAGAAAAACTGGAAAAGTTAAATACATTAGAGAAAATGTCTTTTTTGGGGGTGTACAGAGAGAATAATTTTGAGGGAGATTGTTTTACACGAAACATACAAGATTCAAGAGTTTTACTGTCATATGCATAGTAAACCCACAGAATGTAATCCTTATTCTGCCCACAGATCAGCAGTGCCTGTTTCTTGTTTTCCACTTTAACGAATGAAAGAAAAGGAAATCTTTCATAAATTTAGATGACATGACTTCAAAAGAAACAAAACTTTGTCTAATTTTCCTTTTGAAGTTATATGTCATCATGTGGCCCTAATGGGTCAATGTGACCTGTCGCGCGTCACAAGGGTTCCAAAAGTGTATAGCACTTTTGTACACTTGTGAATAAAAACATTCTTTTGTTATTTTGTTGACGTCGTTCTCTGCAAAGTGCTGCAAAACTTCAGCAGCCCCTCAAGTACCTGAAGGCTGCACTTGGAACATATTTGCATTCAAAATAAAAAAAATATATAGTTGTTGTTGAAAAACCTCTCTAGAATCTTTGGCTTTTTTTTTGTTTTTGTTTTGTGTTTTTTTTTCCTCAGAAAAACAACAAAGTCAACAAAAGCGCCACAATAATTTAGTTTTATATGCATTATATTCAGAGGCTAAACTGAATTCAAAAAGCTCCGATTTTCTTTCTGTTATTGTTCTCTTCTTGTTTATGATCTTATCTCCTCGAGCATTCTTCACATGCGCTGAACGCAGATGGCGTTTCACGTAGTTGCCGTTCAGCAGCCTGGAATTCAAACAAACGCTTTTGTCCCCATCAAAAAATATAGATTAGAGATTAAAATCAGATGCTGTAGGCGTGGCTCCAACTAAATAGGCATTCGAGGACCCGCGCCAAGTAGATCCTTCCAAAACTCTGCGTGGAGCACACACGGTAGGTGCGTTGATATTTTTTTTACTGGACACTTCATATGTGTTGTCTTTAATACAGTCACAGATTTCTATACATGAATTATCTATTTTTGTCATTCCAGGCATTGATGGATCAAAAGAAGAAAGGTGAGGCATCTTCTTCCTTGGCTTCTTCTTTCCGCAGCTGAATGATTGATTCATTTCCAGAAGGACGCTGCGGCAGGCGCAAGAAGCCCAAGGGTCATGGATGCTGCCACGGGGAGGGCAAAGGTCAAGGGTGTGGCCAGGGATGTCCAAAGTGTCGCAGGCGCCGCCACAAGAAAGGACACCCTCATCGCGGATGCCATAAAAAAGGACACAACTCTCGCGGGGTGAGACTCACGCGGGGTGAGACTCACTAGGACAGCAAATTTATATGAACTGAAATTCCAGTATTGCAACGTTGTCACACTGAAAATGAAAAGCAAAATTTGGGCGTTTGTTAAATTAAAGTCATAATCCTTTAAGAAAATGCGTAGTTAAAACAAAAACAATATCTTGTGAAAATTTGTTTTGATTACGTAACAAAAATTTCCAAACGTTTTTTTCATGGTAACTCGTTCAATCACAAAGACATGTTTTTACGTTTTTTTTTTCCCAGACATAGAGTGGTTTTACAGTCCTAATCTGAGTTTAGTCATTTTTTAGAGGGTTTTTTTTTTTGTGTGTGCGTGTGTTTTAAATTAAAATTTTGCCAGGAAAATGTTGAATTGTTATACAGTAAAGTGGGTTATTTCCGAAAATGAATTTTAAGTTTTCACAATTAAAACAATTGTTGCAAGAATGTCTGTATGTTTGCAAAATGTAAACTTTTATGTTTTTTGTTTGTTTGTATTAAGTTTTTTTTTATATTAAAGTTCTGATAGAATGTGAAAATATATATTTCAGGGATTCAAGTTGTGATATTAAATATATATATATATATATATATATATATATATATATATATATATATATATATATATATATATATATATATATATATATTTTTTTTTTTTTTTTAGAGCTAAAGTGTATATTTTAGAGATAACAAGGTCATTGTAAAAGAAGAAGGTTGTAAATGGTAAACAGTGTGCACTTTTTACACTTATCTAATCGTACTGTATTACAATTAGTCGTGATACTAGATGACTAGTGCTGTTTTTTTTTTTCAGGATAGATTATTGGTAAATATTCAGATTTAACATTGTGTTATCATTAGGAAAAAATCATGTATATTTTCAAGAAAAAAAAGTTAATCAAACAAACATTTTAAAGTGGATAAATGTTCCATTGTCTTATTCCCCTCCCGTACTTGTGATGTTTGCCCAATAGGTCAGTTTGACCCGCCACATAACAGGGGGGGTTTGCCTTTAATAATAAGTTTGTACCAGAATGAAAAAATTTTTTCTCTGCTCTTGGGGCCGCTCTTTGCAGTCTAGCAGCAGTTCCTGCTCCAGCAGCAGCAGCAGCAGCAGCAGCAGTAGCAGTGACTGCGACTAGTACGCGCCATCAAGCATACACTTCGTCAGAGTCACACCCAAAATCATTATCGTGACACAATAAAGTGGATTTTAAAATTTAAAAGAGTTGTATTTTTAGTTTGTATACAGCGCCGGTCAAAAATGTTTGCTTCTAAATTAGGAGATGCGTCCACAGTTAGGGATACATTTCTCGACCACCTTTGACATTCATTCAGCCATTTTGACCCGGTTTCAACCGATAAGACAACAATGGCTAAGCGGTGGAATGCAGCTTTTGTAAAAGAAGCAAGCAGAACGAACCAACGTCTGAATCCAGCCACGTTCACAACAGGGGCGTTAAGATGAGATTTATTTTTAGATTTATTCATGTTATTCAAGAATTCATCAAGCTGCAGTTTGTATTGTTTACTTACCTGTGTTATCTTAGTTTTAATCTTCAGTTATCTTACTTTTAAAATGTGTGCTTTTAATTTAGAATATTTCAGTTTCCTGTGTTTACCTTCTCAAAGCTGATTGGCTGTCTTGTGTCAAGTTTCGTGTCCCGTCGCACCGAATACGCACTGTAGATTTCGTCCTATCACCCAGTCACGCAAACTTCATCGACTGCAATTCAAATGCATCACTTGTTATGCTGACCCCTGCTCTAGAGGATTAAATGTGTGATTTGACTAAAATAAAATAAAATAAAATAACAAAAGCTCAGCCAGTCTAGAGGTGAGCAAGTGTGAATTGAAACTGATATTTGCAGTTCCTCAGCAAGTGTGATGTAGACAGCGGGGGCAAAATGGCTGCCTCCTCAGATGAATTTAAAAAAAAAACATTTAATTAAAAAAATAAGAACATATTTTTGTAAAAAAAAAAAAGAAAAATTCAGAGGTTGACATCTCCTTTAAAATGGTTTCAGCAAACCAAAATAGTGAACTTCCCGTATCTTTTTGATGATAGTAGCTTGAGAATTTTTCAAATAGAGTCGGTTGGGTGAATATGTGAAAAATTACCAAATAAAATTGTTCTTCGGGATTCACAAACGGGGAGCTGGGCAAAACGGCCTTCCTAAGCCCTCTTTAAACACCAAACAGTAAGAACTTTGTGTCAAATTTAACGTTGCAAAGTGAAAACGGCTTCCATGACTGATTTCACAGTATGTAAAAAAAAAAATCTAGTCGTTTTTGAAGATAGGAAAGCCCCAAAAATAGTAAACCATTTGGTCCCAAGCCATTCACGATAAAGCAATTTGCAAAAAGCGCTATTAGGCCCCGCCCTCAATTTCTGGATGCGCGGTCAGAGGCGGAATGTTGTTTTGTGACTTCTTTTAAAAGAGCAGCCCATCAGCAAGTGAACAAGTGAAGATCTCAACAACGCAAGGTAAACTCAGCAGCTCCATTTCAGTAATACAATTGTGCTAACACGTTTTGCTAAAATTCCATACATACGCCTGTATTTTTATGATGATCGATATACAATATTTAAACTTGGACTTCTTTTTTTCCAGAGTGTGAATCTGTGATTTTGACAAGGACAAAGTAAAGGTAAATATTTTTGTGATTTCTCAGTTGTTGTTTTGTTTTATTATTTATTGATATATTTAGTAACCATTATTGTTAGTTTTCTTAAACGTGAACAATTGCTTGATGAACTAGTTGACATCTTCAAAACCGCACCTGTTACAAATAAGGGACATTTTTCGCACCATTTCCTGTTGCAATACTTCCTTGTTTATAATGCAACCTGTGACTG
Source organism: Hippichthys cyanospilos (assembly GCF_059441005.1). Lineage (NCBI taxonomy): Eukaryota > Metazoa > Chordata > Actinopteri > Syngnathiformes > Syngnathidae > Hippichthys > Hippichthys cyanospilos. Next base: position 13,870,519 of record NC_142373.1, on the reverse strand, counting down.
GCAATTTTTCTCAAGAGTACAAGCTAGAGATCTTACCAAAAAAAAAATATGTTGACTGTGCTAACGCTTTGAACTAAAACGTCTGACTTCTTCTTCACGTTTTGGATATGGGTTTTTAAGATTTCTTCAGTTTGCAGCCTGTTATAAAAGACATATCCACCTAATCTGGTGACTTTTTAACAAAGGACAATGCCTAGAATTTTCGCAAGATTGTTACATTGAACCAAACTGGCTGACTTCCAGTTCAAATTTTTGCCATGGATCCTTCTCACTTTTTCACACATTCTGTTATGATAGACATGTGCACACAATTGTGTACTGAATCTTCCCAAAATGGCCACTTCAAACTAAAATGGCCGACTTCCTGTTCAATTTTGGGCATGGATCCTTTACAACTTTTCACACATCCTGTTTTGATAGACCCAATTTTAGGTTGGATTGGTGACTTTCTAACAAGACCTAAAATATTCCCAAAATGTCCATTTTAAACTAAAACGGCCAACTTCCTGTTCAAGTTTGGGGATTTCTTCATCTTGTATCCTGTCATAATAGACACGTTCGTCCAATTTTGTATCAATCTGATGATTTTCTAACTCATGAAAAGGCTTAAAACTAAAATGGCCAACTTCCTGTTCAGGTTTTGGGCATTGCTGCTTAAAACCTTTTCATCATGCGCCCTGTTAAGATAGACAAATCTACTTACTTTGGTATCAAACCGGTGCCTTTCTAACAAGGGATAAGCTAATTTATCATGAGCCCTGTTTCAGACACGTCCATCCAATTTTGTGTCGATCGGTTACACAGGTGACTTTCCAACAAACATCGTGGCCCAAAATTTTCCCCAAATTAAAAACGTGTAGAACTGCCAATGTGGTGAAAACATTTTTGTCCGGTAAACTCTATTGAACATTCTTGCCTGTTAAATGCTAATAACAGAACATTTTTCCCCATGCACAATTCAAATATTTACTTTTCTTTTAGTTTTCTCACCTTTTCCATCTGAATACTGGCCTTGTGAAGTAATCGTTGGACTGTAACCATTTTTTTCTCCCATTTTAGAATAATTTCTTTGAAGATGCCCTACGGTCCGTACAGGCCTTGTGTCCCTCCGCGGGTGTGCTATCCCGCTGCGCCGGCCTGCGGCCCCTACGGAGGCTTTAGGCCCGGCTACGGCTACGGCTACGGCCACGGCTACGGTTACGGCCACCACCACGGCTACGGGTACGGGCACGGATACGGCCACCACGGATACGGGCACGGATATGGCCACCACGTGTACAGCTATGGCCACAAAGGATGTTCGATTCAATAATGGCGTATGATCTTGAAATGTACTTGTTAACATATGTAACATGTATATTCTCATCTTAACAACAACACATCATACCAATTGGGAAGATTGGTTGTTACAATAAAAGCTTATTCTCAAAAGATGATGGATGTCATCATTGCCTAAGCCAAAATATGTTGTTGCATTGCTATTCCCAAGAACAGCAAAAATTTGAATGGTTCAATTAGACCTTGCTTATGTCGACATATCCCAAAGTGTCCAAAATGGGAGGAAACCCCAATAGATATTATTGAATCATAATTGACTTCATTTTGAACAAGATCCATTTTTCGTTCTTTCAAGGACAGAAATTATGCTCCTGGGTCAATCTGGTATTATATGTTGAGTAACGACTTGGATGCATATTTGCATCTCATAATGTCATCTCCACGAATGTTTTGCTTCACAGTAACAGCAATAATGGGCCCTGCGTCAATGTTTAAGTATCCAAACCTGTCAGATATGCAAAAATCAACAAGTAACCACTTCAATCAACATATTACTTCATTACCTCTCGCTGCGTTATTTACACCTGCTGTCATGATTATTTATCAAAAACAGCATTGCTCTTCCTAAGTCAGTTTGACCTGGGACTCTTCCAAATATAATTCCATAATATAATTCAAAAAGAAAAAAACAAATGAACCTCATTCAACCCTTGTGCAGTATTTTAACAATTTTTGGGGTCATTTTCTTCCACATCATTCTCGCAGTATTTTAGCAAAGGGATTTCTATTTGATGTGAAATGCCTTTATGTAAAGATCAAAGGATTGGACAAAATACCGCACAAGGGCTAAGCTTTAGTGTTATTAGCGCTTTTTTTTTTTTTTTTTGGGGGGGGGGGGTGACTGAACAGTAAGAAAAATAAACTTGTGAATATTTTTATGAGTGGCAACCTTCACTATCACTCACCTAAAGTCACTTATGACCTAATGAGGGCAAGCGCTTTCGTAGACGGATAGATAGTATGTTATCAGCCTATTTTTCTTTTTTCTTTTTTTTTTACCTCTATGTAACAAGGGAGGTCTGAATGAGGACCTTTGTTCAACCCCATGTGATTTTTATGAGTGTGACTCATCACGTAGCTGTTTTGGAATTTGTGCAATAGAGACAAAATGACTTGAGAAAATAATTTGTCTGTAATTCAAGAGCGAAACAAATGGATACAAAAATGTTGCAATTGTAATTTGCAAAAATGTGAATCAAAACAATCCTTTATGAAGCCATGTGTATTGATTAGCATGACAATCAGACACCTAGCAATGTGGTCTTGTGGGTTGCTAGGCAGCTACATAGTGGCCTAACAACCTTGTTACAGTTCAACAAGCCTTCTGAAAGCTGCAAATTCTTATAACAACCAGGAAGAGGTTTAAAGTAAGAACACGGATGTTAACCGGGCGTTCTAAAATTGAATTAGTGGCAAAAACATCCTTAAAATCCTTAAAGCATCCTTCAAAAAAAGTCAATGCAATCGATAGAGCGATGGATACAGAGAACAGTAACAATTAAAAAAAATATTGAATCACTTGTGAAAACGTTTGGTCAAATGGTCACCCGAGTGGACCCGATACTTGCACGCACACACACAGACACACACACGCAGGTTGCAGTGAGAGTGAAGTGGGGGGCGAGGCATATCAAGGAGTGGTTGCTCATAAAAAGAGCAATCAAAAAAGCAGGCGGCTGCATTTGCGACTGGACTCTCCCACGTGCAGTAAGTTGTTCTCTTTTTGCTATGTGATTTACTGACATTGTGCGAAGTCGGAACTTTTTTCTGTGTGTGTGCGTGCATGTTTGCGTCTGTGTGTTTTTTGTTTTTGTTTTTTAATTTGACTGTATCCCAGGAGCCTCGGTCGTTGAAAAATGTACGGCAACAACCAAGGTAAACAACCTGACCACACTGAAAACTGAGTATGTATGTATTTGGCAGTACTTCAAAATAGGTCACTTTAATTCACAAACAATTTCAACTGTAATATACCAGTATTAATGTATTTTAACCTGCAATTTAGCAGAAAAAAAATAGAATTTCTCTGACTTTCGAATGCGTCAGATTGACCCTTGGCATAACGGCAACGCTCACATGGATTTATCCATCTTTGTTTTGTGTTAAGGGAACCAATACCCTCAAGGCTACCCCAACCAGCCTGGGGGGTACCCACCATGCCCTCCTGGGGGATACCCTCAGTATCCACCAGGCGGCTGCCCTCCGCAGCCTTGCTGCCCACCTGGCTCTGGACAGGGACATGGACATGGACATGGACATGGACATGATCATGGACATGGTCACGGACATGGTCACGGACATGGACATGGACATGATCATGGCCACGGGCATGGACATGATCATGGGCATGGGCATGATCATGGGCATGGGCATGGGCATGGGCATGGGCATGGGCATGGACATGGTCATGGCGGTCCCTGTCATGGCAAGCACAAGCATAAGAAAGGCCACAAGCATGGCAAGTGCCACAAAAAACAGAAGGACTGTCATGGGGTAAGACCTGCTGCTTCATGCTGCGATTTCTGAAAATCTACTCACTAGTCTACATTCTTATATTGTCCATCTATATGTTCTTGATTTGTCTTTAGTCATCCAGCAGCTCCTGCAGCAGCGACTCCGACTAAACCAAATCAGGCGAGATGGGCAGCAGAAATGTCAAGCCGCCACCAAACATCTGATAACGAGGACGCGCATACAATTTGCTTCTTTGGTGCAGCACAAACAAAAACGAAAAAGCTTGCAGGTCAATGCTGACCAATTGAAAGAATTAAACAAGAGCCGCAAGCAGGCTTTGCTGCATTCCCTTGTGCCAATATACTGAGAATTCCTTGCATTCCACGCAAATGCTTGTCCTTTGTAACAAAACTGAACTTTACACCGTTCTAATGACTTGACAGATGAAAATAAAAGAAACCCATGGAGATCAGTGCTTGTTCCATCTAGTTGACTGACCTCACGTGTTAGCTATGGGAGAGTCTGACCTATGTCTATTTGCTCAAGCCGCACCTTATCCCAGCAGCATTTGTCATCTTGGAATCTCATATCTAATCCTGTTTTGATAGTTTGAACAAATCCGAGATAGCGGCATCGCACCTCTTATTTGGGATGGACCCCACCTTGCAATCTACTTCTTGACTGTAATCTAAATTTCTTTGCCATGGACTAAAAACATTTAACCAGCTTTAAGGCCAGGAAAAACAATATATTGTGACAGTTAGGTTGTATTTAAGCAGTGGTGTCAAACAAATTTTTATTTTGGGCCGCATTGTAGTGATAGTTTCTGTCAGAGGGCCGGAATGACTGTGAATATCAGAAGCTGGCAAAAACTGTTCAAAAGAGATTTGGAGAATAAGAAAATGTTTGTTTTTCTTCCCCCAAATTTTTAAAAGTTAAAGACAACTTGCAATTTTGATTTTTCAGTCAGAAACCTGAAGTCACATCAGCATTTCAAGGGCCACAAAAAGTGAGGTGGCGGGCCGGATTTGGCCCCCGGGCCTTGACTTTGACATCTGTGTATTTAAGGGTTATAATGACAAAGAAAACGACCTCATTCGGTTTGCCAAATGAGCAAAAGTATGTGAAAGTATGCGAGGCCAGATAAAATAAATGAATCCAAATATATATATATTTTTAAAAGTTACGGCAGAAAGATATGTTTTAGTACTTCTCGTAATAATAGGTTTTTACAGCATGTTTGGTACAAGAGATTCAATGGCAGCAGAAACGGTCCGAGTCTCATCCGGGTGCTTGTGACATCATGAAAACCCGGCCAATCCAGGAGAAGCTGTGACTTCTTTCAGGAAGTGGACTTGGAGGAGGCGCCGCGTCCGAAGAAAAACACACGCTAACAGCTAATCAGCTAATAGAATCAAAGTCATGTCGTTAATAATAGTTACGTCTAAACACAGGTATTTGTCTTATTTTCTTACAACGAGGTGTCTCGTTTGCTGCCTTTATGAAAGCATGTAAAAGTGGCACTCACACTGGGGTGTTAGTTTCTCGCCACTGTGATTAAAAAAAAATCACGTCGATCGATCAACATACTGTTGATAAATAACTTTTACACTAGGGTCATCCTCATGTTGTTGCTTTTTCCAGACTTCGAGCTATCTGCAGACTTCGTCGAATCCAAGGACACATGGTGAGGGGGCGATTGCTTTGGGGGTTTCAGCCGCTATAATAAAGGCGTCCTCGGTTTACGATATATGTTACGAACGACTTGCATTGCGTTGTTTTGCTCTGACGTCGCACGACACAGGAAGGTGCCCAATTCCATCGTTTTGCTGTGGCCTTGAAAAGTTTTTCTTGCAGAAGTTTGCTGCAATTTTGACTTAACGAAACTGTCACACCTGCAGGAACGAAAGTAAACAAAGGACATACGCTGCAGATTCCACTGTCTTACAATAACTATAGTCATTAAAAAATATTTTTAAAGGTATGAAAAATTGCTTCCTCTTGATTTCAGATGTCCAGTCACGTCGAGCCCGAGGTTCTCCTGGAGAAGGTGGGCCGTGCTGGTGTGATCACCATGAACAGACCCAAAGTGCTGAATGCCCTCAACTTACCCATGATACGAGCAATCTACCCTCAGCTCAAGGTATTGCACCCAAACATCCCTCCTAAATGGTCAACATCAATTTCACGGTGCGGTTTTAAAATGTTAAACTTGCTAGAAATGGGAGAGTGACAGTGACACGGAGCTTGTGATCATCAAAGGGGCAGGCGGAAAAGCCTTTTGTGCCGGCGGAGACGTCCGAGGTAAATCTTCTGCCCAGAGACATTTGGTTTCCCGTCGAATAATACTGTCACATTTTCCTTTCAGCAATCAGTGAAGCAGGGAAAGTTGATGATCCCCTCGCCAAGGTTTTTTTCCGTGAGGAATACATTCTGAACAACGCTATTGGTGAGCTTTGCAAACTTTTTTTGTACAGCGCTTTTATTCCCAGGTAATCCAGTGATGTATTTCACTCAAATATCTCGCAATCTTTCACATATTATTCGAAATCTTTCACCTTCTCACGCATTGGATTTTGCAGGAACATGCAAGAAACCATTTATTGCCTTCATAGATGGAATAACAATGGGAGGGGTGAGTGATATATATTTTTTTAAACAACGTTTTAAGATCTTACAATTACATTTTATTACACTTTAGGTTGTACTGTAGGGGAGTGGTTTTCAAATTGGGGTACGTGAAGGCACTTTGGGGTAGGGATGGACGAGTTCTGATACCAGTACCTTGTTTTGTATTTTTTTTTCTTTCTTTCCCAAATTGTGGCACACTGGTTATCATGTCCACCTCCCAGTTAAGGGACCCGAGTTGGAATCCAGCTGGCGCCGGTCTTCCTGTGTGAAGTTTGCTTGTTCTTCCCAAGCCTGTGTGGGTTCTCTCCGGGCACTCCGGCTTCCTCCCACACTCCAAAATCATGCATGGCAGGTGTTTTGGACACACTTAATGAAATACAAAATATACACAAAAAATCCTTGGGTGTGATTGGGTACGTAGATGGTTGTTCGTCTCTGTGTGCCCTGCTGGCAACCAGTTCAGGGTGTGTCCCCTCTAGGGCCCAAAGTCAACTGAGATGGACACCAGCAAAGATACTGATAGGAACTCTGTAGATCTTTTTTTTTCTTTTTTTTTATGCTACTCCACAGTTTGCCAATGGGGTTGAGGTTTTGGGGTCATCTAAACCGATAAGCGAAACATCATGCATTTTGAGACTGTCGTTAGTTAGCTCTATGAGATGCGATATATATTTTCACCAGTAGATGTCAGCAGAGGACAGTGTATTACCTGCTCCGGAGTGCACAGTGCCGCCTGATTGGGTGACGCAGCATTGTTGCCACCCTGCAGGAGTCAGATATAGCTTGAATTTAAATGATGACCTTAGTCTCCAACCTCCTCAGCCAAAATAACCAACGTGAATCATTAGCGAGCTTTGCTGCTGGGCTTCAACATGTTTGTCTGTTTCCCTTCACCTTCCCTCTTCTGTTTATTTCTTTGGGAAGCCAGAAAGGACCTGCTGCATGTTTTAGTCATCCAAAAATAAATGCAAGAATGAGGACAAGTCCTTCATAGCTGCACATGTATGCCACCTTTTAAACAGACTTGCCACATAGTAAAATGAACACGTCCATGATAGGTGGCAATAAAACTTCATTCTTCATTTTTGTGACTTCATTTGGAGCAGAATGGTTACCAAATGATTTTTGTCCTTCGCCACCCGCAGGGGGTGGGTCTTTCCGTCCACGGACGTTTTCGAGTGGCCACCGAGAAGACCATGTTCGCCATGCCCGAGACCGCAATCGGTAAGCTGCAACGTGGGCGCCAGCGCTCGGCACACGAGTGTGAGAGATCACCTACAGAAGAAAAAAAAAAATGATGACGTTAGTGCATAGCAGGACAGAAGTGCTGCAAATTGCCACTCCCAGCCCCTTATGTCCTTTGCTCGTAAATGGCATTACTTTTAACCGGATGGCTACCGCTCAGCCCACACAGGAATTAGAAATGCAGCTGACCACCGACATTATGGAATCACTTAGAGAGATAAACTGTGTATTTTTTTTCTGGGCAGATACTTTTTATTTGGAGTCAAAGAGACCAATAACTGATATTTGTAGCCAATATTTGTATTCCGTTAAAGGAAAAATATTGGTCTCAAAATTTGAAAAACAAAAATGATTCCTACTTCAACTTGACATTTCTCTAAAGTTGTTTACTGAACAGGGTTAGGAAGATTTATCTGTGAACATAAATCACATCGAACTTGCATCAGTGAAAAACTTTAACCTAGTCCTCAGTTTTGAAACTTCTGAGTGTCATACAACGGGTCATTTTGACCTTTAACAAATAAGGTAGCAGCAGGCTCGCCCACACGCAGCCACTAAATCGAAATTTAAAATCATTCATTGACTGCTCTATTTGTCTGTAATCATAATAACAACGCTGCCGTATTTGCCTGCACTCTGTTTGACCCGTTAATATTACCGCCACAACCCCGACAGATTTGTGCGTCATCCCTCACGCTTTACAATACAATTTGCGCTTTGAATGAGGTCATCTGTTCCGTAATCCCGCTGCCGTTGCGTTCAGCGACCCTCGGGTCACCCAAACTGTGAGCGGCGAAGCTTCGCTTCACATTTAGAAATGCTGAATTCAAATAATAACACCCTCTCCATTCATTTCTGGTTACAAGCTGATGCAACCTTGCGGAAATAAATCATCTTTTGCTTCTTTCTGTGAGAATAACACACTTTTTTTTTTCCACAGTGAAAAATGGCATTTGAGATGAACTCTTGCATTCCATTGCGACAGGTCTGTTTCCCGATGTGGGAGGCGGTTATTTCCTGCCGAGGCTTCAGGGGAAGTTGGGCCTGTTTCTGGCTTTGACGGGCTTCCGCCTCAGAGGGCGCGACGTACACAAAGCTGGAATTGCCACTCACTTTGTGGAGTCCAAGAAGGTACGCTCGCTGTCTGCAACGTGGCCTCAATAGACTGGATTTATTCAATATTATCCAAAATGGTTTTTGCAAGCACCCTGTTCTAAGCATAATGCTAATTAAACATCGCGTTCATCTAACAGCATCGTTTCCAAAGTTATTTTGGAGCATTTTCGGAAAATAAGAATAAAACGACAAATTTGAGTGGAATGTTGTGTACTGTAATGACTTGAGGTTTCACTATCTGTAACTCTCCAAACTTGTCATGTTTTTGTTCTCCCTTTCATAACAGATGTCGGACCTGGAGAAGGAGCTAGTGGACTTGCGCTCTCCCACTGCTGAGAATATCTCCACTGTTTTAGAGTCGTTCCAGAACCAGGTGAGGAGCCATGCGCCTTGGAGAAGGAGCTGTCCTCCTTTGGTGTTGATTATCCATTTAATGCTCCTCTCAGAGCAGCCAGGATTGTGACAAGCCTTTCATCCTGGAGAAGCATCTGTCTGATATTGACAGGTAGACACACAATCTTGCCTTCATTTTAATAACTTAATAATAAAATCATACCAATGCAGTGGCTCCCAACCTTTTTTTTTCCAATAGTGAAATAAAGGTTGTGAAATATTTTTCTAGCCTAGTCGCCCACAACCAGCACGATGCATTTTAGACAGAAAAAAAACAAAATGTTTTGCAAAGGAAACACGATAACACAATTTAGCAATAAGTTATTTAATATTCCAATTGATATGCTATTAATTTGAAAATAACTCCTACCCCCACGTGCATGTGAAATGCGCCCGCTATATAAATTGACGTTGTCGTCATTCCCGCAGGCTGTTCACCTCAACAAGTATGGAAGGCATCATGCAGAATCTGAAGGCCGATGGCTCAGAATTTGCTCGGAAGCAAACGGAGGTATGCGCCGTCTAAGAGTCGGATCAAAGAGACCAGTGGAAATACATTCTTGCTTTTACGTGCTTTGTTTTCCATCTTCTATCAGATTTTATTTAATGGGGTTCTAAACAGTTGAGCTTCTCGTTATGTTGTGAGTGTAATTGACCTTTTATGATAAAATGATACAATACTCTTTTTTTCGGGCGGTAGGGTGATTTTTTTTTTTTTTTGTATCAAAAGTACAAGTGGTATCAGTGGCTACTCAAGGGTCGAGTACTCTTGCTGGTATCGAACAAGCGTGCTATTGGCCGTTCATCCCACGGGGAAAATATTTGTCAGAGGGCCCGCTTAGCCTGGCAAGAGGGCGGGGAAAACCCGGTGGGCCGTCAGGCTTATAATACGCTCAATGGGTTTCCAAAAGTCACTTCTACTAATGAGTTTTCCAGTGATGGGCCCCTAAAATACGTAAATGCCCACCAGGACACACACAATTTCAACAAATGGTCCAAATAGGCAATGAATTTGTCAGATGAAGAAGAATGAAAACCACGTGATGTTTCGATGCACTTTAGTGCAGTCGCTCGGTGGCTGAGCCCGTTCCGGGGGGGCATCCAGGGATTGTCATGTTTGCCGCTCCCGCTTCCTCTGCCATGTGGTAAACATCTGTTAGCAACCCTCGAACAGTGCCAGCCCATTTGAGTGTATTAGTAATTAGCAGTTACCACAGTTAAGCACTTAATGGGGTTAGCGTTGGTTTTTGTGCCTCCTGGGTCGCATCTCAATCCTTCGTGGGCCTTCCAGGGATGGGCAAAGTAGCTTCCCCTCAAACTCATTTGCCTAATTCTGTTTTCCACACTCATTTCCTTTTGCAGTGTCCAATGAGGTCAGACCGAGGGGGATTATAAAAAAAAAAAAAAAACAAGATTATAGACCCCTCCCCCCATACACCTCTGTTTGTTGCTTATGTCGTCATCTCATCACGCTCAGGATTAATAATACAAAAGCACTTTGCTAAACCCTCCTGTTATGTAGCGTGTCAAATTGACCTGTTTTAGTTTGAAAAAATAAATTAGGAAATAAAATGCAATCATATGATAGGGAAATAAGCACTAAATATTGATTGAAATGGTTAAGTAATAAACTACCGCTTGAATTTAGGAGGTAAGAGGCTATAATTGTAATAAGCCACAAGCATCGGAAATTCACTAATGGCCAATCAAATGCTCCGAAATGCTCCGTTTTTTTTCTTTTGAGACGTCTCATCACGATAGACATCCAATCTACTCTGTGACGTCTAGCAGGAAGTAATGTTGGTCAAGCGCTCACCAAGCTTGTCTTGTCCTCTCACAGACATTGTCCAAGATGTCTCCCACATCCCTGAAAATGGCCTACAAACAGCTGCAGCTCGGTGCTACTCTCAGCCTGCAAGACGTCTTGGTCATGGAGTATCGTTTGACTCAGGCCTGCATGGTAAGAAACAGCCACAAATGACACGTAGCCAATAACATTTGTAAATTTCAATAAAATAAGCATTGGCGATTGGGAATCTTTTTTTTCAGGAACTTTGATGCACTTCTTTCTTCAGTTTTAGCCTATTGCGTAACCTGAATAAACATTGTAAAAAGTTAACACTTGTTGAACGTTGATCTATATTGCTTTTTTTCTTGTGTTTAATGTTAAAAAGGCTACAGTTTTAGGTATACTTAGATCATTTTTATAGATATTAATCTTATTTAAAGTCAACACAGCGTGTGAGGGGAGTGCAAAAGGATTTCTATTTTTTGCAAAATAGAGTATTGTTGAAAAGCACTGCATTAGTGTAACACGTGGGTTGCTTTGCAGCGGGGCTCTGACTTCTACGAGGGTGTTCGAGCTGGTAAGTTAGACGCCGTGTCCGCGTGTCTCCAAATGTTGCGCAACTCTTATTTGTGTGTGTGTGCGTTACCAGTTCTGGTTGATAAGGACCAGAATCCTAAATGGAAGCCAGCCACCCTTGAGGAGGTTACCGATTCCAGTATCGATCAATGCTTCGCCTCACTTGGAGACAAGGATCTGTCTTTGTGATGTCACCTGATCTTTTTCAACCACTGGCACGTAACTTGACATCAGGTAATCAAGGAAGGACTCCCGTGAAACGCATCATGATGCGCCGAGTGTGGAAATCATGAAGGTCTTTGATGATAGATAGCTTGCTAAGGGCGACGGGAATGGTCGTCTCTCAACCCAGAGGTTGGGGGTTCGATCCCCCGACCATCGGCGGGTCCTTGAGCAAGACGCAGAACCATTGCTGATACTGCATTATCGGTAAATCACGGCAAACGTTTGAATAGGTTTAATTCAAACCTATTAATTCATTAGTAGGTTTAACTAATAGGCCCGGCATCGATATCATGTTGGAAAACATCTTTGATAAGCCACTTGAGGCCTTGATTGCAGTGATTGTCAACCTTTCAATTTCACTGTCAATGATGCACCCCTCAGCCAAGTACCCCTTAACCATTGGAAAAGTGTCCCATCTGTGTGTGATATAATAAACTTTGAATCAGTATCAAACTACAAACAAACTGCAAAATGAAATAAAAGACATACAAGATTTGCCAAGGAGTCACTATAATAACTCAATCGAGCAATAAGTTGACGCGTGTTCCATTTGATTTGCTCTTAATTTGAAAATGAACATGCTTTGCTGATATCTGCTGAAATCCTGTTGAAGTGTCTCTGAAGAGCCTTGACGTACCCCCATACCCAAATGCCTTATTGCATTTCTGCGGCTTCACTGATGCGCTAGCACTCAGCGTTTGCGTCAGCCGCGTGCTCGCATGTCCTTCTATGGACAACATGTCTCCGATGATTTAGTGGCGTCCATGCATTGTGTTCCCATTAACTAAACAAAGTGCAGTCCAACTTCATCTCGTTATGAATTTGGTCCCGTCGGCTGTTAATACAAACTGCTAACAGATTGTGCATGAGAGTTATTGTTTTGACTCCTTATGTGCACTGCGGGGAAGTAGTGGTAGTTTTTCAGCTGGGCTAGAAGTCAAATTGATGAATTTGTCATTTTCAAAATGTGATGTGAAAATGAACTAAATCGGGAAATCTGTTTTTCAAATGTAACAATGCAGGACGCGTGCTTTACAAGTGTTATGAAAAATTAGTATTCGGCAAACGTTAGCATAACATGTTGTTTTTCCGTAACCGTAAAAATCCGTAAAGTTATGCATAAGCTCTCAATGTTAAAATACTTTAAAATTGATTTCAAATCAGTATACGATCTGGTTGTCTGACTATTTTCCAACTGATTTATTTTTTAATAAATTATTCTATTTAGTTAATGCTTGTTTGGTTTATTACTTCTTTAGAATCCTTTTCAGAATCAATTACAATTATAATCATCCAGAATGATCGGCAAAAATAGAGATGTTATCTTTTGGCCATATTTCCCAGCTCTACCCGAAGGATATGTTTATACAATTAAATAACCAACATTACCCATAAGTGGCTAGATGTAACATAAGTGCTTAGTACGAAATATAAATGATAATAAGAGAAAATCAAGATTGCTATGCACATTGTCACTATTCCTGAGAACAGGCTACAAAAAGCTTTTCAAATGAACATTGAGTCTGAATCGCTTTTTATAGGTGCGGATGGCACTAAGCATGTGAAAACGGTTGAATGGCCCAAAGTAGTGCTCATAAATGCCGCATTTTATAACTTGAGAGTAGCCCACTTCCTGCTTCACACAGACTTTGTTTGAATCGCTTTTACAGCCGCCTTAACAATCTTCATCGTCAAATAAGCTGCCCAGCTATTACGTAAGGTCCTAATCTTTACACTTGATTTGTGTTAGGCAACGTTCAAAGAGCAATTGCCATCTGTAAACACACACACACGCACGCACGCAAGCAGACTTAAAAATCGCGCCCAGACATGCTGAGGAGACACATCATTATTGGATTTTCCACATAAGAATATGACGCAATGAAATAATGTTCTGGGAGGAAAAAGCTAACAGACGTTAAGAAATTACAAGAAAAAAAATAAAAGGGAAAAAATCGTGTTAAAATGGACTCTTCAATGTTATTTCTTAATCAAACGGACTTTATGTTTAAACTGGAGATAAAATACAGGGCAATACAACAATGAAACCTCTGCTATTTATTCTCTTTTTTTTTTTTTTTAAATAACCGAAAACAAATCTTTGTAAATTGTGTTAATAATTTAAGGTACGGCAAGTAATTGAACCTCATAAACATCAAGCTAACAAGATAAAGTCAAATTGAGCCCTGCTGCCAAACAAACCACATCCGCTTAAAGGGACACTGTAAGATTTAGACATTTTGAACAGCAGGAGGCGCTGCAGGTGCTGCATTTACCATTGGCCGTAGCAACAAACATGGCCGCCTCCGGAGAAATGCCACACCCCATGTAATATAAAAAACTAGACCTCTGATTATATTTAAAACATTTATTTAATACATTTAAAACAGACTATTAATTATCATCGGTTACAAATTTGCCCAAATCAAATTTCGGTGTTCGAAAACGAGAAAAAAAAAACGATCTCGAGCACACATTGGTATTTTCATTGGAACTTTTTCTTCTTTTTTTACTCGATCACATACCTTAAGTTATTTATGTGACAATATTAAAAAAATGTGTTCCAAGAATTTTGTTTATCCCTCAAAAGTATGACCTAGCTAATAATGCTATGCGGCGGACAGTATATTACGTAATATAGTGATTATTATTATTGAGCCGTTTGGTGTGCCAAATAAAACAGATAGGAAGATGAAGAAGTAAACATCAAAGTACAAGAGTTCATCTTGGACGTGGACACAAACATTGTGCGGGTGTGTGCGGGTGCATGCGTGCGTGCGGGTGTGTGCGTACAGCGCAGCCGTCGTGCTGGCTCACTGCCGTTGAGTCGCACGGGAAAAAAAGCTCATAAACGAGTTCATAAAGATGCTCAAGCTTGTCATTTTGCAAGTAGTAAAAATGAAATAATAGTATGACTCAGTATTACTTTAGGGCAGTGGTTCGCCACATTTTTATCAGGCACAAACGCCCCTGTGAAATATATTTTCAGTCAACCAATTTTTACCCCCAAGCAGCAATTAAAAAAATATTTGGATGCAAAAAAATGGTGCCACTCATGTCAAGTTTGGCAGTATTTTTGTAGGGGTCTCTGGAGGTGTTTTTTGCATCATCAGTTTTGCCTGGCTCATTGGCCAAAAATATTGTCACTAATGACAATACCAATTAGTGACAAGTTAAAATAAAGGTGTACAACACAATTTACTGTAGCTATACATTGCTTAAATTTTCCAAATCATTTGCTCTCAATTTGAAAGGGAAACTACCGTTCCTGTCATTAAAAAAAGTTGATTCAAATTTGCTGATACGTGCAGGAACGCTGTTAAAATTTCTCTCTGAAATGCGTACCTTACCCCCATTTGAGAACCACTGTCCCAATTGGAGTCCAAATAGTGTCATAAAAAGACTTCAAATTGTGGATGTAAACTTTGAACTTTCCAGCAAGCTTCCCTGCAGCAAAACAAACATCCGCTTAAGGAGACGTGCCGAGTAGACGTTAATCTTTAGTGTGTTAGCAATATGTTTGGGATTACTCAGACGGCACAGATTAGCACACGGGTTCCGCTCATCTTGTGTGCTGGGGGGGGGGGGGGGGGGGGGGGGCTGTCAACTCCAAGGTGGCAAGATCCAAAACTGCTGTTGATCCTCGTTCCATCCTTCCTTTCCTTTCCTTTCCTTCAAGTCAAACCCAAAGATTTAGCAACTATCGGTGGGATCAATGCTTTTGCGCAAAAGCTTTAAAACTCACATTATTTTGCTGGTCAAATCGCGTCGTTTAAAATTCTGATAACACGGTTTGGTTTTGGTTTTGACATGTCAACGCAAGGTAAATTTATTTCCGAATCCTCGAATCACAAAAGTCTCAAAGGGCTTCACAAATGAAAGAATCACACTGATTGTTTCTACGTCGTCTGGCAGGCGCTCGAAAAATGCAGACTCTTCACCCAGCCTTGAGGTCAAGTCATGAGCCCAGAAACTCTGTTTGATGGCAGTACTAGTTATTATGTATTGGCAATCTTTACAGACACCCAACCGGTTATATCCAAGAAAGAGAATTTTTTTAAAGGGCCAAAACTCCCACTAAATAGTCATGGCCCATAACACATATTCGGAGCCCATGTTCCCTAATTTGACAGAAGTTAAATAAAAATCCCCTTATAGGTCTCCATTAAATAATTTTTCTAAAAAAAATCCAAATAACTGAGGTTTTAAACTTTTGCATGCCATATCTTTGGTTTTCATTTCTAACTAAAGCAAAAGGTGTTGCAAATTTCCACGGTTAGCAGCATTTCTTATGAAGCGAATTAAAAACTGAAATAAATACATGAATCCATTTGATTAACACAGATTTAAATCAATCTTTTATTGGCCATCATATTTTTTAAAAACAAACAAAACAAAAAAACTCCCACTATGAGTCAACATGCCAAATATCGGCACTGATAATCCAAACCATTATCCAGTTAAATTTCCATAAATGTGTTTTTTTTTTTTTTTTGTATTTGTGTGTGTGTGTGTTGTGGGAATGATACAGAGCCTTGGGGGAGGCCATTAAGGCAAACAGGAAAACCACACAGCAGAAAAAAAAAAACTGAAGGGCAGCTGCGGCTAGTAAGTGCCAACACAGAGTGTTAAGGAGGACAAATGAGGACGTGGGCCCTTCAGCTTTGATGCGCATAATCCAAAAATATGCGTGGGATTGGTTTCGGGGTCCAGTTTCTAGAATCGGTCCACGTGTCATCTAATCCCGAAAGTAGGTCAGAAACCAAATGGCTTGCAATTCACATGAAAACCGTCACATGACTACTTCCTGGTTCACAGAGGACGATGGAAGACGTCGACTGAGTCCAAGTCCAGTCCAAATCCAGAAGGTCGAGTCCATGTTTAAAACCAGGTTCGGATGAGATAGAAACCTTAAGACTGAAAACGTCTATTTTCACGCCCACAGAAATTTCTGCAGGCTGCTTCGTCTTTTTTTTTTTTTTTTTTTATCAAGGTCAGTCCTTGATGGTTGGCAAAATTTAGCTTTCACAGTCGGGTTAACCAATGAGAAGGCTGTTTTGACCATCTGAAAAACTTTACAAGAGTCCTTTGAATGAAGAAGTTCATTTTCGGGGCAGACTCGAGTCAACAAAAATATTTGCGGAGTCCGATGGCAAAGTCCGACTCAAATGCCAAGGAGTCTGAGTCCAGTCCAAGATGAGCAAAAAAAAAAGGGCCTAGACCAGGTACGGACTTGGATTTTACAACCTCATGTGAGAAGTCTGACGGCAAAGTCCGAGGCAAGGCCGAGTCAGATTCCAAGGAGTCTGAGTCTAGTCCAAGATGACCAACAAAAACATGTCAGGAGTCCAAGTGGCAAATCCAGGTCCAGGAAGTAAAAACCCTTCCACAGTTTGACTTGAACTGCAAATGTTCCTCCTCGGCCAGCTCATTTTCCTGCCAGTTGAGTCCAGGCACTTGCGGCTAAAGACAAACTGCGGCAGGGTTTTTATTTTCTCAACCCGGATTCGCCACCTGTGGCAGACGTGCTAATCCCCGTTGACTATTGTGCGGCGAAAATTGTAACGGACTCTTTATGGCACCGCCTCGCGGCCGGATGGATCAGCGGGTAACAGCGCTAACTTCGTTGTTTCCCTTGGGCAAGATCTTTTCACTGCGCCTACACTGATCTCTTGGTCTCGGGAACATTTGGTTTTTCGCGGTCACGGCGCGTCACATTCGATGTACGGGATGTCGCCGTAGCGCCGGTCCACCTCCGCCCACTGCTGCACGGCCCTGGCCATGATCTCCTCGGAG
Organism: Hippichthys cyanospilos; assembly: GCF_059441005.1. NCBI lineage: Eukaryota > Metazoa > Chordata > Actinopteri > Syngnathiformes > Syngnathidae > Hippichthys > Hippichthys cyanospilos. The sequence goes on along the minus strand of NC_142373.1, from coordinate 13,852,956 downwards.
AGTTTCTGGGCGTACTCCAGGAGCGCGGGGTCGGCCCGAACGGAAGCGTCCTCCGAGCCCACCAAGTAGGCCTTCTCGCCCCGCTTCCTTGCGGCTTCACTGTCGGCGCGGGAAGCGCTCCTTTTGGATTTAACGCACCCCATATTCTGGAGGATGTGGCATGGATGGACTGCAAGGGACCGGTGCCAGGCCCAGAGTCCGCATGTGGAGGTTTCAGACTACCCAGAAGACGGCTCTAGAGGCGCCCATCTCTGGTCTAGATGGTCCGGATTCTCTGGTGCTGAAAGCTGGGACCTGGAGAGAAAAGAAGATTGGTGATTTGCGGTGCATTTGGAAATTATTATCGCGTGACTTCTGGTCCTCCTTTTGTTGGTCATCAGACTTATTCCGAGGTGGATTTAAGTTCGAGTACGTTCGAATCTACTTGCAAATACATTTGAATGAACTTGCGATGCAAAAAATGATGTTTTTTCCATAATGCCAAGGGGTATTAATCATAATTTCATATTAAAAAGTTGCATTCAAACATACTTGCCAATCCGTTCAGCACTTGTACTCTTCCCTGCACATTTGCAAGCTTTTCTCAAATGTCAAAGTTTTGTCTCAAAGGTCAAAGGTTAAGCAAATAAACATTGCTTCATAGTATGGCTGTATTTTCTACGTCCGTGAGGCATTTTTTCCCGATAATATGGGCACAACGGTAAAAAAAAAAAGTGCTGTTTTCAGTATTTATTTAACAAGCGTACTGCCACACACTCAAGAATGTTTGCAAATAATTTTGAAAGTATTAGCAAGTCAAATGAGTTTGCAAGTCATAAATGTTTCCTCCACATTGGTCGCTCCGGCCTTCCGCGGCAGTGAAAGCATGCATCATGCTATTTTTCATTGGCGGAGGCGGCACTTCGTCAGCACGCTGCCATCTCGTTGATTCGGTGTGGCATACGTTGAAGAGCAATGAACGGTGACAAGTCCGCGGCCCCTGTGCCGGCGGCTGCAAGCCCGGGGGGGTTGTGAGCTTGTGGGGAGGGGGTGTCACTCTGAAAGCCACCGGCCTCAGCGCTGCCAGTGTTTTACGACTTTCTGTCCTTTTGGCCTATTTAGAAGGCACGGCACGCCGTATCCCTCCCCATCTGCTCATCTGACTGAGTGTAGAAGCCCCCATTCAGCCACCAAGGGTAAACGCCACCATTGTATCAGCTTGCTCTTTCCATTGGCCTTTTTCTGTTCTTTTATACAAATAGCAACTTTCGTGATGAATTCATGTTAGTCGGTTGCAGATACAATTAGGCGTATTCAGTGATGTCCTACTTTATGGAATTATATTGGACAAAAGAGTTTGAGCGAGCAAGGATTGATTTTGAGAACAGAAAAATATATTGAGACAGCAATGATAAGAGTTTGAGGCAGCAACAATGGAGCTTGAGCTCAGAAAAACTTTTCGCCCGCTCCAAATCTCTCATTCCTCGCTCACGATAGCCCTCCCTCCCTTGCGTTACAGTGCTGTAACAAACGAGACATATTTTATTGTTAAAGTAGGCTAAATTTAACAGTTTTTATATTTTGAAACAATATCATTCACACTTTTACAAATTTAGAAAAGAAAAGCATAACACTTTTGGGTCAGGAAGGGTGTCAGTATACAGGCCCGCTAAAAAAAATTGAAATTGTAAATGCTTGAGCCCCCCCCCCCCCCAAAAAAAAAAAAAAAAAAAAACGACTATGCTCGTTGTGTTTAAACTGCATACAGATAATGTTACTGTGCCTTATATTAAATATACTTTGGAGTGGTGTATTTATCCTGTATTTTCATACTGGTCCTGATGATAGTACTTGGAGCGCTCTAAGTATTTTTTAAAAGTGTTACTTGATGTAATAAGTTCGAATAGCACAGGTCGATACTTCTCATGTGAAATTTTGACTTAACATAATAAAAAGGTATACGATGATGGTTCGCAAGAAAAATTCTAGCCTCACGACCGTCCCAACGAACAACGTTTCTAGATAACGAACCGCTCGACTTATTAATTTGATTTGAGTGGTACTACGGTTTTCCGACTTACGTGCATGGGAACGGAGCTCCGTCGCAGCGCGAAAATAACGACCCCCCCCCCCCTCCTTTATCGTTTTGAATACAAGACAGATGTTTACCTCAACCTCTGCATGGTTCAGCGTCCAGCATGTGAGCGAGGAAGACATGACATACTTTGAAAGGCGTGTGACGTCATCCCGGTCTGCTCGCTGTCCGACGTCGGTCAAGTTGACTTGTGCAAATAAGCATCAACAATCCTCCTTATATGCGAGCCCCGGGAGGAAGTCGCGAGAGGAACGAAGAATTCGCGCTGGTGCCGCTTCGAGTCGTCTCTCGACGTTGATCGTCCTCATCCTCACTGAGCTCAGCCCAGCAGACGACGTGCGCGTGAGCGCGCGCCGACAAGATAACAATTAAGTGATGCAGCCGCGCCCTCTAGTGGGATTTTTAGGAAGTGCGGCGCAATGTTATTCGGCGCCTGTTGCACTTGCACGACTGAGAATGTTCACTAGGTGGCAGTGTTGTCATGAAATGCATTTCCCTCATTTGTGATTTTCAAATAGTTGATATAAAACGTTAATTTGAGAGAGCAATTCAGTGCGATAGATGTGTGATTCAAAGTATTTGTGCGCTCATGTGTGAGAGGCATTATGCTTTTCAGTGTGTGTATGTGAAAAAAAGAGTGCTTGTGTAAGCAAAATTATGTGAACGTTTCACTTCAAATTTAATTTGCTTTCAACCAATGAGAACTGCTTGTTTGTAAACACATAGGTACGCATATATTTATTTTTCAAAAATAGACAGAAAATGGATAGTAAATATAAGCAGTCTTTCTCCCAGTGTTCATAATTTGACCCCTTACAGTAATATTAAATGAACCATTTTCTAAAGGAATATAACCCCAGGTTTTGTTTTGGTGAACACGTAGTCACAGTACACACATATTTTAATGTTCTTCGCATAATGCAAACCACTGAATGAGGAGAGCATTTTTGATGCCCCCCCCCAAAAAAAAACCCTGCCTTCATTATATTTCTATATTGTTGAAAATAAGCGTTCAAGATGATGGATGAATGGACGGGCGGACAGACAGACATCGTTATCGTTTGTTATTGGTTCGCAGTCAATGGTAAATGACGTTTGTTTTCATCCATTATGCGCGTGGTTCCCCGAAAACAGACGCGTGGGCACCAAATCAACAGGTTTGCTTCAGCTAGTTGCGCAATCGCTGCGCGAGAAGTTAGTCTATCCACATTCTGCCCGTGAAACTTACCCCCCTCCCCCGATTCCCCCATCCCGTTATGAGTTGACAGAGGGAGGAAAAAAAATTGTGATGGTTCAAGGTCATTGTTGGCCTGCCCAGCCAATCATCGTTTTGGACGCCACTATAAAAAAAAAAAAAAAGCCCGTGAGTATAAAAAAGGTGCACGCTAATCAAGCGTTGCCAATCAGTGTTTGGATCTGCATCACAAAACAAGCGCACTCTCTGTGATCTTTTTGTTTTTCATTTTTTCTTTCTTTTTGGGTGCACAATGCGTTTTTCCCACGCCGGCTTGACTTTGCTGACGCTTCTGGCCGCGGCGTGCCTGTGCGAGCAGACGCAGCCGCAGCCGCAGCCGCAGCCTCAGCAGCAGCCGCAGCCGCAGTCGGCCTCCGCCTCCGCCGGACCGGACGAGCAGTTGGAGCCGTGCGCCACCTGCGACCTGCGCCAGCACATCAAAAGCATGCGCCTGAACGCCATCAAGTCGCAGATCCTAAGCAAGCTGCGCATGAAGGAGGCGCCCAACATCAGCCGCGATGTGGTCAAGCAGCTCCTGCCCCGGGCGCCCCCGCTGCAGCAGCTGCTCGACCAGTACGACGTCCTGGGCGACGACAACCGAGACCTGGTCGCGGGCGACGACGACGACGACGAGCACGCCGTCACCGAGACCATCATGATGATGGCCACCGAACGTGAGTCCGCTCACTTTATGCTCGTGACTTACACTGTCTCCGTTAACTATGGCGAGCTGTCTTATACTTTCCGAGCGTCTTTTGACGATCCAGAATGAACTTTGTTAGATATCAGCAACGCCTTTGCGCCTGCATGGCTTCACCTGACCGGTTCTTTAATCGTAGGAAGAAAAAAAAAAAAAAACTTCCCTCATTCGACTGTTGCCAGGAAAATTAGACAGTGGGTAGCTGCAGATCAGTATGTTAATTCATCACTTAATCTGTAATACATAATCGGTACGTGCATAAATAGACCTCAATTTGAACCCTTTTGCAGTATTTTGACCATTTCTGGCTCATTTTCTTCCACGTCATTCTTGCAGTATTTTAGATATGGGAAGACACACTCCTTGTATGTTAGAATCTGACATGTTGTCACCATCTGAGTGAAATCTCATTGCGTTCCCTTTGATATGAAATGCATGTTATGTCCGATTGAATTTGAATGCACCTCATGATTCATGCACACTGTGAGATGGCAAAATTCTCATTAGCGGCCGCAAAGCTGGTGCCATAATCAACAATAACTGCTTAATTAACTTGACTAAGTTTAATTTAACATTTTTTTGTTCATTGGCTTGCCCAATTGACTGAAGGAGTCGAATGAGTATCTCAAAGTGCAGGGTACTAAATCTGCTTATGTAAAGTTCTGGTATGTTGTAAAAATCTAAACCACTTAAAACACAGCAAAATCATTTGTGTCCACTGTAGTGGACATTTGTTTTTGGTCTTTATCGTTGGACTCGTTGGCTCGACAAAATGGATACAACAGTGAACACAAATCAATAGGCTGATTCATAAGGAGGATATATTACAAATATATGGTATAGCAATTTTAATTTGAGAAAATTAACAAGCTATTTTCAACACTTTTACACAGGTCAGTAATTCGTAATAAATTAAAAAAATATTTTGTACTATGCACATCTGTAAACTGACCGATAAATGTGACTTTTGAGTTTTTGACTCCACGCCAGTGAAATGTAGAAAAAAACCTACAGTTGATGATATCCTCACTTTATTATTTAGCTGGTCATACTTCTTCTAGGTACAGATATTAAAAAATAAATCCTGTGCAATATTTTTAAATTTATTGACAAAAATCCCATGCAAATTGTTGCAAAGTACAGTACAAGGCTTGTGCACCCATCATTCATCCATCCGCCCATGTGAATGCTTGCTTAAATGCAACAATTACGTAGTCATTGCCCTTAATACACTTTTATTTTGAAATGGGCCTCCATAACTTTGGTTGCTACCAATTAGCGTTACTTTTCCATGTGTGTCCGTTTTTATTGCTGTCACATCACATTTCTGTCAACATCAACACAGCGTCATTAGAAATCATGTTCAAACTGATTAAGGATGCGAATGACACTGTCATTGTATGATACTGCTCAAGTCTCCAGCATTAGCGATAGCCGCTAACAACGTGTTGCATTCAAATGCAGTCGAACGTTTGAAACTCAAACGGCATTAAACAACTGCAATTTTTTCAAACGGGCTTTTTATCAATCTCTAAAAGCGTAAAAAAAATGATAGGAGTAATATTACTTTGAAGTTTTACTCATAACAATAAACGGTCCAAATATTCTTATATAATCCGGCCATCTTTTTGTTTGTTTTGTTTTGCTTTCAGCGGATCCAGCGGTGCAGAGCAACGGCTCGCCCAAATGTTGCCTGTTCTCGCCGACGCCCAAGTTCCAGGCCGGCCGCGTGGTGCGGGCGCAGCTGTGGGTGCGCCTGCGGGCGGCCCAAGAGCCCACGGCCGTCTTCCTGCAGATCTCCCGCCTGACGCCGGACGGCAGGCAGGCGCGCGTGCGCTCCCTCAAGCTGGACGTGAAGGCCGGCGCCGCGTCCTGGCAGAGCATCGACGTCAAGCAGGTGCTGAGCGTGTGGCTGCGCCAGCCCGACACCAACTGGGGCATCCTCATCAACGCCTACGACGATGCCGGCAATGACTTGGCCGTTACCTCCGCTCAGCCGGGCGAAGAAGGACTGGTGAGATGCGCTCCACAGACTTTTTCAAAAACTCGTTTCCGGTACCGTAAGCGCCTTGGTCCAAATCACTGATTGGCCAGACCCAACGCCAGCTAAGTTTTGCGAACGACCTATTTCCAGTGTTTACGATATGGGTACAGGCAAATGGGAGGGGACCGGAGGTGGGCAGTTGGTCGTTACTCCGTGACGGACATGTGTCGTTTTCAAAATGGTGGACTGTGGCGGAACAGGAGATATCGTCCGTCATTTGAATCGGTCATCGTAATGGACGCCACCTGTTGGTTACAATTTGTCACCAAATCCAGATAAAAGCTTCATACTGTACATGCACCCAGGTACAACTGACTGAGTGCTGGAGTATTAGTATGTAATCAAATGTGTCCTTAATGGCTTGCCGTCAGCAACACCGGGATGGCAATGTTGCATTTCACAGTTCTGGTTGGTGATGGGTGTGGGGAAGGGTGTTGTTGCAATCTAGTCCTGAGGCAAAACACACTTGACATTGAGGTGTGTGATTAGTTTATTTTGTCTGATGTTCATCTACCTAATTTGGATGATTGAAATGAAGACTGTTTAATGGTGTTTTTCATTTTAAAATTGACATGCTGATTCCAAGGGCAGGAGAGGATTTTACCTGGGTTTCTGCCCGTATAAGCAAATTCAATTTATGCTTTTTAACGGCGTGACAGCAAGGGGTCATTTTTCCTTTCAAATTAACAACAAATTAATTGGCAAATGAAGCATAAGACTTATTCAAAGTAAAATCGGCACCTGAACTTTACATGAGATTTTAACCGGGTTTCTGCGCGTATCAGCTAATATGAGGCCATGACGGCAACAGTACAGTTTTTATTTTAAAATTAAGAGTAAATGAATTGGAAAATGAAGCAAAACCTTGTATGCCTTTATTTCGTGCCCCAAGCGATACTATACTATGTACACATGTAGTTCCAGATGTAGTTCCCAAGTTTAATAGATAAATCGAGGAGATTCCGATTTTACTCATCACCAAGCGGCCGCGGTTACGCTAGCCAGCGCTCGCTACGGACGCGTTATCTTCATGACGTCATTCTCTCGTTGCCTTTTGTGCGGCGGCGGCGGCAGCAACCGTTCATGGAGGTGAAGCTGAGCGAGGGCCCGCGGCGCGCCCGCAGGGACTCGGGCCTGGACTGCGACGAGAACTCGCCCGAGTCTCGCTGCTGCCGCTACCCGCTGACGGTGGACTTTGAGGACTTCGGCTGGGACTGGATCATCGCGCCCAAGCGCTACAAGGCCAACTACTGCTCGGGCGAGTGCGAGTACATGCATCTGCAGAAGTACCCGCACACCCACTTGGTCAACAAGGCCAACCCCCGGGGGAACGCCGGCCCCTGCTGCACCCCCACCAAGATGTCGCCCATCAACATGCTCTACTTCAACCGCAAGGAGCAGATCATCTACGGCAAGATCCCGTCCATGGTGGTGGACCGCTGCGGCTGCTCCTGAAGCCACCCCCCCTCCCCCGCCCGCCCCTGTCACAGGAGAAGAGGGAGCTGTTGAAGGAGGGGCCTCCGCCCTGCAGACTTTTCTGCCCCAAAACACCAATTCCGGTATTTGTCCCGTTTTGCAGCCGAGGCGCCGATAAGCCCAAAGCGCTCACGCGCCCTCCGCTGGCTTCCTCCAGCTCCTCCAGGAGTGAGAGGCGGCCTTCGCCGTAGACATTAAGTCTTTTGCAACCTTGACCGAGCGGAGGTTTCGCGCCGCACCGTCGCGCAAAATCGCACTCGCAAAACAAAACATGCAATTGCATCTTTGAACTCTTTGGCCGTTAATGGCAGAAAATGAGTGCAAAAAGAAATGCCCTGCGCATGCTCCACAACCAATTCACAACCCAGACTAAACTTAACTCCTCCTTAACATACAAAGATTGTTTGTCAGTCCAGATGGATCACTTTCATGTACAATGACCCCATGTGGATTCTTTTTTAATTTTATTTTTTTAGAAATGGACTCTCGCTGCTCTGTCCATTTTGATGAGAGCCTCTATCCACTGTACTTCCTTTATACCAATTACATTTTTCCTATTAGCCAGGGCTTTGTTGCATTTTAAAGCTCCCAAAAGAACTTACCAGTAACCAGCAGAGATTTTTGGCATAGTTTAGCTTTTTTTTCATCTCAATCATCTGTGAAGAAAAATCAAGCACATTTCCCAAAGTTTAATGAACACAGGAATTATCACTGGCATCAGCGGAATCTTTCTACCTTCAAAATCTTCACTTATCACGTCAATATCATAGCCTTTTGACAATATCAACATGAATATTTTTCAGGATGAAGTGTTTTAAAAGTTACGAGGACAAGGTCTTTGGAAAGTTACAGGCCAAAAAACAAAATCTGTCAGTTTTTCAGCAACATTTCAACAGGGGGAAAAAGGTAAATTTGTGAAAACTGGATTAATAATTAATTAGGGGGACTTGGGAAATGAAAGATTGAATTGTCAAAGTAGGATAAACATTTTGAACTTGTTTAAATTTTTAACCGTATTTAAATGTATGTAGATGCTACATACTTGTATGCTAAATGCTAAAAATATAGCATTTTTTTCATAATGCTACAGGGTATTGATTTGCACATGCACATAACCTGTGGCATTTTGGGAAAAAAAACGCCAAAGCAACATCAAAATAAAACCATAACAAATGTTTCACTTAGTTTCGTATTGGTATAATGACGGCCAAATTGCTGAAAAAAAACATACTTTTTTTTTTTTTTTTTACAAGTCAGTGTGGCATGGGTAAAAACAATAGTTTTATGATTTAGTTATACAAATACTTTCAAATGTAAGCTAAATGCTGTCTTGCTAATGCTATGCTAATCTTGGGTGTAATAAAGAAGGCCAAATTCACAGAGAAAAAATATATACTAGTATATATAATATATACTTTTACTTACCTATGAGACATACAGTAACTACAAATAGTATTTTTAGCAATTTGCCTACAAATGAATGCACATACGTTCAAATGTATTAGCATCTACGTTTGGACGTGTTTACCTATGAAATGTTTCCTCCACTTTGGCTTTTTCTTCACGCTTCTGTGTGACTGACCTCTAAAGAACAAATAATCAAGAGAAACTTGATTGAACCCTCCACGTGCGGACTTGGAACGCAGTTCAAAGTGTTTCTCAATCATCAGCTCAAGATTTGTGTCTCCATTTTCGGCCAAAAGACAACGACGGCGGCGGCCCACTCCACCAAGGAGGCTTGTACAAATCCTATCGAGCGGATTTCAAAGAACTTGAAGGCGCTGAAGGCAAAAGTCTGAATGGTGACATCATACAGGTGGCATCTAGTCTGTACTATGCAGTTTGCACTATGGCGCACCACTTGGTGGCTACTAAACTTGTCAAAACTGAGTTTCATATCTTTCCAGTGTATACATATGTATTTTGTCTTTTCTAGAGCGCTTTTGGTACACGAATCAAATTGCAATTGAACAAGATAGCACATGTAATGCAGCAGCAACTCTATATACTGTACACGTTTTACCAAAATAAAGCTTTTAGCTCCAATTTTGATCTTGGCTTTTCGCTTCCAATATATATATATATATATATATATATATATATATATATATATATATATATATATATATATATATATATATATATATATATATATATATATATATATATATATATATATATATATATATATATATATATATATATATATATATATATATATATATATATATAAAAAACTTTATTGGTTTATGTAGCATTACTGTTATTCGTACATTATTTAGTGTGTATATTTTATTTTATTTTTTATATTTGTCAAAATGCCAAGTAGTTTAGCCGGTTTATCCCTTTTTTATTATGTTGTTAGCAGGTGCAAGGCTAGAAAATTTACTATGGCTTTGATGAAACGAAATAATTGGATATTCTTGTATAAATTTAAACGTAAATACACAATTAATAGAAGAGAGTTGTATATGAATACTGCACGCATATAAAAACGTTTTAAAAATGATATAAAAAAATTCAGCTAGGAGTGGGGGCGGCCAATAAGGTGTAGCTCCGCCCCCGCCCATAAGCGATCTCCCCACCCCCAAATAATGCCACGGTGATGTTTACGACCAAACTCTATGGCAACGTTTTCAGCATTTTGCTCGCAAGTAGTATGTTGGAAATCGTTTTGAATGGATTTGGAATGACTTTGCCGGCCCCAAGTATTTCCTGCGCATGCACGGGTCTTGGCCCGAGCAGCTGAGAATGCGTACGCCTTCAACACATGCTGTAAACGGATAAGACACGCGGACGTAAAATGATAACGCGTATCAAGGTGGCACATTTGATTTGGCCGACTCAGCTGCGGCCTCCTCGCTCGCTCGCTGGCTCGCTGGCGCGCGCGCAGCCCGGCGAGAGGATGCAAAGTGACAGCGCAGGGCCGAGGGAGCGCGGCCTCCGTGGAGCCGCTTCCTCTGCCCGCTGGGGGCTGGAGCCCGGCCACGGAGATGACTCACTTTTTTTCTTCCATCTTTTGCTACATTCCGGCCTCGTGTTTGCAGCTAGCGAGAGTTGCGTTTGGCAGCTGGCTCCGCGTGACTCGGGTCGTCGTTTGGAGTTTTGGCTGAGGGAAAAGATGCAAGAGAAGCCAAATATTCCAAAACTTACTAATCGTGGTCATAAAAACAAACAAAAAAACGCCTTACTCTACATGGTTGTTTCTTCCACCTAAAAACAGCTTATTATACAACATATTATTGATTTTGCTTTCTTAGGTTTTTTTTTTAAACGTATACATGCTTAAGCAGGTTTTCCTCTCAAGATTTGTATTTGTTTTTTTTTTTTTTAACCAATTCCAAATGTCTTCCAATAGGGGATGGGATCAATTCTTGCTGTGTTCATACTAACTGTCAATACAAAAAAAAAGGAAGCTTAATATATATATATATATATATATATATATATATATATATATATATATATATATATATATATATATATATATATATATATATATATATATATATATATATATATATATATATATATATATATATATATGGTCTTTTTCAGGAAAAAAAAAACAAAAAACGTTGCTATGCATATATCCGGCAAAGCCTTACTGTACACGGTGTTGTTTTATTTTAAATCTTTACAATACATGGTCATTTTTATACCACAATACATGGTCATTTTATACCAAAAATGCATAAACGTATGTACATGGTCGTTTTTTCCTACAAAATAAAAGCCCTACTATTTGTGTTGTATGTGTGTGTATGTATGAACACTGTTCAGATTTTGTCAACACAAAAATAAAACTTACTAACATGGTCTTTAAAAAAGAAAACATACAACCATAAATGGAGGTATCCCTCCATTCCATACTCCCAAAAAAGCCTTACTATACATGGTTGTTTGTCCCAAAAAATCCTTAGTATTAATTGTCATTGTTTTGTACAGGCCTTACTATCCATGGTCATTATTTTTTTCCAAAAAAAGCCTCAATGTACATCGCTGTTTTTTAGAAGGAAAAAAAAACCTTACATGGTCGTATTAAAGAGAAAAAAAAAATCCTTACTAAACATGGTCATTATTCCAATTTTATTTTTTGATGTACAAAAAGCCTTACTAAAAGCCTTACTATACACATGCTCACCCCCCCAAAAAAAATCCTTACGTTTTCTCAAAAGAAAAAAAAAAATATATATATATATAATATATATAAAATGTATATATAATTGATTCATTTTAAATGAAAAACGGTCTAAATCTGTACATATAGTCACTTGACCTCGGCTAGGATCTCAAAGTAGGGTTTTAACCTTGGGTTACAGTTTCAAATGTAGGGTTTTAAAGTAGGGTTCTACGAGCAGACAGCCAAACGCAGGTTTTATTGGAGAGGTGTCATTTAGATGAGCATGAATCCATATGTTTAAAGCAAACAAGAGAGCGAAAACGGGAGGCCGTATGGCAAAAACGTTGGCCGGACGCCATTGGGATGTTGCGAATGTGGCAAAACCTCGTTTGGCTTTCCCTTCCTCATTTCCCAGATTTCTTGGCATCTTGCACGTAATTTGTCTAGCGCTCGAGCCAGGTTGAAGCGCTCTTGGCGGCGCACGGGAGCTTGTTTGTTGCTCGCAGGTCGCCCCGACGGTGACATCTGTTTAGCGCGGCGGCGGCGAACCTCCGGAGGACTGCATCCGCCAGTGACATTCCGCCTCTTGACAGGTGAGGAAGTGAGAGTGAGACAAGAAGCAAGAAGGATGTTCGGGCCTGCTCGAGCGCTCCAAGACAGCTGGAGAGCCTCTTATTGGACACGCTTCTTTCTTGCGCAACATTTACAGAACTGGAACGGACGCGAGCGGGATTCCATTTTTGGGGCAACAATATATTTGGTGAACACAATTTTGCTTTCCATCGCATCGACGTTTTGAGCCGTCGGATCCCCGGTTTTCGTCAAAAATGTGAAATAAATGTGTACGTGGCGTTTGCTCAAATAAAATGAGGCAACAGATTAAAAGTGATATTGAGAAATAAATATGAATGAAATGAGACCCAAATCCAGTTCATATGAGTAGCTTTGAATGGAAAACAAAAGGAGCAAACACAGAAACAAAAATATTGAATTGATATGAAAATAGAAGCATTCTAAACCTGTAAATAGTACTGATAAAAATTCATGTAATTACACATATGAAAAATTCATTTCAAGTTCATAAATTACTTTTCTCTATTCAAAGCTAGTTAAATTGATAAATTATTAAGGGTCTAATTTCATCAATATTTACTCAATACCATGCATGGCGGAATGTCATTGCTCGACTCTTTTTAAATGAGTAAAACTTATGTTTTTATTACAGTGTATGCATATAAATGAGGGCTGCAACAATATTTTGATATATAAATATCCTATTGAAAATTCCGTCAAATATTTGGGTATTCGGTTACAAATAATGAAAAAAAAATGCTTGGTTAAAGAATAATTATACATAATGAAAACTTTTTATCACTAAAATGATCATTTTTACTTTTAGATTTTCATTTAAATTTGAAATCTAGCATCAGACTACTTGACTCTCTTATAGTCAGAAATTACACAATTATCTCCCTATTTGGTTTTTGAAACGAAGTTATGTCAAAACAACATTGGGCATTTTTGATCGCCAAAACTGGAGTAAGCCTGCTTTGTTTAAAAAAAAAAAAAAAGTAGAAAAGGCAACTTTATCAGTTGAATAATTTACATCTATTAAAATGTGTTAAAAAGTGTACTTTAAAAAAAAAATCAAGGATTTGATGTTCATAGGTTATTTGGGTTTATAGGGTTTGTTTTGGTGTTACCGTCATGCACAGATAGCCTCAAAACTTGTTGCCATGGTTACCTCAATTCCTTAGCAAAAGTGAGCACTAAATTACCGGGAACCCAAGGCAGAAAAAAATCAATAAATATATAAAAAAAATAATCGAGGTACCCAAATCACTTGAGGACCTGTTTTACCCCTAATGGAAACAAAAATAAGATTGCATAGCGCTGTCATATGAATTTTAAGAGATGTAAATGACTCTAGTGACAGTTTCCATTCCTACTGATCACTTTTGAACAAAGCAGGCTTACTGAAATTTGGCAAAATGGCTACTTTGGTTTAGATGTCCCCTTCTTTTACCAAACGGAAAGATATTTTTTGAAAATCTCATTGTTTCTGGAGTAGATAGTAGATTAAATGTATTTATTAATAAATGTAATTGTGTTTTATTGTCTTCTGTATTCAAATTTGCCTTTTAATCAAGCAAAAAAAAAAAAAAATTTTTTTTTTTTATTGGAATGTCTGATTAATAGATCCGCTTTTCCGTAGCACATCCGAATACCAAATCATTTGATAGCCGCAGCCCGAATCTTCATGTCATTCCTCCTGACTAGAAGTTTGCGTTTGAATATTTGTGCCGCGGGGGCGGCGTGTTGACGAGGCACGTTGTAATCACTTAAGCAAGCCGAGCCCATAGCTTGTTTGTTTCGATCCCTCCCGGGTCTACGGAAGGCAATGAAAAGTCATAAAACGGACGCAGGACACGATAACGGCCAGATGGCCAGCTGTTGAACGCTACCTGTCTTCGCCTGAAGGAGTGATTTATCCTTTCCGTCTGCTCGCCGTTTGCTTTTTCGCTTAGCGAGAAGGAATCACTATTCCTACGTGAACACTGACAGTCATCTCGAGGAAACCATCGCATGATTTATGACTTTGTACAGCCACTGGAAGGTTGGACGCAAATTTGCTGTCCACTCCAGAAACGTTGACCGTATCAATCATTGTCTGCGCCGCGTTCCGCCGAGGGGTTAAACTAGGAAGCCCTTGAAAAAAAAAAAAAAACAAACCCTTGCCCCCGGAGCCGGCCCGGGTCCGAGGCCGCGACCTGCTTGTTGTCTCCGGGAAGAAACCTGACAGCGTATGCTATTTGTTAAAACTGACAGCTTGTATGGAGTAGGCACTTGTTTGAACGTACTTGCAAATGCGTTCAAACATATTGGCAAACATACTGGTAAATACGCATGAATATCGTAAATGCATTCGAAAATACTTACAAATACAGTGGACCCCCGTGTTACAACGTCCCTGACTTACATTATTTTCATGTTGCGACGTGGAATACTGAGTTTTTTCATCCGCCCTTTATGACATTTTCCCGGTTTTGCAACTGTCATGACCCTAGGGGCTTGGCTGTATTTGTGTTGTTTCGTCTCCATCTGCAGGCGTTTTTAGGTGATTGCACTTATTTTCTGTTGCTGTCACATGACGGAGATGGTGGTCTGCTATTGGTCGGCCTCACTCGTTTCAAAATGGCGGAATGGTCAAGCTTTGTTTGATTGTGAGTGGTTACAAAACCGTATTTATAGTGCATTTTACCGCTTAATTCAAAGTTGAAAGGGCTAGCCATGGGTCCCAAGATTGCTAGTGATGTTAAAGATAGAAGAAAGAAGATGATTTATATGGAAACCATGCTGGAGATAACCCTTATTCGGGAATATGGGCATCACAAGCGCCACTGAAAGGTAAATAAATCCTTTATTTTTTATTTATGATGTTTTCTGATTGTATACATGTCAATTATATATACATAGCACTTACTATACTATTATGGTACCATTTATTAATTTGTATATACAATTTTGATGTTTTTACCAGGGGTTAACTAAATCGATAACTATCTGGAATTGAATTTCTGGACACTTAAAAAAACATGAAAAAAAATAATTTTTTTCTTCCAAATTTAAGAGCAAATTAATTAGAACATGAAGCCAAATTTGTTAGTGTTTATATAGAGGTGTACGGTCATCCAAATGATAAGCCAGAAATAAAACACATGATGTTACGTGATCTACCTTTGAGAGTTACTGAACAAAATAGGCCTTGCGACACCAATTCAAAACTAGTTCCAAAGTCTAACAAATAAGACACGGCTGGAACAGCACTCAGTTTCAAGTATCCCCCAATAACAAAATGCTTTGCGCTGATTACGGGCTACTTGGCTGAAAAATATAGATTGCAAGGTACTGAAAAAATGTTGAGAACCAACCGCAAATTTGGGGGGCATTCACTTACTAAAATGTGACGGCTAAGAAACAATATCATAAATTGTTTGAATTTTGTGACCTTATATCATGTGCATGTATGTATCAAATTTGTCAACACAAACAGGTGCTCAAATATGAAGGAGGACCTCCAAAATTAGACGACAAAAGCGGTTAAATATAGATTGCGTGCCTTAATTTTAGATTTGATGACTGTGGAGTGGGGGGGGGGCTTTGCGAAAAAGGATCTACGCATGCACCGAATGCATCGCGCATTCGCAACGTAACGGGAGAACGTCTGGAAGATACGGTCCACGGTTCGATACTTTTCGTATGCGGCCAAAAATTTTGAATCATTCCGTTCTGGCAATCTGCGAAATGATTCGTTTCAGTGGCGGGGAAAGGGATGCAACAGGTGGCGTGAAAAGACAGCTGGCAAAAGGCAGCTCCTGCTGACCTTTTAATCCTCCGCCCCTACCTCCCCCAATTACTGAGATCTGCCCCTTGGGTGATAAGCGTAGCGCGTACGGAGCAGATTCCGCTGCTGCTGCATACATTTGGTGACACGAGAAACTCATGCGCGTGTTTACAAGCGTTTCACGCAGGTCTCGGGCCCGCGGCGATGCGGAAGCCATATGGAAGGGGGCTCCTATCACGTATAACAAGACACGTGGTGAGCTTTGACCTTTCGCTGGCCCAACTATAATATTATGCTAACATAAGCCATCGCGTTGCACTTTTTCCCCTCGGGGGATTCGGTGTCCCACAGTGAAAACCCGCTGATGTACCCCCCTTCTCGGCTTAGCACGCCCTAACCGGTGCAAAGCTTTTTAAAAAAAATACCTAGAACTGTCACGGCGTTGAAGTAAAACTTGCGGAAACCGTCTTTAAATCTCTTGGAATGATGGCGTGCCTTCACGAGCCTCAATGGATATTCATACCCCGATTTTCAAAACCGCCGCTTCTAGATGATGTAGGAGAAAAAAATTGCCGCGTTAAAAAAAAAAAAAATCTGGCTGCCATTTTGTAATCAGCGTGCCAATTTTAGTTTGAATCTATATCCAACTTTTACTCTTCATATCCTTCCAATTTATTTGCTCTTAATTTGACTCCCGTGAAGTCCTTCCACATATCCCGTGGGGTACTCATACAGAGAGATGGACAGCTTAAAATACACATAAATACACAAGTCTGACATATCTCAAGGACCTGAGCATGTCTTAAAAAGTTCAATTAAAACCGAAACACTAACTTTCAATGTTTTCCTACAGTACTAACATTTTACTGATTTTTGTTTGAAGTTCAAAATAAAAACAGGAAATGCAGTGTTCCCGGGGTCAGCGGAATCGCTTATAACCTGAAATTTTACATAAAGAGTTTCCTGAAATTTTAAACTGATCAATTATCAACCCTCAAAACTTCTAAAAAGACCGCTATCGATAGTTATCAAAATGCAAATACAGTATCGGCCAGGCCGATAATCATCCCTACTATACTATACTACCACGATACTCTCCCGACTCAAATCCAAATTTGAGAAGCGCCTCTATTGAGCACGCAACCTGACTTGACTGTGTCGAAATTTACGATTCCATATTCCATGTCCTTGACTGACTAGACTAGTACCCGGTGAATGTGCGCATATAACGTAGAACATCTATCTGTGCTACCTAAAAAGGCTTTATTGAATTTAGCAGGTAACAATATTCTTTGGCATTTACAGCAAGTACATTACATTTTGACATCCATCTGGAAAAGTACTCACACAAGAACCATAGTAGTTCATATCTCCCCGTCATGCCCATCGCTACGGCTAGAAAGCACACTCGCAAATCGATCTACAGCGGATACAAAAAGTCAACACAACAATGTTAAATACAAAGTTTTGATATGAGAAGACAAACATCACAAAACAATGCTGATGGATTTGCATTTCAGAATTGCCTTCTATTTCACAGGCAGTCACTTTTCTTGAAATTTATTATAGGCAACAATATTTTAACTCGTATATCCTTTGGTTGACATTTTGGGTTATTTGGCAATAGCCAAACTGCTTGAAAAGTGGAGATGTAACGAAGGCTAGTGGTTCATTATTCAAATAAATCCAGGGCTGCAAATGTAATTTAAGAAAGTGACACATGTCAACCAGAGCTCCATTGTGGTTATATTGGATCATATTAAACAGAGAACAGTATGTGCTGTCCCTGGCAAACTAACGTAACGGATGGCCAGAGAGAGAAAAAAAATGGATTTCAACTCACTAACTGCCATTGACGGCTATAGACGTCAAAAAGCTATTATCACTGGGCTGGCAGTGAATAAGTTCATGTGGGTACAATATCCCATTTTCTTTACATTGTATTGAGAAACAACACTGCCACTGATAAAAAAAACAAAAAACAAAGGGATTTTAACTTAGTCAATGCGGCAATGACCGCTTAACATTGCAAAGATCCAGCAAGTATTTTATATATTGATTCTCCCACAAAATCTGCCGATATTAAGCCCAGCTAAAATGTATTTTTGACATTCATAGCTGTCAATGGCAGCCCAGTAAAAAAGGATCTTTGACGTCTACAGCCATCAACGGCAAGAAAATGCGTTCAAGAAGGCTGTGTTCCTTTGCTCTTCGCCGGTGCAAGATGTGTGAAACAACATGTACGGTATTAGTGTTTAAAATGTTTTGCGCGCAAAAGCAAACTGGTAGTATCGGAGTCACAGTTCCAAAGGTTTGAAGAGAGCCTTGGCCTGCTGGTGCGTGTGAGGGACGTCACACAGCGGCTGTAAGAAAGGCCTCCCGTGCAAACAGGTGCGGGTGCTCTCACCCAGTTGCTGCTGCATCCGTCTCACCATGTCCTCCACGTCCTCCCTAGATAAATGCGCCGGCATCTGTCGGACCAGTCGCACCGCTTCGCTCTGGGCGGAACACGGAGTCAATTCATTCAGCGAGAAAGACGACGGACAAACGGCGCGCCCGAGGCGCACGGTGCTTCACGTACTACACTTTGCCCGTCTTTCTCACTCACTTGCAGGTAGTTGGAGACTTTGAGCGGCCGACACTCCCGCACAGTTTTGGCCTTCCTGCGCACAAGCGCCGTCATGATCTCCCCGAGGTCCTCCACACCGAGGAAAGGCACGCAGTCGGCCAGCGCCGTCACTTCCAGATGTCCCTGGACCGACGTGCCGCCTGGCCAAGACAAGCACAAAGCGAGGATTAATATACTTGCGGACGAAGGTTCTATCTCCAGGAAATAATAATAAATAAATATTGTGATTTACAGTCTGGACGCTGACCAAGTCAAACCGCTGAGGGCCAAATGGAGTGTTAAATGACTAATAGAAGCCCCAGAAGACCGAGAGGAAGTGGGGAAAAAACATGGCCTGTCATTTAAAGAGGAAATATCACAAATCACGCAAATGCATATTTCTGACACAAGGCTTGGACGCTTGTATTCCAAAAAGAGAGGGGCAAAATATTCCAAGATCTTCACTTGAGGCAACGCGCCCTAGGGGGGGGCTGGCAGTGACCGATGAAAATTCCTTAAATTCTTTGAAAGGGCAAGCATCGCCATCACCTGCGAGCCGCCGAAAAGGTCACGGCATCGGGCAAAATGCCAAATTTTGAGCGTGGCAACAAAAACAAGCAAAAGTCACAGGAAGCTAAGGAATAATCCCGGTAATGAAGACCAAATGCTGCCAAACACCCACTTATCAGCTGTTATGTTACGAAACATGAAGGAAAAACATTGGCATCGGGTTATTCGGTTCTTACCGTTTGTTACATGAGCTGCTATCATGCAAAATTATTAAGCCGTTGCCTCAAATGCATTTAGAGGGGACATATAGAAAAGTCACCTATCATTTGCAGTTTCTGTGCTAAATGTGTTAACTTTAGGGACCTATTTATTTAATTCAACTAGAGAAGTCAAAGTTAATCACTTAACCGAACTGTAATCAATCATCAAATGAATCAACAATTAATTTAATAATGAGTAATAACATCATCGGTTCCTGTGTGACATTGATTATTTTTTGTTTAGTTGTATTTTTTTCGATTGAACAATACTAACCACACAGTAATCGGTTAATAAAAAAGTAATTGGGGAAAATATACCGTCATTTTGCAATATACTTTATCGCGAAAATAAATGTTATCCAAAACTATAAAATATAAAACTGAATAACCACAAAAATAATTGCTTAACATATATTTCCCCATTTACTCAAAATGAATATTGGTGATCAGCCTTTGACTACTAATGTTCTGTATCACTATCAGCTCTGGGAAAAAAAAAAAAAACCCCTAACATTTCGGTCTCAGTGGCTCAGGGTTCAGATGACAACTTATCACAGCTAACCAAAGTTTGTCAATGACATTTGTAAGCTGAGCTGTGATTGGATGTTAATTGAGCCGTGAGCAGCTATGATGTTTTCATCAAAGGCAAGTTGGCAAAATGGTCGCCTTATCAGTTGGATTTTGCTGTTTAATTCATATCACACAAACTCGACCTTAATAAGAATGACGTTTTTACACTAAGAGGGTCACATATTGTATAGCACATTTTTATAGAGATTTTTTTGGGGTAGCCTCCCCCTTAATGGCTGCAAACAAGAAGGCGTACACAAGCGGTCACTTTGTGATTGGGTTCACCTGGCGTGAGTCTGACTTGAAATCCATTGGCCACAAGTCTCGGGTCAGAGATGAACATCCTACCGTTCAGATCTGGACTTTGTTTCTCCATGTTGCATAAAGTCTCCATATAGTCGCTCCCCCCGACACTTCTGCACAAGCCACAATGCGAGAAAGTCAGCAGCACAAATAAAGCTCTATTTCAATCCATGGCGAACTAGTAGGACAATTATTTGAGTAGCGGAAATCACAAACGTGGAAATCACAGATTCCCAACCAGCGTGTGAATATTTCATGAAGTAAAAAAAAAACAACATTATTTTAAAAGGCCTTATATTGCCCATCCCTGATGCACTGTACACTCCATATGTAGGCGGAACACAAATATGACTTTTAATTCAAAACGAGAAGCACTATCGATAAGTGTCCAGCATAGGCAGTTTGCAAGTGCGAGTGATACCTTACCCAGGTGTTATGAGTATGGGCTTCTGCAGGGTGACTGCTGGAAGTACATGATTCTGCATGAGCCTCTCAAGCAGCAAGCTCTCCTGCACCCGAAAGGGGTTTAACAACATGAGCCTCTGACCGCATAAAACCAGCCAGACGCTCTGAGAGGCCATCCGCTTTAGAAGACGGAGACCCCGCGGGGCCGCGATCTTCCGCGACAGGCGCTGGAGTCGCGCGCCCAGGCCGGACATGCAAAAGGGGAGGGGCCGCAAAGGCTTGGGAGTCACGCTGGGTGCCTTCTTCTGAGGGTGCTGCACAGAGAAGAGCTCGTCCAAGAGCTGCTGGTTGGACAGCGGGGCCTTGCGCTTCTGGCCTGGGGCGGAGGTTGCGCGGCAGCGGCCGCTGCCGTTAGCCAGTTTGGCGGCGCAAGTGCGGTCGTGCCGCTCCAGCTGTTTCTGTGCCTTCTCCTCATACCTGTAAAATTCAGACATACAGCCATGTTTTTAGCACAAACACCTGGTTAGACAGTTTTATTTTCACCTGATAATGGGTATTTTTTAAGCCACTGCATACAACTCACCCCACCAAAAAAGCTCTCAAGGCAAATACATTGTGTTAAGGTGTAACAATTAATCAACAAAAAATTGATAATAAAACAAATCAAAAATTGATTCCGATAAGAACTCAATTGTACAGAGACCTAAAATTTTTCGAATTCTCTGAATTTCAGAACATTCTTCGATTTATTTGGTCCACAATCAACGCAGACTATCGTGCGAAATCAAAGGACGACATCTGCTCTTACTTTGCAAAACTATTATCAAAATGTTCGCGTATTCTCTGACATTGCGGACCAAAACAGTAGTCAGACGTTCATTTTGATTTTCTGAGCTGTTATTTGAAGTCCTGTTCTTGAAAACTTGGATGAAAATTAAAGCATTGATTAATCAATGAAATGAATGATAATCTATAACATAAATAATCACTAGTTGTAGCCCTTATTCTGTAATTAATGTCAGATATACCCCGTTTTGCTATCAACAGTCGGGCCCAATCCCCACCCCTCACTTGACACAATCAATCAAAAACTGGCCAGAAAAAAAAAAAAAATCCTGAAATGTATTACATTTTAAAAATATGCTTCCTATTGTTCACAGTGTTCAATCAATTTGCGCAACAACACAACAGGGGGATTTCACATTTTAAAACACTACTTGGGAGTAAGGCTCATACTCCAACTAGCAGATCGGATGATTACTGCTGGAATCATCTTGTAAATTGAAATAGTGAAGTGTAGTATAATAAATGCGAAGCAGTTTGCTGCGTGGAAGCGAGATACCTCGAAATATCAGTCATTTAAGATAACAAAATGAGAGCGATTGGAACATATTTTGAGACTAGTTATGTTTTCCTTTTTTCCCCCTCTGCTAAATGACTCCATCCCTGTCTTACCTTGATGAATATAAATCCTTTTGAGTCGCACGGGGGGCCGAAAGGGGTCAAACGCTAACGCTCATTACCTCCATCTGTTGGCTGCCAAATCTCTTCTCGACTGGCCAACTTTGTGTCACTCGTCTAGTAAGTGTGGATGTGATTTTCCATGGAGAAAAACAACGGTGAGAAGCGGTAAAGGGCACTTTTGTCATTCAAGCGATACCATGATGGCATACAATATAAACGACCTCATTTATGTGAAAAATGATCTAAACTATGAAAGTAAGGTTTAGTACAAGTGGCAGCTGGATGGTGAGCGTCCACATGGTCATCAGAATCTGCTAACTTTAGCTGAAATTTTAAATGACTAAAATCGCTTTTAAATCGATTCATTATTAACTATCGGATTTTTAAAACAGGCAAATGCTGATCTTTCGTCAAAATGTAGAATATCGACCGCCTTATAATTGACCTATTTTTGAGTAAATCAAACTGTCGATCAAAAAGTGTTAAATGTTTTTTTTGTTGTTTTGATTAAGAGTGTTAAAAAATCAAAATTGCCAAGAATGACTGAAAAAAATAAAATAAAATTGAGACTTTTTTGGACCATAAATGGTTGAGCCCTACTGTACATCTAAGAAGATAACAGGCTGTAAAACTTACGTCTTGCGGTCGTCCTCCGTTAGATTTTTCCACCTGTCATGAACAGCGTTGCTAATCTCCTGCAAGCTGGCGCCGGGTTTCTCCCTGAGAACGTGTGCACGGGCGTCTTTTTCGAACAGAGCGACCGGCGATAGTGGCGCTCTCATCGTCCGGTTGCTGATCAAGTCGAAGGCTGTCAGAGCCGCGCGCTTTTCTGTGATGACGTTGCACATCTTTTTGGTTGACTCCATCTCATCTCCGGCTGGGCCACTTGGAGGGGAGGCTTGAAGGATTTTGATGGGCTGGAGGGGCTCTCCTGACACCGGGTCGGTCAGGCCAGTGCCCTTGCTCCAGTCTTCCGCAGATATACAGGGTCTGCTGGACTCTGTGTCATCTTTGAGTTCTTCAGAGAGTTCACTTGGCAAGCATACAGCTTCATCATCCCTGGGAAGGATGTTTGATTCTAAGTCAGTGGGAATCCGGTTGACGATCCAGTCCTCTGCCGCCGAGGATGAAGAGCTACTGCTGGAGGTCCGTCTGTTTGTCGGTGGCTTGTCCTGGACTGCGGCGTCTGACTCTTCAAGTGTATCCTTAAGAATGATATCGTTCTCTGGTTCTTCAGCGGCGGATGCCGAAAACGAGGGATCGTGGCCGAGCGGTTCCACCGAAGACTCACAAGCGGGCCGATACCCGTAGAGGGAAACCAGCAGAGCTTCCAACGCTGTAAACAAGGCTTCCTAGAAGCAAACAGGGAAGCGATGAGGATGTTCCTATTTGTCTGTGTTGAACCTTCCCAGAATACCTTGTTGTGGAGAAGAACTTGGGTCTTGTCAGGTGTTAGATTGACATCCACCGAGGAGGGCGCAATGGTGATTTGAAGCATTAGGATGGGGTAGCGGTTCTGCACCGACTCCTCCGCATATTGTGCGGCATAGTGTTGACGAAGTAACTGACAGCGGATCGTAAGTTGAAACATAAGCTTGAAAGAAACCTCAAAAAACGCTATCAAAACAAAGAGTGTTGCATCTGCATACCTTGATGATGTCCTTATGGTGCACGGGCCGATTGTTGACAAATATGAAGGTTTTGTCCGGGACCGAAGTACTCGTGCAAAAGGCATCGGCTCCAGGCTTAGGGAAAAAACCCTCGAGAAAAATCTTAGAAAGAGGCAAACATGGACGGGGGGGAATATAGAAAGATCAAGACTCATGAGTAAAGATTTCATAGGGTCAATTATTATCATATTTTCATTGTCAATATGCTTTGTACACAGTACACACACACACAGTACATTGGCTGGGTGGTACGGCCAAAAAATACTCGATTTTCACCAGCCATTCTGAACAAAGACACTTTTAATCAAGTCAAAGTCAATTTTCTGATCTATTTTCATTGAAATAACAAACTCAACAAAAATAACATAAAACCAAACAATGCTACGAAAAAGTCCATTATGGAAGTGAGCTTGTAAGACACTGCGGGGCTAATTAATGTTGTATCGGTTCCAGGTGGCAAAGAGCCCCACTTTTTTGTCCCCCTCCACATGGCTTGGGGCTCATTATTTGCAAGGCTCGCTAAAAACGAGCCACGCTTTCATTTGAGGGCACATGTGGTCCTCCCCGTTTCTGCTCATTACCTTCACTTTTATGGCAACACAAATGGCGACTCCTTGGCCTCCGAGGGCTCGTGGGACAAGACCAAAGGCCGATCTCATAACCGGGCGCAGCGACAAATCAACAACGACTTTGGGTTGAGAGAAACGAGAGAAACAAGATGAAAAGGTGCTGCTCTATATCTGTCACAGGCGATTAGTTGCCAGGTAGCGAGCCGCACAGCACCTAGCGTGACCCAGCAGAAAACGCTAATTCAATTACGATCAGCACAACAAAGCTTAGCTAACAATATAAAAAAGAAGGAAAAGAGCGTGAAAAAACTTGGCCGATGACCAACTGACCACATTTGCTGGCTTGAGACCAGCGCTTCTTGGCTATTAGCTCACGCTCGAGTAGAATGCGAATTCCACTGAAATGAATCCTTCTATAGTATATAGTATAGTATATACTGTATATCCTGTTTGTTCAAAGATCAGTGAAATTTAGCATTTCAGTTTTTTTTAAACTATATACGACTATTGGGAGGTATTTACTTGTGAATATTTTTATTTAACCTTCAAAGACATAAAGCTGATGTCTCTGGGATCTCTCTGTATTGGTTTGTTAGAATTTTCTTTTATCGGAGATTTATGGCAGAGTTTTGACTTAGATTTTATTTTAGCGAGGAAATTCTCCTCACAAGTTTCCTTTTCATCATTTTCAAGTTATTTCAGTGCCATTTAAGTCAAAGTCTGAATTGACGAGACAATTTTACATTTCCAAACAAACCTCTTCTTGTTCTTGCCGATGGTGACACGGGAGGAGGTTGGCAAGCGTACTGGAGCCCAACGTGGCAAGGAGAGCGCTCCTGTGGTCGGCCGCCTTGGCCTTCTGCCACACCACCACCTGGGATGGGTTGACACACATGCGCCATACACATTTAACGTCCACATGTCAACCAACAACTTATTTGATGTCAAGCAACAGCACACCACAGCCATCATGGTAGAAGTGAAGGCAGACAATGTGTAGTAACAATGTTAATGTGTTTATCATATTAAAATTTTTCAATGTGGAAAATGAAGAGTTGAAATGTGTGCAAATTGAGCACTTTTCATGGCAGAAAGCATACAGTACAGCTATGTTTAATACAACTACTTTTTTGCGTCTTGTGAAAAACTGATGATTGTTTTGCTAGGTTTACTAGTCATGTAATATGTCTGAATGTTACCAGAGTATAATTGCCAATTCGTTTCTTAGTTCATTTGGATGCACTACTTTTTTTCTCCCCAATAAAATGCTGAGGTATCAGAGTGGGACTGGGAATCTGCAGATCATCAAAATCTGAAGTGAAAATAAAATTGTGGAAAAATTGGAATCTCCTGATCACAAATCTTAAAGCACACTAAGTACCTGTGCTGTGACATATTTCAGTGAAACTGCAAAAAAAAAAAAGAATTAAGTAAATCACTATTCGTTGTTACTCTGCAAACTCGCGCAGCCCGCGATAGGCATGCATGAGCTTTTTGACGTACAGTTAGCAGATGAAAACGGATCGCTCCTGTAAACAGCTCGTAAAGAAGCCGTGAAAGATGACACACGGGCCTCGTTGTAAAGGATAGGGGCCGGCCAGAGCAGAATGTACAAAATGGGGGCATTCGTTACTCACCGTTAACAACCTTGAGGGGGATTTCTAGGAAGGTCATATAAAGTGATTGGTGCTGTGCCCTCTCCCTGACCCACATAGCCTACATACGCACGCACGCACGCACGCACGCTCGGTGCGGCCTGAAACACAAACTGCAGCTGAGTTCAGCAACTTGCTCAAGCATCATAATCAGCTAAATGCGACTTCACAGTCAGTCATATTTGTGTTTGGAGCTCCTGACAGCTGTGATTAGGCAGCTACCTGGGATGGAACTGGTCACTTGCTCAATACGTGCACGGCAGATTAACCCCATCTTCTATAAACACTGACGCATGGGCTTTTATCCACAACATCAGCAGATAGGGAAAAAAAAAAAACAGTTTAGAACTGTCCCCAATGTTAAAAGTCATATCATCCTATTTGAAAAACTTAAAAAAATTGGCACTTTTTTGGACTGATACCAGAACAAGTGCTCAATTGTTGAGTAGTCATTGATATCAATACAGCTAATATTTTTGACAAGTAAACTTTATGAGGCAAAAAAAAACAAAACACTATGGCAGTTATTTTTAAAGACATAAATATGTTTTGTCTTCAAATAATCTGATTGGTTAGTAAAATTTAGAAAAACAATTTCAGATGGAAAATATTTTCTTAGGTACAGTAAAATCCTAATACAGTATTGCCATTCTTGGTGCGCATAAAGCAAACCATGAGAAGGTTGCTAAGGACACCTTGTGGCTGCACTGAGCTACAACAAACACCATTCCTGTTAAATATCAGCCCTAGTGACATTGCTTTCTTTGGTACCCCAGAAAGATCCATTGTGTGTGTTTTGTGAATTCTGCATAAATATATAGTGATTATGGAAAGACGTAGCCTTCAAAAACTGACTTTAAAAAAGCAGACATACAGGTTAGAGGGATACTGTTTGAGGAGGAGGAAGGGCACCTTATTGTGAGTGAGAGTGAGTCTCAATTGGGGTTTTATAATGGCGTAGGCCAACAGCAGGTCCTGGATTTTCTTCACCTCATCCTTGCACCTCTTAGCTGTCGAGTAGTATTGTCGTCTGACGGGAAGATTCTTGAAAAGTTTCACGACGCAAACAGTGGTACCTGCAAAACGTGACAAGCATATTTTGTATTAGCTTAGATGCTTTGGGTTTTGCATCAACTGATGGTTAGCAAATATAAATGTGTATATGTATATGTTTTTATACTAGCAAAAAGAGCTACGAGCATTGTAACATAGTCCTAATACATTTATTTTTAATGCGACTTTTCTGGTAAAAAATAGGAAGAGACGAATTATTGACTGTGCCTTTACTTGGCATTCCGACAAATATTGGCATTATTTCTTTTAATCTGATGGTCAATAATAAATCAATTAAAAACTGTTAATTTCAACGAATTGTTTAACATTTCAGTTAACTTTATAAGAAATTCTGCTGACTCTGAGTACAACACTGCATGATTTGCTTTAGTTTCAAATTAGTTTAACAACAAATAGGTGAAAAGTTAACATTTTTGTTACGAAGTTTAGGAGAGTTTTATTTACAATGGACAACTATTTGTAGCTAGTTGCTTGTACATGTTTCCACTTTTTTTAAGACCTGCTGATGAGTGTGGGAGCTTCCTAAACTTTCTTGTGTAAATTATTAAATAAATAAGCATTATGTAATTCTGAAATGCTGCTCAATAAACATATGCTTTTGTTATTATTCAAACAGTTTCCCTTTGACTGAAAAGTAATTATCATCTCTGCATATCTTTGACAACCGATAGTTGGTATCAGCCAAGTAGTAAAAAAAAACAAAAATTGTGCATAAAAATGCGACTCTTTGATTTTGTGTCATACAACAGTAGTGAATGAGGCCTTGCCTTGGCCTAAGTGAGTCGGCTTCTGAGATATGATACTCCCTTGGGCGTTAAGCGTGTATTGGATGCTGATGTCATCGTCTTCAGTTTTGGTGGTGATGGCCACCTGGAGAGGAATTAAAAAAAAAAAAAAAAAAAGCTCATGTACAATGTAAACAATACAACAAGTCTTGGTCTTCAGTACAGAACATGTGGATGTTTTGGATATATGTTTTTAAATATTTTAATGCAAGATCAAATTGTATCTAGTTAATTGCTAAAATAATCGATTGTAATTTTTCTACTTGACAGTTACAGTCCTTATTACAAGCAATGACACAGTTCACTGACAGTTTCTGACCTCCGCCACGGCGCAAATGGAGCCAAGCGCTTCGCCCCTAAAGCCGTAGGTCTGAAGGTGCTCCAGGTCCTCATGGTTGTGGATCTTGGAGGTGAAATGGCGCACAGCCATCACAGGAGTGTCGGAGGCTTTGATGCCAAAGCCGTTGTCACGTACTTCTATTCGATCCAGGCCGTAGTTTTCCTGCAGTGGCAAATTAAAATGAAAGGTCTTATTAGGCTTTTGTTACCATAGTGACCAGGGGTGGAGTTAGGGCGTTTCAACAAGGCGAGCTGCTTCTACTTGCAGAAGATATGAAAATCATGTTCACTTGTGGGGATACCTGACAAACCAATCCACCACATTATTACGTAAATTAGTCGGATTATGACACACAATTTGAGAATACTGCATTCACAGACACATTTAGAGGAGACAGGCAGCAAACCACGGCGGTGTTCCAATCTATCCCGAACGTAAATTAGGAGGGGAAATTGTGTCAACAGTACCAGTTTGACGTCAATTGTTGAAGCCCCAGCATCGAGTGCATTTTCAAGCAGTTCTTTCACTACATTCGCCATCGAAGTGATGACCTGCGAGCTGGACAACAGCCGCACGGTGTTTGCAGGAAGCTGCTTCATAACGGACCTAAAACAAAAACAAACGAAGTAAATGTTGCTTAATTGTGACTGTGTGGAAGCATAGTGTCGCGAAAAGATGACGTCATGTACTTATGTCATTCCGATGGTGGCTAAAATAAAGACCGGCTTACTGTATTTTATGAGTCTGTTCTAAACCAAATAATGAATACTTACACGTTCACGCCAAAGTTGAATATTAGGTGATTAAAAACTGCAAACTTGTCACGTGTCATAAACAAGCGAAGAAAGTAATTCCCGCCCAGTGTCTACCAAACGCTGATTGGCTGGAAGTGAGAAGTAGGCGGTGGCTGCTCGTGGATGAAGCCCCGAGCGAAAACTTTCAGGTAAATCGTCATCACTATCTCGGGTTTAATACCGAATACAAGCCAACACTTTGTTTTTATTCGATACAACGATGTCAAACACGATATTGAAAACGTAAATGAAATCCAACCATAAATTACTGTCCAAGATGGAACCTTGGATGTAATGTAAAACAAATATTAATACGGTTGAAAGCAGGTGACGTCACACATTGGGCATTCAGACTTCCGCCCTGTGTCTCACTGCGCCAGTCGGCTACGTGAAGCACATCAACAACAAGGTTGTTTTCTCTTTCTCTCCGTAGCGGATCGGCTGTCCAAGCACTGCCACGATTTTCTGCTAGAAACCTGTAAGTATCCGAGACCGTTTGACTTCCACCTTCCTCATAATCGAACAAAAAAATTCTTTTCACGCATATTCCTCCCGTGTGCTACACAACTGCAACAGGATCGCGAAGCGCTATATACGAAACACCGCACAATATATTTACACATTGTAACAATATTGGAAAGTAACTGTATCGGGGTTGTATTTCAGTTGTTTTTCCAGTTTTATCAGTTTCAAGGGACACGGTGGTGAAAAACAGTTGATCTTATCTAACATCTGTTGCCCCGAGGAGTTAGTTTTGTTGTTGTTGTTGCATAACTTTTTGTCGTTTTTGAATTGTAAAAATAAATAAATAAAATAAAGCTTTCTTCTGATGTTACTTCTTTTGACAGTTTCTTCTCCCTACATATTAGAATGGGTGTTATCTCTAAACATGTAACAGGTCACATGGGCCATTACCATTTTGGGGATGGGAAATTAACATAGTCTAATAAAACTTAAAAAAAAAAAATTGCATGTTGTGAACGTCCAAGGGGAAGAGCACTTTTCTACTTTGCGGCGTTGGAAACAGTGTAAGCATTCATCCAACTTGGAAGCTGAAAGCGGGCCAGGGAACAAAGTTCAACAAGATTGACTAAGATATTTTCTTGGTATCACATTTAGGTCCAGTGGGTAAAAGAACATTCTTGGTATTATTTAGATCTGGAAATCGGAGTATTGTTTGTACAGTCCTGCGTTCAAACCTATACATGGTAATCAAAATGTTGATTCACTTGCCTATTTGGGTGCCTTGACATTTCATAAACTTGACATATTTTTTTGCAAGTGTGTGTATCCTAATGAAATGTGGTGTTCCGATGCAAATGATTAACATTTGTTACATTATTACAGCAGAAACAATTGTGCAGTATATATGATACGGATATGATGGGGAATTATATTTTTTTTTCTTTTTTTTGTACGTTGGAAGAGACTCGATCAACTGATACTATTCAAACAAATATCAATAGTCAGCTACAGTAGCTATTAGAAAATATAACCCATTCAAAACATTTGGGTTACATGAATCCAACTTTAAACATGACAATGTGCCGTGTTTGAATACAATACATAAATATTAAAGGACCCTAAGCATTTGCCATATTAAAGCCAAGAAAATCTAATTACGCTGTACTTTTTGTTTCCTTCAGTCCATTCAGGGGAAAACCAAAAAAAAAACAGTTTATGTTGAGAACCCAGGGTGGGACAAAAAATCTGAAAGTCTGAAATAGATCTTGTTTATGAGCGATATTGACATTTTTAATTTACTGATACAATCATTCTTTTTTGGAGGGGGCGGGGGAGATATTGGACCTAGGGATGAGCAAATACTGATACTAAGTATTCATATCAAGCTGATACCTAACCTTAACC
Source organism: Hippichthys cyanospilos (assembly GCF_059441005.1). Classification (NCBI taxonomy): domain Eukaryota; kingdom Metazoa; phylum Chordata; class Actinopteri; order Syngnathiformes; family Syngnathidae; genus Hippichthys; species Hippichthys cyanospilos. The sequence goes on along the minus strand of NC_142373.1, from coordinate 13,822,084 downwards.
ACAATGTATCAATACTGCCAATGGAAGCAGATACTAGCATCAGCCTCTCTCATGGAGCAGTTTTATGATCACCAATTTGAAGAACAGAATATTGCCATTATATTCAATACATTTTATGGAAAATGCTTGATGATTAGTCATTGTTTTGGGATATTTTGTATATCAAAACTACTCGTTTTATCGGTACTTGTTATCAGTATCTGATGCCTCAGGAGTTGAGTGTTCACACTATTATCGCTGTGGGAAAAAAAAAAAATGCTATGTACGTGTTGCGAAAAATCACCGCTTGTCAAATTTTGATTTTGTACGGTATTTGCGTTTTCCAGACCAGAATGAACGTGGGTGTGGCACACAGCGAGGTGAACCCCAACACCCGGGTGATGAACAGTCGCGGCATCTGGCTGACCTACGCACTGGGCGTGGGAATCCTTCACATTGTGCTCCTGAGCATTCCCTTCTTCAGCGTACCGCTGGTGTGGACGCTGACCAATGTCATCCACAACTTGGTGAGTACAACGCAGCTGCCGATGCCCCCCCCCCATCGCCGCCTTTTCAAGATGTTGATATTTTTTCCACGTTTGTTTTAAACTGAATAGTTTTCTGTTCAAAAATTCAGTTAAATAACATCGTATGGTACAGATGACCAATAAATCAAATGAATTCAATCTCGTTTTAAGAATCAATGATTTGAAAATGAGCAAAATCGTCAAACTGAGGTTTTATAATAACGACTGCTTTAATTGGGGCATTAAGCAGCTTATGCTGTGAGTATAGAATTTGTGTTAAACTGATTTCAAATCAGTAAACATTGTAGTCAGGCGTTAATTTTTTTTAATAAATAAAACTTTTAAGGAAATGTTTGTTGGGTATATTACTTCAACTAAAATGGATTATTCGTATATCTGTAATTATCCGTAATAATCCAGAATGACTGAAAAAAAATATTTTGTGGCCATATCGTCCAGTCCTACTGCAAAATAAAAACATTTTCAACCAAGTCAAACCCAACCTAGAGCAGTTTTTTAAAATAAAGAAAATACATTTGCAGCAATATCCCTAGCCGTATTTTATTCAGTAACTCCAGAAGATAAATGAAAACTGAACAAAGTCACTCGAACACAATTTAGTAATAAATTGCTAAATGTTCCCATTCATTTGCTTTTAATTTGAAAATCAAAACATACTATTAAAAAGCACTAAACTAGATTAAAATCTCACGTACCTTCATGATGCCCGTTTCAGTACCGCTGATAATGGCAATGGCTCTCCAAAAGTTTTATTGCCCCCCCCCTCTCTCCAGGGGATGTACGTGTTCATGCATGCGGTGAAAGGGACACCTTTTGAGACCCCGGATCAGGGCAAGGCCCGACTTCTCACGCATTGGGAACAGCTGGATTACGGCGTCCAGTTCACCTCCTCCAGAAAGTTCTTCACAATTTCCCCCATCATCCTGTAAGTCATTAGAATCCGATTTTGCACATTTTTGGTGTGTCATCTTAATTCATAAATACCTGTATACTCACATAGTTTTGTCTTTTTTGGTTTGTTCCGCAGTTATTTCTTGGCAAGTTTCTACACTAAATACGACGCGACACACTTTTTTGTCAACACGGCCTCGCTTCTCAGCGTGCTCATCCCCAAGCTACCGCAGCTGCATGGCGTGAGAATCTTTGGGATTAACAAGTACTAAATCCAACTCAGCCCACCCCCCAACGCACACACACACACACACACACCACCACGACATCCATTGGATGCCTGTTCTGTAAAATACAGTATGTGGTGCAATCCATGTCCTTGGGATCAGCGAGAGAAAACATTTGTAAAAATTGTACCTTTCTAAAGACTGGATGCCATGTGCATGCCAAAAGTGCGAATATTAAATCCTCCTGTAAGGTCACGGGTCAAATTGAACAGTTTTAAAGTTTCCAAAAATTCTCATGGCGGGAGATTTTTTTTTTTCTTATTTAAAAAAAACAACTAATCATGACATCATATTTCCAAAAATATGGAGGTGACGGGGTTGACCCAGTTCTCAAAATCTACAATGAATGTTTCATTTGACATATTTGTAAATTGAGTTTAACAATTGCGTGAGAATTTTCAGACACATTTTGTAGTGAGTTTCCCCACACATGATCCAGAACATAGTTGATTAAAAAAAATGTTACAATGTCGAACAAGTGTTTGGGATAGTATAACTTACACTGTCAAATTGACCCAGTTATCGAAATCTGCCATGAATACGTTTCATTTCACATATTTGCAAATTGAGTTAGCATTTCACACTTTTTATAGTGAATTAAACATTCCAATTAATAAAGTTATTACAATTTTAAACAAGTGTTAAACAATTATGACATTTTTTGAGGGTAAAGTAAGATGTACCGGGTCAAACTGACCCGTAAATATAACTACTGCTCTTGATAAATGACATCACATTTTTAACTTTCACAAAAACATTCAAATTTATGTCATTAACATATACACATTCAAATGAAAGGTTGCTTGGGTCAAACTGACCCAGGACTAAAATTTGTGTCCGTAACATGGGTGTTAATGTTCTCAGTCTGGTCTGATCCGGGCTGGCCCAGGTATCAGTGAGGCTTTTGATTGTTTTTGTTCTTTAATATCTGACTTGAATTCATATGGTGACACTAATGGCTATGGCATTTGCTTGTTTTACTTCCTTTTGAGCCTGTGTCTCTTTTCTCTCGGTACACTGATTTTCCAAAGGGTGTCAAATGTATTCACCTTTGCATAATTGAATATAATTTACAATTAAAATACACATTTGTATATATTCTATGAATACTTTTTGTGAATCACAGGGCAGGTGTTTTGTACATTTCTTTTGTGAATGTGCGGTGTAAAATAGTCATGTGGAAGTGAGGGAAATGTCTGTTTATATTGAGAATAGTTCAACTTATTGCATCTTAATAAATTGCTTTTGACCTTTCTGTGAGAGCCAACAATTGCTCCGTGTGTTTGTATGATTTTTTTTTAAATAAGATATTCACTCTCGTTTTAGGTTATTATCCTGTTGGAGGACTCATTTGAACCTGCACAAATTCAAAACATGGTGTCAGATGTAGCAAAGCAGCCCTAGAACTAAATCGAGCCTATGTGTTTCATAGCAGGTAAAGCATTGTTTGAATACATATGATTCAGGCAGAAATATTGGCACAGGTCATCTTGAATTTGTGCAAGTTATTCTGAAGAGCCATAAATGCATTTTAGAGTAGAACATGCTTTCTGTCGTCAAAGTAAAATGATGTTCTGGCCCGGGTCTGCTTTGCTACAGTAGAGCGTCCTCCATGTGCTAGATTGAAATCATATAATGAACCAGTATTTTCTACGGAAGCGAGGAGCTGCCAGTGTAAACATTTTGGCTGTCAAACTGGTTCCAACACTCTTGTAGGCTAAATGCTAAAAACATACCCTTTTTTTCCCCATAATACCAAGGGCTATTGACTTGCATTTGAAAATAAGGTAAACATTGCTGAGACGGCTTTTTAATGGTATTTGAAAACATTTAGCAGCTTGAGCATTTTTCACCATTATGTCACAGTGCATTAATTTGCACATATCTCGATGGCATTATGTGAAAAAAACTGGCAAACATCATCATAAAAATGACTAATTAACAGTTTGCTTGATTTTTGAATTTGTTAAAACAGCAATTTTCGCTCATAATGCCAAGGGTATTGATTTGCTAATGCACAGATTTAGAAAAAGTTGTTTCAGAATCAGCCTAAAAAATGTTTTTTCAGCATTTGCCTACATTATACCAATATGTTTGAAAAATAAACATTCTCTATTAGTAGTTTTTACAGTATTACATTGTGTTTGTTCTGAATTTTAAGCGCATATGCAGTTTAATACACAATGACATTATGGAGAAATGAGTGTTACAATTTTAGCATTTAGCCTCCAATTTGAAACTATAATGCAGAGACGTTCAAAAGTATTTAAATTCATTTAAACACACTTGGAAGTAGTTTAAATCCTCAAATATTTAAGTCCGTATGAACATATTTGAAACCCATTTGCTAATACATCTGAATGAGTTTACCAGAGCAAAATGTTTCGTCCACATTAGGAGTGTCCTGATTCAATATTGATTTAGGTAATATTGGATTAAAGTAGTCTACACACAAAATCTTTCATATCAGCACTCATATAAAGGCAGTCCATTCCAGACTTCCCCATCCCTATTAAAACCAAATCTGCAATGATTGTTTTAACGAGATTTAATTAAAACTTGAATATGGTATAAAAGTAATAAAATACACATTTCAAAGCTCTGCTCTGTTGAGCTCCTCGCACTGCTGGCTCATGACTCCTTTGTAAACCTTAAAGTGATGATTGAGGTCTTTCAGCGTATGGATTTTGTACTTGGACCCCAGGGCTCCGTCGGCAAAGGCTGCACCGTAGAAGACGCGGGCGATGCGCGAGTGGACCAGCGCCATGGCGCACATGATGCACGGCTCTCTGGTCACGTACAGGTCCAAGCCGGTGCAGATGTACGGCTGCGGCGCAGAGTCCGAGACCGGCGTGGAGATGGAGCGGCACGCGGGGTATGCGTCCAATCGATAGCAGCCGCCGCCTTGCCCTCGGGCCACCAAGTCGATGCACGCCATGACGGCGTGATGCAGGGGGTGTCGCCCTCGACAATCGTGGCTCACGGCAACGATCGTTGCGGACAGCGGGTCTACCACCACAGCCCCCACCGCCTCCATCTTCAAGGCTTTCCCTTCTTGGGCGGCAGCCAGAGCTACCGACATAAACGCGTGCATCTGGGCTTTCTGAGCCGGGCCGAAGGACTCCCCTCGGAGTTCGTGGGTCACCTGCTTGTCTTCGTGGAAGGAGATGGGCCAGTGCGTTCTTGCCAGCTCATATTGGGGTCGGGTCAAAGGGGGGCGAGCGGGAACCTTGACCACGAAGGGTTGGCCCAGTTCGCCGAATCCAACGCTCAACAAATCAGAGTCCACCTCGGGAACTTTACTGAGCGGAAACAGGAGGATCTCCAGAGAGTCGGGATGGCCCTTCTCTGTCTTGATGGCTCGAACTCTTTTGACATGCTGGAGATCCGTCAAGGGGTGGAGCTTGTTGAGCTCAGCAACCAGTCGCGACGTCTCTCGCTTGTCGAGGACAGGCGCAGCAAAGACGTCGATCAGTTCTACGGCATGCGTCTGCTCATCTGAAAGGACGGGGTACGCCACCCAAGAGTCGGGGTCGCACGCCGCACCTTTCCACCGCTTGCTCGCTGGTTCCATTTTTGTTTTGTCCTCCTGTCAAATGGGATTCACATCAAATCGGATGAAAATTAGTGTCTGTAGAAGGCAGCTGGAGTGGCTCGATTCAACAGTATTCCCCTTAATTAATTTGTAAAAAATGCTATGTGTCAAGGTGTTTCGATTTAAACATTTTCTTGAGTCCTCTAAAACCCCTGTACAAAGCATCTGCTGTTGGAAAATGATTTGATAGTATTCCCGGAGCTGCGACATCACAAAAATGTGAAAAATCGGGATTTCAATAGTGCCTGCTGTTGGTGAGGCTTTAAAGGCTCTTGTCAGCTCCTGTGTGTCAAAATCTCAAAATTCAAAATTGTCACACGCCTTAGAATATTTGTGTAAGGCTCGGGAAATTGTGCGATGTCTCCCATGTTTTTTTTCGTTTTTTTTTTTCTGTGTCTCCATGGTGTAGTCCGCTTCTTAGTTACTTTGATGTCACTTCCGGTGGCCCTAGCAGTAGATGAAATAACTGCATCCAGGAGCTATCTTCAGGAGCTGCAGAATAAAATATACCTCAAGTCTCAAAGGGATTTGGGAGTGAGCTCTAGCAGCCTAGCTTGATGCTTAACTGCTAACCGATGGCGTTTTATGTTAAATGAAGCTCTGAGGATCTTATTTCATGCCCTTTAAAAAAAAAAAAAATCCAAATAATGACCTTAAATGTCTTTGAATGGCAGGACATCTGTTACAGTTGGTATCGATGACTGATAACAAACTTTGATTCATTTAGAAATTTCACCTGCAAAGATTCAAGACAACTAGTACCAGAACATAACTGAGATAGGACAAGCTTTCAGACAAACTCGCTCAAGAATAATATTGCTTGGACACACACACACACACCCACACCAACGAAAAATAAAAAGGGGTGCACTTACCTTCCGGGAATGCGTTTCTACATCTGGCGCAGGATGCCTTGAATCTGTGCAGGATACAATAACAAGACAAAGTTGCTTAAAAATGGAAAATGTTCTCGCAGCCTTGCTTCCACATCAAAGTTGGGGAAACTGAAGGCAGTATCATGCAAATTTGCATTGTTCTATCACAATTTAGCCAAATTCGGAAATGGCTCACTCAGACACAGATACAAATAAAAACACTGAAAGATCAACTTGTTTAATTTCACACTTGCGTGCGCACTTTTACTTCTTAGATTCTTTTAAAAAATGACAATGAACCTCAGTTTCCATAGACATTTCCATTTTCTTCCAATATGATCACAATTCACCAAAAAGAGATCATTTTGAAAATACAAAACAATAAGTCCAGTAAAAGAAGTTTTATCTGACGTTTTACATGTTTTCTTAGACTTTTAATGTTTAATACATGTCAACCTCACCTGAAACATGAGCATTATATTGAACTAATATCAGTGAGCAGGAGTACATTCTTGTGCGGGGAAATCTAACCCAACGTGTTACAGGCTATAGTTCAATTTATGTACGAAACTTTTAACCAGTAAAATAGGTAACTAATACACTTAAAAGATAATGTAAAATTATTTTGTGGCATTGTTATTAGGTGGTGTGCCATGAGATTTTCCTAATAATTGTGGAAAGAAGTGACGCACAAAAATAAAGGTTGAGAAACATTGGACTAGATTGGACTAGATTGGACTAAATCACTTCTTCCCGAAAAGAAGCTTGGTTTTCAAGACTTTGGGAACATGTCGGATGGTCAGTGACACTCTTGTCCCTCGGGTGAGCGTCTCATCTGGCTGGGCCCCGGCGGCGTGCAGGTTCAGGACCTTGTCCGTCAGAACATCCAGATCTCGTGCTCCAATGCCGTGGAGTAGGTTCCGGTAAGCGTCGTCCTGCAACACCAACAAGCTGCGTGGCCTTAAGAGCAGCGAGAAAAGATGACGGTCTTCCTGCAAAGTGGCAACCGCCTCATCATCATCATCATCCGATCGGCCCACTGGTGTGTAGAAGTCCAGGAGGCCGTGCGAGCCCAGCGTGACAGTGGTGACCGTCGGGTGATACAGGGGTCCATCCTCGTGGGGCATAATCCCTTCTCCCGGTTTGTACTCGTTCACCAGGACGTGGTTGGCCGTTTTTCCTCCGAAGGTCCCCAGCGAGGAAACTTTCAGGCAGTAGGCATGAAGCCAGGTGGGCATCTTCTCCTCCAGCATGCCTTTGGGATGCGGCAAGCCTCCCCAGTTCTGCAATCTCCTACCGGACAACTGGGTCCACTTAGGTTTGGGGGACTGATAGACCTGCTGCAGGAGGTAGACCTCCTCCTCTTCAGATATGAAAGCGGGGATGTAATAGACTGTTGGGGGAGCGCCACGCACGACAAATTGCCTCAATTCCTCGGAAATACACGGCCGGTGTTCCATATCCTTGAGGAAAAATTATACGGAAAAGTATGGGGTATAAACGCATTTTAATACGACAGGACGCTGTCACGAGTGAACAGGAAGCGCACAGAGTAAACTTCTCCACCACGTTGCAACAATGCTGCACAAAATGTAACCATAACGACGCGTTTGGATATCAAATAAACAAACGGACTAATATGTATTTTTTACCTTCTTTTGGACATTTATGCTGCAGTCCACCGGTGTAAAAGAGCCAATTAGAAAGTGACCCCCGTCTTGTGGCGACAGCTTGGTGCCACTGACTAATGCTTCCCCCCTAAACGGAAACGACGTCATTTAGCACTAGCACTGAACTACTTCTCGTCGTTTTCGTGTTATAAAAGATTGATATTTTTACATGTACAGAATGTATTGATGTATTGATTTTATTTTGTTCGTTCTTGTTTAAAAATATTCTGTGTATTTCTTCGGACGCACATAATTATTACATGTAACGCCGTATGAAACAAAAACATAAGATCCTAGAGCCGATTCTAGTAATAATAATAATAATAATAATAATAATAATAATAATTATTATTATTATTATTATTATTATTATTATTATGTAATGACCGAAAAACATTTTGTACCAGCTGGTGGCAGGATTGCATCGAAGAGAAACTCGCGTTGCAGTAGAAGAAGAAATGAACAGGAAATAGGTTTATATTGACTTTGGGAGGGGAAAAAAAGAGTTTCTGGTGTATCTAATTTCTTTTTTTTATATTAATAGAAAAAAAACTCTTAAGTGGGATGAAATAAAGATTGACTTTCTTGCCAATAAGCAAATATCCTTTAGCATGTTCCCTTCCAAAACGAAGAAGGTCATTCAGAGGCTGTTGCGATTTGCACGGAGGCGGTATGGCAACGTTGCCATGGAGAAAAACTCCCCCTGCGCCGGTTCCTCTCGCCTGGTTTTGGGCATCGAGACGAGCTGCGATGACACCGGAGCGGCCGTGCTCAGCGAGACTGGGGCTATACTGGGAGAGTCCCTGCACTCCCAGAAAGAGGTGCATCTCAGGTGAGACTACGATCCCGCTGTTCACCTGTCTATACGATGCTCATGTTGAGCTCACTTAAAAAATAAAAAACACTGTTCCAAACCAAAAACGTGACTGTAGACTGTAGAACTTCCCTGGAAAGTTGAAAAGATTGCTTGTCTGAGTTCAGCTCTGCCATTGAAGGATCGGTGGCATCATCCCCACTGTGGCCCAGCAGCTCCACAGGGAGCACATCGAGCGAGTAGTCCAGGAGGCGTTGGACCGGAGCGGCGTGGACTCGCATCAGCTGTCAGCCGTGGCCGCTACCGTGAAGCCCGGCCTGGCCCTGAGTTTGGGCGTAGGCTTGGAGTTCAGCCGGAATTTCGTGAGACGCCACAGCATGCCATTTATCCCCATCCACCACATGGAGGCCCACGCACTGACCGTCCGCCTGCTCCAGCCCGTCTCTTTCCCTTTCCTGGTGCTGCTTGTGTCAGGCGGGCACTCGCTACTCGCAGTGGCTCGCGGCGTGGACGATTTTCTTTTGCTGGGTCAGTCTCTGGACGAAGCTCCAGGCGATACTCTAGATAAGGTGAGCCATTTGGGTCTCTGCACTCCACCGCCACTAATATATTTGTCAAGTATGTCTTTCATCAGGCAGGCGTGGAAGAGTATTTGAGGTTCCCTCACTTGTGACAACTGCCCAAGAACTGCCCCAACTTGTTTTTTTTTGCAAAACTGCAGGTGGCAAGACGTCTGTCTCTCACAAAGCACCCGAGTTGCGCCACGCTGAGCGGAGGACAGGCCATAGAACTGCTGGCTCAAGAGGGTGACCGCTTGAGATTTCCTTTCAAGACGCCCATGGGACAAATGCGTGACTGCTGCTTCTCTTTCGCCGGGCTACGGAATCAAATTACCATGACCATAGAGAAAAAGGAAGCGGAGGAAGGTACATTGAAAGAAACAGGAAACAAGCACATTCTCATGCGACCTGTATGAGGGATCAGCAGTTTTTTTCTTTTTGTCCACAGGAATCGAACGCGGAACTCTGCTCTCCTGTGTGAACGACATAGCGGCGGCCACGCAGCACACGGTCGCGTGTCATCTGGCCAAACGCACGCATCGCGCCGTTCTCTTCTGCAAGGCCAACGGACTCCTGCCTTCGATAGAACCCACATTGGTCAGTGGGTGCATGTGTCTTTTTCTGACACGCTAAACTCCAAAACTATGTTGAAACACCAACTCTGTCATTGTTCAAAATTGATTTTTTTTACAATGAAAAGGATTGGAGAGGCCATGATTTTCCCTTTTATCTCAGAACTGTGACTTCATTCCCCGAATTCTGACTTTGAAGTCAAAACGTTGAAGTCAGAATTCTAAGGATGAAATCAGAATTTTATCTCAGAATTACTATCTCCTATAAAAGTCAGAATCCTCTTTTTATGATCAGAATTCTCACATTCATTCTGAGAAATCTCACTCAAAATTCGGACAATATTCTTGCTTTATTCTCAATGTCTTTAAAGTGAAAATTCTTAGACATACTTTCAATTGAGAATTCTGAGATCAAAGTGAAAATACTACCAACCTGTCTCGGCATTCTCACTTTAAAGTCAGAAATCTAATAAAGAATTTGGAGTTTAAATTCTGAATATTGAGAATAAAATAAGAATTTGTAGGATTTCAATTCAGAATTCTGACACAAAAGTAACAATCCTTTTGACCGTTTTTGTTTCTTTTTTCCACTGGCCCTCAGTGCATTTTTAAAAATGAAAAAAAAATAGTAATAATAAAATAGCTGTATTTACATTTTAGTCATCATTTCATGATATATTTTTAATGATTTTGAAAATAAGGGCAAATACATAACAGTAAAGGCCAGAAGAATATGTTTGATCCTTTTTTTTTCCCCCTGTTGAACGTTGTGTCATAGGTTGTGTCGGGAGGTGTGGCAAGCAATCAGTACATCCGCAAAGTTTTGGGTGTCATCGCCGAGGCAACCGGCCTGCGCCTGCTCTGCCCTCCCGCCAAATTCTGCACCGACAACGGCGTGATGATCGCATGGTGCGTCACCACAATTTATCCGTTCGAACAAATAGCTTTGGATGACCTTTTTGTTGGATCAGGAACGGTGTTGAGCGACTCAGAGAAGAGAAGGGAATCCTGCCCCCCGATGCCGACGTCCGCTATGAGCCAAAGTAGGAAATATTATTTTAAAATTTTAGCGATGCAGATTAAGTCAATGAATTGTTATGTCGCAGGGCACCGCTGGGCGTGGACCTCACATCACAGGTGAGGGCAGCGGCCATCAGGGTGCCATCCATCCGGATGAAAATCTCGTAGCAGTGCGAGAACGTCAGCGATATCGACAGTGTGGACGTTATAGTGCTAAAACGACAGTGAGGATGTATTCCCATTTCTTACACGGATAGAGTCTATTTATTATTGCAGAAGGGTCAAAAGAGGAAAGCACATGGATTGCCCGGTAAGAGTTATGCTATACATTTGTACAAAATAGAACCCCATCTGCATCGTTAGTGGTTTTCAGAGTTTTAAAAATGTCAGTGCCTTCGGACCCAAAACACATTTGTGGACTATGATAACTGTCTAGAAAAAAACGATACCACACCTTGAATGTCTTGACAACTGGTTTGAACTAGAGCTCATCGTGTTTATAAATGTTGTACTCATTGGCACTGATGATCCCGTCTTTGTCGGTGTCCGTCTTGCGGAAGATGTCGTTGATTATCTCCTCATAGAAAGGGTCATCTCGTGGCTTGCCATCTTTTTCATACTCCATCTTCAAATGGCTTTTGATCTTGAAAGTACCGACAGAAGTTGCTTAAAACTCTTCAGGAGCCATATTTGGTTCACCCTGCCATTGTTATTAGTTACCTCTGCCTTTGTGAGACTTCGGTCTTTGTCGACGTCGATTTGTCCAAACGCTTCCATGCTTCGTGGACCCCGGGACACAGAGTAGACCTCCACTTCAAATACCACCGTCGCATTGGGTGGAACAGGACCTATATTGAAAAGGGACTTTTCAGTGGTTTACACAATATTTTTTTTTTCATTCATTCAATCCTAAAGACTTACATTTTTAAGAGCCCATACATTCTTTCCTAGGCACTTTAGTGTTAAGGATAAATGCATGATTGAGCAATAAATGCACGATTAAACGAAGCCTTCTTACTTTTCCTGGCAAACGGAGTTGCAGAAGGGTTAATTAACTGATTTTCACTCAGTGGCTGTCAGACGTGTGAGCTTTGCATGCAGACTGCTACAAACACAGCATGCGCTTTCAAGCAACGAGCAAATTACGCGAGCAGAAGTGCAGAACCTCAAAACCTGAACGCATGCTTACGGTCATGCCACGGAGAGACGAGAAAGGGGATGCGAGGCCCTCCTCTCAGCTAGAGCGACTGCAAGGCAAAGACATACCATGAAAGAAGCGACGATCGGACAGAGACACGAGTGCGGGTGGCCTACGACCGGCTACCTTTGCCTTTCTCTCCAAAAGCCAAGGCGGGCGGGACGGTTATTTTCCTCTTCTCCCCCACGCACATGTCCAACATTCCGATGTCCAGGCCCTTGATGACTTGGCCGATACCCAGGATGAACCACTGCGGGTGTCCGGCTTTGTCGTGGCGACTGGAATAGGAAAATCAAAATACTAAAGATGCTGGCAACACAATTTCTGAAAGCAACCATTTTTGCAAGTCGTGGTGTCATATGTACAATTTAGGTGCCCCCCAAAGCACCCTCTCAAGTTGCAAAAAATAAAACCTCTGCAGCCCTTATTTCACCCATCAACAAAATTGCACAGGAAGTTGATCAACAATGCTCAAAGCAGCCATTTTGGTGGTAAGGGGTTTTTGAGCTCCCTTTTAATCATTGCTGCTAAGGCGGGTCAAATATATAAGCCAAATGTTTGGAATGAATGGGTCATATTTTCTCATATCTACTGTTGGTGACTATTATTCTTTGTTGGAATAATAATTATTCTTTGTTGGAATAATATCACTTGATCGAGTCACTTGTAGTTCCCAACCCAATCATAAATAAAAACACGTATCGTTCATTTTGATATCGCATTTGCTTGATCTGATATCCAACAGTACTCCAAGGAAAAGAAAAAGATGTATCGGAGACCTCAAACTGCTTTATCCATCCATCAATTTTCTTAACTTCTTGTTAAAGCATTCCAGTTCATTCACACGTTTCAGTTCCACCGGTAATATGCCAAAACAAATGGTGTCATGATTTGTAACGTTTTTGTCATGAAATTATGTGTTTTTCCACAAGGAGGGCATTATTCTTTGTGAAAATTGGCATCAGCGATGATGAGACTACCCAGCATACTTTGAGCGTGTCTCTGTGTCTATTATGATGATATGCAAAGAGCAAATGAACATCTAAGATGAAAGGTCAAGATCTAATGGACATCGACGTTTGAACGTTGTGTGAAATGACTGGGCGTGAGTTGTTTCACGATGGCGGTTCTTGAATGAATAAACGACTAAAGAGCATCGGCGAACTGTCATACATATACAAGAGCGTTATAAAAGTCGTTGAAGAATGTTCTTGAAAATCATATCCTCTGTGAGTAAAATGTTTTCGCGCTGACCTGCAGTAGAACTGGGACCCATCTTTGGCGAGGAAGCCGTCGTAGTGGACGTTCATCAGGTCTCCCCGCTTGCTCTTTTTCTCGCACGTTTCAGGCTGGTACACCACCTCAATCTTGACCTCACCATCGTCAGCCCAAACGCTCGCGAAACAGAGTTGAGAGCACACAAAGACGCACAGTGTGTAGTAGCTCACTAACTTGCACATGTTTAAGTCGCGACGCCTGACCAACTCCTGCAGTCGTGGCAACTTTTTCCCTTCTGGCGTTTAGACACTAGAGGGCGTGGTAGAGTTTTCTCAATGTACACGTTATTTGCCCTGAGTCAAGAATTTTAAGGTATAACTTTCTTACCTATTACTGTATATCAAACAAATGTTTGCTCTAATGGGTAAAACACCAACACCATACTGTTCATACATACAAATAAAATCGTGAGTATTACTTCTTATACTGGTATCGGTTGAAATAAATTGTTGTATCAAACATTTTGAGACTTTGGTCTTGGTGCAAATAACATTTGTAATGTCAACGCACCGCTGTACAATACTGCATATGAGGCATTTTGGGCATGGGTATAGATTCAGCAGTATCCGCGAATATGCGGGGGTTAGCTGTACTGTACTCGCGAACTGTCGGAAGTATCAAATCTGACGTCACCGTTCTTTAACCAATAGGAGCGGAAATGGGTGTGAACCTGCAACTGTACTTATAAATCCGCGCCGGTGTATTATGAGTCATAGCCTCAGACTTCCCAACGTGTATCCAGTCATCCCTTTCAACGCGGAACCAACTCCTAATCTATAAACACCGCTTCTCCACCAGCCCGACGGGGATTGAGATGTTCCATTTTAGGCTCGCCACAGCGCTCAAGGACTTGTTGAAAGCCAGCCTCAAGTGTCCCCCTGCGGGGTGTCTCGCGAGCCGCCACCGGTACTCGGGTGCCGCCTCCTCCGCGGGGCTTAAGCTCCTCCATGGCCCCGCGTACCGGGCGGGGTACCCGGCGGCGTTCGTCCGCATCCGGCCGTACTGCGCGAAGGCGGGGGGCGAGCTAAAGTTGGACGAACCGAAGAAAAAAGACGAAGGTGTCGAAGCGGCCGCTGACAAGTGAGTAGCCCCCACCCCGTTTGCGGCTCTACCCTGGCTGCCTTTTAGCATAGCCTGCGAGCGGACGAAGACGTCTGGAGCTCAATGACAGGATGTTACCCGGCCCGCGTTAATGGCGTCACCTTTAGTGTTTTCGATCATTGTTTTTTGACCACGCAAAGTGAAACTTCAAACACGCGCGATAGGGCACGGAAACCGAAACGATCCGTTTTTTTTCATCCTCCTCTCAAAACCACAAATCCACATGTGCGTGGCACGGCTGCGGCTAATACTTAGCTATGACGTCGTAATGGCACAAATAGCTCCCGGTGGTGAGGGCTAAAATGTAAACACGACGTCTTCAAATACGATCTGGGACACGGTTGACGTATGGGCCATTCTCTTTACTGGTATGTGATTTTAGACCATATCCTGCATAGTTAGAGGGTAAAGAAAACGGGCAAATCCAAACTATGCAATGACATATGATAAAAATATACCAAGAAACATAAATTACTGTTGATAAAAATACCTAAGGCCCAGTCTATAACCTTGAACCTTTTTCCCCCGATGAACAACAAAAGTTTATCTTTTTGATTCGTTATCTTGTTTTTGTCAAGCATAGATTGTGGTCTAATTTTCATGATTACCCAACTTGTATGAATGATTGAGAATAGCTTGGTTATGCAGTCGTTTCAATTACTCTGTCATTTTGACTTTTAATTAAAAAAATATATATATTTTGCAATTGTTAAACACCCATTACATTAGTCGGGTGTACTTACATTCTATTACATTACAAGTAAGCCAAGCTCTGTGCTAGTGTTCATTCATTACGCTTGAGGTATGTGAAAAAACAACATTTTGTAAGTTGTTTAAAAAAAAAGGGAGTGTCTGAGTCTGGGCTGCAGGACAGGTATTGTGGAGTGAAAAGAAGCATTTGCAATTATGTAAATCATTCTGGTTGTATACATACTTCTCATCAGTGGCCGGCAGAAAAATAAGCTTGCACTCAAACACAATATGCAATAAGGTAACGTTAAGAGCTAACGATAGATGATGTGCTGATCTGGGCATTTTGCCTTAGATAGAAAATAGCTGCTTAAATGCAAATGGACAACATCCTGTACAATTTCAGGCATGGGCCCTTGTCAATTTTTTTGTGTATAGACCCAATTTTGTGTCTGAGTGGCACTAGTGTCAGGGACTATTTTTTTCTGCAACTTTTCAAACAATGAATAGGCATAGTGGTGTTCTGTTACGGTACCAGTGGAGGCAGGTGAATGGGCTTTTATTTTCTGTATTTTGTTTTAGTTTTTCAAATAAATTGGTTGAAGAGTGCCAATGTCACCGTTTACCAACCGGTACAGCCTTGTGGAAACTGGGCACACGTGGTATTTAGGACACAACACTGCCTCGTTAATACCGGACACGGTGCCAAGTGGCTAAATACAGTAGGGACACCCACTTAAAATACCGGTCAGCTATCTTAAAAGTTAATTGAGACTGTAGCTCATGTAGTAGATTAGCGCTGCAGCCATGTTCCGTCCCAGGAAGTGAACACGCAACACAGGGGAGTGCTACTTAAAAGTTTTAAATATGGACATGAGCATAGGAGCTGGAAGAGAAAAATCAAATCACCCATGAGGACACCGTTATGTGCCTACTGTACAAATAAACTGACTGTGCGATGCAACTTTCAGTAAATGAAATCCATAATATCATTTTGGTTACTCTTTTGCAGCCGCACCAAAATTTGCACATTTGAACATTTTTGGACTATTAGACCTCTTAGCGGACAGTAAGGAAATCCCGTGACTTAAGTGCGGCCTAGATCAGTGCTTGTCAACATTTTTTCAATGATGTACAGTACCCCTCTATGAAATGTTTTCCTGACCAGCGCAAAGCAATTGTAGATGGTGAAAAAAGCATGTGCCAAGTTCGCTACATGCACCAGGCCTGTGACATGCTTTCAATCTGACCAGTGTTTGGAACATTTTAAAGATAAACTCTTTATGTGTTAGCATACGATGGGTATTCGTGTTTATTTTTTTAAAACGTAGATAAGAGGAAGCTGAAGAGTTCAGCTGCCTTGAGCTGAGAGTAAACTGACTAATGTGTAACAAGCTCCTGGACTGTAAAGGATAAAGGAATGAAAAGCAAGCCAGAGGCCACTAGATAATGTGATGCATGACAGACAGAAATAGAAAGGAGAAGCCACGGTTGATAAATGGTCGTTGGCACAGTGGAGGTGTTAACTGGCTGGATATGTAACTGAGCATACAACGTGATTGTCAGTCTGCCATTACATAATTGGCAAAGTGCTTAGCAAAAGCGAAACTCCCAATTGTTTTTTGTTTTAGCAGGTCTGCGCCTTTTTAAATTGTCTTCAGCAACATTTACTGTTGGAAAGCTGAAATTCCGAGCATATGGAGAATTTTAAATGGGGGGGAAAAGTATTCAAACTATTGATTATCAAAATAATTATCAATTTATTTGATAACCCATTAGTTGTCGATTAATAGTTGCACCTTAAAAGGAATCGCATTTTACGTTTTTACGATAGTCTTTGTTGACAGTTGGTATCAGCAATAAGCGTCACGATGGAAGAGTGGTTTGCACATCTGCCTCACAGTTCAGCGGTCCCGCCTTCAATTCCAGCCTGCCTTGGCCTTCCTGTGTGGAGTTTTCATGTTCTCCACTTTTAAACTAAAATCTTAGTCACTCAGGTTAAGTTATATCACTTCCGTGACACAAATTACTACATTCTCACCTAGGGCTTTGAAAGAAAGAGCAAAAAAAACAACAACAACGCAAGTATGTGAATTTATGAATCGCTAGCTGCGAATAGGCGTGGGTTTACTCAACTTCCATCTGTGGCTCTTCGGTGCACGGGCAACGTTTACAACCAAAGGAAAGCGGCAGACACACACATAACACACAAGATGTACAAACAAACGCACTCGACAGAAAGACTCCGCTTTCACGCCTGCTCTGCACGCTCATCTTGAACGGCTCGCCATGTTTGCACATTTGTTACACTTCATGTGATATGGTAGGAAAAAAAGTCAATATCCTCAGTGAAGAGCCATCTTGTGAAATGCATCATCCTTGTGCAACACACACCTACCCACAATTTTGCTGAGTGCTTTCCTAGTCCATTAGTTGCGTTTATTGACTTACGACTGCTGCTGTTTTTGGAGACAGATGCCATGTAAATATTGCTCTCGAGTTGAATTAGAGACACAAGAGTGCTTTGTGTGTACATGTCCAAAAAGTTACTCTTGATGCCTGGCTGGAGTGTCCGTTGCACTGAGCTAGAGGGTGTGACACATTTGTCACACTCAAGTGCTTCATTTATCCGCTTCCTTTCGCGCAGCTGTCTTTTTGGTGTAAATCACTGCTTCTCATATTGGGGTCCACTAGCGGGATCGAAATCGGAATAAAAATATGATGCATGCGGAGACGGGCACGGGCATTAAAAAAAATGACCAAGGACAGCAATGACTTAAAGCGACATTTGCTTTGGACTAGGGGTCAGCAACGTGGTGCTCGCGGGCACCAGGTAGCTCCAAAGATCACATTAGTAGTCCGCAGGCCTGTTCTGCAAATAGCTTACAAGTGATCAGACGTTGGTGATTTTCTATGAATTTTACAAACAATTATACAGTACATGTATGACATGACGTATTAGACTTGATTTACATAGTTACTAAATCTGTTCATTAATGATTGTGAACAATCGTTAACATGATCAGTGTCTTCGCATTAACTGGTAGCCCTTCGTATTACTCGGCGCCAAAGAAATAGCTCTCGGTTTCAAGAAGGTTTGCGACCTCTGCTTTGGACCAATGAAAAACTTTTGATTTGATTGTGTTGTGTGAAAATACAAAATACATTTTCTTATTTTAAGGGGTAATTGTATTAGGATAGAACATTTCAAAAGACAAACATAAACTCAATGTGTTTCAAGATAAAAACCAAGATAGCATCTTATTCAAGTTATAAAGATACATAGTCTATTTCCTTCAAAAGAATAAAGTTGTCTTTTTGATAAAAGTTGAAATGTTACATGAAAAAAAAGTCAATTTGAAATTTGTCAGCCTTTTCCCTCGTTAAATCGTGACTTTAACATTATAAAATGAAGACTTTATCTTGTAAAAATATAACTTAGTTTTTAAAGTCAAACTACAATTTTTAAGTAGGTTATTTTTGTAGCAATCCCTAAAAACTATGAGGCATAAGCCCGCTTTTGTGACAAGGCATCACTAATATGCTTATACCAATACAGCCTCCCATTTTTGAATAACACTTAGGCTGTTTTGAGCAAAGTATTTTTTTTAAGTGGTGCTTGGGCCAAAATTAATCACTGACCTTTAGCATCAATTCAATGGCCATTTGGATTCTGAGGGAGTCCTTGGCAACTCAGACATTTTAAGAAGCTCGGCTTTCGATGCAGGCTGCCGATCTTCCTTGCTTCCGCTGCCGATCTCGCTGCTGTGTCACGGTCAGCGTGTGAACGGGATTGCCGTGTTGACACTATTAATCCAACACAGACAATTCAGCAGGGTTAAGGACCCGAGAATCCCTGGAATTCTGGCTTGGTCTTATACGATTGCAACTTTGAGCAAAACCTGAATGATTTTAATTTGTATCGACAACATACTAGGATGGCGGTACAGCAAATCCGCAGCAAATGTGCGATATACTTTTTTTCTATTTATTTATATATTTATTTTCCCCCCAGGAATGACACAAATTACAAGTAGCCAAAGAGGCAAATCACCATTATTTGGATTTTGGACAATTGAAAAATACATTTTTTTGTTGTAAAACTCTAACAATGATTCAAGGGTTCATTGCCAAGTAAAAATGGATCTGGGGCATCTTGCTGTCAATGGTCCTTAGTGAGTTAAATGAAAACTTAAACTACTGTAGTAAATAGCTCCTTTTACAATAATAAAAAAAAAAAGAAATTTAAAAATTGTACTGATCTTTGTTTTGATTTCAAAAACTTAAACTACTGTAGTAAATAGCTCCTTTTACAATAATAAAAAAAAAAAGAAATTTAAAAATTGTACTGATCTTTGTTTTGATTTCAAACAAATACTACAGCTGTAGTGTTCTAATTGTCAGCAGAATTAGTGAAAATTTAAACAAATAGTCCTCTGAAGTACACGGTTTTAAATGGATTCATAACCAGTTTTCAGATTCTTTAAAAAGGTCGATACCAATATTTGTCAAAATCAGTGCCAATCAACTACTTGGCAGATCATTCATTTATCTCTAGCGCAATACGATGAGGTTGAAGTGCTGCTTCCATGAGTCCAGATGAAAACAACATTATTGTTCACACTTCTTTTAGTGTATGTAAATAGTCATGTGTAAATGTGTGTGCCATTGATATCGTTCACTGTTGTGTCAACAGTATCAGAAACAAAACAGATGAGTGCTGTTAACATTGGAATTGACCCAATTCTTGCTCATACTTGATGCTTTCGCGGTCATCAAGCTGCTGTTTGCATAACAGCAAACCGGATCGTCTTTTATTGTCAAGTTATATGCACAATAAATGATAACATGTGCATTGCGAGTGAAGTCATAAACTCGTTTGTTTTTCTCACCCAGGAGAAGAAATGCCGGCATCTTGCCCAGCCTGGAGGATTTGCTCTTCTACACTGTTGCTGAAGGTCAAGAAACTATTTCAGCGCATAAATTCCTCACAGTAAGTTCTACGATTGTTTCTATTTTTTGACTTTGTTTCATAAAAGCGGAAACTTGATAATGGCTATACCTTAAAAAACATGGGAACATTTTACGGCGATTGTGGCTTTTCAAGGGGTCTGTAAATATAACAATACTTGTACGGGTAAAAAAAATGCTCTGGGGGGGATGTGCAAACACTGTATGTATTAGTGGTATCAGTCTGGGAATATGTGGTATTGAAATCCTTTAAAAAAATGCAGATTATCTAAAAATGTAAACAAGTTGATCATCCTTAAGTGGAGTTATGATTTTTTTTCTGCCTTCTGTATTTATTGTTCTTTAACCAAACAAACCGATATATTTTTGGTCCAAATACCCAATCATTTGATAGAATTTTCAGTCGCATATTCAAATACTTTATTCGATAGCTGTAGCTGTGAAATACTGCCAAATTTGAACCTTGGGTAATTGCACAAGAGTTCTTGCCATTGCGTGCGGATAAAATTTGCCTTGACTCTCCATAAAGTAATGAGTCAGCATGCTTGAAATACTTTTCTTCTTCCTCTTCTTTTAGTGAATGACATTCTCGAGCTTGTATTTGTAGGCTCTTAAAACCACAGGACTTCGCACAGGAGACCCCCGACTTAAAGAATGCATGGAAACACTGAAAGAAACCTTAAAGAACACTCCGGATGGAGTCACGTTGGACAGACACCAGTTCAAAAAGTGAGTGGCCTCCACTTATATTCCCAAGTTGAGAGGAAAATGTTTCTACATGTATAACATAATAGGATTTTGTTTTTCTATTGAGTTTATTGCCATTTGAACTAAATATGGTTCCATAAAGCGCTTTCGATTGTTGACGTAATAGCGCCGCGAGCCGAAAAGGTACATTGCGTACACGCCATCTCAATATGGGTTCATGGCAGCTGATGCGAGAGAACCGATGAACCGTCATATTGTCGATGAGGCCACTTCATCATCGACAAACCTACATGAAGTTTGTCACACATCGGGGTTGCAAACTCGATTGGCAAACTTTTTTTTTTTTTGCATGCGGCCGCTGTGTTTGAGCATGCTGTTTGTGGTTTTGCTCATCAGGTGTGTCCAGAGCAACATTGTCCTGCTCACGCAGGCCTTCCGCAAGAAGTTCGTCATTCCAGACTTCCAGTCCTTCACTTCCCACATTGACGAGCTATACGAGAGTGCCAAATCACTCTCTGAAGGGCAGGTTTGTCCCTAGATCCATGACTCCTTCATCAGTTCGGTAGATGCGGTACAGGCTGCTTCTATTTTCAAGGGGACATATTATGAACATTTCCTTTTTAATCGCGTGTAGAAAAGTGTGCAGCGGTGCTTAATTCACGGATATTATGACAAAAGCGTGCCACAGACAAATAATATGTCTCCTTTCAGGATATAAAAGAAACGGGCAAATTAGGGGGTGGCTTTATGTTTTCTCCACGTTGCCTTAGCAGTGTCAACATACATGTTTTGAAGCATTCTTTTCTCCATTTGCATGATCATGCATTAATTGGCTTGGAAGCAAAATTGATAGTAGCTCTTTGTCAAATCATGACTCACGCAGTCTTGTTTTTGGTGTCCTGCCTTTGGGATTCATGCGGTGTCCTCGCTATTCCACTGATCCTCGAGTGTCGAGAGCTTGTAGCCGCGCTGGCCTTTTTTCGCATGCCTTACTTTTTTCCTCTACTCTTTCAGGTTGCGGACTACATACCCCAACTTGCCAAATTCAGCCCGGACATGTGGGCTGTCTCTCTGTGCACGGTAGATGGTCAGAGGTGAGCTCCAAGCACAATTGCAGATAGAGGGGGAGATGAAAACACTTTTGAAAGTCATTTTTGTTCATTTGCTGTTCTGTGATTTTTTTTTCTTTCCAGACAAACCAGCACAAAGCATTTTTGGCAAAAAAAAAAAAAAAAAAAGGAAAAAAAGTGTACAGTGATTTATCTATTTTTTTACCAGAAGCAAAATTTTGGTCAACCTTCTGTTGATTTTCTTATGGCACGGTTGAATGTTGGGTAACGGATTATTTCATTGAGACTTCAGGGTTGTCTGTCATTGGCATAGCTGTGGAAGTTCACGTGGTCCAATAAGGAAGCATGTGGAGACTAAACAGTACTGGCCCAAGTACGCTCCCTTGTGGGACGCCATTACATAGTGCATAGACCCCTTATTACTGATATTTACAAACTGTAGGCAACTTGAGTGTGTCAAAGGCTGCCCTCGGGTCTAATAGGGCAAGGACAGATGTGTAGTCTTTGTCTGAAGCAGTAAGGTTGTTTGTTACTTTCGATTGGGCCATCTTGGCACTTTCCGAATGCAGTTGGATACTCTCAAATTAATTGTTAAAATGTGGAAATTTTGAAGATACAATCATAGAGGCTAGCTGAGAAAAAGAGACTAAGCCATGAAAAACAGCTGAAATGTGAATGAACCCTCAGAGATTATTGTACAAACATGAAATAAAAAATGGGGAAGTCATTAATGTTCTTAACGAGTGTCGCAACAGTTGTTTTGGACAGCGTGTTCTGTGCCATGCGGAGTATAATTACATTGATACGCAATGTGTTTGTGTAAGAGCAGAAGTCATAAAGATAAATTGGTGCTAAAAAAGCAAGATTATCATTAACTACACTGAACAAAAATATAATTGCAACACTTCTTCTTGCCCCCATTTTTCATGAGATCAACTCAGAGATATTTTTCTACGTGCACAAACTAACCATTTCTTTCAAAGATTTCTTTCAAACTTTTCTCTAAATCTGTGATTGTGTGCACCCCTCCAATGCAGAGATAATCCATCATACCTCACAGGTGTGCAACATCAAGATGTGGATTAGACAGCAGGATTAGCGCATAATTGTTTTTTAAATGTTTTCTGGTTTTTTTTAATTGACTATTTCCCCATTCAAGTATCCCTCAACAAGCGCAAAGCGTTTTTGGATGTGTGTGGGGGGGGGATAAAATAGGTGCTGTGTCATTTGTATCTGATTTCTAAAACTTTGGAACTGAAATTATAGTGGTTTCTTAAAGTTTTTTAAATTCTTTTTTAATTTTTTAATTCTTATTTTCTGTTGATTGTTGATCATTTTAGTCTTTATAGCAAGATTGCCTTTGGCATAGTGTTAGCTTACGAACATGCCGGAGTTGTTCGTTTCCCTGCACTGACTATAATGCTGCTATACTGATGTCTTTTTTTTTATGCCTGTTTTAAACGCTGCTGTGGACTAAATGCACTTTATGCCCATGGCAATTTTCCCTTGAGGACAATAAAGTTAATCTTATTTGGGAACCACTGTTCTCAATAAACGGGAGATTATTATTTTTCTTTTGCCTCTGCCATGTAATGCGAGTGGAGCGCATCGACAAAATTCGATCATCAATATTTTTGAGGCTTCCCCAGTGAAAAACGGGGTGCAAGGACCCACTCGCCTGCTGAAACGATGTGTTATTGTACCGTTTTTATTCCTGGACCCCTTCAACTGACTGAACTGTTTGTCTCTTGTAGACACACAGTGGGCGACACCAAGGTGCCCTTCTGCCTGCAGTCGTGCGTCAAGCCTCTGAAGTACGCCGTGGCTGTACATGACCACGGCACCGAGTATGTGCACAGTTTCATCGGGAAGGAGCCCAGCGGCCTGCGTTTTAATAAACTCTTTCTAGATGAAGATGGTGGGTAGACATGACCCTCTGCATTACCTTTTTTCCAACAACATTGAGATCTTCTCCATTGTTCACAGTGTATATATGATGTGTTAAGATAAAAAGAAAATCCCTCCATTATTTAATTCAGAGCTTGTCATAATATCGTGCACAGGAATTTTGCCAGGGCTGTTGCGCAAGTAAAGCGTGCAATCGGAAAAGAGTTCACCTCGCTGAAACAACATATGGGAGTGTACTGTTGGCGAGGGACTGGCTTAACCTCATTGTTTTGGACGGCGATGTCACGTTGTGTCAAGCCGCCGACAAATGATTAACCGCAAAACAAACTCGAATGTTGGTAGCTTTTACGAACAGGCTTTGCATCGTGCGGCATGTTGTTTACAGACGCAACTACACGCTTCAAGGGCACGTTAGCAATTCCCCCGCATGCCACAAATTAACTGAACTTTTGTTGCTTTGCAGATAAGCCCCACAATCCGATGGTGAATGCCGGCGCAATTGTTTGTACCTCCCTCATCAAGGTAAAAGCAGCACACTTTTTTTCCTCACCTGACTTGATGTCAGTATAGTTACAAAACACTTAAACGGTATCTTCAAGTATTACAGTAATTATGTGACCAAGCTATTCCTTGAAACTTCTTGCCTCAAGTATCTCTGTGGTGTTTCTGCACTATACGTCCAACCGAATCATCGGACTTGTCATTGCGTCTTGTCGAAGAATTTCCTGCCCTCTTTCACTATGAAGTATTGCTGTGGTGATGAAAACTAGTCATGCTGCATGATTCAAGTGACACGTTTTTTTTTTCCTTCATTTAGCTCAATTTTTTTTCCTTCATGGAGCACTATTATAGATGCATCAAGGTTAAAGAGAGATAAAAATGTATTTAGATATCTGGAGATTGGAATCGAGCGTCTTCCGAATGCAGATACGCATTTGATACATATCGAATATCAGCTGACGCGTGTGCCGGGTCATCACACAGCTTGGATACAACACATGAGTGTCAGCTTGCCGTCATCGATTTACACCAATCTGCATTTGCCCAAGCAATACTAACACATCAAAAAACTTTATTTCGACAATTTATTAAAATTCTCGACCTTTTTTTTTAATGATTTACACCCCTGTAGAATAGTTTTCAGCCAAGTAATTTGATAAGAAAATTGTACTGCTCCTGGCATTACAGAGCACATATTTGACGTGCCTTTATATATTCCCCTTTATATTCTG
The DNA here is from genome assembly GCF_059441005.1 of Hippichthys cyanospilos. Lineage (NCBI taxonomy): Eukaryota > Metazoa > Chordata > Actinopteri > Syngnathiformes > Syngnathidae > Hippichthys > Hippichthys cyanospilos. Next base: position 13,797,117 of record NC_142373.1, on the reverse strand, counting down.
GAGTTCTTTTGATGCACTTTTACATACTATTACAAGTACCATGTCACATATCAAAGCAGAGCGGGTGTTGTCCTTGTGAAGGAGACTGGGCAAGGATGACGCCCAGTTTGGCGTCATTCTATTTGACTTGTGAAGAAACTGAGCCATTTGTCAGGGCAAAACTGATGAAAGTGAATTGTTTGATATTAGGTAGTAGAATAACATTGTCAGATATATATAGGAGAAAACAAACAACGATGATAAGCATTTTAAGATATAATACAGTAAAACTATCATTGAAGTCACAAAAAAGAAAAAAATCATTGTGTACAGTTGAACCTTTGACATAATTTCAATGAGTGACTGTTTAAAATGGTTATTGTTGACATAACGGTCATTAAATTGACATTCTTCCTAAACTTATTTCTTTAGAACAGGGGTGTCAAACTTTTTTTTTATTGTGGGCGACATTCTAGTTCAGGTTTCTGTCAGAGGGCCGAAATAACTGTAAAGTCAAAATAAGTTCATCACACACTTAGCTAGCTTTGAAACCAAAGGTCAGTCATTGGGAATATTATATACCATATTATATAATATAATATGGAAATTGGGAATAAGGAAATGCTGTTATTTATTCTTTTTTTCAACATTGAAGACAACTTGCAAGTTTGGTATTTTAGTCAGAAACTAGAAGTCAAATCAGCATTTCACAGGCCACATAAAATGATGTGGCGAGCCGGATCTGGCGAGCAATTTCAAAATGGGTCAATTAAACCTGCTACAATACGGGATGGTTGCCATCCATCCTAGAAAAAGCTTTGAGTGTACTGCAACAAATTAATGTTATTTGAATCTGTTTGTCATTTTTGGGGTATGATTAGGACAATATTTTTTGGCAACTGTTGTACAGCACAGAAAATAGATGTTTAAAAAAAAAGTTAAATTAGGAAATGTGTGGATCCTCCCCATACAAGCAACCAAGGAAAAGATTTAGGTCGCTTTGATGGGCTGTGTGAAAGGGGCAAAATATTAGCGGTGCTATGATCTTAGATGTGTTTGTTGCATCAACGAAGCGGAGAAACGTGCGCATGCTGCTCAGAAACTCTGGCAAAACTCACCTTAGCCACCAGCTGCTCTTGAAGCACGTGCTTGTGGAATGCTTGCAAGGCAGAAGTGTGTGTCATCCTTTGGCAACAACGTCTCGGCATGTTTTGGTTTTTTTCCAGCAAACAATAAGCTGTTGGCCCTGTAAGTTTTAAAGGAGACATATGCCTTTTTTTTTCAAACCACAATTTTGTAGGTGTTCTGTTTCAAGAATTACGGAATTGAAATAAATAATTTAAATTAAACGATAGACTATAAGCAATATTACTGATTAAATTAGACCCTTAATAATTACCCATTCAATATGAGCAACCACGTCTCAACCCGTAATTGTTTTTTTTTGTTTGTTTTTTCCAGCAAACAAGCTATTGACTGTAAGTTTTTGCTTGTAATCTGTTGCCTCATTTTATTGCGTAAATGTGCTTTTCTTTGATTTATTTTTTTAGCGTAGGCCTATCAACACTTTCGAACTTTTATTGAGGCAAGGCACATATTTAACATGAGATAGATTGCACGGCACATTACCACCGCTAAACCAATTTATGTAAAAAAAAAAAAAGGACAAACATATACTACATATATTGTAATAATACGATCCTGTTTCAATTTACTCACAAATTTAATTTCTCAGTGTGCTATGTGGACCTGTTGATTTGAATACAAAGCCAGCAAGATTGTGAAAACCCCATTTCATTTTGTTACTCTCGGCCGAGCAGACAAATATATCCCAAGGAAATTGTGGGGTGGCATAGAGTGAATAATTTCAAGGTACTTTTTCAAGCGGTTGTATTTTGACTCGTAAAGCTGCTAGCGTATTCCAATTGTCAATTGGTGAAGTGGAGTCCAACTCCCTACATTATTTTCATAGCCAACTCCTAAAAATATCCCAACAAAAGTCAATTTCCCGTGAGGTGAATTTCAGCCGGAAGAACGATGGGCTGTTTACCGTGGCCGTACGCACCCCAAAGTGTTCCATGGTACTTGAAGGCTACATACTGTTGCTGTTTTTGTATGTTGCATATTTTCCAGACTTAGGAACTGTGGGCAATAATGACTGCTGCTGCAGGTCAAATGACGTTGGTAATTTTTTCTTCCTTTTCCATATCTTTCTCCTCGCACTACCCCCATGCCCCCTTCCCCCATCCCCTCAATCCCTTGCCCCCGTCCCACCTTTCCTTATCTTCTCCAATCAGCCTGTAGAAATCCTATGTAGTGACTCTCCATCCGTGTATCTTTGTTTTCTATTTCTTCTGCACTTTTAAGTGTAGAATGTAAAAATAAAAGTTGTCATTCATAAATCGTCTCTTTTAACATGTAATCTGTAACATTAAAAAAAAAAACATGAATGGTTTTGTGCGTGTTACGGCACTAGAAATACTGTGTATATTCCGATATGCATGTCCGTTTTATTCTCTGTGCAATGTTCTCGAGGTGGTAATAGGCAGCATCCGAAAAGGCTATGTGTGTTAAAATATACCAAAAAAATGGGTCAGACGCTTTGAAATGTATTCACCGACATTGGCGTTAGTTGATGTTCCGTTTAAATACAAGACGCCCAACATCTGCACAACGGTAGCCCACAGTACGATAATTTTTTACTTTGACCTGCAACACTGTGCATCAACGTCAACGCAGTCGGGGGTTGTGGTTTTAACCCTCCTGTCAAAATTGAAAACAAAATTGAAAAAAAAATGTATGTATATGTACTGTATATATTGTATACTTACAAACATCCCATTCATGACATTTCACAATCACACAAGGGTGCATTCATGTTTAATCTACAGTATATAATTGGATTTTTGTCAAGTTTCAAAATTGTTTTATCAATACACCAAAAATACGCATTTTTTTTGAACGCCTAAACATGCACATTGACAACGTTTCTGGCACAGCCAAGAAACAAACCACAGGAGGGTTAAACAGCTTTTTGGACATAATCCCATGAAATTTGAATTTGTAAGTATTCTTTGTTTTTGATCAACTGGTATATAACACACATCTACTAAATCCATGCAACTGCAAACTATTTCCCTCTTGGTAAACTAAACACAATCTGTAGCCATTTTCTTTTAACTCATAGCATTGCTGTGTGATTTGACACCTGTTCCGAAACATCTATTCATATCTGCTCATTCTTTAGCACTCTGCCGTAGTGTTATCATTTTGGAATAACCAGTGAAAAGAACTACATTTAACTGCATTATGTTTCTTCTCCCCTCAGCAAGGTGAAGGTAACGCGGAAAAATTTGACTATGTAAGTATTACCACATCCTGACTAGAGTTATGCACATGGATTAAGTTTTGTTTTTTTTTATTGTCATTTTTTGCCTTCAGGTCATGAACTTCTTGAAGAACATGGCGGGAAACGAGTATGTCGGTTTCAGCAACGCTACGTAAGTCACTCAAAAATGGCAACATGCGTTCATGTTTACATTTTCTTGTGGTGGGTTTCCTGAAGATGAAAAATTCCAAATAAGTAAAACTCATTCAGTAGCATCCCCTGGAAAGTTGGAAAAAATTTAGCCTATCACAAATGTCACCAATCAAAATGTCTAAACAAAAAAATCAAGAATTCATGCCCAAGATTGAATAAGAAGTCAGACATTTTGGTTTGAAGCAGACATTTTTACTCGTGATGGGTATTGGTAGTCAAGGAAGCTGATAATTGATATTGGCCCAGATATTTGGTTGAAGGAAAAGGGAAAATATTAGCATCACAATTGAAAATTAAAAAAAAAAAACACTGTTGAACTGCCATTAAGCATGTTTGGTAAAATAAACAAAAAAAAGTTTGAAACCTATAGAAGACAACTAGTTTCCTACACTAAATATAGCTGTCCAAAATTTTATTTTCATTTTACAATTCCCCTTTTTAAAATGTGTAACAAAAACAAAAAGTGCAGGTTCGCAATGTGACCAAAATATCTTAAAAGATTAAGTGACAAATGTCTTTTTGTTTTTGCATGACGACGTTGACATGGTTGCACGAGTATCCCACTGATGTGCATGATTTTTTTTGCTCGGCAATAGGCAGCAGTAATGTTGGACTGCAGACCGGGTCTCGGATTTCAAGATAGTCACATGATTACATGAGGCTATACTGTACACATGAGGGACCCACACAAGGGTTGGGCAGTGGAAATTCCGCACACACACTCTACTGCAAGACAAGTAATGAGTGTTCTATGCTTGTGTAACAGATTCCAGTCCGAGCGTGAGTCAGGGGACAGGAACTTTGCCATCGGCTACTACTTGAAAGAGAAAAAGGTTTGACCTCATTCAATCGTTTAAACTGATGGCACAGGATGTTAAAGCAAATATGTATTCAATAGACATTGATGTCCGTCTTAATAAAATACAATATGATATAAAAGTTCAGCTATTCCAGTACCTTTATGAATAAGTAAAACCCATATGAAATTATACATGCAGTATTTGTTAACTAATTCACTGCCAGTTGTTTTAAAAATGATTTTTGCATTTTATAGCTGTCAATGGCAGTGAGTGAGTTAACTTATTCATTTTCAGCCCAGTAAAAATGGACCTTTGACGTTTATAGCCATCAATGGGAGTGCATGAATTAAACATGAGAACATGTTACTCATTAGGCCAATTTGCACGTAACTTCTGTATTACGATTAATTCTGATCGTTTATACAATTTTGGTTTGTGGGGAGAGTGATGACATAAATTATGAGTCTATGACCTTTTTCACTAAGCGTGTAATGAATTTATAGTACGGTATATGAGCTTCAAATTTATGGATTGACTTTGGTTACCTAAGGAAAAAATAGATACGTTTTGAATGGTGGTGGCTTCTCAAGTTTAACTATAAATAGTGAGGGCAATGGGAATAATGATCAATTTGTTAGTTATTTACAATTCTCAATCTGACCTCGACTTGTAATCAGAAAAGTACGGTAAGCTATGTGACAGACAATATTCAAAAATAGAAACAACAAAAAAAGGACCAAGGACAGCTCTTTTGTCCAGATTTTTTTTCAAATGTTTTTCTTAGATTTTGACCTGCAAAGGTATTAGAGACTGCAAGCGTTTGTATGCGTTTCTTCATTAGTTTTTGTCTAAAATGTTGTTTTTCCTTGCAGTGTTTTCCTGAGGGCACAGACATGACATCTGTGTTGGACCTCTACTTTCAGGTGTGTGATAGATTTTTTAGAATCAGTCCTTTTTTTTAACTAACATTTCACCATTTATTACGGTCTCATGGGTAAAATATATGCATGGCTTGTGTGTTTGTACCTTCAGCTGTGCTCCATCGAGGTGAACTGTGAGAGCGCTAGCGTGATGGCGGCCACGTTAGCTAACGGCGGCATCTGTCCCATCACGGGTGAGCGCGTCCTCAGCCCTGAGGCTGTCAGAAACACCCTCAGCCTCATGCACTCCTGCGGCATGTACGATTTCTCCGGACAGTTCGCCTTCCATGTGAGTGGGGAATGAGAACATTTTTGGGGGGGGGTGTTGTGTTGCTGGGCTCGCTATATAGGGGGGAAAAAGGTAGCAAGCTGTTAATACAAATATTTATGATTTATAGAAAGTGATAGAGGAATAATGATAATGAAATACGGATTTAGATTAGAGCTGTCAAAATTGATTGATCAAACAATTGATTATCAAAATATTGGACAACTATTTTAATAATTGAGTAATCGTTTGGAGCCTTTGTTTACCTTAAAATGATTGAAATCCTCAAATTTCAGCCTCATAATTGTAATGATTTTGATTTCTGTAGTCCTTTGTGATAGTTATCTATCTCTAAGACATTTGATTTTATTTTGGGAAAACGATGACCCAGTCAGAGATGAATCAGGAAAAAAATGTCAACCATCAGTCCTTCTTGTGTAATATTGCTTAGTTGTCGTTGTTTTAATCACTAAACAATATTACCAGTAAATAAACCACAATAATCTCCCATCTTAAGTCGAGGAACCGTAGTGTTCTGTACTGTGTAGTATGTATGTCAAAATGAAGGATGGCTTTCACGTCATTCTATACATTCCACAGTAAAAACTACAGCTTGTTGCAGTTATCGTCCCTATACTGTACATTCCAGTCCAAACAAGTGGCAGCATGTACTACAGAACGTCCCTCCAAAAAATGGTTCGCTTGATCTTAACATATATGCTTCCTGTTTTTCATGGCGCTAGGTGGGTTTGCCGGCCAAGTCGGGCGTGGCGGGAGGCATCCTGCTGGTGGTGCCCAACGTGATGGGCATTATGTGCTGGTCACCGCCCTTGGACAAAATGGGAAACTCCGTCAGAGGGATTCATTTCTGCACGGTACGCCACACAAAAGTTGGACTGCCATTAATATTTTGAAATACAATCAACCTAAAGTGTCATCTTTTGGAGTATATAGGAAATCTGTCATCAAAAAGAAATAACTTAATAATAAATATTTGTAACCCCAAAAGATAATCAACATGATGTGTCAGACCTGTCCTCAAAAAGAAGTAGTTATAAATAAATATTTGTCATAGTAGAAATGTGTGCACGAAAATAAATCATTAACTTGACAGGTAACGAGAGGTGGCACATGACAAGTTGGGTCAAACCATGCTAGTATGGGGGAGAATCTGGGTTTGTTACAGTGATGAAATTGAATAATCGACTGAACGTAACTTTTATTTTATGACTTATATTTCCCGGAAACATTGAATTAATTCAATAATTATTGTTAAAGGATTTTTGCATGTGTATTTTATTTAAAATCTCTAGTACCCCCTGAAGTTCCTTTAAGTACCCCCAGGGGTACTAGTACCCCCATTTGAGAACCACTGGTGTAGTAGACCAGTGACAATTCAATAATAGTCGAACATGTGGCATGATATACCATTTGTCAAGTCTTCGTGTAATATTGCAAGCGTTCATCTGGGAGTAGAGCCCAGATTCGACACTGATTGTTGATTCAATGCAAGTATCGACGCCCGCGAGCGGGGAAATCTTGAACGTCCCAATGTTCCGTTTGCAATGCAGGACCTGGTGGAACTTTTTAATTTCCACAATTATGACAACCTGAGGCACTTTGCAAAGAAGCACGATCCTCGCCGGGAGGGAGGGGAACAGCGGGTAAGGACACGCAACATCTGTGTGTGTGTGTGTGTGTGTGTGTGTGTGTGTGTGTGTGTGTGTGAGCGTGTACGCCTATGCGTCTTAGATTTAAAGCGGTTCCACCGCATTTTAGTAAAACTTGCACAAATGTTTTTAGACACGTCTCAAAAAAAGGTACCTTCTCAAAGCATTCACTTTGCTTCACAGTTTATTTTTCCAAAATGGACTACATTGTTCCCTCATTGATTGTTGGTTACATTCTGAAAAAAAGCCACAATAAGTGAAATATGCCAAGTAGATTTTTTTTCATTGTTTTTTTTAATTATATATTGTTTTTGTTTGAAATATGTTTATTATAAATTATTGTTGTTTTATCATGTTTTTTCCTGTTTTTTCATTATGCTGTATATTTTTTACATGTAGTTTATTGTTTTTGATTATTCTATTTTTTTTCATTTACAAAATGGTTTTGTTTAGTATTAATTTAGCCTTTTCATTCATCGTAAATGCTTTGTCTTTTTCATTTTAAAAATTGGGGGAAAATATGCATGAAACAGCAAGGCGTTCTTGCGAGGGAACACTGTATTTTCATTTTCCTCCTGAAAAAGCGAAGTGCTGTGAATGCTTTGCAGATGTACTGAACATAGAACACAACCTTTTTTTTTTTGTGACTAATTTGTTATTGATGTAAATTGCCACAGCAGCAATTCCGCGGACCCATGGACTATGAGAGCCTCCAACAGGAGCTCGCTCTGAAAGCCCCCCTTTGGAAAAAAGTCTCGCCCACCGAGTCGCACCAGGACACCTCCACCACTGTAGTCTATAGGATGGACAATGTCAGCGAATAGGAACGAGCAACTTACACTATATTACGTATATGTAGACTAGAACGACTGTGTCACCCTCAAATATTTATGTCAATTGGAGGACTATTTATTGCTTGTGAAGCGGTTACTGCTGTCTTGATTTGTGTTGGACACGTGGGATATGTTACTCCTGACCCGTTAGTGTGTGCCTTAGTGTCAAGATGACATTGGAAATCATGACATAATTCATATAAGCTAAATATTATATATATATATATATATATATATATATATATATATATATATATATATATATATATAGGGGAGAGGTGGTATCCATTTTTGTAGAAAACACTTATTTGGCAGTAAATCCCTGTGTATAAGTTAATTAGGGTTTTTTAAAAGTGTATGTAGTTTGTGTATTTACAATTTTGGGGATCAATGATTACTGCTAACCTCGGCAAATAACACGGTTTCATTTAAAAAAAATGAATTAAAAAAAAACTGTTAGAATTATCAGTGAAACCTAAAATGAGAGTTTATAAAAATGTTTTTGAATAAAACGATATGTTGTTTCGCGCTGGCCCATCAAATGTGGCCCTAGAGCCCCAAAATGTTCCCCGGCCTGCTGTCTACCTCTAATCTCAAAAATTCTTTTATCCGATAAGAAATTAGACAAAGTTGCTTCCCGGTGATGCTTTTTCAAGTTACCGATATGTGTGCTCGAGACAGAAATAGATAGATAGTTAAACATCTTTGCGGCTCTGCTAAGTGTCAACCTGTTTTTGCTCGGGTTCTGCACGCCGACGCTACTTACTGGCTTAGCTCCTGCTATCGTCTAATAATGGAATGCGAAGAGATTCAAACAATGGAGTCTTTTAACCCTTCTGTTACGTTGCAGGTCAAATTGACCTGTATTGGACTTGGTGTTTTCTTCTGTGTTATACACACGTGATATATACAGTATTTTACATTTTTTTTCAATGGTATATTCAGATTACCAGATGACCACACACTTGAAGCTGATAATGTTTCATATTATCCTCTTTTTTTCTGAATGACCATCACGATGACCTGGGAACATTTTTGCTGTACCAAGAATCAAACTCAACAGGAGGGTTCAGGCTGAAAAAGTTCAGAATACGTTGGGGAATGTAGAAATTAATAAGGAAATTAATGTCTATGTATCTTTGTGTGATGACAGTTAAAAAGGAACAATGTGATATAAAAAAAAGTGACCTTTACAACATGTATTACCGCTCTAATATTCTCGGCTAAGCCACAGTTCAACTCAGGCAAAGTTCTCGAAAAGCTGCTCAACTCCTTTTCAAAGGGGACATATTATAGAAAATTGACTTTTTAAATCGTTCAGTCCCATAGACATATTTTTTTAACCTTTTTTTTTTTAAACAGTCCAGACATTCAATCACTGAAACCGGGAAAAACGAAGCATATGTCTTTAGGATCGATTGAGTCAAGTGGGTGTCATAAGGGCCTGCCTGTCCAGCGGCTCTGGGATCCAACTAGCGAAAATACTCATCAAGCGTGTTAATTTTGCTCGTGAAATTCTAACATCAAGAACTGCAATGTCAACTAGATACCGTTAGAGGGCAGTGCTGCTCATAGCTTTTGAGTCGTAAATAAAGACAAGGCAATGAATACCATCTTGTCAAGTCGATTATGAGGGAGAGAATATTCCAACAAGGAAATCGGACAAGTTGAGGCACTTCACATACTCGGACAAAGTGTTTACTATGATACGGGTTTAAATAATATGTCTCCCTTGAGGGAAAAACCTCATTTGTAGTCCCATGACACACTCATGTTTTCCAGTATTAGTTTAGCGTTATTCCTCATGTGAGAATAGGTTTAGCTGTCACTTGGGGTCCTCAATCTTTTTCCACTGGACTGGTGATGCGCAACTTTAATGTGGCGCTGTTTTTTACTTGATACGACTTCACTGCCGCTGCTATAGTGCCGTTGTGACAATCAAGTCTTGCGGACGTTTTACTGGCTTGTTTTCTTTTATTATTTTTTTTTGTGCAGGACAAATGATTCAAAAAGCTTCTTAGGATTTGGACAGTTTATGGCGTTTTATTAAAGACAGATTTTTTTTATTCTTTTTAAATCGCTTATGTTGGAAATGCCTTCATGCAAACCCTCGAGGTTCTGAGGAGTGGTGTATTTGCAGGAAATAAGACTGGCCCATATCAAACTGAAATTTTCTTGAGAGAACAAACGTTGTAATGTTGAAAAAAACAAATCAAAGTTTCACAAAGGAAAAATAGCATCGGTGGACTAAAAAAACAACAACTTTTCTTTTAATACTGCAAATTTTATTCAGAAAAATTGATTGATGAAGGACCATATCCTTGAAATAGTCTTATGTTCTAGGGGGAAAGTAAACTAAACTATTTCAACATGGCTGTCACATTTATATGAAGCTGCATCCCAATTATCGTATCCAAACTAAGCTAAGGTGGGGAGGAGTAATCGGTTATCAGAAGTTTTATTGGTCCCCGTAGGCACTTTATTTTACCTTTAAATGACAACATTTTTTAGTCCTAGTTGCAATTTATGGACCACTGTTTGAAATTACTCGCTTAATCAATCAGCTAATCAGTCAGCTAATAAACATTTGTAATCACTGCAACCAATTTGCATTGATTATTCAAATGCAAATCAAAGAGGCTTTTGAATCTTTTGTTTTGTTTCTCCATTTGTCACTCACTGTTTGCACGCACACATTTTTTTGGTGTATGATTTGTATGATAATCATGTAAAAATCACAAAATTGTCATGTACATGTTATTATATTTGTTGATTTGTCATGGGACATCACTTTATGTACGTTAAGCACGACTTTGGAAATGTAAGGTTTTGAAAGCTTGGCAAAATGCCAAACATGTTTCTAGAAAGTGTATTAAAAATAAAAATGATAAATAAGATATGGTGATGAATGAACCCTACATTTCCATGTTCATCTTTTTTTTTTCTTTTTGTCTGTCCAAACGAGTGTTAACTCTATTCATGTCTCCATGAAAGCCACAAGTAAAATCCAATAAAGCACTTTCAGCTATTCATTCGGACATTTTTATACTTGATTCCCGTCTTAAATTTGATGTATTTAGCTAAAAATGGTAATTGCTAAGAAAATTCACAGTCTGGATGCAACGATTATTGGAGGGCGGCCTAAAGTGGAGAGGGACACCAGAAACAAAATGAGAAAAGCAATACATGCTAGCATGTTGTTGGAGCATAAACGGCAACATTAAAAGCAAAACAAGGCATACTAACATGATTTCAGAAGGACTGAGACAAAAAATGCTGAATATTCTTGCTTGAAGGAGGGATGGACCAAAAAAAAAAAACTGCAATAATCAAGACAATAAAGTGACTATGTTGTTGGCGTGATATCAGTTTAGCAAGGAATTAGCAATTACAATAACACTACAGCAAAGTTACTTAGAAACAAGCAGCCTTTGCCAAGCAGTGAAGAATTATTTGTAAAGTGGTCGCAATGAAGCAGTTGATATCCACTCCCAGATGCAGTTCACCAATCACACCAAAATGCATGACTGGCCTACAAAAGTCTACTAGCTTAATGCTAACACATTGACTAGCTAGCAAAATTAGCATTAAATGTCTTGTGAATTATAAAGCATTTAAACAACTATTGTTGACAAACAAGCTACACCAACATGTGTAAACTTACAATAAAACCGTTTTAAATGGATTAATTATTTATTCTACGTAAAAAAGCATCAACAACAAAGGCTCCCATTACTTAGGTTAATCAAGCACCGTCGTCTGAATTTCATTACAGTACTGTATATGTAGAAAGTATGTACGACACTGCCCCCTCCTGGCCAAAACAACAGAAAGAGCAGCTTCAAGCACATTGAATTAAGCGTGCAAGAGAACTCGTGACTGAAGGAAAAAAAAAGGCTGGCAGTATTCTCACTCAGAATTCTGCCTTTTCAGAATTTAAGAATTTTCTGAATTCTGCCTTAATAGTGAGGATTCTGAATATTCTCAGTATTCTTACTTTAAACTCACTACAGTAAAAATTCAGAGTAATTTCACAATTCTCACTTTAAGGTGACAATTCTGCCGTTTAAGTGAGAATTTGAACTTTTGAGTTCTCGCTTTACTGTAAGAGAGTGAATCGTGAGTGATTCTCACTGTTAAATCAGAATTCAGGCTGACTTGAAAGTTGAAGGTTCTCACATTTAAGTCAGGATGACGTCCGAGACGTGACTGATTTCAGAGAATAGTCTAAATTCTGGCTTTAATGCGAGGGTTCTGCGTGTCAGAACTCTCACTTTAAAGTCAGAATTCTAATATTAAAATTAGAAATCCAGCGATGAAAGTGTGAATCTTGCCAACCTTTTTATTCCTTCACTGGCCTAAATCATTTTCTGTAATTTAGCGCGCCAATAGCAAATTTATTTTTATCCCGTCGGAGACCAGTTCATCATAGTTCCTTTTTTTTTTTTTTGCGAACATTTTGTTGGGAACTGGGTGGGGACATTAAGCAAAAATGAAGATTGCCACTTTCTAGTATGCGCTTGGAGAAATAACGCAATAAAAGCTAATGGTCACTGTTTTTCAAGAGCTTTACTGCTGGCCAAAGGAAGGCAAGAAGGCATCGCTTTTTGTTTGACTGGTGACGGCTTGCACCGTGGGACAAAATTGAAGAAAGTCTAAATTGAGCAATAGTGACTGTGTGGTTTGTGTCTTCAGGTCAAGTCGGTCATTAACTTGCTGTTTGCCGCCTACACAGGAGACGTCTCTGCACTCAGGAGGTGAACCATATCTTTTAAAAGAGACATTTTAAAAATTGACATTTTTTAGGGGGAAAAAAAGATATATTTTGAACTATGTGCTTTTTTTGTTTTAGATTGTAAAAATACTCTGGACCAAATTAACCTTTCATTGTTTTAAGATGTAAACATCTAAATGTTAAAACTAGAATTTAGCTCAGTGACTGTCAGAGGGGTGGGACTGCCCACATCTGGTCAAAACCTTTTAGGTCAAATTGGCCCACATAATCTAAAATGTTCAAAAACTTACATTTACAGATGTACTGTATTGTACTGTGTTTAAATTTTCATTGTCATTGGTCATTTGGATTCAAGACTCCAATTGCTCATCCATATACACGCCGTCCCCTTTAAACATATTTAAACGGAAACAACATGAGTATGAAAAGAGGGAAAAAATGTTGAATATGGAAACTATCTTGATTTGATGTCGGTGGCCTTAATGTTAAGTGTGAGTGTGTCTGTGCAGGTTTGCCTTGTCTTCTATGGACATGGAACAGCGGGACTATGACTCCAGAACGGCCCTCCACGTAGCGGCGGCTGAGGGTAGCGTACACAGATGCACCTTCTCAGTTTTTTATTTATTCATTTATTTTTTATATATATGTGAGGAATAAAAATACATAGACAATAAAAAGTGGCCAAAGTGTATCTTGACGCTAATCACATACATCCACTGATGGGTCTTAAAGAACCCCCAGACGCAAACCCCATGGGGCACGCCTTTTACCTGCTAAAAAAAAAAAAAAGAAGATAAAGTACGAGAAGGAGAAAAGTGTTTCAATGTGGTGGCTTACATTTTAATTGCAGGTCACACTGAGGTGGTGCGTTTCCTGCTGGAGGCCTGTAAGGTCAACCCAGTCCCCAGAGACAGGTGGGTGCTCGTGAGAATTTGCAGTACAGTGGACAGAAGGAGTACGCAACCATCTCGGATTTTAGTCACCGAGATAAATCATTTCTGAACTTGTCCACCATTGATGTGACCTTTAACGCTGATGATTTTACCGCAAATAAATCTCAGCTGTTAAAATATATGCTGATCTGAAACAATGGTTCTCAATAGGGGTGCATGAAGAAACTTTAGGGGGTACGAGAGTTTTCAACAAGAATTTCTGCAGGTATCATTTAATCAGTTGAATGTTTTTTAATGCTGTGGCCGGAAGAGATTTCTTCTTTTCAAATTAAGAGCCATTTAAGTGGAATAAGAAAAAAAAAAAGTCTTTGACAAATATTTATAGTTGTTTTAATTTTCTAAGTATTATTTTGGCACGCATCGTCATTAGTGGCGTCATTTTTTGGCAGACAAGCCAGAATTAGTACGGATGATGTTACGCGATGTTTTTTCTGGAGTTGCAAAATGAAAAACAACAACAAACACAGTTCCAAAGTTGAATAAAACTGACACTGCTGGCACATTTCAATTTTTGGGACGGTGCGCGCAGATGGGGAAACACGCCGATGGACGAGGCCGTGCACTTCAGCCACCACGACGTGGTGGCCATCCTGCAGCCGTACGCAGACAAGCAGCAGCCGGCCGGAGACTCAGGCCACAAGGACAGCGCGGAGAAGAATTTGGACAGTCTGCTGTAGTTGCATTTTGGACGCTTCGCTTTTGGGCTGCATCTTCTATCTTTAGTATGAAAAAACAACCGCAATGGCGATGAGGCAACGAAGCCTCATGACCACCAAGAGTTTTGTTTTTTGTTTTTTTAACTTATGTATGGTGTTCTTGGTTTAAAGATTAATGCAACTGAAATGTAGTTACGTCCATCTTTAAAACAAGAACGCTAGGAGCGAAAAAAGTGTTTTTCACGAGGCTTCGTTTCCCCGTTACTCAAGCGGAATTGCAACAGTATACTCTATCTTCTATTATCTCAGTGGAAATTGTTTCTGATGTGTGTGATTTTTTTTAATTTTTTGAGTGTTGTGCGTTCTCTCATTGTGGTCGTTGCCATGTGTGGAAATGGAAATGTCCCTGGATTGTATTGGCGGTGTATATTTGTGGAGACGTTTATTGCAATTCTGCTGTTTGATGAGTGCAACTGTCTGTTTTTAGAGCGTTCTACCTATTTATCAACTCACACGAGGAAGAATGTATTTGAAATATATTTTTCGGTATGACAAAGAGCTCTTTTCCAAAATGCCAAACTACATCAACATAAATCAAAAGATCTGCATTGTTTATACCCCTGTGAGCCAGCCAATTGATTTGCGTTCAATTTTGTGGACGGTTGATTTTGGTCTCGATATTTTGACTCATGAGCTAGGTATAAAGTCCTAGTGTCCTCAGTAGAGGACCTTTCCAATCATGTCGCGTGGTATGCAATTCACTGCTGTCTTGTTGAGACACAATGGGCACAAGAGTGGACGCAATTAGATTGGGTCTCAGGAGGATATAACAGGTCACAAATGTGCTGCTGCCTGTGGCTACCTGGTAGCATCCACGCCCCCAAAAAAGTCCTTCTTCAAGTTGATGATCATTATATGTTTAATAAAAATAATTAAAATAAGTAATTTAAGCAAATTCGTGATTTCATAAATGTGTTTTGGCCCATTAAGTACCCTTTTGGTTTTCATTTTGCTTGGACTAAAAACACATATTGCTTGTAAAATTATTATTTTTCTTCCAAATGGATTGATGGCATTTTGGGAAAAAGCTCCACTTGCAATAGATGCTGATGTGCAGCTTTTTGAAAAATGTAGACTAAAGATCCTAGATAGCTTTATATATTCCCCCCGATTATCCTGTTGATTTGAGAAATGTGTCCTTTAAAAAAAAGAAATGTAGACGTTTGATTCCAAGTCAAGTCGGCAAGCACAATGACCCTTCAAGCTTACACATTCCATTTTCAGAGAAAATGAGCACAACGGTACCCACATCTGTGCTTGTAGAAAACACTCAGATTATTACTCTGAATAAAATTTTCCCAGTTAGTGATAACCAACACTGTGTGATGACCGTGCATAAAAGGGAAAGACACTCAATTTAGTTGTGGGATCTCAAATCAATGAATAAAGTTCAACTATGTGCATACCGCATACGCATGCACACACACACACACACACACACGCACACGCACACACACACACACACACACACACACACACACACACACACACACACACACACACACACACGTTATTTGATTAATTTTAAACAGGTGATGCGTCCTCTCCTGACTCAACAAATTGCAGTGTTCTTTTGCGACATTGCGGTTTGGTTACTATGGCTTCACTATTGCGGATTTTCATTTATATTTCTCTTACACGTTTACCTTGCTATTTTTCTTTAAAGTCAGACCAGTTCAAATATACAAATTGTGTGTGTGTGTGTGTGTATATCAGTGGCGGTCCGTGCATTTCGCACTGGACCCCTCGTACGCATTACATGGCTACGCATGCTATTTTTCAGAGCATTCAAACATCAATAAACTCACATCAGCAATTATAACTTATCATTCTACGTACCAAAACTTAGAATAAGTAATAAGAATTTCAAATTATTTTTCCACGAAGAGCAAGAAAATTTAACAACATTGTACACTAATTTACAAATGGCAATTTAATTTAAGTGTTAAGCCTGGACATGGTGAGTTGGGAGGACGAAAGAAAGGGACCCCAAAAGTGCAGGAAAACTGAGAAATATGTGGCTCTAAAAAGGAAGTTTTAACAAGGAAATGAGGCAGGACCGAACCGGGGTGCAAAACCGGACAAAGTATCACCAGACAGACAGGTGGACCAAATCAAACTAACGGGAATGCAGACAATTGAAAATGAATGACATAAAATGACAAAAACAAATGGACTCACCCAAAACGGCTGTCGCCAAGTTTCTTCAGTACAAAATCCTTTCTTCTTTTTTTTCTTCAGAAAGACTTTCATGAATTGCTTGTAGAGTTTGTCTTCGCGTTTCATTTCCAACAATAAATCCTTTTGTATTGACATGGACGCCAATGCTGAAAGTCGCGTAGGTCGAACTTCCGTTTCGCTCTTTCTCGGCCAAAAAAAAAAGCGTCCGCGAGTCTGGTTTCGATGTACGCTAATGCTAACGTTAGCTGGTTGAGCAGCATTTTTTTTTTCTTTTTTTAAAATAACTTTATTTAACTACTTCCACCTTTAAACATGGTGGACCAAAAGCCTTCATACTGTTCAAGCGAATGCACAGGACCTCCGGGCTCAGGCAGACATGAAGTCTGCCTAGTGACACACGTTGGCTGAATTCTAATTGGCTAAAAACTCTACACTAATACTGCAGCATTTGAGAAAGTAAACATACGGATATAATATAACACGAAAAGAACAGAATATGGACAATAATTTCATGTATAAATATATATATATATATATATATATATATATATATATATATATATATATATATATTTAGTAAAATTAAATTGAAAAAGAAAATGGGAAAAGTTGAATTATAATTTATTACTTTCAATTATTATTACGCTTTATAGTAAACTTTCTGAACAACTGTTACTGTAATGACTACAGAGTAATGATTCAATTGGATGACTACTTTAAATCTTGGCAAGATGACTTTCAGTATCATCTCATCTTTTTTTTCCCCTCTAGGTGACCCTCATACTAATACGCCTTCGTAGTATGCGAAACTTGCGCGTTCATAATAAAAAAAAAAAAAATCAACCGAAGAATCAACCACTTACACGTCACAGTGAAGGTACATAATTAGAAGGAACATAATTAGCCAACAGCATATTTGTTTTGGCACATGTTTAATAATCGCAACAATATACACATTGCAATATTCAACACCCGGATTGTATAGTTTTCTCAGCCCTAAACAGAAGACCCATAAATGGAGAAATTTCTGTTGAATTTCAGCACTTCACCACAATGCGGTTGAATTAAATCTGTGACTTACTGGATCAATTTTGGCCGGTCACCATAACAACGGGATTGATTTATGACTCCATAAGGAAAAAGGGCCAGTTTTGGGAGACTTGATAAGTGCTCATTCTTTACATGGCCGTTTATAGTGATACTTTATGGGGAAAGTGTCTTCTGCCGACAGGTCGAGGTCCGTAACGCTACGCTGTCCATGAATATCTGGCCTCAAATCTTTTCAGATTGAAGTGTAGCCGTCAACTTGGTCGAGGAGCTCGTCGGCTATGTTGAACAGCTCCATCGGCTGGAAACAGTCATCCTGCGGAAGGACGCGCACAATTAGGTGCCACTGCGCTTATGTACGATATTAAAATAACGAAAAAATGGGAGAACGTCGAGTGGAAACCCACTTGCGTTGAGAGAAACATGTCCACCATGGAGACGTCTTGTGGTGGAGAAGGAGGAGGTGTCGGCATACTGGGAAGGAAAAAAAAAACATGTAATCAAAGCGAGTCCGCTTACAGAAAGAAAACATCGGTCACATGATGTCAATATGAAGTTACATGAGGTCACACTTACTCAATCACATTGATGGGTTTTCGGGACAGATAACCGGGCGCGCTTGCGGCCGTCTGCTTTTCTGCACATATAAAATATTGAAAATTAAATCATAAACAAATCAATTGTTAGGAATCCTTTTGGTTTCATGTTGCCAAAATGTCATCAGCATCATGAAGAAAACTTTAACGGGGAAAATCCACTTATTCAGCCATTTTGTCTGTAGTTCATTTGACAACTGAATTGCTGTCCGCGTATTATTACTTTTCAAAACACATTTTGCCACTTGCGGAAAACTGAAAATGACATCGCCAGTGCTTAAGGCTCAGCAGGGATGGAAAAATGAAGGCCCAAGAAGTTCGGTTAGCAAATTACAATAGAAAAATATGAATATTTTACTAGTAAAAACGGTCCAATGATTAAACTATCCTTTTAAGGACGTTAAGCACAAGCTATGAATGTTAAGTTTAACTGTAAAACTTTTAAATCAGTATTCATAATTTTGTCTGAAAATGGATTCAAATTGTAACTCAGTCCAGAATGCTCGAAGTAAATAAAGATGTTCTTTTTTGGCCATTTTGCCAGTCGTGTAAGCAACAGACAAGTTTGGCCGTGAGATTTGCGCTCACCTTTGCGGGTGTAGTAAGGTCCGAATGCCACGTCTTTGTCCACGTCCGGGTAGAGGTAGCGCAGAGGGTTGCCGGTGATGCTGCCGTGGACTCTGGAGGTGAAGTCGAAAATGACGTTGGGCATGGGATTGGTCGCCAGCTCCACCTTGGTGTAAGGCTCAATGGAGTGCACTTGGGCCTCTGAAAATGGAGACAGCCTGTTTGTGCTTCGCTTTTCACAAATTCACTTATATTTACTCTTCTTCCAAAGCTTTGGCTAAAGTAGGAAAGTAGTAATTGGTGTCTGGGGTGGTAAGTTGACATGATACACTTTGCCTGAGAGAAACAAGCTTTATATGTTTGGAAAGAGCAAAGTGTAGCCTGGGTTGTTAGTGGAACTTACAGAGAGAGTATGCATTTCCACAAACTAATTTTGAAATGACTCTTTGGAAGATTCGAGAAAAGCAGCTGCAACTTGCCATTTTAGTTAAAAAAAAACTTAGCATCCAAATTGAGATTTAATATGTCAAATGTTAGAGACTGTTGTAAAATAGGCAAATTCACACTGATATTGTTGTAAGCAATGGCTCAAAAATAGACGATTTTCATCTTTTAATTCTATTCTGCAGAATATAGGGGGTGTTGTTCAGTTCTGATACAATTCAGACGTTGCAGCCAATGATACTGCAGCCTGTCTGATACTGATAGAGCCAATGAGAAATGACTTCCTTAGTAGACAGAAAGACAGAAGAGAAATGTGGAATGGACTGCTTGAAAATGAGCGCTGATATACCAAGCAAATGAACAGATCTGGCAGCAGAGGGAAAAATTCAATGTGCTCCTTCTAGTTTGATGAAGGCACAATAAACCCATCGCCTGTCCAGCTAGGACATCTGTCTGATGTGGACAGTGGTGCTGTACCTCCGTTGTGGTGTTCCACCCAGCTAAAGGAGATGGCGCCATTTTGGTTGGTTTCGCTGAAGCGGAGCAAGAAGGTGCCCGTCTTTTTTTCCTGCAACAGCTCCTTGATTTTCTCTCGGCTCACGAAACCCATTATGTGCCTAAAGAAACAAAAAACATTTTAGATATCCACTGAGTATATATATATATATATATATAAAAAGATCAAAGTTGATTGTAAAATTGACATACCCATCGCGCCAAAGATCCAGCAAGTGCTTTTTGATCAGATCCAGGATTCCGTCGAGCCAGAGCAACACATTTTTCTTAGAAAAGGCATTCCACTGGACAAAACCAAAGGGCTCCTCTGAGGGGAAAAGCGTGACGACCAATTATTTCAAACAAATGAACGCCTTAATGGGAATGTTGGACTAGTGCTAAGCGGTGGTCTGTCTATATGTGCCTTGTGATTGACGGATGACCAATCTGAACACAGCCACATCCAAATTAGCAGGGTGTTCACACATGTGCAAACACATGATCTCAGTTTTCTTTTAATTCACCCCTTGAAGAGATTTGTATTTCATTCTCATCTTGCGCTATAAAGGGCACAATAGTGGAAAAGCTTTGGATGTTCACTATTTCTTTATTATTATTTACTATTTCATTTATTCATCAGTATTTTTTTATTCAGAACTCCAGAAGACAGATGGTGTAATGTCATCAGTTTAGTTGTTTCTGCCAAAAATTGGCACTACAACATCTGTATAAAATCTAACAATTAAGGCCTACAAACAGTGAGACAAATCCCTATAACACAATTGAGGAATAAGTTGCTTCCAATCAATTTGCTCTCAATTTGAAAAGAAACCCTAAATGTTCAAGTCTCGTACAAGAGATGAGCTGGTATATGCAGAAAGCCTGTTAAAATTGCATTACTCTGTGAAGAATAATGCCATTTTTGACAACCACCAGTCTACATTTAACCCAGATGTCACTCTTACCGATAAATTTTTCCCTGAGCATTGCGAGTTGGTTTTGGTCCAGTGCTCGTTTTCCGACGGACAAAAATTGCCAGCTCAGAACCTTTGAGAGCTGCGACCAAGAAAGAGGAGGAGGATTGCAAAACAGCGACAGGTTCTGGGGGGAAAAAAACAAAACAAAAACTACAGTTGTCATTTTTGACCCAAATCATAGCAAAAACAACAGCAGAAGTAGATAATTAAGTTGAACTGGTCAAATTGAATTTTGTCACTTAATTGGTTTGCTGTTTCCATTTGTCACTTTATTTAAACTGGGTACATTACGAATGTTCAAGTATCTCGGCTGCATTATTTTTTTTCCAGCTGGCGGACTTGGCACTTCAGGGATTCAATTCCATCATTTAGCGATGACATGTCAATTTGAACATTTCAAAAATATTGGGACAGTTGCTGTTCACAAGTTGAGACAAGACAATAGCATTGTAGTATTACCAGCGGATCGCTGGTGGCCATGTTGTACCACATGACCGAGGCCCAGGCACTGGGAACCTGAAGGGTCGCCGTTATGACGACAACCGGAAGGGAGCTAGCCTGCCCAAGTAAAGGGAAGCTATTATTTTTTTTTTTACAACAGGTCAACTTTCAATAGGCATAATTGGAGGCAAGTTATGCGCTTTCTTTTCAAATGGAATATGTCACTCACCTGGATTTGACAGTGCAGTCCAGCATGCTGAAAATCACTTACAAATGTAATGATGTGGAGTTCCTCCGTAACAGTCAAAGTACTCTGGCAAACGGAAAAAGACCCAGTGTGATGGACATGTGTTTTACCGCAGGACACACAAAAAATCTTCCATGCTTTTCTGCCCTCTACTGGTTAATTTGACCACCTAAACCTGAGCCACTGTAAGGGCCACTTCACACTGCAGCCTGAAGTGACAAAATTACAATTTTTGGCCCCTATTTGACATGTATCTAATCTTTTGATGGCAGTATGAATGACACAGTTCCAATTTTTTTCAAATGCGACCCAGACCATTTGGGTACGTGGCACTTAATCTGACAATTATCCGATGGTTTGACATGCGACTTAAATCACAGTTCAGTGCTCAAAAACATGGGAGCAGATTGGGAAAAACAAAAACAACAATAGTGGACGAGGCAGAGACAACTCACTGAAGGGGATGGGTGTATTTTGTTTCTCTCTCTTGGTCGTTCAGAGCGAGTGAGCCGCTCGGAGCAAGCAGGAGACGTTGCTGGCACTGCACTAAATGCGATGACGAAAAAAACCTCACCCTTCCTCTGCTTAATTTACTCCCTGAATTTAACACATTGAAAATATTCTGCTATGACAGTTGTCAAAATTGCCAGGTACTTTCGTAAACACGTTAAGCACGCCTGCAGTCTGTGATGTCAGTGTCCTCAATGTGCATACGGGACAGTTTCGAAGCGTTTTGAGTTCAAACACATATTACATAAATCCAAATTTATTTGGAAATGTGAACGACCTAACAAAAAAAATTGGATTTCACGAAATTGAGCATGAAGTCCTGCAAGTGTGAACTTAGCCTAAATTGTCTGCAGAGACAGCTTAGATAAGGGATCCCCAAACCTTTCCAAAAATGTCTTTTCCCAAAATGCTTTGCGTAGTTTTGGTTAAGCAGAAAATATATTTCAGAGGGGGTACCTCATTGGAAAAAAAGGTTGGGATGACATGATTATACTAACCCACGGAGAGCACAATAATATAACAAATGAGAAATTATGTCACGTTTTACCTCATGTGATTTTCTCTTTTTGATTTCCTCCAGTACCTGGAAGAAAATGCAATAATACGATAGATGGATAGATATGGCTTGGATATTATCTACTAGTATTTAATGGGTTCACTTTGAAGCTTCTTACCAAGTCAGTAAATTCTGCAACCAAGCAATGGCCAGCAGTGTTGACGTCCAGCACCTTACTGGAGTCCGCACTGAATTTGAAGTGCCGGAAACTGCAAGATAACAGTACACGTGAAGAAGTAAAATAACGCTTAGTAGTTAATTAAACTGCTTCCACAATTTACTTACCCTTTCATTTGAGTTTTCTCAGCTACATCCCTTAATGTCAGGGGGAAAAAAACATAACAAAGAAAAAAAAATGTTTTTACTTCTTAAACGCCTCAAAACTTATGTCGTCTTGGACTTACTTGTCAAATACAGGTTTGACTTTAAGCAGGCATCGGAATTCGGGAAGATTTATCAGGAACCTGAAGAGCAAACAAAAAGATGGGATCATTTACAAAAATAAAAAGATGTTCATTATATTGTCTAATGCAGTTGGTTATTAGGAGGAACACAAAAGCACTTTGGGAAGTGTGTAAAAATTTGACAGGGTTTTCTGCATGTATCAGTCGACTGAAATTTGGAGCAGTACATTTTCTTTACAAATAAAGAGCAAATGAATTGCAACATGAAATAATTTATTGTTAAATTCTGTTCTGGTGACGCTTGCAAATCCAGACAGGGAAGTAAACATCCCCTCCCTCACTTATACTTGTTTTATCTCATTTGCATGCCATTTTAAATTATTGCTCACTCTATTCTAATTTTCTTGAGAATGTAACATTCGCTACCTTTTCACCATTACTCTCTTGAAAAAGGCATTTTAATCTCAACGCGGCATTCCTGGTTGCATAAAATAAAAAATAGTACTTTTTCTTTTCAAATTAAGAGCAAATTAGTTGGAACAGGAAGAAACTTATAGCAAAATTGGGTCATCATGACCATTGCAAAACGTATGCCATCATTTGGTTAAGTTTTACAACAAGAAGGTGTCAAAAGAAAAAAAAATGATGACATTACACTAGCTATCTTCTGGATATAGTACGGTCATAAAACAAATATCTGGCGAATAAACTTGACAATCCAGGATGAATCGGAATGTCATCAGCTAAGGCTGAATTTGGAAAAGGCTGCATACATGACCCATAGACAGGAGGTCCTCACTTCCTGACCTTTCAAAGTAACAATGGCCGCATTCTTACCTGAGTCCCACAGTGAAGGAGGATTTGGTCTTCAGTATCAAAGGTTGCTGGATACTTGGCATACTGGACATGATGGGTTGCTTTTCCACTACTAGCGCACTGAAAAATGCAATGTATTGCGCACTGAAAATAACGTGACGCAAGCGGATGTCCCAACGAGACGAGAGTCTTACTTGGAAAGGAGTTTGCTCATCAAAACTTCGATGAAGGTTTGCATCTGGGCAAAAGAGTCGCCAGTGCCGTCGTGGTTCCCGTTGGCCTCGGACAGCCTTGTGAGATGCAGATTGATTTGTTGTAGCGCCATAGCCACAGTTGTGAAGCTTGAAAAATATAAAGAGAATCATTTATTTTAGATTACTCTCCTCTGGTGTGTTGGGTTTTGCTGAAGCGAAGCTAAACGTAATGACGGGAAAATGAAGCCTCATGAACAATTTTGACGTGTTTTTGCTCCTCTGGATGGCACCGTTGCTTCGCCTTCATTTTTAAACCAAGGACACCATCAAGTAGGAAAAAAATGATCACGTGCTTCAGGAGGCTAGGTTTTCCCTATCACCTGCTAGCTAAAAGTGCTTCGCTACCCCTTTTGCAGAGGTTCCAGGCAGGTGTCGACGGGGCTTCCGATGCAGGCCAGCTGCTGCCCCCGCTTCCACTCGGGCAAGGCCTCGCCGATCAGCGTCTGCACTGCGTCCTCGGCTGTCTTCAGCACGTCATGAATCAGCTGGAGTAAGAGCTGCGAACATAAAAGCGGCATCTCCTGGGGGTAAATGAAGGCACTTCAGGGGTACGTGGGATTTCAACAGGGTTATTTCCAACAGGGTTGTTGCATGTGTCATCAAATCTAATGTAATACCATGACAGGAACACTACCACTTTGTTTTCAAATTAAGAACAAATGGATTGGAACATGAAGCAATTCATTGCTAAATTGTGTAATAGTGACTACTTTGCAAACTGTAAATTTGTTTACTGGTGTGCATTGTCATTACATGAGTTAAAAACAGTTTGAAAGCCAACAGTGAGGCTCTATCCTAATACTTATGATCAGGTGTTTTAAAATCGTGTTTGTGAAAATATTCTTCTTGTACTTTATCTCCTATTTTTTTGTCTTGATTTTGCTTTTTAATCTTTTTTCATTGTTTGTAACCTCTTTAAAATGTACTTTTATGTACTATGTGTGACATATGTTGTGTATGAAACGCTCTATTAAATCAACGATTGATTCTGCGTGTTACCTGCTTGGTTTGCATGAAGAAGTTGACCTCCGCACTACATTGTTCCTCTGCTAATCACACACACACACAAAAATAAGTCAGCGTCACTTTCAAATCTACCGCTGTGTTGCGTTAGCAAAATTAACGTACCGTGGCTGGTGTGAATCCTTTCATGCAGCTTTTTCCATGCCTCGATTTCATTGGTGATCTCCTGCATTTGGGTTCAATTTGAGAACTTAGGTTAGCGAGAGCGGACGCAACGTTTTATCGAGGCCGATGTCAAATACGAAACCTGGGACATCCTCGTCAGTTCTGCAATTTTGGCGTCCAGTGGCGTAAGCTTCATTTCCTCAGCTGGACAGACAAGCCCCTGGAACCCCAAAAACTTTACTCAGTGTGTTTGCGTGACTTTTCATCGTTTTGTGGTTGTAAACAAATTGTCCCTGGTGCATGAGCGAAGCAGGCCCACAGGAAATTCACAATTCAAGGTCTACACAGTAGAGCTTTTTGCTGAAATATTCTTAAAAATATTCCAACAATGTTATAGGCTCAAGTTTTGATTTTAAAAATTCCGATGCCAATATTTTCCCTTTCACAAATGAAAATTGGTCTCAAATATCGATTGTTGACCCCTTTGACTACTAACAATTGGTATCGTCCCGGAAAATTTACGTCGCTCTATCTCTATTTTACACATTTCGTTTGTTTTCATTCATAAAACCTCGCAGCATTCTATTCCTCTTTGTTGCCATCTTATATTTGAACGAATCAGAAATGACGGTGTGACATTCTTTTCACCTGTGCAGAACGCAGGATTTTTTTTTCCTCTTCTAGGCACTCGAAGAGGATAGCTGCCAGGCTCTTTGGCTCCTTTTCAAAACGATTCTAGAAAAAAAAAAAAGATTTGGTGATAGAATGTACGCACAAGTGAAAAAACAAAGATTGTGAAAGAACGGCGGCAACAAGGCGTAGCAGTGTGGCTCACCAGCAAGTCCTCTTTGATTCCTGGAAAATCCGGCCCCTGCAAAATGTTGTTTTCGGTGATGCAACGGCGCCATTCTTCTTCCAAATAAACCAGCAGAGCGTTGAAACATGTCCGGGCTTTTTGCTCATCTACAGCTGCCGAATGCCTGACAGTGACCGAGACATTTCAAGCCCTTAAAGGGGAAGTCAAGTCCAAAGTTTTTTGGACAATAATATGTTCTATGTAGCCCCACTAATCCAAACACAACATTCTGATTAATACTGCCTTTGTGGAATATGAATGACACTGCAAAATTCGGCGGCTCCTGTCGCCTGATAATGACATCACAGTTGCTCAGAGCTCAAGTAACTAATCAATCGCAAGACTTCCCATAATTAATCATACCTATTACTATTTTTCAACAACTATTTTCTATGAAGCTAATAACAGATATTAATTTAAAGGGACAGTGTGCTTCATTAAAAAGAAACAAATTAAATGATTGTAAATTTAAAAAAACTTATAAATGAATGTGTTCTTAATGACCAACGGTATGTTTTAAATGTAATCATAGGTCTAATTATCATTAAATTACATTACATGGGGGGTGGCACTTCTCTCGAGGCGGCCATGTTGGTTATAGCTATGGACAAAGGTAAATGCAGCACCTACAGCACCACCTGCTGTCAATAATGAAAAAAACTCTTAATCTTCCACACTATCCCTTTAAGTAAATTCTTGGAATCAACATTAAGTCGTCAAATAAAAATATATATTTATTTTAAATAACCCTAATCGTATTTCTCCTTAAAGTCTCCTCATAGATATATAAAAAAAAGTCATAAAATACAAGAAAGTTGGAATTTTTACAGCAGTTCCTTACGTGGAAGGATAATCACATTGTTTTTCCACTGTCTCCCAATGTTGCGGCTTAATTCTTATCCCACAATTAATGAAAACTTCCTGTTGGGACTTGACTTCCCCTTTAAGCAACACATCATGGATTTTTGCCTTTTCAAAACTTGGTTTAAAATACAACAACTTTTCCCATGTGCATTGTATTTATACTATTCATAGTCCTGATCAATCAACGAGACAGTAGAATTTACCAATCCTGGTTCTCGATCCAGACACTCAAATAATGGCGGAT
The DNA here is from genome assembly GCF_059441005.1 of Hippichthys cyanospilos. Taxonomy (NCBI): domain Eukaryota; kingdom Metazoa; phylum Chordata; class Actinopteri; order Syngnathiformes; family Syngnathidae; genus Hippichthys; species Hippichthys cyanospilos. The sequence continues at coordinate 13,770,075 of NC_142373.1, read as the reverse complement.
GTGCCTGGGGAACTTCCTTTCGTAGAACTGAATCACTTGCGCCTGGAAGGCGTTGTCCAAACTCAGCAGTGATTGCCACTGAGCCATCAGCCCACCTGCGGTACAGAACAAGTGCAAACATGTCACGCATAATTGAAATGGCTCCTCACAGAGAATTTATGATAAAAATTTGACTCCGTATCCGCACATTTGAAAACAGGTGGCTCGCTACAATCCCCGCCCACCTCAAAATAAATCACAGGGATTTTTAGGGTGGTTGTTTTTACAATCAGATGCAAAACACACAAATGAATGATCATGGAGATTCCGAATCAGCAATTTGTGCAATATTATTGCCTATATTTCTCACAGCTTGTCAAGGTCATATATAGTACTGTACTTCATTAGTTACTGTATTGCGCTAAAGCTGGTGGGAGTGGGTTAAGTCATGAATACCGTAAGCCAACATGAAATGAAGCATCTTAAATAGCATCTTAAAAAAAGCTTCTTAATTTTTTTTTAACGATAATTTTATGGCAAACCATTTTTTTCCACAGGTAAAGGAGTACCAATGCTCAATCCATTCTCGTGTCTCTGTGACGCAGGAAATACAGTATTGAGGTTAAGGAAAGTGGCGTCAGGAAAAACTATTTCAATGATAAGAGTTGCGCCACGAATATGTCTCTGTGCTAAAACAAAGCCAAATGCAGAAGGTGAATGACTTACCTATATGGCCACTTTGTCACGGTGCGTAGCGTGTAGTCCAAACGAACAAATAAAGACAACTGAGGAAACTGGAGTTGGTTTCTTCCCGGGATTTGACAACCTGCCAGGCCACGTGATTCCCTGAAACTAACAGCCCGTCGCCCCCACCCCCCCGCGAGCGTCGCTCCTTTTTCAGTCCATACCGCTTAAAAAAAAAAAAAACACTCTTATTCAACCACAGTAAATGTAAGTCCCTCGCAGAAACAACAGACAAAAAGAAAAAAGAAGAATAAAATAAAATAGAATAAATGAAAGCGAGTCGCCCTTGTCATGCGCGGTGACGTAATGAACTTCCGCATCAGCAAACGTCATACTTGGACACGGTTTTTCGTCGCCACAAAACTGTTGCTAAATAGTATTCTAATCAAATAATAATAATACAACACTTTTTAGCGTCTACTTTAAGTAACACGGTTAAATCGGGCGTATAAAAAATGTTGAGATTCATACTACATAAAATTCTCAACTGTGTGACGGCAGGCAGGCGTTGCAAATTAGCAACAATAATATGAGAGTCCCCTAGGTTTACACATTATTATTGATGTAGGCATTTTTTTTAGAAGTTTGAAAGAAAAAAAATAACTTAATTTGGGTCTCAAGAACCGTCTCGTCGGTGGGCCGTACTTCTCACTGTACGGCCGGCATTGACACACCAATCCAGCCATCATCTTGACCGTTTATCCTCACGAGGATAGCGGAATAAATGAAGAAGTAGAATCAGGCGTTTTACTGCCATTAAAATGTTAAATAGTGTCAATCATAGGGCTACTTAAAGTGAGTTAAGTGAGTGGAGTGTAGCAAATGATTATAGATACAGACACTTTACTGTGCACTAATGAGGCAAATACAATATCTGGAATAAATGATGCATTTCGGGGTTATTTATGTAACATAAGAAAACATGCAATGCAAAAAAAAAAAAGCCAAAATACAATTTCAGTACAAATCTACACCAAACTATTTCTTGAGCGTTTTTATTTTTAAACTGGCTTGAATCTTGTCCCAGGAGTCAACTTTCTCTGAGTCTGACTTTACTCTGAATATGGAGAATGCATCTGGAAAAGAAAGAGCAACATACCGTTTAGTGTGAAGAATACAACTGTTTGAAGAGGTACTTGGTGATTAATGGACACGATGAGATTTTAGGTCAGATTTGAAACTCACAACATCCATATCGAAGCACAAGGTCTGGTTGAGCATGTCAAACTCGCCCGGGGTCATCGGGGGCTCGGGCGAATCGCAAGGAGGTGACGGCGGGCTTACTTTGGGGTTGCTGCAGAACAACAACAAACATGCTAGCATTCTCTCAACCTTCCATGATGTTTTTATCCTTCATCCTTAGATTCATATTTTGAGTCAAATTATATTAAAATATGATTTGGGGACTTTTTAAGTTGACAGCGTGTGAAGGCAGACATTTTAAAGCTAAGTTTCAAGACCAAGTTAACATCATGAACTTTGGGCCTGTTCAGACTGACCCAAGTAATTCAAGCTTAATGAAAATAATGAAAGTGTATGAAAATGAGGGATTAGTGGATGAAGTGTGCCATTTAAAGAAGAATGTGCCAAAACGAACACTTTTTTTTCCTCAAAATTATAAGGATTTCAAATTGGTAACAAATCAAATTCTGAGCTACCTCCTTGTATTATATATCATTTCTAAATGGAATTGAAAGTAGAGGTAGAATACAGAAGCCTGATTTTGTGAAAACGCATCACGTGAATATATTTGAATATGAAATGGACTAACCACATTTCAGAGCAAGGGATCAGTGTGGATGGGATGTACGGGTAGGCTGGGGGAAAAAAAAATACAATTTGATTAAAAACACCCAAACAAAATCTTGATGGAGGGGAAAAAAAGCGGTGGAATACGTGCCTTTGCTTGGCAGATTGTTATAAAGCTGTCCGAATGCCTCGTCTTTGGGGATGTCAGGATAGAGGAACTTGAGCGGGTTTTTGGGGACCACCCCATCGGAGATCACCTTGTAGTCCCGGATGATGTCGGGAAAATGGAGCGCGTTCAGCCGGCTTTTGGTGTATGGCTCCACAGAGTTGAACGTGGCCTCTCCTGTTCCAAAACAAACAAATCAATGAATTAAAAAGAAATGAATGAGCGAAAAAGCAAATGGATGGGTTGAAGGTTGTCACCGCTGTCCGTATGTTGCACCCAGGTAAAGGTGATTCCTCCGAGATGGCTCTCACTGAAACGCAGGAGGAAAGTGCCCGACTCTTTTTCCCGAAGCAGAGCGCGCTCTGTCTCTTTGCTCACAAAACCCATGATGTAGCTACGAAAAACAACAACAACGAAAAAACATTGCTCATTTTGGGTCAAACCTTTCGGTAGTGCAGGGGCGGAGCTAGATGGTGACTTTAGATGGTGATTTTATTTCATAAAACGCGAATGCGCGTGCCAACCCACAGAAAAAAAATTCTAGCTATGCTCCTGCAGCAGAATGAAAAAATGGTGCAAGAGCTTCTTCAATGTTGTTCAAAGCTTAGATTTTTCATGTTTTTTTTACTTTAAACCAGACATCTGACATTAAAAGGTTAAACCATCGATTGATATTTTTTTGAGGACCTTCAAATTTGAAATTTAACCTTAGATGGACAATGAGATTTTAAAAAATAAATAAATTGAGATGAAAGTGACAATGTTATAGGGATAGTCCACTTGTTGAGCAATTTTCAAGAGTAAAAAGGCTACATCTTGTATGTGATTATTTTGGTGACTACATGATTTTTTTTTCTGTACAATTAATACCTTTTTCCACTTGCTGTTGCCTAAACTGACATCACCAGTGCCAGGCCTGGGTAACAACCAATCAGAGCTCACCCGCTGGTCATGTGACATTCACAAGCTGAGCTGAACTGGTTTTGCGCTCGAAAAATAATGTAGTGATCAAATTTGAGCCAAAATAGTACCTTTTACCCTGCTGAAAAAGGCTAAGTGGACTACCCCTTTAAGAAAATCAAAATGTTGAAAACGGTAAAGTGAGTTCTAACTTTTCATTCCACACAGACAGAAGGTGCTTCCTGATCAATTCCAGGATGGAGTCCAGCCATATCCAGAAACTGAAAGGTTTGCCTGTAATATTCTCCTGGAGGAAAAAAAAAAAAAGAATATTGTAATAATAAAAAATAAGTGAAAAGGATCATTTCTATCACTGTGTGCGCGCTGCTTTCCACTTACCTTACAAAACTTGGACCAGGAGACTTGGTCACTATTGGAGAAGCGTGGCCCTATAAATATTTGAAAGAAAAACCAAAATGGATGGTGGCAAAAGCAGCAAACTTCTGAAATGCGTAGCACTTTGCCAGCAATCCCACCGAGAAGCTTTTCTCCCAACATATGGAGCTGTTCCTTGTTGAGGCCTGGAACCGAGTTGGTGGAGAACTGCCAGCTGAGAACCTCGGAGAGCTGAGCCCACGTCGCTCGCGGTGGACTGTTGAAGAACGCCAAGTTCTGTTCGAGCATGACCACACGCACAAAAATGATTAACTCACACAAATGGAGAGGAAGCCAACATTTGGGGTTATTCATTTCATTTCATCCTTTGAACCCAAAGACATTTTTTGTACTTTACAGATACCGGTACTGAATGAATGAAAAACTAAAGTAATAAATGACTTTAGAAAATCTCATCCTAAAGTAATCAGTTCGGTACTAAAGTACTAAACTAATTGATTACCTTGATGCTTTATACTCTTTTAGTACCATTTATCCCCCCCAAAAATCCATAAAAATATGCCATTGAGATTTTATATTAATACAAAAATCTATATCTATAAAAATTGCACAGGTAACCTAAAACTGTATCTTATTCAATATTAACAAAAGAAAAAAAAAAGCAATGTAAATCAACTTTCAGCAACTGTTAACTGTACATTTAATAAACAATAAAATAAAAGTTGAAAATCCTTATTTTATTGCAAATACTTTTCTGAAGGCGATGTCCCAGATAAATGAAATAAGTAAGATTTGAGTAATGATGGAAAATTAACTACACCTCAAGAAGCACTTACGATACTTTTTTACTCCTCTAGATGGTGCTCTTGGTTTGAAAACCAAGGCAGCATGCTGCAGAAATATTTGAAATTTACCTTGCCTTTCTTTTTAATGCCTCCAAGAGGATTAAAAAAAAAAAAAGTGTTTCAAGCGGTTTCCTTTTCCCATCACTACTTTTTGCGATATTTTATCCACCCCTTTTTTTTTGTTAAAGGAGAAGTCAACCCCAAAATGTAGTCTTAACATGGCATGTTGACAAAGTCATCCATTGTATGAATTAAGCATGATATCAAACCCCTGCCAATATGTGTCAACGAGCGAGCCGTCATGAATTTTATCCATTTTTTTTTCAACCGTAATAGATTGCTCAGTAAAAATGGTGCCAGTAAACATTTGAAATTATACAACAAACAAGCATGGTGTCTCTTCACCTTGGACTGGTGGTTGAATAGGTTATACCACATGACGGAGGCCCAGGCAGCAGGCATCTGACTCACGTTGGAAATGACTACCAGCGGCAGCGAACACGTCTGTAAGTAAGAAATTTGCCAACAAAACGGACACTCAACTCGTTCCCTACCAGCCCAGTTGAAATGGATCTTTGCCGTCTATTGTCGTCACTCGCAGTGAATGCGCGAATAAACGTCAGCGCTTACCTCTAAGTCAATGTTGAGGCCCTGCATTGTGAAGTGGGCCTCAAAAGTCAGCGAGTGAAGCTCTTCTGTTACACATAGCAGAGTCTGGAATGCAAACGTTACACTGGCATCAAATTCATGTAACATTAACTTAAAGTTGGGCTCAGTTGAAAAATTTCAACCCTTTTTGCACACCAAAACACCAACAGCAATGGTTGCAATCACCCTGCATGTCTAAAGATGGCTAACTTCTTTCAGAAATCGACATGTTTGGTCTGTCCTGTCAGTTACATTTTGCACATTTTTAACTAATTTAAAATGCTGAAAATGGCCTGAGGAAAAAAAAAAAGTTTCTTAATGTTCAAATTAATTCGCTCTTAATTTGAAAAGAACAATGTACGGGTCCTGTGACTAATGTCCAAGATATCTATTGATCCATCCATCCATTTTCTAAAGCAGCTAATCCTCACAAGAGTCACGGGCTTGCTGGTGCCTATCCCAGGTGACCGGTTGCCAGCCAATCGCATGGTACACAGAAACGAACAAACATTTGCGCACACAATCACACTTAAGGACAATTTAGTATGTCCAATACACCTGCCATGCTTATTTTTGGAGTGTAGGAGGAAGCCCGAGTGCCCACAGAAAACCCGCATGGGCTCGGGGAGAACATGCAAACTCCACACAGGAAGGCTGTAGATAGGTGGATTTCAACTCGAGTCCATTTAACTGTGAGGCGGACGTGCAATTGAGCCACCGAGCCGCCCCTGTTTGTTTCATAGTATTAAAAAAAAAATTCAATGAGATTTACTGTAAAACTCACACTAACAACTATTTGGAAAACACTGCTCTATTAATGTCAAAGATCAACAAACAAACACAAGTATTAGTGATGATGAGTGAAATAATGGTTGTTACCTCATTGCTCTTTGTGGAATTACCGTTTTTCCTCTCCTTCAACTGTTGTGATTGAGAAGTTCAACATCAACGAAAAGACACATTACTCGCAGTTTTTTTCTCAATTTTTTAAGTAGCATACCCCATGTTTAAATTCGACCGAAAGGCAGCCATTGGAGTAGTCCTCAACATCCATGGCTTTGGTGGTATTGGTCACGATGAAAAACTGCCGGCTTCTGAGGTTCAAAACAAGGGGGACCAAAACATTCACTGTTGTTTATTGGAAGCAAATGACATCCATGAATAGAAATGCAAATGAAGTCTTGTTTTTACTACGTTCGGATGGACATTGAGTTTGAACAAGAGTATTACATCCTGTTTTGCGGTTTTCTGTACTTACACTCGGCCAGGAGGGAGATCCCTAAATACACACACAAATACACAAAAACAAAGGTTCGGAAGGAGGTACAGAATTTAACGAGCGAACATTCGCATTAAGGAAGAAACACATCCTCACTTGTCAAATGTTGTTTTGACTTTGAGCTGGTAATCAAATGCCGGCAGTTGAACCAGCAGCCTGGTAGATGAAAAAATGTGCACGGAGGACCAACATCTTGGCTTTGGAACGGCAAAGTAGGCCCGCCTCACAGCCAGGGGTTCTGAGTCGGAATCCGGGGAACGTACCTGACTTTAGTGGCGAACTGCACGTTGGTCTTGATGACGAGCGGTTTCTGCGGATGCGTCAACATGCAGGGCTGCTTCTCCACCACGAAGGAGCTGAGGAAACGCCGGCGATATTATTTTCAAAAACATCGTTTCCAAGCGACGCCTGGGCGACGGCCGCACCTCTTGATGATGTGATAGAGGAGGTATTTGACGCGTTCCTCCATCTGGGGCTTCTGGATGGGGATGGGGTCGCTCTCGTAGGTGACTTTCAAAACCAGCTCCCCCAGTTTGTCCAGTTGCCGTTTCACCTGGAACAGGCTCTGCGCTGTCACGGTGAACCTGAACCAGAACGGGACACACACAAAAAAAAAGAGTGCATTACGTGACAACTTCTTGCTAGTACAACCGTTAGCTACGAAAATGCATTCTCTATTGGCCTATTATTTTTTTTTAAAGTTTCCTTCTAAATCACAGATGTCGAACTCAAGGCCCGGGGGCCAAATCCGGCCCTCCATGTCATTTTATGTGGCCCGCGAAAGCAAATCATATAAGTTTCCATAACCCTTGCTAAACTCAGTTCCAAAACTTTAGCTTGTCGTGTATAATGAAAAATAAAGTTGAGATTTTTTGGTTTGTTCTGTAATATAAACAATAAATGAACAAACTAGAATGCTTTACTTCTGATCTCAAAACAGCTAAGCCATCAATTTGTTGTGTACGGTAATAATACGGTAAAAAAATGAATAAGATCATTTAAAATCCACTTGGTTTCCTCAACATATCGGCCCAATGAAGGAAGTTCTCGCTACAAAATGGCCCCCGACAAAAATGAGTTTGACACCCCTGTTCTAAATTATACCATCCTCCATGCCAGTGGTTCATGGCTCTGCAGCGATTGGTAAACAAACACGAACAATAAATAGAAGAAAACAATAAAAATCATTGAACCACTGCGATATCGCAAATAAATGGAACAAGATTTCCTTTTAATATCATCTCACTTACCAACTCTGAAGCTGGTCAAGATTGGTGGTCAGGGGACTCCCGATGGCAGCCATTTGCTGTTCGCGCTTCCAGTCGCGAAGCTCCGAGTCAAGCTGAGATTTCATCAGGTCATCGATCTCCTGAATGACCACGGCTATCTTGGACAAGATGTCCTAGCAAAAGAGTTGAAAAAATATAAATGCAAGAAATATCACAGACATCAGAATTTTCCCCAAGGTGTGCCATGGCCACCCCTGGCCACCACGTAGCTCCGCCCCTGGCCAGTAGCGTAGCGCCCTATACAACAGTAGTTCCCAAATAGGCGTATGTGTACCCCCGGGGTATGTAAAGGTACTTCAGGGGATATGTGAGATGGTAACAGGGTTCTTGCAGGTCTCAACAAAACTAATAAAATGTTTTTTTATGTCAGGAAGAGAACATTTCTAAATTAAGAACACATTAATTGAAACATAAAACGCCTTCATTATTCAATTTTGTTATTATGTATGCCTTTGTATAGTTACATTTTATATGGGTGCTCACTGTCAATTTTCCAGCAGTTGGAACAGCTACAAAAACCGATGATGTCAACTCCTAATTCGTGGAAAAAAAATACCCCTCGAGGTACCATTCCAAATGTAGTTGAAAGATTTAATAAATCAGACATGGATGGCACAGCAAACTTTTTTTTGAAAACTAAAATTGCTTTGCTTTGTTATATAAATATTACACAGGGTGTACATGATTGAAAAAAAGTTCTCAAATTTCCCCAGGAACATTTCAGCTGTTGTTGAGAACACATCAGCATTTGGTCAATACTGTACCTTCCTTTTGAAGTCAAGTGTGTTGAGTATTTCCTGTAGTCTTGTTACTTCCTGTTTCATGAAGTCAGAGTTCCTCTCTGATAGATCTACCACACATCGACAACATATGGTATGAGCGCGGATCGGAAGTTCACGCTCTTCTGCATTTTTCTTCTACTTTTTTCGCTTAAAAGCCCAACCTTGAGACTGCAGGGTCTTGTAGCGGAAATCAAAATCATCCTGCATGTTCTCGATGTATTTGACTCCTTGGTCCATCATCTGCGTACAAATCATGGTTTTGCAGTCATTTTTACTCGGAGATACAGTTCATGAATTGACGTGATTTTATTTCTGACCTGCACACTTGTCCGGATCATCCCGATTCTGTGTTCTAGGTTTTTTTGCCTCTCAAGGACCACCGAATTTTGCAGCAATGTCTCCAGTGCAATGTCTCCCTGGTGAATCACAATTTTCATTGGCTGTTCGTTGTTATTAGTGAAAAAAAATTCCAGCATACCAGCCTGAAGTAAAAGCGGATGATACTAGATAATATATCTTCTGGAGTTGCTAAATAAAATACACCGAGAGATACCACTACCAATGTAGTGTCAAAATTTAAAAAAAAAAAAAAAAAAATCAAATAAAAAGGCAGAGCACTTTATTATTATTACTTGGGTGAAAAAACATTTCATAAAAGGCTGAAAACAGAATTTAAAAGAAAGTACTTATTTAAGCCCTTTTCAGATGGAAAAAAAACGGTGAATATTTTGTCTACAAATATGGAATTATGAAAAGGCCTTTTCGTGAGCCTTGAGTTTTTAAAAGCATTATCTGCACAAAAAATATTTAGTCATCAAATTAATTTTAGATGATATTAAAGTTGTCACAGTCGTGTCAATATGTCAAATGGAAACATCAATTGTTGGCGATAGGGACTTTTCACACACAAACCTGCTGCTGCATGCAGGCAGCGGCGAGGATGCGGCGTTCTTCTTTCAGGCATTTGCTGATGATTCGGACCATGGCCGCCGGGTTGCTGGCATATTTCACCTACAACGACAGCACCGTACGTCAACTTGGAAAAGAAAACGGCAAAGACGTCAAAGGCCAACTTCCCCTCTCGGCCACAAAAAAAAAAAAAAAAAACTTTTGTGGTAAAAAGGGATTTTCAATCGTTCGTTCATCTGAAGGACGGGGGCAGCAGTTTGTTTGTTTTTTGTAGTTTGTTTTTTATGCAAATGACTCACACATCACCTACAAGAGGTTTTTGCCATTGTTCACTAAAATTGTTCATGAAAATCTGCTGCATGTTTATCTACGTTGAATTATAGGACAAAAATAAGGCACATTTTATTTATTATTTAATTAGTTAATTTTCTCTCCTAAAAGTTTAGGGACATTTGGTGTCAAAATGACTACAAAAAAGTATATTTTTGATTGTAATAATATTTTTTTAAAGGAACTTATAAAGTAACAAAGATAGACATATTAAAGAAAACTAACAAACATAAAAAACTACTATCAAAAAAAAATATTTTAGAGATTTTTTAAGAATATTTTTTTGAGAAAGTCAATCAACCATCCGCTGAGAGGCACTACATATTAATGGATAGGATTAGTAATGGGATTAAAGATGACGTTTTTTCTGAACCAGTTCATGAGACTTTAGAATGGTGAACACACCCTTAACTTAATTGCTGTTCTCTGCAACACACATGTAACAGGAAGGAGTAAAGGTTAACAAAGGGTTTTGCAACAAATCATCTGATGATAACTGAGGGCTGTTGCCTTGTAAAAACAGAAATGCAGAGTGAAACCTGTTTGTTTTTGTGTCAGGTGACAGCAAACAAGCAGGCAAACAAAAGCTGATTGAAAATTAGAAAATGAAAGCCGGCCTGACTTCCTTTTGCGCTTAAGTGCACACCCCCAAAGCAAATGACGTACCTGCAACTGCTGATGAATGATTTTCATGTTGTGCCTCTGCAGGAAGTTGGGCTCCCGAGACAGCGCTGCGTCCAGCTGGGACGACAGGCTGGAGAACAGCACTACCGCCATGGACTCGTCGACGGCCGCCGTGTCCCTTAAGACAAAATTACACTGACTCAAAAGTGACATTTTCATTTACAGGCCTTGTAGTTGACAACCAGACTCGCATTCATGTGTGTGTACTGTGTTTGGTCAAAATCTTTGGAATTATTCAGGCTACCCTACTGTGTCCTAATTTGTTCAGTAGAGGACATCCAAGCATGTCCAATGATGTCTCGTGCAGGTTGGGAATACAATTAAATTTGATGTTTTGCTGAGACCAAATAGACACAATAGTGGATATAAATCGATAGGCTGGATCTCAGCAGTCATAAATACAGTGCCAGACCGAAGTAAAAAAAAAAAAAAAAAAAATCCCTGTGCTGTCCTGTCTTGGTGTTTCTTTCTTTCTTTTTTTCCTATTGTATGATCCCGTCAACTATTTATCCCGTAAAATCACATACCCGTGTCGTGAGGTAAGGTTGCCTCCAAAATCGCAGGAATAAATAATCGAATAATCAAAGACTGTGTAAGCAATATTTATGTTTTTTGTCAAAAGCATCTTTTTTCTTGCACACATGGTGTACAACTTTATAGCAAAATTTTGTTCTGGAAGCTACATGGCTCGTGAAAATAAAACAATTTTCTTTAGAAATATATTTCCCAACATGCAAGGGCCTTTTCTAAATTATAGACGACATTATATATCTCAAATAAATGTAAAATATCTCTAAAACATCTAAAATATTTCATTTTTCCCTACAAAAATAAGGAAAATATATATCCACTCCTGGTTTGTTTTCGAGAAAATATCGAGCTTTCGTTTTTGTGCTACTCACCAATCCTGAGCCTCAATCCAAGTGGCCAGACCCTGCCTGATTTCCATTGGAAAATTGTCATCATACAAATAGTCCACATGCTCCAGGAGTGTCATCTCCAACTGCTGAATTTGCTTCCACTGGCTCATTCTGCACACCTAAATGAAAACTGCATTGACTTGGTTTAAATTCAAAGAACCTTTACATGACATAAAAAATCAAAATAAGAGTTTGTTGTGTGCTCGTAATTACCCGATGCGTTGTCCCGTCAGTGTCATTCAACATGTGCAGTAACGTTTCCTTTTGACTTTCGTTTTCATTGCACTTGACTTTCAGGAAGTCTTCTGGTTAAGCGCTTGGAAAGGTGCCCAACCTCTCACGGTGATAGAATTTCGTTTCATTGTTCGTTTTATTTAATTTAATCAAGAACGACGCCGATAAACACACCCACACATTGTAAATGCAATATAGTTAATCAGACATTAAAACTGTACACAGTATTATTTTTGGAACGCAGTTTCACAGACTCCTCCGGTGCTGGTGAGGGCGCTAGTACCCGTTTTCGTAAATAACTCAGAAGGTGTGACGAATTCGAAGTTTCGAAAAACATTTTACTACATTTTATAACACATTTAAATTATGAACTACGGGCATTTTCAAAGGTAAAGCACAATCGGTATCATATTGAAAGGCATCGAAGGCAAAACCACGCTGGAAACAAAAAAAAAATAAGTGGGCTTGTTGATCGATACGTAAACGAGTCAGCCATATTGAATGTGTTACACCTGCCCGTAAAGAATGGAAGTACTGTCGTAAAACAATCGAATCATTTGTTAAATCTTCTGAGGACGTTGCGTTTCCTGTGAGTCAAATCAGCAGATTCTGAGAGACACACAACCACACTCCTAGGAGAAGTATAAAAAAAAAAAAACTAGGGCTGTAGCACTCAAGTCTGGATGTAGACTCAATGCAAACAGGACCATAAAGTTAGGTTTTTACCAACCATTGAACTAACATGGGATAGTCCCGCCCCACCAAAAAAAAAAAAAAAACATGAAGCAACCTTCAGTCTATAAGAAGACAATTACTTGACACGTACGGCAACCCAACAAACTTTTTGTTGTTTATCTGAACAGTTGGTTAATAATACAAAAATGCTCCATGCCATTGAAGAAGAGTGTTGAGCTTAATGAAATTTCATTAAATTTGCAGTCAAAAACAGTATTTTTTCTGTCTTATGGTTTACTCTTGGATCTCATCTGGACTTGGAACTTGTGGGCTCGGACCTGACTCGGACCTTTGTGTCTAGACTCGGACATCTGTGACTTGACTCAAACTGGACTTGGACCCCATAAAAGCGGACTTGAGTACTACCCTGGTAAAAACGTCAATACCGTCCCAAAAAATAACATAAGGGTCATCAACATTGACCTTTTGTCAGGACACACATTTTCACAAGGTTTAATTAAAAGATTCATTTCATCAGAACTACATACAGTATCAAAATCCTGGTGACATATGCTTTCAGTCAGTGTGTGAAATCCCGAAGACAGCGTCCATTGTCTTGGGAATCTAGTCGAGTTTTTTTTTTTTTTAAAGCATTTTCACTGGATTGTTTGTCACGTTTCAGTCTAAAAGCTTGGAGTGCTCTATCCGTGTAATGGTCCAGTCTGGTGCCACGCCTTTTGTAAACTCCCTTTGAAATCTGGAAGCATTCACAGAAGGGAAAAAAAATATAGTAGGAAGTGGAAAAAGGGGAGGGTCACACTTGTCGGCACTCACTCGTAGTTAGCGGTGAGCAGCCTCTTGCTCTCCGCCTCGCCCTCTGCGCCGACGGCCACCTGGAAGATACGAGTTCCCTCCACGGTGTCGTCGGGCAGACGTGCGCTGGTCAGGTACCAGAACCGCATCAAAATGCTCACAAACCTTCTCCCTGGTGGACAACATGGTAACATGGGCATAAGCATCACCGTCACGTCATGAAAGTATTTCAAATGGAGAAACAAAAACATTTACAATCACAAGTAAAACTGGATTTAGAGAACATACCAGTATTTTCTCCGGTCAGGATGATTTAAACTTAATAAGACAGAAATTGTTTTGTGTTTGCGACAGAAGCTGAAAATCATAGCAGATGTGATCACTTCACCCTTATCATCGTAGTAGATCCCCACGTCCCCCGGCGTGGTGTACATGAGCTGGTCGGGCTGGGCTGACAGCGCAGTCTTGTAGCTTGGTGGGAGAAGGCTGCATTTCTCCTCCAGCTTTCCGATTAACTGACAGAAAAACATGTAAAAAAGGGAAATCTTTTAAATGCATGCAAACAGCTTGAAGCAAGCACAATTTGATTCTGTGCTTATTTTACTCCCCACAAAGTAAGGCTGTTTGGGAGTCTTTCATTTCTTCTTCTGTACTTTTTAAAAGTGCTGCTCTGTACTTACGTCACTGGCCACCAGCCCTTCGAGAGCAGCAAACTGACACTGGGACAGCAGTTTGGAAACATGGCAGAAAGCCTGCCAACAGCAAAAACAAAATATAAACACTGGAAAACAATAATTACTCTTACAAATACATGACCAATATTCAGACCAAGGCCACATAATAGCAAAATAAATCAACTGGTTGCATGGAAAGCTCTTAGGTGATCAAATTGAATGAACTCCAATCGCACGGAATGTTTTGTTTACAAAGAGAGAGTAACTTTTGCCACCCGGAAGTATGTGTGACGTCACGTCATTTCATGAAATCATACGAACCTGTTTGGCCCCTTCCGTAAACTCCTCTATGTTGAATTCGGAATCAAAATAGGTTCTGATGAGGAAATAGTAGACCCGCGTCCGAAGCCACACGAACGGGTTCGGGATACCAAGAACTACCACCTTCTGATGGGGTTTTGGTTCACCGCGGTCGGAACTGTACGCCCGCACCGCCAGCGCTTCTCCGACTCCGGAGGGAGCAAGGACACATAACTGGGATTTTAAACATCGCTTCAGGTGGACGCTCTCGTGGGTTGTAGCGCGACCATAGCAGCGTAACAACGACCACTTGGAACAATTTCTTAGTATGAAGAGCGCCATCTTTGTTTCGGCACATTTCCGGTCCGGTAACTTAAATCTTCCGGTTGTTTTAAGTATTGGATTTTATTGGTTGTTATGTACATTCGCACATTTATTTAAATACATAACTGGTATCAATTTGAAGAATTAAGATTTTAGAGGTGGTATACGAGTACCATTTGAAGTGCAGGAAAAATTGTGTTAATTTGTTTCTGTCATAACATTCACAATGTAACACTTATTTCCTGTCCGTCAACTTGTATATTCCGGGTGTTACGGCTTTAATTATCTGGCAATATCGGTATGCAAACACATTGAAAATCTAAATGATTCAATAAACTAAATTAAATAATGAACGTCAATGAACATCGCTCGGTACAACATTTAGGGCACACCATTAGTCTTGTTTGGAACCTTTGTTGCCGACGGAAACCTTTGCATGTAACACAATAACAGTGCACTGTTTTGTACATGTCACTTATGTTAGACTGTATGTTCAAATGGCGACTCAAAAGAAAATCTCTGTTCCTGTGTTTACAGAGGTTGATAGGGATGTTTTTCTTCGAGAGATATATGCACAGGTATTTTTTAACTCCCCTCACGCCATTATTATGCTGCTTGCACATCTGACTACATAAAATTATTCATACTGTTCTGTATATCTTTTTAGAGCCCACGTTATTTTTAAATCGTTAACTCTGTCGGATAATGGAAAATTGGAGACGATTTTATTTTGCATTAAAGTTGCAAGGTCTTTTGAATTTTTTTTTTTAATAGTTAAACCATTCAAACAATGAAGCAATATCACACACGAAGGATGTCATCATCATTTCCTAAGTTTGTTCTTCAGCGTAGACCTGCTGTGCTCCGAGGTGTGTGTCTGGGCCCCTGCCTGGACAAGTGGACTGTGGACTATCTTGCCCAGAAGGGAGGTGACAAGGAGGTGAAGGTCCACGTCTCCAGCGTGCCGCAGATGAACTTTCTTCATAAAAACTTTGTGTACAGGTGAGCTTTATCTTCCCATGCAGTTGTCAGAAATCGTGAAAATACCTCATTGTGGGAGACAGGACCCTTCCGTTCGACGAGTTTGTGAAGAGGACGTCTGAGGAGAAACATGTAGACTTTTTCCTGTGCGAGGTACAACTGGATACAAAATTTTTCATCTGACGATCACACACTTTCTGAAATCTTCAATCTTGTTCCAGGATGAGTGCTATTACCTTCGATCCTTGGGAGAAGATGTCCGAAAGGTACCAATTTAAAGAAAAAAAAAAAAGCCATTTTCAAGCAACCATTTTAGCGCAATTTGGCCATTTCAAAGCCAAGTTGACCTTGATGTGACTTATTTCGCCGTTGTCGCCTTTTGCCAGGAACCAGCTGACCTGCGGAAACAGTTCCCCGAGCTTGCAGAGGACTTTCACATCCCCAACTTCTTTGAGCCCGGTCAGTTCTTCTCCAGCGTGTTCCGCATCAGCTCCCGCCGCCTGCAGCTATGGACGCATTACGACGTGAGTGCGGCAGGCGGCCGGCAAAGTGACCTATGACCTTAAAGATTCCAACCTGAAACTTTCCAGGTGATGGACAACCTTCTAGCTCAGGTGACGGGCAGGAAGAGAGTGGTCCTTTACAGCCCCCAGGATGCATTGCACCTCTATTTGACAGGCTTGTGCAACGCTATACATTGTACTGATTTACATTTATCTGCTCCAGTGGATCTGTTTTTTTTTTCACCTACTTAAAACATATTCCTTTAGTTTTGCTGCACTATAAGTCGTTAAAATCTAGTGGGTTTTGGCCCCCTCTAGTGGTATGTTTAGAAAAAACTTCAGCAGAGCCAGTCTGCAATTTGGGTTTGGAGCAGCTTTTTTGGGGGTCAAATTTAGACTCGTTTTGGAGTCTAACGTCTTTTGTTTTTTTTATTTTAACGTTTTTAGGTGACAAATCCGAAGTCTTGGACATTGACTCGCCAGATGTGAACTTGTACCCGGAGTTTGTGAAGGCAGTGAGACACGAATGTGTGCTGGAACCTGGAGATCTGCTTTTCATTCCCGGTAAAACGCCTTCAGAAATTCCATGTCCTTTTTCTTAGCTATTCTAAACCGTCTTGAAAAAAATAGTAAATCAGTGCTGTGCCATTTGTGTCTGATTGAGTAAAACTTTGGACCTGTAGTGGCATCTCAAGGCATGTTTTATTCAGCAAGGCTCCATGTTCCAATAAATTCACTCTTAATTTGAAAAGAAAGCTTTGTTTGTTACAGCATTACATTTGCCTATACTTAAAGGAACATGTTTAAAATCTCTCGTACCTCATTTGAGAAACTGGCGACCTATCACACAGGACAGGCGCAAAACATTTTCTATGTTTTGGCAGCATTGTGGTTCCACAACACCCTGGCCCTAGAGTTCGGCGTGGGCGTCAACGTGTTTTGGCGCCAACTACCCGCCGAAAGCTACGACAAAAGGGACCCGTACGGCAACAAAGATCCTGTGGCCGCCAGCCGCGCCCTCCAAGCCCTGGAGAGGGCGCTGCGTTGTCTCGATGAACTGCCGCCAGAGTACGGCGATTTTTACGGACGCCGCATGATTCAGCGAATCCAGGAGCGGACGTTCCTCGACTGTCTATCAAACCCACAGAAGGCCTCAGACTGATTTTACCCCACAAAGTTGGACTGAAACATCTGTAGATGTTCAAAAGCCATGAAGAAAAAAAAAGCCTTTAGTGTTTGCTTGTGATTGGCTTATTTGAGGAAATTCCTTTCCAGTTGGTCAAAATGCCACTTTGCCACTTCAAGCCATGGGATGCTGGTACTTTTTTGGACAAAAATAGACTTTTAAGTTATTTTAGGACCTCCATTTTTCAACCATTGTCAGAAGGCTCAGGAACTTCTCAAGCACTAATAAAACATTTCAGGCCAGAGTCAATGTCAAAATTGCAGCAAAGGTTTTGACACTTTATTGCACAAAGATAACTCTTGTTTGTATGACATTCATAATTAAAGCTTTTTTTTTGTAAACAGTGAAGCAGCATCTCCCCCAGTGTCTTTGACGTCTTCACCGCTTTGAGTCCCGCTTGTCACATTTCTTCGGTATCTTCTAAAACAGTTTGGCGTTGAAATGCAAAGTGAGCAAAAACACTCGCAAATGTGCACTTTGATTTACAAAGACACACAAAAAGCACACCCTCACTCATCCACTCCCCAAAAATAAAAGTTGATAGCGACGCTACGGTGAACAGGAAGGCAAAGGAGAGCGAGCCATTCTTCGGCATCGTCCATCGTGTGGAGGTTGCGCTAAAAAAAAAAAAGCAGCTTCCCGGTTTCTTACCGGACACCACCAGGGATGGCACACGGCTAGCGTGACAGGTAGGATGTGGGCTAGGGCGTCTGGGCCATGCCGCGGTTGGACTTCATCTTCTCCAGTCGCTTGTTGAGGTGGCTGTTGCTGGACTCCAGCTCGTCCACTTTGTCCAGTGCTGATCGCAGCTGAGACGGCCAAAAAGAGAGAAGAGGGCACGAGATTCAAAGTGCTTGGATAAACAACAGTAACACTAGCTCCCACTGGATTTGCAGTTTTGCTAACACACAAAATTTTGTGTGGACAAATTTAAACGACTTTGCTCTACTTGCTTATCTTGGGTGTTATTCCATTCATGGCCACTAGATGGATGCACCATATTTTGTGTGACGGTTTGAAAAGGTGAAAGGGGAAGTAAACAGAACTTTGAAAGTTCTTTGTGGCCCCCACTCTGTAAAGAGGGCATCCTGATTAACGTTTTATTTGTGGAATATGAATTAAGAGACAAATTCCTCAGTTTTTATCCATTTGGGGGGGGGGGGGGGGGGGGGGGGTTATCACTGGCTATCGCCTGCAAATATAAACAAGTGGGGGAGCACAGAACATATTGTAAAGACTTTTGTGGTTTTAAATTGAATATTGACTTATGACTTATAAAAAAAAAACAACTTGAGAATGCTGAGATCTGTGAGGTGTTGCCGCACTTCCAAATTTAACCTACTTGTCACTTGAGAAGGGGAAAAACACGAAAAAAATTAATCATAAATCAAAAAATGACTTGAGAACACAAACAACCCTTGATAGAATATTCAAAAAAAGTTCGAAGAAGTTATGAAATTTCGCTTCATTGATACAAATGTCTGGTTGAATTGACCCCATTTTATTTCTTCAAATAAATGCACAAAACAAAATCATCTGACTAAATGTTCATTTTTTTAAAATGAACGTGTAGTCTTTCAATCCAAATGCAACCAACATTTTTTTTCCATTTGTTCCAATATGACAACTAATAAACATTTGTGTAGATTTTCCTCGTGTGTTCGTTCACTGTGCCAACACGGCTTCATGCGTCATCCTTGACACAAATTTTCTACGAGTTCCAATCCGCTGTTTTTCCAGAACCCCCTCCCCCGATAGCTCGACACCTTTTAACCAATCACCTCAGTCTTAGTCCTCGCTTGACTGAAATAAACGAGTGTCTCACCTCTCGCTGCAGCTTCCTTTTTTCCGCTTTGAGCTCGTCCTCCACCTTTTCTGCATTTTCCGCCGCCGACTTGTAGCGGCTCACCTGACCCTCAAGTCGGCTCACCTGCGCCACGTGAAAAAAAAAAAAAAAAAAGCTTCATAAAATAGCTGAACAACAACAAAATATATCTTTTCTTTTGAAAAAAAGTTGGCCATTTTACATTTTGTTCCAATGCAGTCACTTCTTGCTCCGCTTTTACGAGTTTGAACTTCATGTCGCTTATTTGCCTGCTGGAGTCTCCTGATAAAATAAACATAAAATATTATTGTACTGAATTTAGGGCTGTTTACCTTTGTGGACAATCATTTTTTTCATCTTTTTGGCACGTTAGAGGAAGGTCTTTGTCTTAACCTCTTCAGATCTAAGCAGCGTGCTGGAGGACATGACACGTTTGCATCTCTAAACCAATAAATACGCAACATTTTGATGATGTTGAACCACTTCTGGAAGAAGATGACTGGATGAAGATTTTACCGATCGAAATGAATTTATGATGCTTAACCCGCTCTACATGGCGTTTTTGGATCCTGATTGCCCTCAAAATGTGCGTTCAAAATGGCAAACGTGCTCATTTTTGATCATTTAGTCAAACAAAACTTGTTTTCTGTAACATTTTAAAGGTTACGAGTGATAATATGCAGTTGTGTTGTAAAAATATAATTATTTTGGAGGATTTTTTTTCCAAAGTGTAGGTGTGCCTCACAGTGGTGTAAACGCGGTGAAGTTCAGTAATACGGTATCAATAGATCTTGCAGAGTTGACTCAACAAGTTGGCTCTGAAAATACTTAGGAATCTTTTTTTTTTCTATTAACCCCTTAACACGCTATGAGTGTCTTAAAATAGTTCACCAGTGACGAGGCACTGTGACTTATTTGTCGTGAACACGGTCCACAGTTCTTAATGTACCAAATATTCATTATTTTGTTTAAAAATAAAATAGATTGTGTTTACTGGAAAAAAGTAAGAGCTGTAATTTTAATACCATATTTTTGCTCATGGTTATCAAAGTCATAATTTTTTATCAGCCCATGCCTAATCGTATTGTCGAAAAGAGCATTCACTGATGTGCGCGCTTACTTTGTAGTTCAATGATGTTTGGATCATTCCCGTTTTCCAAATGCTCGCCCTCTGCACACAATGTGCCATCGGTGCCATTTTTCTGGCTTTTCTGGTCCACTTGAGCTTTTAGCGTCTTTATCTGAAGAAAAAAAAAAACACAGTGAGGAGAAAAAAAACCTTAGTGAGTAAAACTACTAAATTTGAATCCTCGCAATAAAGTCATTATTCCAAATGCATCCTACGCATATTCTCAGATAAAAGAACAACTTACCTGCTCGATCATTTTTTCACGTTCGTCCACTAGTTTCCTGAGTCGAATCTCTAGGAGGGCACAGCGGATAGAAATAAAGATAAAGCTTTGACGACAACAACGAGCGGCAAAAATATCAGGTATGTCGATAGATTAGCATGAATATAAATAAGAAGTGCACAAGGCGATATAAGTGAACATACCAGGAGTGGGTGGAGCCAAAGGTGTGGTGTGAGGGGAGGGGCTTGGTTGGGAGGCAGATGCATGCAAAACGTGCAGGCATCCACGGAGCAGAGCGTGAGGGGGGGTCGCTTAACATGCATACAAACTCAGGAGGGGAGGGAACAGTACACACAACTAATAGCACACTCACAAAAGCAAACTTCAAAAATGCACTGATCCCCCGTTATTTGTGGGGTTTAAGGATTCAGCCCTGTTGCAAATAGTGACAATTCAACAATAATTGAGGCTTGCTTCAACTTATTATTTAGCATTTAAACACAAGAATAATACAGGCAAATTGCACATAAGCGAATCACGGCACATAGATTAGACTGGTGCCAAAGATACAGGTTTGGTCCAAAAGCGTATAAAACAAGATTTTAATCCAAAAGGTCAGGGAGCTAAGATTAAACAGGAATCTGTTAAAATTCTTAATTTCATTTCTTGTATGTTTTGTAATACATGCGTGTCACATCTAGGCAGCTGTCAACCGTAGCTTGATGAAAAACTAAAGACACGTTCCGCTTGAAGCATGGCAGGTGTAGTTACTCTATCCACCACTAGGGTGACCGGAAGTGACGTTAAAACAGTGAGCAGGCAGGCTACACTAGTTAACGTGTGCTTCAAAACTTGTGAATGATTCAAACCGCAGAGGACAGATTGGAAAATAGATTCTGTGATTCAACTTTGGTTTAGCTACTATCTAATCATTTGTAATGACAGTTATGATTTGTAAAGAGTTTCTAAGCAAAATCTTCACTCCCTGATCTTTTTAGTGAAGAACAGAGGACAGGCTCCTGGAAGATTCATAAATTTGAATTCGCTGAATGCCCAAAACATGAATATGCGGGGGTTCACTGTAGACAACTAAATGCTTGATAAGCAATACTTCTTACACAATTATGACATGGATATTTATAGATTTTTGATTGACATCTTTTTTAATGTGGACGGAGCATATTTTGTAAGTGTAACAAAAAGCGACACTTCGCTTGCATTGCTTTAAATGTAACCCCAAAACAATCCCAAGTAGACACCTCCTAACCTGAGCTATTAAACTTCATCTTAATGGAAACTTCTTACCAGAGCCCAAAATTCTGAAACTCTAATGCTAATCCTAACCACAAAGTATTCCCAAATAATAAGCAAAAATCAACATTGCCATATTTCAATTTGACCTGTGTAAAAAAAAAAAAAAAAAGTTTTTGGTCTATTTCTCCATTTTGTATCAGTTAGCTACAACACAAAAATATGACCAAGTTCCTTCAATAGTAGGGAAAACGGGGAACTGAAAAGGATGAAATGGTGTAACACATAACAGCATTTGTTTTAAAAAAAAAAAAAGTTTGCAATTTTGCACTTGTTGCATTTTTGACACAATTTGCAAACAATTCAAAGTTCATGAAGTCCATAGAAAAGCGATACAGTCGTCATTTAAGTAAAAAAGCCTGCCTGAACAGAGTAAAAAATTTAAAAAAACAACAAACATAAATTTACATTTTCGAAACGTAAGTGCTAAGTCACCTTGCAGTCATCTTTGCCCCTGCTTTTGCCCTTCTTTCCGTTTTTCTTGTCGTTTTTTCCAGAGAGGGGCATTTCCCTATTGTTGAGGCTGCCACTCAAGTCTTGCTGTTTGTCAAGGGCATTCGATGATTCTACCGGTAAAGCCGAAGCCCCAGGCGGGAATTGAGATTTGTTCTTGGTCTCTGGGTCTCCGGTGTTGCTAAGGTCTCGATTCTGCTCCACGTGGCTTAACTCATTCGTGCTGTCTACCGTTCCCCAAACTTCTGATGAGGATTCCGTGTTAGGCAAATTGTTTGGTTCAGCCTCGTTGTCTGCCGCGACTCCGCGTGCACACGCCTCGCTAGCCGCTGGATTTTCACTATTACTGTTATTGTTATTATTGCACTCTTCATCGGGCAGGACTTCAACACCCATCTCAAGTTCTGGCTGCTCCGGATTCTCTGGCGGGACTTCAAGTGAAAACCCTTGGAGATTGCAGTTAAGGGTATTTCGTTCATCTGACAGGACTTGAGCTTCCCGATTTTTCGCCGTCTGCATCTCGACGGCTGCGTCGATATCCATGTCGTCAAAATCAAAGGACCGCCCTTTCTCATCTTCATCGTCCACATCCTCCCCACTGTCCGGTCCAAACGGGTCGAGTTGGGAGGCTTCCCGGTCACCTTGGTGGCTTTCACGTCTCACTTCCTTGGACTCAGGGGTCTGCGTGTTTGCGTCAACGACGTGATCCTCGCACGGCAGTGTCTGTCTGCCTGCAACCGCTTCAGCTTGAGACGCTACGATAACCTCCTCCCTGTGAAGGTCTGGAGAGGAGTTCTCCAGGTTGGTCGCATTCAATAATTCTTCATCTTCCTTTGTAAGTCTAGTCTCGCACTCTGCCTCTGGCTCCTTATCCAAAACATTCACTGGCTCGGACATTGACAAGTCAGGTTCTTGGAGACTGTGCTGTCTGTCAGCAGTCGGTTCAGCCAGAGTCTCTACGACGACCTCCTCCTTGTCAAGGTCTCGCGAGGAGTTCTCCAGCGTGACTAAATTGACTAATTCTTCCTTTTCCTTTGTAAGTCTGTCCTCACACTCTGCTTCTGGATCCAAAACTTTAGACGGCTCCAACAGGGGGTCTTGAAGACTACGCCGCCTGTCAGCAGCCAGTTCAGTCAGAGTCTCTACAACGATCTCCTCCTTGCCAAGGTCTCGAGAGGAGTTCTCTACTGTGATTAAATCCAACAATTCTTCATCTTGCTCTGTAAATTTATTTTCACACTCTGCTTCTGGCTCCTTATCCAAAACTTTCACCGGCTCGGACATTGACAACTCAGGGTCTTGGAGACTATCGCCAATGTCATAGGACAACATCGGGGACACCTGAGTGAGACTTTCGGAAGATTCAGAAGGAGGCGTTTGGACCTGTAACTTGGCCACAGAGTCTTCTTTGTCAATGTTTGTAGGTTCAGAACTTGCTTGGCTTTCATTATGAGCAAGACCTGATAAACTAACGTCACCTTGGCCTGAAATGTCAGCGGTAACGGTGACATCTAAAATGGAGTCTTTATCACGATTTTCAGAGTCAAAACTAAGATCATCATCCCTCTGAATGATCTCTGGCTCATAATTACCACATACTACCTGGACCTCCACAGAATGCTGACTTTCTTTTTGTATGTTTCGATTATCTGTGTTAAGCATTTGTTCCGCAATGGATTCCTTGGCAATTTCAACATTTAAGGTTTCAGCGCGTTCCATCTGTTCAACTGTTGCAAATTGTTGAACCGTTGATTCTTTGAAACATTCATTAGCAAGACGGTCAGCGCCACAGTCTATAGCAGCCTGACTATTTCCTAAATCTGCTCCTGTGCTTGCTAACTGAATGTTTTCTCCATCTGTTACGTTTTCTTTCTTTTTGTCCCGTTGGTGATTTTGCTCCTCAAGGGACCCTTTCCTTTTGCCTCTCCGTTTCTTTTTTTTCTTTTTCCCAGGCGCATTAGCACTCTTCCGTGCAGGCTTGGTTATGTTTTTCTCTGCCTCGTCGCTGCTTGCCTCAGCAGTTTCATGCTTTGACTCAGATTCAACTACTTGCAGAAATACTTCGGAGTCCTCAGCAAGCAGTACTCGGGAGCATGATTCAGAATCTTTCACATCTGCTTGAGGAAATGATTCTGGAGTTTTTAGGTGTTTTTGGGGACCCGATCCGGATTTCTTGACACCTTCAGCTTGCTGATATGATTTAGAATCTTGAGTATTTTCCAGTGGGCCTAATTTAGAATCTTCAGAATCCATGACATCTAATTGTAGAACACATTCTGAATTGTTGCCACTCTGTATTTGGTCCTCTTTGGGACATGATTGAGAATCATTGATATCTTCTTGTGGACAATACTCAGATTCTTTCACATCTTGTACTTGGGGACACGAGTTAAAATGCTGTAATTCATCTTTCATATTTTCTCCAAGAGAAGATTCATAGTTTTTGTCAACTATTTGGGGACCTGAAGTAAAACCCTGTATGCTATCTTGAGAAAGCAATTTAGAATCTTGCACATCTACTTGTGCACATAATTGTTCCTTTTGGGAACCTGATTCAAAATTTTTGGCATTTATTTCAGGACAAGATTTAGAATCTTGTGTGTTTTTGGCATCCTCTTGGCAATCTAATTCTGGACCCTTTACATCTTCTTGGGAATGCGATTCAAAATCTTTGACATCTACTTGGGGATCAAATTCTGCATTTTCAACACTTTGTTCATGGGAATGTGGTTCAGATTTAGATTGATGAAGACATGACTCAGAATCCGGTAGATCATCTTGAAGACAAGATTCAAAATCTGTGACATGTAAATCATTACCAACTTCTTGATGAGGACATGACTCAGATTTTTTTATTTTTTCTTGGCGAGATGATCCTGACTCACTATCATCTGCTTGGCAACTTTTGTTGTGATCTTTGAGATCTTCTTTGGGATGCAATTCTGAGTCTTGTACAAACGGTTCTGCTTTCACCAGATTATAATCCTCATCGGTTTCACGTTTGTTTGGCTCAATACCAGTGAAATTCTCTTCAATGTTAACATTGTTTTGCGGGTCTACCTTCTCCAAGTCAGAGTTGACTTGTGGAACTGCTTCGGCGGGGCTTGTTGTGTTTTCTTGATTTATGGGACTGAGAGGAATTTCCTCCCCGGCTTTTGTGACTATCATTGCAATCTGCAAGCCCTGGCTAAGGCCACTGTCATTTTCTTTAGTGGGCTTTGACGTCTGATCAGCATTAGAGAGCCTGTTGGGGCTCAAGTCACTCGTGTGGCCTTCCTCAAACTCTTCCCCGTGCTGTTCTTGATCCAACTCTTCTTTTGCTCTACTTCTCAACTCATTCTCCTCTGAGCTTCCTGAGAAATCACGAAGAGCATATTGTGACAGGAGGCCGAACGGAGTCACCATTTTCAAGAGTAAGCTTCAGTAAGAGAGTGACAGGAGACAAGGCGAAACACTTGCTTGATTCCCAGAAACACATCGGAGGAGGAGGATGAAGGAGAAGCACAAGAATTGTAAAGAGAAGACCGCGATCGAGATTTTGCCGATAAGAACATGTATGGTGTCAGGGAAGCGGCACCAGTTACTTGAGTAACCACATCCCATGGAACCAGCATCTTTTGCATGTAGAATGAGGAAAAACATTTCAAAATATTTGAAAGTGCATTTTCCCCCAGTATACATCACTTTTCCAGTGATTTAGAGAATAGTAAGTCACCTAAAGAGAAACGACACACCATTTTCGAAGAATCAACTCACTTGACTAAACTTAGTGCTTAGTTGAAATTAACAGAAACAACTAACGGGGGCTAGTATGTGATTGATTGTGATTGACATTCTCATAATAGAAGTGTGTAATTTCTCTTTAAGCTAGTCGAGATTTACCAGAGGTATCACCAGAAGCACGAGAAAAGCGCGAAAACTCAAGATGTGAGTCCAAACGTAGAGTAAGATTCATTTAGAAAATCATAGCCTCATTGTCATTTCCAGAGGCCCCTTGATTTATGATTTTTAATACCGTATGTTCCATGATTCAACTTCTGATTTTACTGAGGCTGTACATTTTGGAAAATGAACATCTCCAGTTGGGTTCATGCAAAGCCATACAAAAGAAGGAAGATGCTTAGTTTCCAGGCGTGTGTTACCGAGCATGTTGTTCCCCTCTGACGGGGAGGTGGGAGAACTCTGAGCTGGCCGGGGAGCGCCATCTCCACTGGTGGCTAAGTCAGTTTCCGTCTCAATGGCATCGCCGTTGACGCTCAGATCGGGTCCCAGTACAATTCCGTGTTTCTGGGAAAAAAATAATAATAAGGTAAAAGCTGTTATATGTAAAATCTTTGTAAATGTCATGACGACTCAAAGGCATAAACAGAAAAAAAAAATCAATCCAGGATAGCTGCCTCTGATAGGAAATTATAGGGCACATTTTTCAGAGAAGTTACAGTAAGAGTCCTGGAATTTGCCTAAAATGTCAACATTAGAAGCAAAATGTCTGACTTTGGCATCAATTTCAGGAAAGCATCCTTCAGACTTTACGTTTGTCCAGTGATAACATTTCTAGCGTCCTAACTGCATTTTCAGATGAAATTTCTTCGTTCCTTAGATTTTAGACCAAATAAATCACCATGTAGTCAAGGCTTATAAAAACTCAAAATCTTCCAAATTCAGCGGACATCATAGACAAACATTTTGCTCGTCTATGATGTCGCCCACAAGTTGAAGAGTTTTGACCCTGTGGGCGGAGCATGGTGACAAAGGTGGGCGACTCGCCGTGGAACTGTACTAGCGGCACAGGGTCAGAATTTTTACAAAGATCTTGAGCCAAGCGAATACCTTTAGAATATCTTTCAGCTTCACCACTTCTTCTCTGAGCTCATCTCGCTCTGTTCGGATCGCATCCGTGTATTCTTTCTGTCGCTCTAAGGCCTGAGGACGTTTGCGTTGCGTCGAACGAAGAGAAGAGCAAACCGTGTCGAGGGAGTTTGAAAAGAAAGTTAAGAAGAGTAAAGTCAGTTTCATGCTGGCCAAAGTAGTAGAGAGAAAGACAGAAGCTGCAGAACTGGGCAGTACCCCAATTTTCTTATCCTTCCACTCCAATGTCTCTTGTAGATCAGATATTTCCCTAGAAAAATTCTCCTCTTTCATACGCAACTGACGGATTTCCTACAGTGGCAAGAGAAGACAGATGGAGTAAAAGCAAAAGGGAAAAGAAAACAGCGATACAGTTGATTTGTGAAAGGAAGATGAGGGTGAAATGAAATGTTAGCAAGTGAAGGGCCTCTTTCCACCTGTCTCTGCTTACACTGACAACAGTTTGTTTGCACTGTCAAGGCAATACTCACATTTAGCAGCTCCTCGCTTTGTTTCAGCATCTGCTTCATTTCGTTAAACTGGAACTTAAGTACACCGTGGGCATGTTTCTCGCGTTCAAAGTCCTGCAAGGATAGGGAAATGGATGAATACACACAGCAAAAAAAAACACACACACAATGAATCACTGAAATCAACAGTGAGTCGCAAATTGGGGAAAATTCAGTTTTCGTTACCAACACCCATTCAAGTCAAATGTGTCATGACATCTTGTCATCAGAGAGGAATGTTTGAATGGCGACGCATGAAGTGTACGCTGGTAGCTTACCACCCGGAGGTGTTAGTGCACAGTTAGTCATGTCTAGCCAGGTAAACTGTAACCACACTGTTAAGCAATAAGTAAATAGAAGCCCTATAGGAGTGTATCAGTGCACTTTGTTCTTACCTCACCGTGCTAGTACACAGGAAGTTTGAAAAATTGGATGCTTGATGGGAGAAACCCTAATTTATTAGCTTAGGCACTTGTTAGCTAGTCTGATAGACATGACGTGGTTGGATTGAAAAGTTGACTAAGAGTAAAAAAAACAAAAAAAAAACTGTTTTGCTGTTGGCGAATGTACAACGATGGACTTTTGAGGTGTGGAGGACCTGATTTTAAACAGAAAATATGGTAATGTGGCTAAGCTATGACTATGATTGTACACAAAGCAGCCCTTGAAATATTAAGTACACCCTTGCTGTTTATTGAAAGCCAACTTCCACGAAACAAATATTCCCAATTATCCAGTAAAACTAGCAGAGAGCAGATATTTACAGTGACGACTGCACACCCTACCTTGACCTTCTCCTCATATTCTCGTCTCGACTCGGACAGGAGTTCTTCGAGTTCCATCAGCGAGTCTTTGAGTGTGTCCACCTGGTACATCAAGTTGTTCTTTTCATTGTCCAGCTGGGCGTTGGACACCATGGCCTTGCGGTACTTTTCCTCCACTTCGGTTAATGCCTCCTATCAAAATTCAACAACGAGACATTGAAAACGTTGGCTCACTTCATTTTTCTTTCTTTATGGTCTACTTCATCTGTAAATTTTATGCAGGAAGATTAAGTTGGCTGAAACAAGAAAACATCAGAGAAAGCATTAATAAAGTGAGCCTGCAAGCTATAAGTTGAAGAGTGAACAGTAATTCTTATAGGGCATTGTATCGAGGTCACTTATAGGTTACGAGTTCATTATACAATATATACGACTTCTACTGAACTATTTCAAGTAAGGATGAGGATGTGATCACATAAAACTCCACTTAATGGAATCCAGGGATCCGGGTTTGAATTCTTTTTCTACATTCTTTTAAGTGTGTCAAAGCAACATAATAATTCAGAAGCAAACAAGACAATGCCTAAAATGTTGTAACATGGCCGGAAACAGCAGAAGATAGTAGTTGTCTTAGTATACTAAATGTGACGGGAGTGTAATTTAACAATCATAATGTCCGTAACATGGAAATATTTTATTGTGAAAAACAGACAGTATGACGACTTGAAATGTGTGGTGCATGGTGGAAAGCGTAGAAAATATGTTTGACAGTTGCCTCCGGTTCTTATACCTTGGCTTCTTTTAGGTTCTGAGTGTACTTGGACTCCACATCTTGAATCTGATCCTTGAGTTCATGAATTTCCTGGTGAAAAGTGAGAGTAGCACCAGTGACCAAGAAAAGCTTTCAGTGAGCGCCATCAGCAAAGGCAAAGCAGGAAGGAAGAAAGGGCTGACGGGCATACAGAGAATGCAGGTTTTCTTTTGCACTACCTTAATTTCTCTCGTAGCCGTTTCAGCATCTGTGACGGCAGTCTCTACACTTCCTCTCCGCGAAGAAGTTCCGCCAAGTGAGGTGAGAGTGGCCGCCGTTAATACGGAACCCGCTCGAGAACCCTGAAAAAGTGAGCAACGCAAATGAAAAAAAAAAGAGAAAGTAGTGTAACCTGCTCAGTGTTTGTTGTTCAACTTACTTTCTCTAGATAATCCCTGTCGTCAACCTATGGAAGTAGGTAAAAAGAAATTAGAGCAACGCCAGGCTGACATGTAGGCCGCTGGGCTAGAACCATACGGGAAAGAAACCAGCCATAAAAAAGTCCCTTTTTTAAAGGAGAAATGTCTCAAAATCCAACAAACATTTTCAGAAATAGGCAGCAAACAAAACATTTACTTGGTTTAAATTCATACTTGATGACAGGCACACCAGAGCTAGGATGTCCAAGTCACATTTTTGTCTTACAGAGATATACAGTTTTTTTTTTTTCCAGGTCCAATATTGATTATTGGTCATCAGTAGTAGTAGTAGTAGTAGAGCTGTTTTTTTTTTTATAACGTTTGGACAATATGTTATTAGTATGTCTTGCAAATATAAGTGAAACCTAAACCAGTAGTAAATACAACTCCATAGGTTTCTTCAGTGAATCTAGTTCTTTCAAATTTCAACCCAGGTGAACATTTCATTCAGCTTTGTTTTAATTTTGAACTAAAACAGAAGTTGCAGTGTTCCCGGGGTCAGCAGAATCTCTTACAAAGTCATCAGGGAATTTATGTAGTTTAAATATTCAAATAGTATCGAGCTGGACTTCCCATGCCCTGGTCAGACTGGGAAAATTCTATTCCAGAGGAAAAAAAAAAAACTATTTACAACATTTTCCCTCATGCATCCGTTCAAGAATTTAGACATTTACAAACATGAGGTCATAACACCTTGTAAATATGCACAAATTAGCAAAGAGATTAAAAACCCAGTTTCAGATAAACGTGAGAGTCCATTCGTTAGCTTGTGAGTTGACACTTTATTGAAATGCGTCCAATGTGACACATAAATCGGCCAATAGAGCAACAAGCAGGTTGGGTTTAGCGGGCATAAAAATGGCCTCTTGCGAGCAGAAAAGAGCCTTACGTCAGAAAAATCTGGAATCGTAACATCATCCAGATCCCTGGAGAGCCCTCTGCTACTGGAAGTGCTTCGTAAGAGGCTGGCAACAGAGCCACAGTTGTCCTACCACCGGATGAAGACAACACACAGCCGCTCAGATCAAGTCCACAAAAATCGGGCTATACAAAATTAGCAGAAGAATCCACTAACAAAACAGATGGAAGACATTTGAAGTTGCTGTATTTGATAGCTTGCGGCAGCGATAGGAAAATGAACCCTCATGAACCACTTTTTTTTCTGCACCTTTAGATTGTGCCCTTGGTTTAAAGATAAAGGCTAGAGAATTAAAAATGTATTCGATTACCGCTGCATACTTAAACCAAGAGTGCCCTCTAGAGGAGCAATAAAATATCACCGGTGCTTCATGAGTCCTCATTTTGCCGTCACTATTTTGGTCAGACTCACCACTGGGCTGGTGCGGGCCGAATTGGCCCGGCTGGAAGTTCTGGAGTTGGAACCGCGGTAACTGCCGTACTCTAAAGGCTGTCGAGGGAAGACGCGGTTACGCTTCTGTCCCAGATTAGGCTGCTCACATGCACATGCGCAGGCCAGTTACGATTAGATGCCAATTCATTGTCACTGACTCATGCTTTTAATTGGCGGTCTTTAACGATACAAAATGACACACACATTATACACACTGTATTAATGCTTTCCCATGCTTGTTTTTAATGTTTTGCAGTTAGAGATGTCACCCCTAATTTGTTATTCAATTAATTGATTAGGGGTGTCCTCGTCTGATATATCATTTTAATTATTATCAGTTTAAAAGCAAATCCAAAATATCCATCAATATTAATGACATTGATTATTAAAATAATTGTTCGTTGGCAGCTCTAAACAAAAGCAAACATGCATGAAATTTTAGTTGATACAAAATCCTCGATTTCAAAGGGTTATTTTTTTTGTGTCCTTTTGTTTTTCTAGTAAAAGCTCTGGTCTTCCTTTCAGTATGCTCATCACAAAAAGCAATATGCTGTGGGTTTTTAAAAAAATCAGTCAAAATGCTCCAAAACATCTAACAAAAACAAGGGTAAAAAAAAAAAAAAAAAAAAAAAAAAGAGTTATTGGAGGAACTGTAAAAATAAACCAAATTGAGTATCAGTGAACATCTCCACCAAACATCTACCAGTCACATCAGAATCAACAAAACTTTCCACACAGCAAATAACATTTCATTGTTGACGAGCTCACACTCCAGACCAAGAATCTCACCATGCCAAAAAAAACAAACAACCAAAACAAACAAAAAAAAGACTTACATGTGCGCCAGAGTTGGAGCCCGACATTCGCCGCGACCCAGAGCAGAGACTGTCCTCATATAAGGAGTTCTGTATTTCATGCCACATGATACAGAGCACACACCAGCTTTTCGCTCACTCTTTAGCATGTTTACATTTACGCATTTCTGTTTAGTGGTTAGAATCCTAATGCACGTCTGGACATATGCTACTCCGAGTTCAAAAGTGCTGGACGGGCAGCGCTCCTTGTGAGATCGTGTTTTGATCCAAATGCGTGCTGCTAATGACTGCTGATTCCATAAAAAGCCAATGAAACAACTGGCTGATCAAGTGTGATGTTGGCAAAAGAGTCAGGTCACAGAGGTGCAAGTGGAGGGCGGTTCTCATCTTTTTTCATGCAATATGAGTTCCATACAAACCTGGAAGGAACCAGTTGAACCTGGGTTCCTGCTGGTGGACAGACCATTGATGCTGTACAAGTCAGATGAGGCGTAAGAGGCCTGCGATAAGAAGCCCATATGCCACAAATAAACTACATTGGAATTAAGACACCTTTACACTTTGCGTAGATGTTACTGTTTCGCCTCTTTGGGGGGGTGGGGGTGGGGTTTCATTGGTTAGTGTTAGGTCAAATAAACTTCACAGCAAAGTCTGTGGGTTTGTTTTAAGTACACAATGTGTACTTTTTTTTGTTAAAAAAAAACAAAAACAAAGCTAATCCCAACTTTAGCATTAAGTGTATTTGTTATCCAGTCCAGGGAGTTTAGCATTGGTTGTTGGCATTAAGCTGCTAAATAAACTTGACAGCAAAGTTGTGGTTGTATTAAAAATACGCCGATTTCCCTTTGTTTTAAAACTTAAAAAATGAAATGAATAAAAATAAACACAAATTTGGCACCAATGCTATTTGCTAGCTTGCCTAGGGACTTGTGTATTGGCTGTTAGCTTTAAGCTAAATGGATTTTACCACAAAGTTGTGGTTGTTTAAAATATATAAGAAGTACTCTTTGTTTTAAAACTTAAAAATAAATTGCTTGAAGCTTCTTTTCTCAAGAGTTGCTCTTTGTCATCTAAGCTGCTGTGTTAAGGTCAGTTCACTGCCATATGTGGCTGAAATTTCAATCATTTTGCTCAATAGTCAAAGCAATTGGAGTCAAAGTCAGTGGAGATTTGGAAATATTCCATTTTACAATGGCAATTCATATGTTCAATTGCTAGACTAATTTATCCATTTTTTTTGCTATAGACCCAATGACGATGAAAGGTTTCACTGACACACGTGTCCTTGCTGACGTTGTCACTTATCAGTCACAAGGCAAAGCTTATCAAACCAAGCCTCTAAGATTGTGCGTAATCCAGCAAACAAACAAAATGAATAAGGTCAAGCACACTCAACTTTTACTGTACTAAAGGCAACGTTACCGGTTTTGTCAAAGTCGTGAGTACAAGTCAACGTGCGGGGTTTTCTCAAAGCACTCAAGTGTTAATCTGATTATCTGAGTGACTTTATTGACACGAGAGTTAAATATCATTTGGACAAATGGCTACTAACCCGACTGTATGCATCATCATGGTCGTTCCTCTACAAAGCAAGAGTGCAAAAGTCATTTTTCCTTTTTTTTCAAAAAATATTGAAGCCACAATCGCTGGACAATTACATACGTCCTTCTCCTTGTGCTTATGTTTCTTCTTTTTCTTGGATTTATGCAAGGGCAAGGACGAGCCCTTAAAGGCACAGGAAGAATGACATCAGCGTACATGAGGTGACGTATAATCCCAAAATCACCACTGCTTGCACCATAACTACATGCAACGAGGATTTGTAATTGAACTGGTTATTGTATTATTTTTAGTCATTTTTGTGACAGTCTAGATAGTCTAAATAGATCAATAATCGACCTGTTATTTCTGACAAATCTCAACATTGGTCTTTAAAAAAAAATCCCAGATAATAAATCAATAGGAAACTGTTAACTTAACAGGGAACTGATTACATTTTCAGTTTACTTTAGAAAAGATTCTGCTGACGCTGGAAAGACACTGCAGATTTTGTTGAAAAAAAAAATGAAAAGTGACATTTTAACATTTGTAATATAGAGGTTTTGCAGGAATTGAGTTATAGTAGAAAATTATAGAGAGCTATTTACTTGTTTAAGCTTTCATGTGATTTTTTAAGACACACAAATGACCCTAGGATCTCTCCTAACATAGTTACAATTTTACAATTTATATATTTAGTTTACCATGTATGTCTAAAATTAATTTTGAAGGATAAATACATCAAATTTGAAAAGTTGCTCAACAAACATAGGCTTGAATTTAGAAATTTCAACAAAAAATTTGCATATTTTTTGGCAAAGTCTTCAAGCTCATGTTGGAACAGATCAGGATTAAGAAAATGTCGTTCTTTTGTTAATGTACCCCCCCCCCCCCCAAAAAAAAAAAAAAAAAAAAAAATGACTACAAACAACTGGGAAACAGCGGGAGGAAACACAACCAGTAGGGAAATGTTTTGGGCTACTTTGTTCAAAGCACTATTTTTTGTACACCTTAACATAAAATCACAAATAGAATCTTTTTTTTTGTGTTATATCCACAATCAAAATAATACCGGTAAATATATACATAAAAACGGAGTCACAAGGTATGAACGTTGTGAAAAAAAGAGCAAGCCGACACTGTGTTATTTCAGTAGCTACAAACATATGTCAATATGAACCAGTTTAGCTATTATACACTATGCTCAAAATCTATGACACAATATCATGCATAGGCAGAAAACAAAAGAAACCAAATACAGCACGGCACACAAGAGTTAGGTGTGTTGTTCAAACTTTTTCATTCCACAGCCTTACCCCGGCACCGTAAACGGCATCCAAATCTGACTGTGTTAGAGATACAAAAACAACAACTACTTTAAAAAAAAACTTTTTTCCACCGTCGTCAATTCCTGATCGTTGGGGCATCATGAAAGATCGAACGAAGCGACTTCTCGATCATACCTCAATCTAAAAAAAAAAAAAAAAACTAGGGACACTTGCCCCCGGAAAGACACTGCATTGTCCTAAAACCGCTATGTCACATTCAGGATGACTTGCTCAGGGACAACTGGCAGAAACATTTTAAAACAAGAAAATTTTCCCAAAATACTAAATGTCCTCTAGCAGTAGTTTTTTTTTGTGCAGCAATTCCACAAAATGTCTTTTCATATTCTCCATTATATGAAACCTAAACCGGGAGGCCTCAACTTTTTATTCAATGCTAAGTAATCCCTAACCAGTGCAAAGCATTTTCTTTCAAATAAAAAAAAGACTTGTAGCATTATCTGTTTTGCTCTTTTTATCATTATGACTATTATTATCATTTGAAACTGAAAATAAGAACATTTAGCAATAGGTTTCATAATGTTCCAATTGATTTGTTCTTAATTTGAAAAGAAAAACTTGCCGCACCTGCCTCAACATGAAATTGGGATTTGCTGATTCCTACTATGTTCAAATCTCATGTACCCCCATTTGAGAATTACTGGTCTAAACTGTAGACGATGAAACAGAAAATAAGTTCAGAATTTTTTTGACACTGACCCTGACGCTGCCTCGGCTTCCCACCGACATCCGTTCGTCGTCATCTGAAAACTGTGTGAGAAACACACAAGGCACATTTCACAGGTAGATCAGAGATGAGAACTTTGTGTCCATGAAAATTTATTATGCCTAATGCAGAGCCATCTTGAGACAGGTTTTGTATTTGTGCTGTGTTGTGGAGAAAAAAAACATATGAGAACACATCCATCCAACACTAGTCTTATCCCAGAATCTGAGTAAAAATGTACGTCAATCTTAAATATTCATGGAAAACATTAATTTCAGACGAATCATACTACTTAAAATCCCTACATGCACAAGGTAAATATTTAACACTTGAGAAAAAAAGATTATATCAATCAGTTTGAAATATATGCTTAATGGGGCAAAAAACTCTTTTTAAATTTCTGTTCTTTTCATTTTTAGTTTTGCATGACATGCTACTTTTGATTGACCTGCACACATCTATTTCACAAACTGTGTGGATTAAAAACCGTGAAATCTTTGCTTATATTTGTCAAATGAAATTTGAACGTCCACAATATTGTGCACACTTCGCTAACAGCAGAACATCATTTGTGTGTCTTTAGCATTGGATTTGAACGGATAAAAAAAAGTAATGACACGTAAAGTTGTACAAACCGTGTGCATGTGTGAGGGTCGTGAGTATCGCTCACTGTCCTCCTGCATGTTGGGAGGGGGGAAAAAAAAAAAGCAAAGGAGGAAGCCACGGTGACCAAGGGAAAAGGAGAAGAGTGAAGAAAGATGCAGCTCAAGCAGAGAAGAAAGAGAGGACATGAAAGCACTTGATGATGCTGGACGATGTCTTTGTGACAGGGGCTCCACTCTATTTGAGCGGTGCTCTTCTAATATAAGCTCTCGCTGCTTTAATCATTGTTAGTAACAGCGCACGTCAAACACTTGAGATGCATTTCACGGTTACGTTATAACTGAGGTCAGTACATCAGAAATTAAAGACCCTGTAAAGTAAATTCAGAC
The DNA here is from genome assembly GCF_059441005.1 of Hippichthys cyanospilos. Classification (NCBI taxonomy): domain Eukaryota; kingdom Metazoa; phylum Chordata; class Actinopteri; order Syngnathiformes; family Syngnathidae; genus Hippichthys; species Hippichthys cyanospilos. The sequence goes on along the minus strand of NC_142373.1, from coordinate 13,733,724 downwards.
ATGTTTTTTTTAAAATGTGCATTAGATATGTTTAAAGATGGATACAAATGTGATTTAGACTGAATTATGTGATTTTAACTGAATCTTATGAGGTGTCACAATTTGACTGGTATGAGTAGGCCTGTCATGAAAACAAATTTTCCAGATGATAAATGTTCCCAGAAAATTTTGTGGTACGGCTTTTTTTTTTGTATGAAAACAAAGTACAACAATTTCAAGCAAAATCTCTTGATGTACCAGAGATTTTGCATTAGAGCTATACTGTCTTGACTACAAGCTGCATGGAAACACTGACAATTCTGGCACTCTGTGCCGGTTGCCAATCTCATTTTTAGCGGGCGTAGCGAACCTTCGCAGAACCCAAAGTGCATAAACAAACCCTGATAAAGGAGTATCGTGCTAGCTGGTGATTACTATTGCTAATGTATACTGTTGTGCCTCATTAAAAAATGTGCATAATTGTATGTGCCTATGAATGGACGATACATGCTAAATGAACTGAACTGAATGAACAGGTTTTCAAAAGCCGTTCATTCTATTTTGTGCGTGCGTGTGTGTACGTGCATGTGAGTGCCTAATCCCACAGCAGTGAACTGAAGACAGAGAAAAAAAGCAGCGCTAGTGATGTTGATGTATGTAAACCCAACATGTATCCAAATAGCAATTTCTCCAGTCTCAATTCATTGTGCCCATTTTTATTAATATATTCATTATCGAAACAGGCCAAGGTATGGGTTGCCTTTTCCAGCCACAGGAAGTTTTAAGTGGATATTTTCTGAAGTGAAATTTCTGTGTTGGATGAAGCAGCATTTATTCAGAGAGTATTTCTGTGTATTCAGCAGGCGCATCTGTGGCGTGGGGAGAAAGGCATGTTTTTTTTCCAATTTTTATTTCATATGTTGGGTGCTTCAATTTGGCATTCAAATTTGGCAGGGTTGTTAGCGACACTTCTGGGGTGTAACATATTTACAAGACATTTTCACTTTTCAGGGACTTTACAAGCGCAGATTAAATTTCACAAAAAAACATTCCTTTAGTCACGGTTAGTGACATTCACGTCAAACAGTCAATATACTGTCAGTCAAATTCCCTGGTGAAATTGAAACTCGGTTGTGACATGAGAAATCCGACACAGCAAATCTCGTGCAGTCCACACCCAGAGGGCAGATGGTCGTGCTGACTGCAAGCCAAATAGTCAAACGTGCTCCCCTAAGACGATTTTTACAGAGGATCAAGCTTTGATTCGTTACCACCTGCAGTCTTGCCAAGAGGAACACAACTCCAAAAACCAGACCATAAAAGCCACACAACTCAAAACAACAACGAAGGCGGACATGCAATGAAGTTAGTGAAAAGGCGGCGGCGCCGCCACCGCATTACAAAGACGGTACCATCCATTGCTCAATATCTCCCCATTTGCTGTCTGATCGCTCATCTGATTTGGGATTCAAGCCATAATATTTCTGAACAAAAAAAAGAAAAGAAAATGATAAAAAAAAAAAAGTTAAAGCACCACCAAAATTGACTTAAAGCACACGTTTTGAGTGAGAAGCATACCTTCTGCACCTGAAAGATCTGCGCACCACCAGCAATCGGAGAGAGAACAGAGTGTGAGTGAGAGATCGGAAGATGTCAAAAAGTAGAGAAAAAGAAATATATGAGACAGAAAATGGCACCAGAATCAGCCAGTAACTCATTGAGAATGTTGCTTTAAATTCTGCTGAGGCAGTGGGAGCACAAAATGACTCAGACCAGAAGAAGAGAAACTACAGAGCAGAGACCTGAATGTAAGTGCAGACTTCTTGGTATTAGTACTTTCAACTCAATCTTAACATTGCCTTGATTTTGGATATGGGCCCCAGGGACACTTTTGCACCAGAATAATAATTCGCAACTCTTTATCTGCCCACTGTTAATTTGAATTGGCCGGAATTGTTTTGTGCTTACCATTACATGTTAAACTAAGAAAACCGATATTTCTTACAAATAAAGGCGTTACATTTTGGGGGATTGGCTGAAATGGATTCATTATGTACACTTCCATTCAAACATGGTCACAGAATAAATTTAACTTTGCGCACAACTCTTAACTGTTTCTGCCTTATTCTAGCTTCAAACTGCTCAGAAACGGCTACATACATACACAAACACGCACGTACACATGCATCCGTACTGGAAATGGGCAGATGAAAGGCAATAATCAATCACTGTGTGACACAATGTATACTTTGTGACGCATCAGAAGACTGTCACTAGGTTCTATGTAGAAACTTTTGCCTGGGCTCTGAAGCGGCTACTTTGCTGCTTGCCTCAAATGGCTTGAGGCCAGGACCCCCTGCCTGAAGCAAGAGGAAGCTTACTATGGCAGGGCCCAAGTTGATCGCCTATGCTAAGCTAAACTAAGCTATGCTAAGCCACTTTTTTCCAATCCAAGCTGCACAACCTGAATTGGACTCAAGTCGTGAATATTCACGTGATCAGTTTTAAAACGCTTTTCCCTCGATTTGATCGTAGTTTCATCTTGAGTACGAAATTCGCTACAGCGTGCTGGTTGCTTCCCTTTCCATGCCTGCAATTCCACACTGAAATTTGATTTACTAGCGCCATCTCTGTTGTACTGAATGCTTGCCTAATAAATGGATTGACTGCTTTGTAATTCTGGCTTCACCCCCTTGACCTCATTAAGACTCTCCTGGATAAAAGTAATGCCCTTGTGAAGCCAATGTTCTGGCTCTGGTTCTGTTTGGTCAGGTCCGTAGCGATGATCTAATGAAGCAGAGTCAACAATGTTTGTACTGGATCAGCCGTTTTGGTGGTGAAGGTCAGCGTCTTAGATTTGTGCACTGTGGCACCACAGTCACACAAATAATAGAAGGGACAGAACAGGGCTACCACCCACTGTCGGCCTCTCTAGAATATTTCATAGAATATTTCATATTCTTTCAAATCTGACATCAACCTCACAATTGATCCCTCGATGCGCTTTCTATTTTGTTGCTTTTGTTTTTTATTATCTATACCAGCAGTTCTCAAATGAGGGTACGTAAAGGCACTGCAGGGATTAAGAATAATAATTATTACATTGTGTAAATGCTTTAGGGAAAAATATAGTAGAGTTCATAAAAGGCTATAGTCAGGAGGTTATTTGAATTTCAATCAAAAGAAGAAAAAAAACAAACTTCCCTATAATGTTATGAACCAAACTGTGATATTCTACCTTGCATCATCTGTCAAATCACTTGAAAACTGTCTTCAACATTGTCAGTCTTTGTGAGAACATGTCTGTACTAAGATCTAAAAGGATGCTTTATGTCGATAATAATCTTTATGTGCACAAGAGAGACGAGTAGAAATGGCGCTCCAAAGTTTCATAAATCAGAGATAGCACAGCACTCCCCCCATCCAAAAATATGGCTACAGAGCGGGGGTGCATCAGTGTAAAAAGGTTGTGAACCACTGTTCTATTTGACTAAATTCGGGGAGCGGAGTGCGGCGTCAGCAAGCCCACCAAGAACTCAGACAAAACCGTTGCTTATCTGTGTCTGGACGCTAATGAGCTGGAAAGGCGGGTGGCCACGTAAGCCCATTCATGGACCGAGTTGCACAATCAGCTTAGCATGTTTGCACATACGCTATTTCACTCACCGCGTTGGCCTTTTTGACAGGGGGGCTCCGAGGGCGCCTGCTGAAGGCCGCCCTCAGCCGCCTCCCTGCCAGGAGACGCCCGGCCGTTTTTGTAGACATCAGGGCACGGCGGCACACCGCATTCCTCAAAAGTCGCTAGGTAAGAACCAATCGGATGGATGGCACCCGGGAAGGAATGTAGAAAATTAAATCCAAACGAGACCCGGGAAATCTAAATCCAATTAAAATTTGACAATCCATCTGTCATTGTGTCCAAATCATCAGCTTCGGAGAAAGCATCCATGACCAAAACGTGTGGTAGCCGCATTGCTGGAGTCAACAACTCGAACAGAGTGCAACAATGTAGCTTGGACCGAGGAGCGCAACCCGCTAAGCTACTTTAGAACTCAGTTAAAGGATTTAAAACACACACACAAACAATAGTCAGTAATCTTGTGCATGTGACTTCAGTACCTGGATCTTGAGGGACTATTAAAACGGCATATTAAGAAAATGTGAACTATTTTCTATAATAAAAAAGGCATTTATGTAAGACATACTGTAAGCTACGCTAACAGCGATTAACTCTTTATAGTTAAGTTGTAGCGGCGGGGGCGGTGGTGGTGGTGGTGGGGGGGGGGGGGGGGGTGGCAAAGGTCTGTCTACATGTATGAGATTACGTGAGGCTAATAATAAGGAGCTATAAAAAGCACCCTTTGCTACAGATCAGACGTGCTAAACCAGAGGTCAAACACCACAAAAACCATCCGGTAACCATGCTGAGACAAAAAGGTAATAGCGCTGATGTGAGAAGGGGCGTATTAGACAGCAGGCATGTCCTTGAGGTTTGCCTTCAAAAGTTTCATTGTACATTTTAAAGAGAAAAAAAGAAATCCATTTATTATGATTAATACCAGTCAGATAAGTCACTCCCCTGGCACTAGCACTAAGAATTTTCTCTGATATTGGATCGGTATCAGATATTACGCTAGGCCAATGGCTCACAATATTTTTCCAATGATGTACTCTGTCAAATACGTTTTCAGACAAGTACCCTGTTAAGACAACTGGAGCTAATCTTTGTCATTAAGTGTAGATTATTTTAATCAAAACATTTACAGATTTACGGATATAAATTCGCTGAAAGCTGCATTCAATATAAATAAATAAATAAATGAACAACCGCCCTCTCGGCTTCTCGTACCCTCATTTGAGAACCATTGAGTGCATTCGTGTGCCCCGACTACTCATATCCCCATTTGAGAACCACAGTTGACATCGCTCTTACGTTTTTCTTTAATAAAGCCAGATAAGGCCCAATTGTTCACCTCTTTTTGTTGCCTCTCAAGTTCCCGCATGCGGATCTCTCTGGCTTCTGCCCTCGCCGCCCTCTTGGCCGCCAGTCGGGCTTCAGCCTGTGAGGGGAACAGGAAAAAAACAAGAATGAGGAAAACATTACAATAGGTGGATTTGATTTATTCACATGCCGAATGTCAGTGAGTAACGAGCGATCAATCGCCAATGAGCTTTCGACAGCAGAAGCTCACTAGATGCAATGTTGTGTTTCTAAACACGAGAAAATTGTAGGATGTATTTATAGCCGTGTTTATAGAACATGGCCATTGCTCCGCTGGAACTAAGAGTCTTTTCCTTAAAAGGAGCGCTCAAAGCGTGACTTGCTCAAAGAATGTGTAAGCATTTCCTTCCTGTAACATTGTGGTAGACATGTGTAGCTCCATCTTGTTTGCCTGTGGGCAGAGGCACAGAAACCCCTCCTTTGATTGCACTAATGCACTTCCTTCATGTCAGTCAGCATGACCAAGCAACGGGAACACACAAGCGCTCTACAAGGCTTGCCTTTTCTCACAACTAGAAAGCAACAAACTGCAAACTCTCATTTATTGTTTTTACATGAGAAAATTGGCTTCTTTCACATCTTACACTGGAATTGTTTTGCCTATTACGGCAAAGCTGAGCTATGGTGTCTGAGGCAGATATTAGCGTTATCCGTGCACAAGCACATAATGTACGGTCAAATTTAGGTAGGGTGTGCATTGGCACACATTACAACGCAGTACAATATGCATCATGATGGTGATGAAAGTGGCATTCTTTTGAATGCCAGCTTACATTGTGTGCTGACTATACCCGGATGGGGTCCACCCATTTAATACCCCCCCAAGTCTCATGTGCTCATTTTTTTTTTTTTTTTTTACAAAATCGCTCAACAAAGAACTCCTACAACTTCTATGACTATGTACCTTTAATACAGATTAGTGGGCTGGATAGTTGATTACGTTCATACTTTAATTACCCCAAGTAATCGATTACTTGCTACTAGCCATTTTTCACCCTTCTTTAGCAAAATACTTGGGAAGAAAATTGGAAAACATAACTACCTGGGACTTAATGCCCACACTCTTAAAACAAAAACGGAAAAACACGTCCTCGGGATTGAATGTCTGAAGGAGTTAGTAACAATTGCAAACACGTCTCCATCAAGCAAAGTGCCCTTTTTGGAAAACCGCAATTTCATGATTTAGCTCTTTTTCAAACTTTCCATTTTAAAAATCACAAATTAATACACAAATAATACACAATTAATACACAAATTTGATAGCATAACTTAAAAAAACAAAAAAATAGCCCAATGTCATAATTACTGGTGAATGAGCGACTTTTCTTGGGAGTTCGACGTACAGACACGCCAAGAGAGATGAACTGAACTAGGTCGAAAGATGTGGCAGTACATTTTGGGGGGGGGGGGGGGGGGGGGGGGGGGGGGGGTTCATTACAGCTATTAATAATGCCCTAATTGGATGTAATTCAGAGCATGTTAAATAAGGTGACTGAGCAGGGGGGATGAAAATAATGATGCTTTTTTTGGACCATGATAAGATCTGGCATACATTTACAAAGCCACCCAAAAATAAATAAATTTCTACACTTATTCAAATTCTACACTTGAATCCCTTTAAAATGATATCGAATAATTTGCTAAAAAATTGAAGCCGTTACAGCAAACTGATGTTGCCAAGTTGAAATCCCAAGTTTTGAGAAAAAGGCTTTTATTTTTGGCGCATTCATCTTTTAAACGTGCGCGTGATTTACCAATCCCTTCTTTTCATATTCTTTGATTACAATTTGAACCTTTTGGCTGGTGGGAAATGAAAGTTGACCTTAAGGAGCTCATTTGTGTAGTAAACCCCGAATGGACATCTCTGCGGATAATTTGCGGAAAACATTGGTCAATAAATCAAAACTGATCTCAGGGACATTAGATTGGATTTGTAAAAAAAAAAAAAAAAAAAAAAAAATCACATACGCCTTTACAACTACATCCAAGTTTCATCTGGGAATTGAGGTGGAGGATGGCAAGTTCAACCAAACCTCAAGGCAAACACGGGAACAGCTGTGGATCTTTGACGCCTGCAATCAGCAAACGCGCAGGCTACGTCAGGTCAGGAGGACTAAAATAAACAACGCGAAAGCAGCTGTCTCCTCACCAGCAGGAAACACAAAGCAAACAGCAAATTCTTCACATAAGTTTACATTAGTGGTTCGCAACCTTTTTGTTTTAATGACGTACCCCCTGGGAAATATACCTAACCAAAGCTTTTTATAGATGGAAAATGAACGATTTTAAAAAAGTGGTGTGCCATTTATGTTTGAGCCATTAAACTTTCCCGTAATGTCTCCAGGCATATTTTATTCAGTAACTCCAGAAGATAGATTGCGTAACATCCAATCTTTTATCAATAGAAGCCATTTCAGGCTCTTTGCTTCATTAATGACAACACACATCTGTATAAAACAGAACATTTAGCAATAAGCTGCTTCATGTTCCAATTGATTAGCTCTTAATTTGAGTAAAAAACAACTCTCGCTTGTGTTATCGCGACTCCTTTATTTATTTATACACCTTTATTTTGTTATGTTTTAAACGGATGCACATTTTCATTACAGACATGATTTTATGACAGGAGGGCCAGGAAAAAAAAATATGCTGCACAATTTATCTTCTGGAGTTGCTGAATAAATCCACCACCAGATACCACTACACATATAGTTCCAAAGTTGAATAAATTCGACACAAATGTCCCAGAAAGTTTTTTTTGGGGTTAGGTCAGTTTTTTCCCTCAAATAGTGGGTCACCCCCACCTTTACTTCAGGTTCACCCCTTTTACCCCCACCTTCTTCAGGTTAAAGTGTTTAAAATATTGATAATCCCGCATTAATGTTGCAGATCAATTAACACTTATTATTGAATGAGATAATATTTCTTTCAGCGTCAAACGGTTCAATTGTAAAAAAATGTTTCTATTCTAAATTAGAATTGGCATGGTTTTAATTTCAGGCACATTGATGGCATTTGAAGTTATTTTTTTCTGTTTCAGACTAACTTGTAAATGGAATAAACCTTGGAGATAAACCACTACAAAAAAAAGGTTCTGAACAACTGTACAAAATCTGATTGGACAATTAGGTCAGAACACCTGAAGCGACGAGCCTCGATTCCCCAAAGCTGTTCGAGAAACCTGGCTTGGCGAAATCAACAGGAAGCAGTTCCCGATAACAATCTGATGAGGTGATGTCATGAGGAGGAAGTGAACACAAAACGGACCACATCCTTTTAAGGAGAAAGGGTTCCTGCCTATGTTGGCCTTACGCGCACTGCCATCGTGTCCGGCCCAACAATATTCTGCTTGTTTCTGTTGAACTTTGCTTATCCCCTCCCAATAATGATTAACAAGCTTGCTTGCCAATGCTCTTTTTGGCCTGTTGGCTATGTGTGGCTACTCCTCACATCATCACCAGCAAGCCCCTCAGATTAATCCAGTCTTCACAGTCTTTTAATGCCCCACTGAGCTTCCCCGGCGAGATGGCGCGTACAACCCAGCCATTTTAATCCTTGCTTTAATTGCTGTGTAAAACTGAAGCATCTGATGTGGCTTAGTAAAAATGTGCCACTCTTCTATTTACTAGGGCTGGGCCATAGAGACGAAAAGTTTCACCAGTCATTCTTGACGATTACGATTGTAATTAATGGAATGAACACAACAAAAATGTATTTAATATGTTTTTTTTTTTTTTTCAGGCACTTTAATGCACCGTTGCAGACTCACCTGGAATGTTATAAACCCTATAAAATGTCAAAAGTTTGTTGAAAATGGATTTTTCTTGTCTTTTGTTCAAGTTAAAAAGGAAAAAAAAATTAGGTATCCCGTACTTATGTAATGTTTATAGATAATACTGTATTTATGTGATGTTTATAGATAACAATCTTATAGTCACCCAGATGAGTTGGGGGGAAGTGGGAGGGGCTTTGCAAAAAATAATTGAGACGTGCAATTATCAGTACATTTTCAAGCAAACGGCACAGCTTCTCACCCCCCCCCCCCCCCCCCCCCCCCCGCCCCCAACCCCTTCCGTACAGACCTCCTCTAAAAGCAGGGTGTTGCGACAGCTGATCTTTTCTGGTTGCTATTTTTAAACTCTTTCGCAGCTAGCACAGGCCAACTCATCAGCGTGGTTGGACCACCACCCAGTTTGTCACATACAGTATGAGGGACTTGACTTTGCTGTCACTTCAAAAAGCAGGCAAGCATTTCTGCCGCTATCGAGATGAAAAACTGAAAAGAAAAATGATTTCTCATTCTGTTTGTATTGGGCTTGGAGACAGTTTTGGTAATTAACTGGCTAGGAGAGCAACACAATTTGTGATATCACTAACATCATGGGGAACGTACATACTATTACTTACAGGATTGGTCTAACATCAGTCAAAAAATATAAAAAGAAAAACACAATATCAAATTATATTGGTCTACATCCAAAATCTCTGGCATTAGCACTCATACTGTTTATAGAGGTGTTTTCATTTCTTTTGTATTTATTGGATTCAAGTGCAGTGGTTTCTCATTTTTGTGGTTGAATTGATGTCAGTCAAATGTATGGAATAAATCATTTTACTCATAACTACTGTTACTAACTATTGCATCAATTGATCAAATTCCCTTCTAACATTCAAAATGAAAAAAATAATACAAGTATCATTTTTACTGATATCATAATAAACAGTACTATAAGCTAGTGGTGATTTTAATGATTTAGTAGTGATTTTAATAGGGTTCCTGCAAGTCTCAGCAAATGTAATGAATGTTTGTATGTAATGTATATTTTTCTTTTCAAAGTAAGAGTATATTAATTGGAATATGAGAAAAGTTCTGATTTAATTGTGTAACAGTGACCCCTTTGCAAAATGTTGTATGCCTTTATTGTGTTGTTTTACACAGATGCATATTATTTTCTGGAGTGGCTGAATAAAATACACCGAGACACACCACTACAAATATGACATCCCTAAGACTGTAAATTCATTACTCGTTTGGCAAGATTATTTCTCACTGTATAACTGCCAATAACTGACAGGGACTGAAACCACCTATCGACTTCTGTATGTATGTAAAACTTCAGCTGCAAAGCAGTAGAGCAAATAAAACTTATCAGATGAAATTGGGGAAAAGACCAGCTTGCCCCAACCTGAATTCAGCACGTGTTTCCAAACAGCAGCTTGCAAATTGTGTCGACTGCAATCTTGCGTTACTGTGCAGTTAGCTGCGTTGCGGTGCAAGTTTGTACATGTGTTTCAACGATTAACAGGAACATCATAGTCGTCATTGGTGGCTCGTATTTACATGAACTGCAGACATCCTCATGTTACATTATGAGTCAAATTGACCCATTTATTTTAAAAAAAGTGAGTATACAAAATCACTTTGCTCAAGTAAATCAATTGTTAATGATGACAAACTGGCTTTGGGGGTTAACACATTTTATACTGTGCTGAATAATTAACAGTAAAATTCCACAGGGAAGTCACAATTTTAAAGTCAGGTAAAGTCTTATTTTACCAGACAATAGAACACTTGGTTGCTTTTAGTTGACGTGCAGTATTGGAAACACAGCCACACGAGATTAATAATGCCACTTAATTTGAGGCTTGAAGGCCATTTTGGGGCTGTCAAAACATGTATTTTGTTTTTCATCTAAAATGAGGAAACTGGGATGAATCTTCTGGGTCAAGGTCGATGACCTCTATCAGTTGCTTTATCGATCAAAAGAATTAGTTGTTTTTCACTTGCGATGAGAAGGCTTCATGTTTGTTCTGTGCTACCCATCATGCCATTTTTTAAAGACATTAAAACGCCTCATTTTTGGAATCATCAAAAGAATTGGTCGTTAATCAATCATCAAACTTTTTTTTCGCATTAGTGTTAATATTGGAATGATCTAAACCAGTGGTTTTCAAACTTTTTTTTTTTAAATAATGTACCCTGTGTGAATTGTTTTTAACAAAGTACACCCTCCTTGGCAAAGTATTTTTGGATTAAAAAAGACTTCAGAGTGCTGCGCCATCCATGACTGAATTATTAAAACTGTGGAAGAGCATTTGCGAAGGTATGGCTTTGTGCTATAAATTGAATCATGTTCCAATTAATTTGCTCTTAAAATGAAAACTGTAGTGTTCCCGCCACAGTATTTTAAAGCAAGACATTACATTTGCTGATCATTGAAGAAACCGTGTTCAAATTTCACATACACCCCGAAGTGCCTTCATGTACCCCCGGAAATCCTCGTACCTCCATTGGAGAATGGCTGTTGTAAACAGTAGTTGGCTTTAGTTATGATGACAACACCGGCATAATACGTTCTGCCTCAACTCTAGATGACATGTAAAAAAATGATAACTCGCTTTAGCATGGCCAAAATATTGCGTTGAGTCTTCCGCGTGGACAACAAAAACAAGACTTGAGCTCATTGAGTTTAAGCTTACGCCATTGGTTATTTCTGAACTCATGTGAGAAACACAAAACAACACATAACTTTTGGGGACGGTTGCTTAACACACAAAGAATTTAACTGCGGGCAGATTGAACTCACCTCTCTGGCGATAAGATTCAAGGCATCGTCCTCTGCCGTGGATCTCTCCTTGTTGCTGTTTCTTTTCCGTCCTGTGCCCTGGGTGCCCATGTTGGAACCCACGGGGTGACCTATCCGAATACACGAGACGCGCTTCTGTGGGTTCGCGTTCAGTCCACCCCGCAGCAAAGAAGCAGTCCCGGTTAGGCTCAACTAATCGCCCGGCACGTCAACTACGACGAGGGCATGAAACAAAACGCGTCCGCGGTCGTCACGGTCACACTACCGTTGTTCACCAGTCTTCCTGTCTCACGCGCGGGTCGCCACTAAATTCATTTCGAAAGTCCGCATCTTCCCCGCGTGGGAAGGCATTTTCCTTTCCGCCCCTTACTACCCGATCTTGTCATTGAACCGAACTTTAACCCGCGCAATTTAAAACGATAACATTAAAACTATCCGAAGGGGTTATAGCGTGATGTTCAAAGTGGAACTAACTTCACTTCAAGTCGTCACTCAATCACGCTGCCTTCACTGAACGTGGGAATATACCCATTTCATCGATGGTTTGACGCACCACACGTAGGAATACGTGCTGACGTCATCGTAACGTTTCTTAAAAGGCCGCGCCACTATTGTTTCGCTTCTGTTTAGTGCCATTGAAGATGATAAATTAAGTTCACCAGTAGTGGCGAATTTCATATACTTATCAACTACACTTCTGTGTGTACTCGCAAACAGTACACTCGTGTACGTAAAGTTTAACGTTGCCTTCTAAAATTTTGCACGGCATTTGAACGCAACATCTTCTATTTTTAATGCCCATCGCCCCAACTACTAAAATAAGACATACTCTTCTCAAAGAGACAGCGACCGAAAGCGTGATAATTAGTTACTGTCTGTCAGTATATATTTCATGTGGTCATTATAATTCAAATAGAGGCATGATTAGTCACATTACCTGACTTTACGTCAGGTGTTTGAAGAGTGCTTCAAATTGTAGTTTACGAGGGTAATGAGAGGGCAACGGCTCCTTCAAGTGTTCATTTTATGCAAGTGCAATGCAAGATTCATGCAAAAATAGATTTGCAGCTCATCTGTCAGATTAACTTTACACAGACTATCATCTAAATTGTATGTTAACAAAAATGTCTGGTTATTCATGATCAATTGAGGAAGTACATTCCATATTTGTGTAAACGTTTTCGGCAGTCAAAAAAAACCCCGAGATACACTACCTTCCTTACATAGTGATGGACCAACAGAATGTTTCTACAAGAGAGAAAATTATTTACATTGTCCACCTTGAAGATAAATACCATCAATCGATCACACTTTTGCTCAAATTTCATCCCAAAAACTCTTTTTAAGAACAGGTAGTACAGTAGTAGTTTGCAGAGGGGGCAAATGGTGGAGCTAATTAGCGCTGCCTTGTGGCGTCATACTTGATATTTTTTATCCTCCTTGTGCTCGACGACTCTGTTCAGCTAGAATGGAAATCAAAAAGGCAATTTTGACCACTTCCATCAAAGTAGTTTGTGCCCCGACTGACTGAGGACTGACATCATAAGCCAATGCATCATTAAAGTCACCAAGAAACATTTATTCATTTTCAAGCTTCCACCAAGAAACGGTTCATCAATAAAACACTCCATGTGGGTGGAGTCAAGACGTACTGGCGGACTTCATATCATTAAGCTACAAAAACCTTGATGAAACTTGGTTTCCGACCACACGTATAAAATGAACAAGAGACAGAATAATGACTTTCGCATGTTCTGTAGTGAAAACAATGAACAAGACTGTTACTTGTGCATCTGTAAATGTGTAGTCTAGTCATGTGAGGTAGCAGTACCAGTATCAGCTTTCATTACTTTCTCCCTTGTCTTCTGTCTGTGTTTAGATAAGAGTGGAGAAGCTGCAGAAGACAAGCACACAGGAGTTGTAAACCTCACTGAGGTCATGGGAAGCCGCCAAGGAATACTTGGGATTTCCTCCTCCCCCGCGTTAAAACACAAACATGCACATGCAGTAGTGGTTTTGATATGGAGATTTTTTTTTTTTTCAATGATGTACCTACCCGTTGTGAAAAATTGTTTTTCAGCCAACAAGCGCAAAACATTTTTGGACAAAAAAAAACAAACAAAAAACATCCAAACTAAAAGTGTGTGATCTATTATATTTTGGATCTACATCATGAAGAGTGGCAAAAGATATTCATTTCTTTAGCAATTTCAGTAGATGTCTATTTTACTTCTTGGTGGCGACTGAAAGTGACATTACAACCAATCATTGCCCAGTGAACCTTACCTGGCCTCATTTAGAAAACCGATGAGGTGATTGAGGCCGCTCGGTGTCACTATTTTTTTCCCTATTTTTATTCTTAGATTTCTTTGATTGGCTGTACTCGATCAAATCCCCGACCCCCATCAGCACTTTCAGTTGTTACTTTGTCTAGTTCTCTTTCAGCGTTTTTTTTTCCCCCTTGGTTGTTACTTTGTTTCACTCATCAATACGTGCTCCTTTCGTTAATAAACTTCTGTCGACCTTCGCCCTTCGTTCTGTGTTTGGACCCAGTTGTTTTTGTTTACCGTTGTTTCCTCACACCATTCAACAAAATAAAGATATGGAAACAATTTAGCAATTAGTTACGAACTCACTATTTACTTTTGAATTGGAAAGGAAAACAAACCGTTCCTCTCACGGCATTCAAAAGAAATCAAATAGATTTGCTCATACCTTATAATCTTACATACCCCCTGAAGTGCCTTCACATACCCCCTGGGGGTACTTGTTCTCTCATTTGAGAACTCCTGGAGCAGTAGAATGGAAGAACAGCGTTTACATGCATACGACATTGTCTTTCCTTGCAGCCGTTGCTGTGTAAACCGGCCACGCATGTGACGAATGCCAGATGATCTCCTCCTCCGCTTCCTCTTCATCACGCTAGCACGTATCATTTCAGCACGACACTCAAGTTACCATTGTTTTTGCGTGTGATGCTGCTTCAAGTATAATGCAGTTAAAGACAGACATAGAGTAAAAACAGAAGACGTTGCCAGTGATCAGTCAAGGAGATCTTTATCGGGTTACAAGCTGCATGGGGTTCAAATGGATTGAAGAGAAAATGAAATGATCATTTTGTAATAATTCTATCAAGGCTAATAAGACAAGGAATGTTATGGCATAAAATGACACAAACTCACTCACATTAAAATGACATGAATTGATATCTAAGTGCGCACCAAACGAAGCCCCAAATAAATAGGAATGTCAGTTAAATGCTTTCTATCTTTGTTAACTTGTGTTAAATGTACTAAGATGTACCACTTCAAAAGGTTAATTGTCGATATTTTGGTCTGTGAGAAATGTCACACCATGCTTAGTCTTCTCCTCATAAGTCTTGTTTCATGACCGCTTCCTATAAGAAGAAAGAGAAAAAAAGAGACTAATGACAAAATCTGCAACCATTGAAAAGTGTGAAATAAGTGAAAATTTGAGTAGTGTTAGAGATTTCAGTGATTTGGGGGAATTATGCTGGGATTGCAGTAGAAAGATTAAATCCTTGATAGTGATTGGAGTTGATTTGAAATCAGCAGCACAAATCCTGATTGGAAAGCGGCCACCAAGATGGTGCATGACGAAGAAAAGGTTTCATTTCTGTGAGATGACTTTTTTTTTTTGACAAACAGCAGTAGTCTTTAAGTCCATGTCAGGCATGGCTCATTCGAGTTTAAAGTATGATCCCCTTTGGCTATGCCAAAATTGTTCAGCCATTTTGATTTGAAGTGGCCATTTTGGCTTGAATTGGGGATTCGCCAAAATAAGACCCAATCAGAAGCCTGTCTTTGAGACACGTTGGTCAGCGGTAGTCACCCTTTTTTCAATGATCTACCCTACTAGGGAATATTTTGAAAAAATATGAAAAAAATACTGTGCCAACCGTATCTGTTTAATTTCATAAATTAATTTAAAATTTGGAACCACATTTATGATGGTATCGCTCAGCATATTTTATTCAGCAGGTCCAGAAAATAGGTAGTGTAACATTATCTATTATAAGTCTTACTCATTTGCTGGAAACATGCCTCACTAAGGACAATGAGCATCCATATCTATCCAACATGATTTAGCAATAAATTGGATCATGTTCCATTTAATTTGCTCTTGATTTTGACAAGAAAAATGCACTTTCTTAAAGTATCTTCAGGTACTCCCTGGGACACATGAACCCCCATTTGAGAACCATGTGGCTTATTTATGCAAAGTGAGTTTGTCAAGCATTGTAAATTATTTTAAGGATTTGCTTCCAAAAGACAGTTTATTGCTGTTTATTCGCTTGTCACATTCCTTCCTTAGCAAGCCCTGTTAAGGCTGGTGATCCATCTTTAACGAATTAAAAAAAAAAACACATAGCCAAGCTCTTAAAATTCCTGCTTGCTGCACTCAAGTCTACATTCAGGGCAACGATTGTAGGGAAATGAAATCTTCTCTCTGCCTTGCACCACGTGGTGGGGACTTTCTGCAGGTATTACCCTGGTCTTGGGTATGACCGCTGCACTGGTGAGTGAGCGCCTGTAGAGGGAGTTCCTTGCAAACGTGTTCACCTGATCTGGAAATAGACACCAACTACATGCGAGTGGTTGAAAAGTGGGCGGGGACCATCAGCAGGGTAACTTTAGAGCAGCACCAAAGCTTTATAAAACTTAATAAGAGACACAAACGCCATTTAAAACAAACTGTGTTGCAGCTCGATGCGCAGATGGGAATGCTGCTCCAGAAAAGAACATTTCCATCCAACAGGAAGCGCTTAAGCAAAAGGGCACATTGTTCATGTAACACACAAAACAGCCCATTCTGTTGCCTGGGTTTAATGAGGTTAAGATGTTTTTTAAATAAAGCAAAAAGTCCCTTCGCATCATGCTCAAGGCGAGTGGAATTCTCGGTTCTTACTTGTAGGAAAGTGTTGGGAAAGTCTTCTGGTTCTGAGCAAAACTCCAGACTTTAAGAGATGAAGAGAAAGGGAAAAATGAAAGAATATGAAGAAACTCTAATCCCGAATCCCAGTTCCAACCCATAAAACCCCAGGACAAACTCTAATTCCAACATGTAATCCCTAAAACCGTGACCCTCACCCATGGCCTGCTAAATTCTTTCATCTGGCCCAGAGTCTTGAAATATTTTTTGGTTTAATTATTATTATTATTATTTTTAATCCGTAAAATCTGTTCAATAAAATGCATGAATGACTTTATTTTTAAAATAAACAATATAACATTATATACAACTCTTAACATCATGCAGCTTCTGTGAAATTGTTTTTCCATATTTTTTTCATCTACTGTAAAATTGCATCACTAATGACAGCGCGTATACAAACAAAACATTTTATAAAGGAGTGACAATAACACAATTTAGCAATAGGTTGCTTTATGTTCCAATTAATTTGCGCTTAATTTGAAAAAGAAAATGTAGTTTTCCTCACGGAGGAAGCAGGAAACTAGATTCAACCCAGTTAAAATCTCCCTCCCTCCGTCTGAAACATAACTCATTAATCTCCTAACTCTGATGGGGTTGTGGTCAGGGGTCTATGCTTCAACTTCTTTTGCACGGGATTCAGAAAATAAAAGTCTGGATTAATTTAATGTGTGTCTGAATCTTTTTATTCACTTAGAATAAAAAAACAAAAACAAAAAAACAAAGCATGTTTGCAAGGAGAGGATGCTCCTCCAGTAGATGGAAGCAAACAATAGTAAATATTTGGGAAGTTAATGAGGGAAGTAACCCTGCTATAAAACACTCACATATGAATGCCAGTTGAAAAGTACTGTTCTGGTCTGAAGGTTCGTTTTGTAAACAAGCTTAATGTGAATGTTTTTTATTGTCAACGGCTTCGTAGGAAGGCTTTTGATTTTGCACTATAATATCCTATTGTGCACAACAGACTGAAAATTATTCTCGGACACAACAGATGTTACCACATACTTGTCTCACAATAGCACTTTAGTCTGCAATAAACAGCACTGAAATTCAGCGCCATTACCTTTTGTCTTTTTTCCAGCGGCATCCCGGCAGAATTTAGAGTGGCAATTTTATTCTCTATATACGACACCTTGGAAAAGAAAGAAGGACTGTGAATGCCATGCTTTAAATTGGCCAAAAATCACAGCGTGCAGTCCAAGTTTTCCTCACCTGAGTCTGGGTGTTCTGCACGTCAGCGGCGGCTTGTGCTATTTTGTCTTCAAGCTCAAATAGTAACGCCGTCGAATCTTTGAAGCTCGATTTTGAGCCCTCCTCCTGCCACTTATTCTCCAGGCTCTCAGTTGAAAGATATGTCTAAAGAAACAACAGACAAAAAAGTATTGAAGTCAGTGAATAAAACTGCGATCTTGTCTTCAACACACCTTATGATCTTTCTGGCATAGCGTTTGGGAATCAGGGCCTTAATCCAATGGTCCCCAAACCTTTTTCAATGACGTAAATCTTATTTTTCAACTGGCTAACCAGCGCAAAGTCATTTTGGATGAAAAAAAATATGATTTGGAACTACATTTGGAGTGATATCTCTCGGCGTGATTTATTCAGCAACTCCAGACGATAGACTGTGACATCATCTGTTTTATTTCTTACTGGTGTGCTGGAAAACTGCAACGCTAATGAAAATGTGCAGCCCTATAAAACTTACCAAATTAAAGGCATACACCATTTTGCATAGGAGAAGGCAATTTAGGAGTAAATTGTGTCATGTACCCTATCTGCCCTTAATTTCAAGAGAAAAATGTGGTATTTCTGGCACAAAATTAAAAGGCACTGACTTAAATTTGCTTGTTCTGCCTCCTATCTGAGAGGGACTGGTTAATGTTACATCATTTTAGCATTTAGCTAGCCTCATTTTCTCACTTATCTCTGCTAGACACTTTTGCTTTTTGTGGAACAATCATCCCAAGGGGTTTTGGAGCAAGATTCTTCTACCGTCATAGACTGGTAGAGGAACAAGCCATGGGTACGGTAGTCTCAAATTCAAAACCTTATGTAGTCGTATCCTGTACTGTAAAAAGTAAAGAAAAAAAAAAACCTCTCGCTGGGAGGCAAAAGTGTCAAGAAGCATAGCCATAAAACTGTCATAACACCAAATGCTGTCCTGGCTTTCATTAGTGTGCTGCAATTGTAAAGATTGATGTTTCACTTACTTATGTGAGGACATGCTACATTTATCCTTACGTAAGGAGTGAAATGTACACAACGAGCTGATCGATGACAATTGTGCAAACTGAAAGGGTCCTAAGCCCCTTGTTTTACCTTCAAGAAGAAAGTGTAAAACAGTGTGCAAAGTAGTGACAGACCACCCAATAACATTTGGATGTTTCACCAGTTCTCACCCAATTCATGTAAGATTACAAACCTTTCTGAAAACTTCAAAGTAGGTCTGAAGCTATCAAATAATCTGGGATTTTCTATACACCTACATAATGTACACATTGAAATCCTTTTATTTATATATTTATTTTTCCTGAGGGTCTCTTCAGGCTCTGTTTGGACTCTTACCTTCTGTGAGTTTGTAAGCTCGTTCATTTTGGGGACCACTGCGCTTGTTCTTGAAGTAGGTCTGGAAGGTATTCTGGTGACATTTTTTTCAGCTTCTTGAGCTGTCACCACCACCTCCGCGGAGGTCTCTTGAGAAGAGAGCGATTGTTTGGACTCCTCCTCGTCAGAACTCAGGCTGTGGTCACTTATGTTGCCCGCCATCGCCATCAACTTTTGTCTCAGTTGATGCTCCTCCATAACCACGTCTTCCCATCCTAAAAGAGGAGAGCTACTGTCTCGGGCTTGAGGAGCCTCATTGTCCTGCAAGACCAAGATTACCACAACATCCATTTATGGGGGATTGTTGTTTTGCGCGACATCGTATCAATATCTACCTGGTCGGATGTCAGAGTGACCTGCAGGTGGCTTAAAAGGCTCTCGATGGCAGACATTCGTTGGCTCAGATCGCTGATCTGTGAAAGAAGACCATGGAAGAGGAACACAAATAAAAAATTATATACATAATCAGGGCATGGTGAACGTGACCTATGGCCTTTACAATATCCCTCTGCTTGCCTGGCTTTTCTCTGGTAGCTCCAAATGATACACATTAGGTTTACTGGGAATGATTTCTAGCTAAAAAAATAAAACAAAAACAAAAAACATGGATAAAAAAATAACAAGTATAGCTTTTGAGCCAATACGTGGCTTTATTTCAAGGTATTGGTAATCCGGATGAACTATACTCTATCGCTCGCTCTTTTGCAGGTTTTAAGATCAATAACTAGAAATGACCCCCATGATGAACAAGGTAACACTATATAGAAAATGAATGCTTTACTGGATACAAGAGGAAAGTGAGAAACTGCAATTTAACAATGTAAAAGTAGCCTTGCTAGATGATGACGCACTGCTTTTATGAGCGAAAACTCAATCCATGTGTTTTGCCCCCCTCCAGTGGTGATGGTAAACAATGCCACCCACAATTTTTCAAAACTGTTCTAAAATAAAGTGCACAATGTGCCGCCTAACTAAACATGCGTCTCGCGTTTTCTAGCGCGGCTCTATCTGAGAGGTCGACTGAGTACAAATGCATTTTGCAGCCAATGGGAGCGATGGCAACAACCTCAGATGATTGACAGGTTCGCATCTGCTGTGGATTCGTTTTGTGCTTCCTTTGTGCTTGCTGTGAGACAAATTGACCGTGACACAAGATGTGCACTTTAGCAAGAAGCCTTTTTTATCACAAAGCGGGGGTTTTCCTCTTAGGCCCCTAAAAAAAGTTCTTGGAATTGAAAACTTTCCCATCTGTGTGCATGTGAGATTGAACGGGACTCAAAATTCTTCTTGAGGTGTGACGTCTGCGTGAGCAATCGATTGTAGAAATGTACTCGTGCGATCGAGTGGCGACCAATCCAGGCTAGGGGGGGGACCCCACTATTTCCCCCACAAAAAACAAACAAGCTAGCTCAACTGTAACAGGGACAAGCGGTGCAGAACATAAAGCTATTTTGAAGGACAGTAGACCTGTTGTGGTTGGTTGGGGTAGTTGAGGCTCTCCTGAGAAACGTGGTCGCAGGGTCGCAAATGAGCATGGTAGACCCGTCTCAGATCGTCCTCCGCCTCCTCCGAGTCGTCGTCATCAGGGCCCAGGAAGTAGCTGCTGCCTCCCACCCGGGCCCCCCCAGCACTGCCGCTGCCACAAGAAGAGTAACTGAGCCGGGACATGCAGCTAGACGGAAATGTCTGGCTGTCCGAGTAAATGTCATCTGTAAAAAAAAAAAAAAAAAATCAACTTGGGTGCACACTGAAATCAAAATCACAGCCAGAGATGTTTTCATCCCACTCCCTGTTTTTTGTCAGTTCTTTACCTTGCTGCGGAGTCAAGCTCTTGTCTGAGAGAACATCCAGAACTTTGTGTTGGTCTTTCAAAAATTGTTGGAAAACTGAAGCCATGTCAGCCTCCCTTGAGCCGATCATGATGTCATCAGACCCCAGAATCTACAAATAGAATGCATGTAATTCAATTCTTAAATATCTTGCAACTAAATATAAAACACCCAATGGATCTGTTGTTTAGTGTCTTGGTGAAAATGCCTCAAGGACAGAGATTCAAGAGGAATTTAGATGGACCCTTTTGAAGCAGATGACTGATTGCATTTTGCTGTGACGTAATAGCGTATGATTTGGAATACGATTATATCTTCACTAGTGTCATGCCTGTGTCTTTAAGATCTTTTCATAATGCCCACCTCTTTGATCAAAACAAATATAAGAAACGCACATATCGATGAATCAGGCCCAGGGACTGAAGCTGTAAGAAACGGTGGAACGTGCGGCTGAGTTTGGTTACAGAGCACGCACCTGCTGGGAGTGTCGTCTCGATTGGGCGACATAGTCACAGTCAAGGCCAAAATCGACGGGGTCGACAGTGAGGCGCCGTTTGTTTTTTTTCATCTTTTGGGAGGAAAAAGGAAAGAAATAATGAAGAATGATTTAATAAAGCCTAAAAATAAAGTCAATGGAAGAGATCCACCATGACTTCCTTGATTCTGGTCTCATGTACCTGATTATAGCGTTGTGAATCAGTGGCGTCCATACAACTGTCTTCATATCCGAGGGCTGGGGCAGAAAATATGTTGTCAATGCACGTTTTTGACAGGATTATGTCAAGCTATGGACTTTTGGTCTCTCTCTTTTTTTTTTTTTTTTGCTTAATAGTGAGTCATTAAACTTTGCTGAATGCGCCATTCACAAGGAAATGTTGAAAAATCGTTGGTCTTTGAAAGACATGCATAATATTGACTCATCTTTGACTCATTCACTATCATTGGCTGCTATAGACATAAAGGATCAATCTTGAAATCGACTGCCAGAGAAACAGTAAAAATAAACATTGACGGTGGAGGTAGTTGTAAACATTGTTTTTTTTCTTAAGATATCTGGATCGACTTACTGTGGACTTCGGGGTTGCTCTGTGTGTCATAACTATGATGCTCTGGGGAGAAAAATAAAAGCAAGATGGCAAAGTTTACATTTGTCTTTTATAACCCTGAAAAAATAATGATAATAATGAGAGAGAAAGAAAAAGAAAGAAAGAAAGAGTAATGAATATTTTGAGCCAGATTTATTTTCTATTAATATATCAAACCTTTAAAAGATGTTTCGCATGTTTATTTCTTTGATTGAAATTGATTAAAATTGTAACCAACAAGAAGTAATCAATACAGCCCCGCTATTAACACAGCCATGGATAATTTTGAGTACTTGATGATTCCAACATGCATGTGAGGCATACAAGCTAAACACTTCTCCACGGTTCTGTTAAGATCTCCTTTTAAAACGCTTTAGAAAAACACAGATGAAAAGCACATTATGCTCCTAATAAGATGACACCCTGCAAGCTTTAGGGGCCCAAAGGACCACAAAAGAAAGCACATAAGCACAGCATACGCATGTGAAGTCATGCAAGATGCATTTAATCCCCGCAGTCACATGAACGTCTGCTTTGGACCGGCCCGTGAGCATTTTGTTTATTTTGGAGAATCGAATTGGATTACATGTAATTAGCTGTTTCGTACTTTGTAACCATTTCATTTAGAAACCAATTGAATCCAAACAAATAATTGAAAAGTTGCGCTCTCTTTTGGGATCATTCATTCCCAAGCAGACATGTGACTGGATGATCACAAGATCCGCTCAGCTGAGCTCTGCCAACCGACGCTCGCTCTGCATCCTTTCCCAACCGTGTGACTCGGTCCAAGCGATACCGGGACGCAGCTGCGTCTGCATAATTCACTCGCGTATCCATGATCTCACAAGGAAACTTGATTTACATGCTCAAGTGTGAGGAATATATTGGCGGCGCTCTGAAAAGATCATCGGCAATATCATTTCAGATTTCTTCAGTTCTGGATGAAAACGGACTGATTTCCCATTGTGTTGAACCAAAATAAGAGCTGCTTTTATTTCGGAACACTATTATCAACGTTTCAGACATTTTTCTGACATGTTACGAACTGAAAATCGATCTGCCCATTGCCAGTTCAAAGTATCAGTATTAGTATATATTCTGTATTAAAGCTGACAGTAGTACAATGGTAATCATTGAAAATATTGATTCCCCTCGAGCCCCAATTCGCATCCCTCAGTTGAATTTGAATAAACAATTGCACCCGAGGAATGAAGTAAAAAGTCTTAATCACAATTGATCTCAATTCATCATACGACTTTTTTTTGTGTGGTAAATGTCATCTACAAAAGGGTTGTCAGAAAATCAAATTCTTGACTAAAGTAAAGCGACGTAAAAACGACATAAGTACAAAATCCAAGTATTTTTAAATTCTAACTTCCACCACTCGGTCCCAAGTGTCAAGAACATGCGATATTTCCAGAGGACGGGCCCAAAGCAAAAAAAAAAAAGACAACGTAAGGCCTCATCCAACACGGAGACCCAACTGAGACTGTGGCTGCAGCTGCGAGGAGTCTGAATGAGGGGGAACAGGAAAAGATGGAAAAGATTAAATCCCATCAGAGATTTGGCAGACTCCTAATGTGTGACTTGTTATCCAAAAGAACCCTGACTCCATGTCACAAGAATGAAGACGCTCACGCAAATCACATGGGCTTTTTGAAGATGGTAGCTCCTTGAGTAGCACTGTTCATCCGCCATTACGATTTTTACAAATAATTGGCATTCACCTGGAGGGATGTACATTAGTTTTCACATGGCATTCTTCACAAATGCACAAATGAGTTGATTTTGACTTTGCACCATTTGTCACAGTGATGCTTAGCCAACTTGATGTTGAAGTACTGCATCCAGCTGTTAAATAATGTCACTTGTCTTATTGTGTGAGTATAAAAACAGGCTCCCTCCACATCTTGCGTGCTCAACATAATGGGAGATTGTAAAGAACAATGAGGAGCAGTTCAACTCAAACCACACTGTTCCATGGGTGTTCTCGAAGGCGGAAAGCTCAACTCATTTCCCGCAAAGCAGACAAAAGGTTCCATGTTCCGATTCGGGGCTCCCCGGAAAGCCAAAAGTTTAAATCACCGACTTTCTTGTTAAACCGAGCTCGACTAGTCGGATCATTCTCTAGGAAAGCGTAAAAAGCAACGTCCCATCAGGAGCTCGGAGGAAAGACGACTGACACAAGATCGCCCAAATTTCAACCCCACCCGCTAACCCGTGCTTAAAGCGAACAAATCTAACTCAATCCAGTCCAATCCATTTAAATCTAATACAATCCAATTCAATCAAAGTTTGTTTATAGGGCTACCCGAGATCAACGTGTCACGTTTTATGCAGCATGTTTGAGACATTTGTCTTAGCCCTCATCCAAATCAAACTTAACCCGAATAGTCGAATCGTTCTCCGCAACACAGAAAAAGCTTCGTTGCATTTGGAGCTCGATGGAAAGCCGACTGCCACAAGATCACTCAAATCACAACCCCGCCCGCTAAAATAAGTAGCAGAAAATTGATGATGATTGATAAAATAAATTGGGAAAAAAAAAATGCTATCTGGTGGTCTAATGCTCCCCAAACATAATGTTGTCTTTATTTTCTTTTCCACTTGCCAACTAAGAAAATCCCCAGATTTTCATTGTTGTCTGCCAAGTATTTGGAATCAGCTGCCGAGATTCAGTCTCTGGGCCGAAAGGCCGTAAAAATGTTTGTTGAGTGCCACTCTTATATTTGACTTGCTGCATATTTTCACATGGATCCAGGATTTCAACACCAATTAGATGAGCTATGTGTCACTTTATAACATAAATCACTCCAATACTATACAGCCCTCTAATTGGCTGACAACCAATTTATGAACGTTTCTATCTCACCACTTTACTGAAGACAAATGCAATAGAAAGTTGGCAGGTATTGATTACTCACTTGCATCATCGTTATCATCATCTGAAGAGTAAGTATATTTTCCAGTGAGTCTTTTGTATAGCGACCGCATCACATTGGCGCTGCCGAAATGTTCAAAGCGCATCCGCACGTTCTTGTGGTACCACTCCAGAGTGCCGATCTTGAGGACCCTTTGGAGAAATGACCAGACTTCATTACAGGAAATAAAGTTGGTCCTCCATCTCAAGGAAAACTCCTCTATCTTATATTTTCCGATTGTAAGTTATGCTCTGGATCTCAAGAGGTCTCAAGAAAAACATTTCAATATTCGTCCCTTGACCTTTAAACTCTGCAGTGTTTCCTACCTGGCCATGTGACAAGGATCACACACCCAACCCCGCTCCTTTTTGTTGTAGCGACTGCAGGAGCCGCAGACATAAAAATGACAGTCCAGACACTGGCGCCTGCTGTTGACCAGGAACTTGAAGGCTTTCAGACAGCGAATGCAGTGAGACTGCGTGAAAGTTGCCCATTCACGCAGCATCTCTCTTTTATAATCTTCTCGCGCAATCTTGTTCTTGAGCGTTCTAGAGAAAAAGACCAAAACAAAATCAAAAAGGGTCTTGAAGGAACCTGGAATGTTAGAAGCAAGAGTTTACATTTATGCCAGTAAAAATACATTTGGTCAAGCGGAGACATTGACCGTGTTGAATGTTTTTTGGCAGGTCACGATCATGAAACTTTGATGTCATGCTCCACCCACACACTATGCAAAGTTTCTTCACAATTTAGCGTTCAAACTCTCAGAAAATGGTTATAGGTAACAATGAGCCAGAAAGAAAAGAAGCGGAAATGAAATACTTAAGAAGCTCGAGAGGAAGAACAAAACAAACGTGTTGAAACTAAACAGACACACATTCAAAGTAAAAAGCGGACTTTTCTACCAAAATCGATTGTTATATCGGTGGTGGTGATATGAAGGAGATGATGACGGCTGCTACATGTAAGTTCATTCGTTATAATACTTTTTACTGTGACGTTTGTTAATATCTGCTCAGGTCTTGTAAATGCGCTTTGAACCTTTAACTTACTTTGTCCTTTTTACTGTGCAATTTTTGGCACTCCAAACATTTCTGTCGAGACCCATAGGTTTTTAGTATTGCGAGTCCCAACTGTCTCCATTGGTAAAATGACCATTAATACTGTATTATTGACACTTCATGTGTCCTGGTTCCTTTCCTTAAAAAAATATGCGTATGCGGCTATGACAATGTTCAGTGTACTTAATTTATCTGAACTTTGCAAAGGCTTGGAGTAAATAACTGAAGAGTGCATGTGGCAAGTTGCTGTTTGCAGTACAGTGAGGCTTTATACTGAAAGGTTTTGAGAATTCAAGCAAAAGTCTTACTCAAACAAACATGTCCTTCCTCTCCCTTAGTGTGACTTGGCGGCGTTACTTTTATGAATGACTCCAGTGCTTTGAGCAAATGCGGCATGACCGGAGGCAAAACTGTGCTGATTATTTCAAATGTACTAGCCTCAAAAGTTAAGAAAGAGAAGAAGAAGGGAAAAAAAAAAAAAAAAGAGTAAATAGTCCCAGACATCAGACATGGGCTTGTTAGGTGGAATCTGGCAGAACACCCAGGAAGGATGAGAGGATGCTTGTTTTTCATTTAGCCTTCGTTTGAGTCCAAATCATTAGATCATTGGCTAGATCAATAGGTTAAACGGAATACGCTACTTTGTTAATATCTTGCTAAGCCTCAGCCGATTTGGCCGCTGGCCACGAATAATCATGTAATTCTGGCCTTATTTGAAACATCGGAACCCTTGCAAATGCAGTAAACAAGATGAGATTCAATTATTCAAATGAGACACATGCTGCAGGCTTGTTTCCTGGCTGAGCTTTTCCTATTCTTTTTGGCCCTAGCATTAGATTTGGGCCAGTTTCTGATGGGGTTTATTATTCATGAAGCATTATGTTGATGTAATGAATTTGACTGGTCAAATAATTCTCTGGTGTTTTGGGGATCAGAGCGCTGAACAATTTGGAAAGTAATTGCCAGCCTGATGCATTTAAAGAGATTGATTGCACGGTTGAATACAGCGTTTGGTACGCTAATAAACATTTACGAGATGTGAATAAAAGACAAGGGGAAAAAATGGCAGCTTCTTCTTTACTGTCTCAAAGGGGCACTAAACCTGTGTGGCCATTTTCTGTTGCGAAAAGTTAACCAATCACAGATCAGCTTGACTGAACCTAGAAAAAAGGTGAACGATGAGCCACTGTGATGCCAATTTTAATTGTTCATAAAAAATTATTGCTATCAAATTAGTTATGAGCAAAATATTCACTTTTATTTCCTGAAAATGGCTAAATAAGTAAATTACTCCTTTAAGATGAAGTAAAAAAAAATGTGTCCCCAGGAATGTTATGCAAAAAAAAAAAAAAAAAAAAATGTTGGCAACACCAGCATTCTTCTCACTTTAAATTATTAAAGTGATTAAAATTAAAATGTGTGAACGACTTCATAGTCAGAATTTTCATTTTAACACCGGAATTCGGATTATTCTAATTTTTAAAAAAATCTCTGTGATGAGAATGTTGACTTAATTTTCATAATAATGTGAGAATTAAAAAATAGATAAATTCTGAGACGAGTGAGAATCCTGCCAACCATTTTTCAACTAATTCTTTTCGGCAGATCCCAGTAGCTGTGCATTTCAGCATCAGCTGTGACCCTCTAATAAGGCTGAAGCATTTGACATAGGGAGCGAGAAGTCCGTCAAGCAACGCTCCCAATCCTTAATATTTGATTTAAAGCAGGCAGTGTTTTTTTTTTTTTTTTGACTCACTGGCAAACCTCCGGAATGTAAGGACATGAGCCAAACGTTCACTTAGACTCAAGCAGCTGTAAAGACTTAAGCAACAGATTGTTCCCAGACAAAGTGGTCGTCTTTGTGTCTTTCTTGCAAAAATCACTGTCTTTTGTATTCTCTTCCCAGAATGCAAAACCTTGGAAAACTGCACATTTAAAAATGCGGACTTCAATCAGAAAAATGTTGAAATGAAATCTTATTGCCTTACAGTGCAGCCCAAATGAGGCTGCAATGTTCCTTCGGGAGTTGGTAGACTTGTCAGATTACAATGTGAGTAAATTGGTGTAAAATCAGCTTCTTGAAATAAGAAAGTTACTTGACCGCCTGATAGTGTGTGAATAGCCAGGAAATCAACAAAACCAATAAATGCAATTTATGAGCTGACAGCCACCTTGAACATCTAATCCACATGTATTCCACAACCAATTTTCTTGTAACGGGTAGAAGCAGACGCACGGGGGGGAAAGCCACAAAAAGCCAAAGAAAACTCCAAAAAGCAGAGAATGATTTCCTTGATGCTGACTGAACTGCCGTTTCCAAGAGTCTTTCCAATTTTTTTTTCAACTTTAGATGCACATTTTGAAAAAAAATCCTCTCGAGCCGTTTGAGCATCATGTGCAAACATGACAACGAAAACGGCTGTCAAGATCAGACATGTGAATCCAATTTGGAACTCCCATTCAAGTTTTCAGATTATGAAACAATGTTTGACAAGAATATTGCTGCTTTTTTATCCCTGGAAAAAAAAACACACACATCATAGATCTGCATGATTTTGTTGTGTGTTTGTGTTGGTGTTGTTGGGCGTTGCAAAAACATTGAGACAACATGAAGAACAGAACATTGGTACTCAAATAGGGGAACGTGTCCCCCTGAGGGTACGTGAAGTCACTTCGGGGGTACCTGAGATTTTATCAGGATTTCTGCAGGTTACAGAATATTTAATTTAGCTCTTCCTCTCTTCTCATGATTAGAACTTGTCTTGAAACTCATTTTATTCTTTGGCTTTTGACACAGCATGAAACTCATCATTGCCATAGTTTTATGGTATTCATTTGTTTTCTTATCCTTACTTTATTATTATTTTTAAATTGCCTTAATGCCAGTGT
The DNA here is from genome assembly GCF_059441005.1 of Hippichthys cyanospilos. Taxonomy (NCBI): domain Eukaryota; kingdom Metazoa; phylum Chordata; class Actinopteri; order Syngnathiformes; family Syngnathidae; genus Hippichthys; species Hippichthys cyanospilos. The sequence continues at coordinate 13,704,811 of NC_142373.1, read as the reverse complement.
AAGATACATTTTGACTCCATTTACAGCATGCAACAGAGGTGGTTTGAAAGTACGCTTTAAATAGAGCTGAAATTCAACGTAAGTTTTTAATGTGACAGGAACAGGATGGTTTTTTTTTTCAAATTAAGAACAAATGAATTGGAACATGAAACAAATTCATGAAAAATTGTGTTACCGTGACTCCCTTGCAAAATATTGGATGCTTTTATTTTGTGAACTTTTAAACAGATGCAATTTTCCAAAAGGCGAGCCAAAAAAAAAATATAAAATCTGGATTTTCTGAATGAAATGTGCTTAGGGATCCCACAAATAGATACTGATCTTGAAGTCTTTTTTTCCCCTTACAGTATCTATAAATGCTGTGCGCAGGTAAGGAGGTACTTGCCAGAAAAATATTTCACATGAGTCAAAGCTGAAATCTTGATGTCATTTTCTCATATTTCCATGTGAAGTTCTCAATTCTGATCTAAAGGAATTGGCCTTACTGATCAACTCTTTTGGAGAAAAGCATGACGCGTTTGCATTTGAATGGACTTTCCTTACCCAAGCCTGTCTTCTTCTGTCTTCCTCAGGTGGAAATCTCGCTGAACAACTTGCCACACGTGGTTGACTTCGTCGTCGGTGAGCTTGGAAAGATCCAGCTCTTTGCCCGTCATGGCAGCCAGCATTCTCGGGAATCGTCCTCAAGGGCAGCCTGTCAGTTGTTTGCTTTCTGCAAAACATGAAAAAAAGGTATAGTGTAGTATGGAACTTAAATAACAAACCCGGCACACACAGAATAAATCTTTGAAGTTGCACTGCTGCTGCTGATTTTGTGGTTAAACCGCAACGATTTATCTGCTCATCAGAGCACAACCACAACAATTCGATGTGTTATTAGCAAGATCCCAAAGCAATTTGTTCAGGTAGGTAATGCATTAAGCAATTCTTTCAGCTAGCCTTGAGGCTCAGAGACAGCATATCAATAACAAATCCAATTTAGTGGCTTGAAATGAAGCGTACGCAAACATCTCAGAAGGGGTTCCACATGGAGGAAAAGTGCTGAAAATTACAATTTGGGAAAACAACTTGCGAAAGATAGGAGATGTTTAGATGACTTCTTTCAATGAACAAAACTATGATTTCGACAAAATGATTTATTTTTTCCCCCTAGCGCATTCAAGTGATGAAAGTGTTATTTATTTTTTAATTCATGCCAATATTGTTTAAGCAAGTCTGAGAAAAAAAAACATTTTTTTAAAGATGTATTTGACAAAGTTTTAAACTTTTGTTAAAAAAGCTATAATGCTAAGATAACGAAGTATATGTAAAAATGTTCATTGTTTAAAACAATGATTTTCAAATGAGGATACGAATACTCCTGTGGGTGCATTTAGGAGGTGAGGTTTTAACAGGATTTTGTTAGGTATCTGCAAATGTAACTGAATGCTTTTTAATACCATGACAGGAATAGTTAATACCCTTTTCTTTTCAAATTAAGAGCAAAATAGTTGGAACATGAAGCAACCTATTGCTTAATTGTGTTATAATGACACTGCAAAACGTTGTGGTCCTTTATTTCAGTTTTATACAAGTCCATGTTGTTGTTTGTCACACAATTCTTCGACTGAGCCAAAATTAAAACAGATAAAATTACACTAGCCATCTTCTGGAGCAAGTTGCTGAGTAAACAACGGCAGGAGATGCTGCTAAAAATGAAGTTCAGAACTTTAATAAAAAGGACAGGAACAGCATGGCACTATATTTTTTTATTTATTTTCCCCCTGGTTAAGGAGTACTTGACTGAAAGACATTTTTCATAGAGGCTACGTAATTTAAATATTGAGAACTAGGGGTTTAAGGTAAAATATTTCAATAATGGAAAAATAAATTTAGCATGCAGGGTAAATGTTTTATAAGTTAAAAGTTCAAAATGCTATAAATTCGCAAGAAAAGACAAAAGTACAAAGCATTAGCTATACAGCTATATAGTCTAACATTACAGTACAGACAGTGATATGTAATTATAGACCCATTATGTACAATTCCATGAACATTAAAATATGACCTGCTGCATGATTACTGATTTTAGGTCCGTAAGAAAAAAAAAATGTGGTTAAATACATTTCACGTCATTTTGACTAACTTAGATGTCATGTAGTATGTAAAAAGCACAGCAAAAATCAACATGTTTGCATGTGAAGATGACATTTGGACATCTTGCCTTACCTTGTGGATGAAGGAGCCTCAAAGGGTTTTTTCCTCTGAAGACACACCGAGCTGACTGCAGGGCAAACATGAGCAGTGGCCTACAGCAATTCGAATCACATGTCCAGTTAACAAGGGGGTATGAAGAAGAAGAAAGGGAGGGGGTGGGGGGGGGGCAAACAAGCTGCCTTGATTTGACGGAGTATTTGAAGGCAGTGCATCAGGTGGAGGTCACGGCGGGGTCAAGCGTGGGCCATCTTAAGTAGAAATGAAATCTCCGGTCACATGTCAGGCACGTCATGTATGATGCGGCTGAGAGGTATGAGCTTTTATCCAAACCGGTGAGACTCACCCATCAGTTGGAAAACCAGTTTCTGTTTTCCTTTATCGTGGATGAGAAAACGTTGGATTTTCTCAATCCCTCTGAATCCACGCAGCGGCAAAAAGCGCAATCAAGAAGACGAAAAAGACAGCAAAGTGTTAAAAGGGTACTGGCAGTTTTGTAAGTACTTAGTCCAATTTCCTCTACCTCGCTCACTGCTTGATGTTTTCAAAGTGGCTAATTTGAGCCACGAGATCCCTGGCCAGAAATCCGGTTTTCTCATTTGTTCAGTCGTACGTCTTCCTGCCGACTACGTCCACGCACCAAAGTGGTCTGTGGGACTCTTTTGTAATGCAATTTGTAGTTTTTTTTCCCCCCTTCCAAACATATTTAGTCCTTGGCTTGTCCGAGATACTTCTGTGTGCTCAAATACCTTTGTAGGTTTTGAGAGATGAATCTGATTGGCTGCATGAGGAAACACTAGCAGTTGTCATTTAATTTTGATTACACTACATTGTAATATATTTGTAACCACTTTTGTTTATTTGGTTCTTATTATGTAATCAAAGGTGCAATCAAAGTGTCTACACATTTTGGTTCTACGATAATACAGGGCTGTGTAATTCTGTTTTAACCCCCTGATACCCCGCCAATGTCTCCTCCAAATGTGGTTGTTGTTTGTATATATATGTGTGTGTGTGCGCCCTTGGTTTTTGCTACATGGTGGGGACCAAATTCCGGGTTTTCCTGTTTGTGTTGGGACATCTTGAACTTGTAGGTTCAGGTAAGTTCAGACCTCATTTTAACAGTCGAGACTTACTTTTAGAGTAAAAACTTGAACTGGATGTTGGTTGAAGTTGTGATGGTTAAATGTTGGGTTTGGGGCTAAGACATAATGTCAATGAGATGTCCCTGCTTCAATGTACCCCCTTGTGTGTGCGTGTGTGTGTGTTTGTTCATGCATTTACCCCTGCCTGCTGTCTGTCCAGAACACCTGTACGTTTTTATTACCCCACCTGGTTGTTGTCAACATGTAACAGACTGCCCTTTAACCATCCGCTTGCCAGACTTCAAAGCAGGATATGTGGCCACTGGTAGGGTTGATGGGGGGGCCCCATGGCACAAAGTTTTCTTCTTCTTATTTAATTGCATAGAAAAAACCCCACAGAGCTTTTAATAACCCGTCTTTAACACCGTACGTGGTTTATTGGCAATCACCACATGTTGATTATCCGCAAATGTGAGTTAAATAGCGAAAGGCAATGTTATTCATGTTTGTGAGTATTATTTAGTTTTTTGGTCGTTGTCAACATGGCTGGGTTGTGCATTAGCTCCTCCTACAGGATGACTGTGGTGCGACGACCAACTTCAAGCAGACTTTGCTGTGATGTGAATGTTTGGTCTTAAGTCACAGTTTTGTAGATCAAATTTAGAAGATCAAGATACCAAATTTGGTATTTTATACAATTTATGTCCCAGGGTCATCACTTTTTACTTTGTAGCAAAGCCTGTTTTGAATAGAAAAAGTTGGCTTCCTATTTCAGACATGGCAAAGTCCGGTCCGTGAGAGCCACAAGCCAACCCGTTTTCAATGTTTCCCTTTGACCAACACCTCTGATTCAAATGATTCGCAGATCATTTGAAACAGGAGTGTTGGTTGAAGGGAAACATCCAAAACAGGCTGGACTATGGCTTTGGAGGACCGGACTTGGCCAGTCCTATCCTGCTAAATTTATTGCATGTGTTCTTGAAATGGGGGTCTGTTTTCATAAATCCAATTTCATGTTTATTTTCAAAACTTTTGTCTGGAGCCTATTGGGATTTTTTTTTTAAATTTAGTTACAAATCACCTGTAATTTCCTAAAATGGCTGTTTTCCTGTTTAATTTTGTGAATGTCTACCAAAGACTTTTTTTTGTGTGCGACCTGTTATTATACGTGTTCAATCTGTGAAACTGTTTGCTACTTTGTTCAAATTGTCAAGCTTTCCAGCATGTCTTCTCATGAACAATTAACATAATGATGTTTGGGCGTTTCCTTATTTCGCTTGACCGTTTTCCTGCACCGTCAGATTAGGACCCTCAAGTGTAAGCACTGGCAGCGATACGGACTCTCGGATTGTTTCTCTTTTTCGAGTTCCCCAGGGAGTTGCCGCTAAATTATCAAGAGTCAAGGAGATAGAAAGTGTTGTGATGAAGCCATAATTGCAGGAAATGCTCGCATTCCTCCCCTGCTCCACAGGCTTGTATACACGCAACTGTGCACCATGGAGTCCCACTTCTGCACCCTCCTGTCTTTTGTGTATGTTTACAAAAAGGCAGCACGGGAACCCAAACATGCACTTGGTAGGTATATACACATGGTGATAGCAATAGCAGTTGACTATTGCTTGCAAAAAGGTAAGCCAGAGTGAGTCCGCTTCCAAAATTCCATACAGTATATGAAACATTTCATGAAGTAAGCCTTTGGATGGGAACGGAGATGTTTCGGCATCGTATTCAAAGGATCTTTGTGCGTTATGCAACGTGGATGATATCCAATGGTTTTATGAGAAACTCTCCATTTTATAGCTTTTGGATGCTTTAGAATTTTCCCTCCACACATCCAAGGAAGAATAGTTGAGAGTGGAGGATTTACTTACATATGGACAATGTTTGGATCAAGACAACATGACCAATCTGAAGCTTTTGGTTTGCAGGACATACCAGATCACGCGGTCTCTTGTGGTTTTCTTGTTTGGTGGTTCTCGAATGGAGATCTGTGAACTGGAGCTTGGGGGTCTGCAGAAAAACCCTAAGTCTCATTTAAAAGGTGGACATACTTTTCATGGACCCCGGCCCATCAAAAGCAAACATAAAAAATAAAACCTTCCAATCTATGTTGGCTTTGAGATGTTGTAATATGACTGTAACATATCGTGACATAAATCTAACATCCCTACATGAAATATAGTCTTTTTTATTTCAGGGGTTGCCACAGCGACTCATTTGCCTCCTACCAAATTTGGGAGACTTGTCCATCACAAATGAATGCGTGAAAAGGTCGAGAAAGCATGCATGAAATGGGACAGGAACTTTGCCGTTTTGGTTTGAAGAGGAAATTTGGAACTACTTCTCAGGCTTTTACTTTTTGGCAAAATTTTTTGAGGTAAATTGCCCAAATGAGCCTCAACTGGAGATTGGTGTCCTTGACAAATGGGTGATGCTAAGTCGACTTGCTTTTTTGACTTTGCAACATGACGTGGGCAGGGCGTAGAATCAAAATTTGATGATCTTTTTTGATGATTTGCTTCAAAAGGAGTTTGTGTTGGGGAAAACTCATCCTAGGGAATTCGCCGAAATGAGCTCCAATCAGAAACAGTTGTGCAAATTTTACGGGCATCATCAACCATGAGCTGTGATTGAATGAGTTTTTCATACTGAAATGAGTGAATATGTATTTTTGTCACCATTTTGGTGTGTCGAAAGACTGCAAAATGCACTCTAACTGAAGTGCCGGACAGTAGCACTTGCATGCAGCAGGTCTGGAAGCTATGGCTGTGAAAGCAGCACTCCCCAGTGGAAAAAGAATAATGAAGTAGCCAGTCAAACAGCATGAAACTATGTGAGCTCTCGCAGGCAGGCACACACACACGGACACACGCACACGCATGTACTTACAGACACACACTAGAAGAGGTTCAACTTGTATTACAACCAACACACACCAGCTGATTATGAGGTTTTTAAACACAACCATCATTTTTTTTTTAATTCATGACTATGACACAAAAGTGCAAAATGTAATAAATAACAACGGGGAGTTGTTGTTTTTTTACATTAACTTTGGTTTGGCCAGACTGCAACGGTAATGAGCCAATTTTAGAAAACAACCACATTTGCACTTACAACTGTATTTTCTGCCTCTTTGGCCACCCGCAACCTAAAAATGTTCATTAACATCATTCCCTCCACACCCTGTAACATATCTGCTTGTGCAATTGTTGCTCATAAAACATTCCTCCTCAACACACACATGCAAGGAAATTTGTAGCAAAATCTGCAACCCACTGTAAACCGCCTTAGTTTGTGTGGAAAATCCTGTATATTTCAGAGCAATGAAGAACAAAAGCAAAAGCCCACAAAAGTGGCTAAGAAGCAATTTCAAGGTCGATTTTCACGAAAATCACACAAAGTCTCCTGCACATAATGTATATTATGAATAAGTGAATTCTTATGAATCAATCTCTTTGAAGACCTTTTTAGTTGTGCTAATAAAAACCAAACCAGGTTTGGGGGGGGCAATTAAACCAGTCTGTAACAGATCAAATGCATGCAGGAGAGCAGTAATCTAATGAAGCGTCCTTTTTCCCATGGTCATAATGGACACGCTGGGAACGAGGAGATGAGAAACAATCATATTGTAAGTTACAGTACACACATCTGTTGATATGAAACAGAAGGACAGCGCACTTTAAGCTTTCACACACTTTGCACTGCCTGCCATATGCGCTTTGTCAATCAGTGGGAGATACAATCTGTACACTGGGATGTCTCAATCTCACACATGCTCGTTCACTGCATCTAGGTATGAACTACATCTAGGTCCACAACAAAGCCGTGACTGTTTCCAGTCTCCTGACGGTGTCGGCCTTTTGGGTTCGGTTCCCACGCGGTGACTTGTGTGAATATGAGGCTGGCTGGATCTTAGCGTGTGTCCTGTGTTGGAATAGGCCCCAGCTAGCCACAACTCTTAAAAAGATAAGCAGTTTAGAAAAAGGATGAATGGAATAATGACAGCCAGAATTAATAGACACAAATGTTACAGATGTTGAAACCGCGGTCACGCAGTCTTTAGCATTGGAGACAAGGGTTACGGCTGTCTTGCTACGATTAGCAAAACAACGGATTTGTAGTGAATTGTTCAACATGTTCGAAACTTCCTTGCGACAAGAGAAACTGTATGCAACTTTTCTGGTACTTCACCAAAGGAGTCAGCGGGTGAAAAACAAGCAACTGTGAAGCGGACCAATACCTAAAAACTGATGGGTTGACGCAACACCTTAAACCTGAAGTGCTGAGCTACAGTGTGGCTGTTCTGTGTTAACAGCTGTGCCAAGATGTAGCGACTCATCCTTTCACAGAACTCAACTCCCGTGTTAACGTGGTCGTCATGCTTCAGCTACGACGTATCAACTTCTCTGTGAAAATCAGGTGAACATCAAAAACATACTTATGGGCATATAACTGTACGGGCACATAACATGGCGGCTTTTCAACACGACATGGTCCAGAGTAAGATAAACATTTTTATGCCGTGCTTACTATTCTAATTACTGTGAAAACTCAATCAGCATCGCATATTCTGGGGAAATGAAAGAATACAACTGTAAGCCCGGTGAGCCCAAATGAATTCCAGATGTTGAAAGTCGTGGAAATTTTAACATCTCAAGGTAAAGCGGCGTGGTGGAAAAGACGAGTGTGCACTGAGTCACATCTGCAAAGCTAGAGGGGGCCTTTTAAGGACAGTAAACCACTGGAAGGAAGAGGGAAGACGGCTGCATTCATTAGCATACACAGTATGTTTGCAATGTGTAGTTGTCATGGCCGCCGGCCTGAACGTTAATAGGCTCCAGCTGTCAATTAAACACACACAGTAAGTGTTCAATAGCGGCCATTGTTTGGTTGAATCGTTGCGTCGGGGGAACTTATGGGCGGGAGGCTGCTTGGCAGAATTCGACGTGATCCACCAGAGGAGCGAGCCGGAGCCAACTGCGCTCACTCTTTTGCGGAGTTGACTTTATTTGTGCGAGCTCGTATCGAAGCTTCAAGATACAAACAGGAGGACGCGAGAATTACTTACTTCTGCTAGACTAAAGAGTTAATCGAAAAGTCAAAATATTTGTTTCGTCTTCCGGGAGCTAACGTTCAAAGAGTGAAATGTCTAGAGCTGTCGATGTGAATGGGCAAATAAATAAGAATTGCTACGCTTCCCATTCGGTCTTTTTTATGCCTAATGTGGGATGAGACTTATAGCCACTTTTGAGATGTTCAGTTTTTTGTTGATGATTGGGCTTTTGTGCCTTGTTTCATGGCAGATTCTCGAAATAATCACCCAGCTTGGATGCCACAATTTGACCACGTTAAATTCCACAGTTGCCTATGGTAACTTTTCTCGGAGAATCAGCTTTGGATCGGTGTTATTTGGGTAAATTCCTAAATAAGAGTTATTCAAAATATGAGGAATTTACTGTTGGCTGCTGAGGAAGTCTCTGTTCAATTTCAGGCGTGAGTCTTAAGGTTTCCATGCTATACGTGCATGTCTACCTATTTTGAGCAATGAAACTGATGCGAGGATCTCCTTTTTCTTAAAAACAAACATGCATAAACTGGATCAGCAAGTCAGCTTTGCTAATTTCGTGACCTATCTGAATAGGGTCCAATTTTGCACGCAGACCCTTCAAACTCTTTCCTGCATCATGCCATGATAGACGTCCAAGTTTCATGACTGAACCTGGTCTGATTGCTACTGTCTACGTTTTGTTGAGGCGAGTTATGTAAAACACATTTTCACCAAGACGCATGCGCTTGCAAAAATCTTGTGTTTTGGGCATGTTGCTTGAACGTTTACCTCCAACAGTGATGAAATGGGCATTGTGGGAATGAGACTAAGATGTATAACAGGCAGGGGAAAGAAACGGGAGAGGAATATTCCAGAATGACTTTCCAAACCCCAAATAGGCTGTGGAAATATGTGTGCATCACTCAACGGCCCATGTACGAGAGACGGTTTCCTCCTGAAACGTGACTCTGGAGACAGAGGGTTCTTTTTGAGTGTACTGAAAGTGAATCATTGGAAAAAGTTATGAATTTAAGCCTGTACTTCAAACTATTGTAAAGAAAAAAGACCAAAAAAAACTAGCATTCAAAGGTGGATGCAATAAAATAAGTTCATCTTGTGCAACGCATGGAACACACAAGGCTTCTGGGGGAAAAAAAAAAGTATTTTTGGAAGGATTTTAAATCTGTGCCGGATACAATAGAAATGACACTTTGATTCTCGAGCGAAATGTGCTGACCAATGTCAAAAATATCTGCAAGTCACGGCTCCCCTAACATGAAAAAGACCCAAAATTAGAGAGAACTAAAAGACTATGGGCCTGACGGAAACATTCACCCATCCCAGAATCCTAATGGTTCCACCCATCTGTTCACCATTCTCCATGAATGGAAGTAGTATACTAAGTAACTACAATACAGCCCTCAAAGCCAATTTTACAAAGATATCCAAGAATTTATTGGCAGGTCATTGATGAGTAGAAGCTACTTTCGAAAACACACCAGCCATCAGCCATTTTATTTTGAAAGAACCAATTCAGGGTCATTTTTGTCAATTTCTGGTAGTCCTTCAAAAAAAACAAACTGCTCCCAGGGATTGAATGCAATTGTTACCAAATTTGAAACACAAGATGAAATGGGAGAAAATGTTACTCTTTTAAACTTTATAACACTAAACTCAGCAGACTTTTCTGCATCCCTGTGATGACATCATGAACTGTTGTGAATGAAATGATGATTATGACAATGTGATGGGAGGTTTCCAGCTCTGTAACATGAAAATATTTTTTAGCGGTGCCAGCACCAATTCACCAACGCAGCAGAAAACCAAAATGTCCGAAAAATCTGTGGCTGTCCACTTGTGTAGATCATGTGGGAGTGAAGCAAATCAAAGGACATGTGATTTCTAAAGATGATATGCAGCTGCACTCACATATGTGCAACACATTTCCCTGATGGTCTTGAAGATTTTTTTCCCCGTTTTTAAATATAATTTTTCTTTCTTAATCATCAACAATGTTTGTAATGCTTTTCTCATAAAATGTATGAAAAGCTGATTATGGTGACTTATACTTAAGCTATGCAGTCATCATCTTTGACCAAAATGTGGTCCCAATTGTTGATTGGGAATACGCCAACAAGAAAATACGCCATTCAAAACATTTAATTGCTGATTAAACTTTTTGATGAGCGGCAAGCCGGTAAAGTGTGAAACCTTGTAAATGAAGTCAGTTGAGTTCAGCTTTTAGGAGACACAAGCAGATGCAAAATGTGAAGAGTGCAATGCGAGCGTTTGAGCAGATGTTGAAAACAGAGTTCATCCCATTGGAGGAAACGGGGCTGGATAAATAGTTTGCGATAGTTCGGGGCCTTCCTTTTGGACTTGTCCCTGAGAGATTACTGTTCATGGAAAGAAACCTGCAACGTGGCATGTAAACAGAAACAAACACTCTCGACATTTGTTTAGTGTCATGTTTGTCTCAATTTCATGGGTGCTGAACACAACCCGAGAAACTTAGTAGCCCCTCCGGCTCCACATCGGCTTTTGACGGGCAAGCATCGATACCAGCCTTATTTGAGCCCCAAAATGAGTCCCACTTGGAAGCAGGTCTTCTCGGCATATGAGCAATGCTTAATTGCAAAGATTTTAAGACTGCACCGTGGAAAGTGGAGCCTGACAGCAAACATTGTAGACAATTTCAGGGGTTTAGCAAGAAAATGGAAAGCGCACAGATAGTTAAAAATGATACATCAATTTCTCCAGTTTCACTGATTATTGCTTAGTTGGGTGATTATAAAAGGACGCATGAAAGTATCAAGAACAAGTGGCTGAAATGAAACAGGGAGTCAGTATGTTTGTAGATTCTCAGTCATCCAACTCATTGTAAATCCGCAAAGGTTGAATCAAGGTAAATGGAATTTTCTTGTTTATTGAAGACAACTACTCATCCAAAATGCTTCTTCAGTTATAAATTTGTAGGTGTGGATCGTCCATATTTACAGTAGCACTCTGATGGGTGATGACCACCTTCAGGGGACACACCCAGTAAAGGCATAAACACCTACAATTTTAGAACTTTAGAAGTCTTCAACAAGAAAAATTCCATTGCCTCAACTCAATTGGGCAAAATAGGGATTCAGCAATTCCCATTGGCTACTGCCAATGTCAGCCAACAACTAACAGGTGCACATATGAACTCTCTCATAGTTTGAAACGTATGCTTTACGCTGGCATAGGGACCAAATCGTGATGCATTCCACATTTCTGTTTGTGTATGGGGGAAAAAAAACTGCCTCGCGTAAAACTTAGGGCTACTGTCATTGACTTATTAGGTGGTAATGAGTCGAGTGCACAATACGTAACATTCGCACATACCAGAATGTAACATCTGCTAGAACGCTAACCGACAGTTGATGAGAGTTTCTGCGGCAGCTGCTTTACTGAGCCAAATAAAACAGAGCATAATGATAAGCAATTTGTCAGAATGAATACATCAGAGACTGTTGTTTGCATTTGCTGACCTCCCAAAGCAAAATGGGCTCGAACAAGCCTATAGTAGATGCAGAAACATTGTCCGCACGCTCAGCCATCAGTAAGGCGCTGGTTATAAAACCAGGGTATAACACTAACACTTGAGCAAGGCATTGAATCTACCGACTAAGTGCTCTAGAAACTTTGGCCTGCGAACTACCTTTACTAGGTCTGTGGTATGGGTAAGATCATGGGTGTCAAACATATGGTCCGCGGGCCATTTCTGGCCGGCAAACAGGTTTCATCCGGCCTGTGAGTAATAATGATTTTGCTCTTGTACGATTGTGCAAGTACAGTACTGTATTAAAAAATAATAATAGATTTGAAGTTGTTGTTTTAAAGTTATATAAATATATTCCATGATTTTTATTGGTTCGGCCCACTTGGGCACAGATTTCCCTTCTTGCGGCCCACAAATTGAAATGAGTTTGACACCCTTGGATTAGATAAAGGTACCGAGGGCATTGAATCAATCGCAAGTGGAGTGTCCTCGATGTCTTCAAGTCAAGATTGATTTAATGCAATGAAAGTAAAATCACCTGGATGAATGAGAATCTTCAAGGGATTTGCCTAAACGTTTCGTCAGCCTAGAAAATTTTGGCTCTGTCTGTCTGAGAGACCTTTTTTTTTCTTTCCTCTGATGTTGTGGGCTGCAATGCTTAGTAATCTTATGGTACTTTCATCACCACATAGGATCTCGGAAAATTGACCATCGAGTTATTTAAGTCACTTCTCTCACCCAAGCTGGTCTCCCACGATTACTCAGTTGGTCCGGGGTGGACGCCTATAGGAGGAGTCTTGATTAACAAGGACTTGTTGCTTTGTTTGCCCTTTGAGTATCGTGTGTGACGTGTGATGGAGGCAGGAATGGATGCTGTGTGAAAGGGAGCTTAGTGGAAAGTTAAGAGACTTCTGAATTCACATCAACTGTTTAAAATGTCAGCGTTTTACCTCCTTGTTGTTACTAACAAAGAGCTGAATGGAAAATTTCTCAAAAGATGTTTAAACCATGACTGGACCAATACACTTTCATAAAAACTTCAAATCCAGTGGCCACTTTCCGCAATGTAGCTTGTGAAGCAACCAGTCTATCAGTAGTCAGCCTTTCACCCGAAGTCATCTGGGATGGCATCAGCTCTAGAAAAATAGACTGGTAATACTACGTTTTTATATTAACTTAATTGTATTCATGTCTTAAAACAATCTAGTTGGTCTGTTTGTCTCATTTTTTTTTTTTTACAGGGTCCAAATGCACCATTGTTGTGGCTCTTGATACATCTTGAATCTCAATGCATATTTCTTGCTACTTTTAAAAAAATGTAACTGTCCATATTTGTGTGATTAGAATAAATTGCAAATCTATCAACTTGCATTCACTTTAATGAAAAAAATGGAATGTTTAATACTGAGCAGACAATGTATTTTGGATTGCAAAAATCAACAAAAAACAGCCTGGTTGTCATATCAAATCACAGCATAGTTTATATATAAAGATATATTTTCAATGATAATATTTGAATGAGGTGCTATTGTAACGTTCCATTCATTCATTTTCAAAACTGCTTGTGCTAATTAAGGTCATGGGTAAGTGCAAACTATCCCAGCTGACTTTGGGCAGAGAAGCGGTGTACGCAAACTGGACTGGTTTCAGTTTTAGCATTAACCTAAGCTCTTACCCTAAACCGCCAAAAAATATATTTATTAACTTAGTATATATTACAAATGACTCAGTGTATTTTTTCAGAGCGAGACTTGTAAGGAGGAGGATTTAGTCTTTGATGTTCACGCCAGTACATGTTCTCCTCTGGTGACTTTGCATCGAATGTCTTCATAAGGCAGGGACAGTTAAGTGATCATGTCATTTTGGTAGGAGTAAAAAGGCCAAGTATACTGTAAGTTAATGACTAATGTGGCTATGCTCTTCATAATTTCCACATATATACAGTGTGGAAGAACTCCTCCCAAGCCACTGAAGAAAACGGCCGTTTGTCTCACTTTTTTATTTTTGAACCGAGGGAACGATAAGTCAGAGGGGATTGGTAACAAGTACTACATTGTTATCCAGCCAAACCATGGTGTCCATCAAAGAATCTCTTCACCACAGCTGTCTACACTGAACCACCTAGACAGCTCAGAACACCATGAAACCTCCTGCATATTTTGGATTTTTTTTTTGTGTCCCTGTTACACAAGGTGTTCCACAAGGTCTTGGGCACAAAGACTATCTCAAAATTGAATAAAAGCTATAAAAACGTTCCTGACATGTTCTTGAAGCATTTAATCTCAAGATTTTTATTGAATGTTCAAATATATCAATCAATGTGAGCACTGTTGGTCACAAAGCACACATCAAGTCTATAGTCTAATTTATGCCAAATGCGTTCCAGCGTGGCTGCCAAGGGTTGCAACAGTTTCCGTTATGAAATAATCATTAGCCTCACATGAAAACCGAGTGAATTTAGCTTTTAAACGGTAGCAGTTTCTACTGCCATTCATAGAGCCGTAGATATGAGAACTTGAAATGTACCCAAGGCTTCTAGAACACCCTGCATTTTGTGTTGACAGGCGAAAATGATGTCTGGTTTGTCTATTCTACGATGTGATTTTTGTTGGGAAACCCTAAAATTGCATATATTTTCACCAGAATATACGCCCCCTGCAAAAATAGGCAAATTTTAAAAGTGCTGAGGCCTCCAAATTTTTGCTTTTCCTTTTCTCATGGCGAAGTCTTAAAATGAAAAACAAACGCCCTAAAATAACCACTTCAAACCAAAATGGATGACTTTCATTTCAATTGCAACCAATGTTTGTGGTAGTAGAGTCATTTTTTTATGAAGGAAATTTTGATCCAACTCTGGCTTTTTGATTTTTTTTGATGTGTGATATCAAAGGAAAAGCATACAAAATGACGACTTTCAATATGCCAAGCTGCCGTTCCTTCTAAATGCTTGCAAATGGGGAGGTTGAGAGGTACACCCTATAGGTGTCAAATTTAGCCCATGTCAGCCTTATTTACTGCCATTAAAAACGGGAAATATGCATCGTGCATTTGCCCCGATATTTGCATTCATTTTTCAACGGCAACTCGCGAACGGGGTGCGATAGAAATTTGTGTGTTGACACCCCCAAACCACCAGGTGGCACTAATGGCCAACCTATGACATTTGCAAGCCTTTCAATGACTTCTTTGATTGGCTTAGCCTGGGCTCCCAAAATGCAAAAGTCTTCAAAAGTCATAAAACTCTTAATTATGTCATAGAAAATATTTCTATTTCAATTTCCCAAATGTACACATATGCAGCGTAGTTACCTTTGCTATTATCGTATTTTTACAATTTTTGTACATAAAGGGGACGTAGGCCCTCTCCCAAAAAAAGTATACATGCATGGATAGGGCTGATGCCACTGAACAAAGTTCATATTTGATGACGTTACGACCCTTTCAAAGTCAGCTCAAATTGTGTGATAATAAGGACAGGTTTGTGAAAAATCCCCCGACACCCAGGGGTAAATAACGCCTGCGGAAGAAAAGTTATGAAAAAAAACAGAAAGGAAAAAGATTTTTTGTTGTTTAAAACATTGTCACTATTATCTTCAAAAAAAAAAAACAGGTAATTACAATAGCCTATTTCCCTTAGCCTATTAGATGACTATTGGGATATCTGGGGACTTATGGTAGGATCTGACTGCTTATCAGATTCTCTTTCAACATAACAGAGTGGATCATCCACCAACGGTTGCCTAGCAGCCACCGCCACAACAGAGCATTGCTTTGCTGCAAATCTTTGCATGAGTAATGGTTTTCAGTGAACAGAACACGGACACACACGAGCCAGTGTTATAAGCACTTCCATATGAGACATTTGGAGCGTTTTTTTTTTTTTTTTTGTGAGCATTTGATGAATAAGAAACTGTGTAACTGTAACGCCTGTTTAGGATAAGAGGGTTTACCTTTGCTGATCATAGATTGCTGACAGAGGAGAGCGGACAGATGTGCAGATGTTCGCTTGGTGAAACAACACCCTGACCTCTTGGGACAATGTCTGTTTTAGCAACACGTCACTGTTGGGGTTCTTTCATATTCCTGACACCGAGCTGTGCGATAAATAGACTTAAGGTCTAAAAATATTACTTGTGGCAAGAACGAAAACCGTTTCTTCGAGTGTCTGCATTTCAATTGAATTTTATTAGAACCCAGAATCCTGATTGAGAAGAACTGGTTTAAACTGTGTTAATATCAACACTGTCTACAGTCTAAAAATCAGGTTTAGGATACATTCTAAGTTACTTGTGACCCGAATAAGAATAAGCACTACAAAAATAAGAATAAGCACTACAAAAATGGAGGAAGGCATAGGAACTATCGTATCTAAAATGCATTGGAGCCACTGCCAATCAAAATTCTAGTTTGTGATATCTAATTATCTATGCTCTCTGTCAAAAATTATGCATTCAAAATGACTTATTATCTTTTAGGAGGTTGGAAAAGAAGCATTGCTTAAAGTGTTTGTGAAAAATACTCGCTCTTTGGTTAAGAATATTCCTAATACTCAAAATAATCACCAAATATTACTACAAGGTTTATTCCTACATCTTTTTGGTAATGTGCTTCCCATTGGGCTCGTTTGGCTCAATTCCTTAAAAGGAGTTTGTCAAAATAATTCTGCTTCAAACTGCAAAGGTGAACTTCCTGATTCCTGTAACAATTTAAATGTCCACCCCTAGACAGAGTTTTTAATCTGTGTTTTGCAAATTATATCACAGAGTGCCCTCAAATAAGCCAATGTTCATATGTAAACCTTTAGTGGATGGTTTTTATGACCAACACGCACAAATTGATGCTGTTCCATCCAAGAAAAATACTCCCGATTTTCTTCCCTTTTTCCCCCTCAAAAAAACGCGTAACTTTTACAACAGAGCCGCTGTTGACAGCTCGCGTGCCGGCAGCAAGGATACAGTCACTCCGGGGCCAGCATAGCATAGTGTAAATATGTATTTGATAATTAGCACCTCATAAAAGGTTACACCACCATTACCATTGATGTTAATCCTATGCGCAACCGTGCGTGCCACCAAGACTTGCTGGCATATGTGCAACATGTATACTAAACTGAAGCAGGCCCCCTATGTTGCACTGTAAACTATCATTATAAAGCCATAAAAAGATTTGCCTTTCTCTGCTCTTGAGCTTTTTTCTATTGTAGCCAAAGAATTTCATTCACTCCGCAGAGTAATTACCGATGTACTGTAATGCACATTCCTGAGTGTGAATTTTTGCACGTATATTTTCTTTTTGAACGGGACTGTTTTCAAACAGGGATTTTCAATGACAAAGATAAAACGGCTTTAATTGGCACATACTGAAAGAGATTAATGAATATGTATGTAACTTTTGCACCAAAAAAAAAAATTGCATTTGCATTTTGCTTTGTTATGTTTATTGGTATAGCCTTGAAACACAAAAGTGTTTCTAAATGCTTCACTTGCCCACTGTTCATAAGAATAATGACATTCTTGGTTTTAGTACACTCATTTGGGTCAAGAAAAACTTAAAATAATATATTAGTGGGAAATAGGGAAACATTTTCAGAAGCGAACCTTCTTCCAGAATGAAACAGGCTTCATTTGATGCTGAGCAAGCGACATTTATCATGTGCTACGATGCTACACGATGTTTGTTGAAGCAGCATGATGGTCTATTTAATGAAAGGAAGCACCACAGGTATATGCTTTGGGAGAGGTGGTTTTTCCGATAGAAAAAGCAGATGGTGCACCTCAAAAAGCTGTAACTATGCAATGCATGCCAAGAAATGTTCTCCATACCATCCCGTAACAAAGGGTTTTAACAGGGTATCTGAAGGTTTTTTTTTTGTATTATTTCTTTGACAAAAACGGCACATCATTTTCAAATTAAGAACAAATCATTTGGAACAAAAAGTCAAGTTGTTAAGTGGGTTATAGTAACTCCTTTGCAGACACACTAAATTGTCCTTAGGTGTGATTGGGCCATGAATGGTTGTTCGTCTCTGTGTACCCCGTCTAGTGCCCAAAGTCAGCTGTGATAGGCACCAGCAACCCTGATGAGGATAAGCGGCTATAGATATTGAATGGATACATGTAGTCTCACGTTGCACTTTTTCTCTAAGGTTACCTATAAACTTCTTCAAATCTCTAATGCTTCCTGCATTTGTTTGTCTCTCAGAATCAAACTACAGTATGCTGCAAACTTTTACTTTTCAAAGTAAAAGCTCGGTGCTGCTTCTAACGTTAAAGTGTGGCTTTGATAGCACACTGAACACATAAACTCTGGCAGGAGGGGCCGGTGACGGCTGGAGGAGAAACATCAGTAAACGAGGCAAAATAACAGATGTGCATAAGCACACATTTGACCTTAATCTCATCTCCTGCACCCCAGAAAGAAATACTTCAAAATATCTCAAGCTTTAGTATTTGTAAATACATAGGTTTACAGAGATAAATATTTGGACTCAGCTCTGTTACAGCCTTCTGTTCATCCGTTTTCAACATCGCATGACCTCTCTTCATAGTTATACATAACTGTCAGGCAGGGCGATATTCCCTCCCAAAATAAAAATGTGATATTTTCAGTCATTCTGTATGATAACGATTTGAATTGGCTTTAAAGTAATAAACAAATATTTCCAAGATTCACACACTTTTATTCAGTATAGCTTGCCTACGTCTGAACGTTTTTTACAACTTCGTTATCAGGTAAGAATGAGCCAGAAAGTAAAACGCTAAAATGAAATGCTTTGGAAGATCGAGAAGAGGAACAAAACAGACAGGTTGAAGCTAAACAAACAAACACTTAAAGTAAAAATTTTTATCCCAAATTGAACTAACTTATATCAGTGGTTGCGATTTGAAAATGACGATGACAGATGCTACATACATGTACGTTCATTGCATTATTTTAATAAGTGACACTGTTGTTGGTTATTCCTCTCTCCTTTTTACTGCGTAATTTTTGGGACGCCAAGCATTTCTGTTGGGACTCATAGCTTTTTAGTATTGTGAGTCGCGGGGACCCAACAGTTTCCGGAGGTAAAATGAGCACTGCTTTATGTTGTCAATTTTTAAAATAATGGCTTAATTGAATTCATTCGATTTATATCAGAGGCCCAAGTACTTGGAACCTGATTTTGGATGAGGGACAAAGTCCACCCTGGGCTGGTCACGGTTAATCAAAGGGCACATGTAGACAAACCATAAAAGGTAATGATGCACAAAGGTTTGTGAGTTTTAGATAAATTGCTTTACTCAAACAGAACAGTGCTGCATCCTAGATCAAAAGAATGATATTGTATTAGGCTCACGAGAATTTTGTTAATTTAGCAAAAAGAAGTGATTGGCATACAAAAATCTGAGAGGTGAGTAAGAAGAAGGGGCGAAAGAAAAATGTTAACAAACGAAGCTTTTGTATAACATCCGCAGCATGTGGAAAGTTGGTGGAGACGCAGAAGATGACAAGCGAGGTAGAAAGAAATTTGTGACATCATCTCAGTGCCTCCGGATTCAGACCAAACAGGGCTGCAGTATGTGTCTGCTTTTCATTTAGTCCCCGCTCCATCTCCTCTCTGCCCCCCCCCTCTTCCTCTGTTTCCTTCGGAGAGAAGTGGGAGGGAGGAATCAAGTGAGGCGGCAGAATTCCAAGAGTTTGGAAATTTGTCCCATCCCAGCCTTGAACTCGGCGCCACAGCTCCTCTGGGTCGAGACCGGGAGGGTGACTGCCTGCCTGCCTGCCTGTCCTGAAACCCTTTCCCCCCCCTTTCGGACCTTACCAAGAGGATAATGACCACGAGCCCGCTTGCTGTCATTTACAACTGATCCGTTTATTTTTTCTTCAACTTGAGAAGCAAGTAGAGTGTGCAGTGGCCGCTGCATCCGCTCAGGGTAAGCTTTTGAAGGTCTTTGACGCCGCATGCTGATTTTCGACCGCATCGGCGGGCTCCGGTCAGAACGTGCACGTGCAAAAGACGTTCTATAATCATGAGGTTGTAAGTTTATATAGCTTATTGTCAGTTTGGTTCCCCAAGCTTCGCTTTAGTGAGGGGCAAAGGATGAGCTGCACTTCAAAGTTGTGGCTCAATGCAATGAAAAAATTGGTCTCAGATTCACGCTGGTGTGGGTTTGCTTCACCAGTGGAAATGCTGTTGCATGGGTAGGTGTGTCTCCATTTTTGACTGGCACTGCACTGGTATGCACCTGAATCCTTCTGGAGTGGATTGGTGTTGGTCAAACTGACTGAGTTGAACATACAGAAATAAAGTCAACATAAATCGGTTTATGTTTGTTCTACACTCTTTAATAATTCAAATAAGATTTTTTTAAAAGCATTTGCGCAACAGGATATTTTGAAATTGAGCAGTGGCATAACAATTCAAGTCATTTTGAAAATTTTTTTTTACAATTCAGAAAACCTAAAATAAAATGAAATAATAAAATGAGATAAATTGGGGAAAACTGAATATCAATACAGATTAAAAATTCTAATGGCCTTATATTTTATTGAAAAAAATATATATAAAACAATCAACCTTTTATGACGTTATATTTTTAAATCAGGTAAACATAGCAAATCACATTAATTCATTTAGAAAATCTGAATTTTCTTTATTTCAGAATAAAGAAACACTTTATTCTATTTATTGATTATTAAGAATGAACATTTTAGGTTAACCCTCATCATTCTGGATCTAAATCTTCACATTGACGTGAAATGCTCTGAATTTTTTTATGTATAAATATTTTAGGATGAAACTCCGGTTGGCCTTAAATTCATTTACTTTTTAATAAGTTTATATTTTGAACAATTTTACAATTTGCAATTCTATGACTAAACACGCAGCAGGTCACTTTGACTCGGGTTAAAACCGGAGATGCCTCTGTCTTGGATTAAAAACAAAGATGAAACTTGACTGAAGAACTGGATGGTTAAGATAGGATCATGTCCAAAAATCACAGTATTTGAAGTCACATGTGCTGGTCTGCGTTCCGCTGAACTCTCGAGATAAAGATAAATTGCAATCTGAAGACACATCCAGGCTGCACTAAATCCCCACAGTTGCATAGCAGAGGAGTCTTTTTGGATAGGAGAGATGTTTCCACTGCAGCAGTAGTCGAAAACCACACCCTCCTCGCTCCCTCTCAACCAGTGAACAAGAGAATGGAAAAGTGTGAAGACCGCTTTTTTCCACACAACGAGCCAGATGAGTTGTGTTTAGCGGGGGAAAAGAAGAGGAGGAGGATGAAGTGGAGGGAGGGGGCAGGGGGGTGGCTTGTGATGTGATAGTGGAAAACCAGGTGTGATCCGTCACTCTTCCTTTTGATTGCAATCCACTATATCAGCAGTTGTCATATTGGGGTACTTGAGATTTTCAGGGAGCTTTGGCAGGTATCAGCAACTCTAACTTAACAGTTTTTAATCTTGTGACAGGAACAGTGAGTTTTCATTTCAAGTTTAAGAGCAAATAAACTGGAACATGGAGCAACATATTTGTTTTATAGTGATTCCTTTGCAAAACTTTGCATGCTTTCGTCTAAAGTTTTATGCAATGCCATTTGTAATACAAATTTACGGTAGGCAAGCCAGAAACAAAACAAAAGTTGTGTCATGATCTATCTCCCACAGTTCCAATATTTCACTAGGGTACATCATTGAACAATTTTGACAACCACTGCATTATATGACCACAATTTGCTGGGCACATGGAGTCAATCACAGGGCACACAGCGAGGAACATGCACATTAACTTTGAAGGACAGTTTTAGAGTTGTGCAAAAGTCACATTTTTGTTTTCTTCTGACGAATAAATCACCTTTCACAGCGGCGCGTCATACCTCTAAGTGAAAGTCTCCATTGTTGAGGGGTTTTGAGGGATTGATCTTGTACTCGAAAGTGTTGATCAAAACGTTGTTTGAACTGACAGCAACACGTACCCCCCCCTCTACACACACACTAAAGGGGAAGTCAAGCCAAAAGTGTTCTTTACAATAATATGTTCTGCGCAGCCCCACTAGTCTAAAGACCAATCACAGCTCAGCTTGAAAACGTGACCAAAATCAGAAAGCAAGCGAGCCGTCCTTTCTTGAGCTCTGAGTAATTGTGATGTAATTTTCAGTTGACAGAAAGCGGCAAAAAAGAATAGAAGATAGCGGGGCTGCATAGAACACATTATTGTAAAGAATGTTTTTGGGTTGATTTCCCCTTTAACGGAGTGAAATAAATGATTAAGTCTCCCCATAGTTGTTATTCTACTTTACATGTAATGTGTTATAATGCTAAAAAAAAGAGGTTCGACAAATGTTTTTTTTTTTTTTTGGGCTGGTTATTGAAATAGTTGTCTATTCAATTGGAAATCCTTAGTTGTCCATTAATGGATTCATTTTGACATCTCTGGTTTTGTTTTAATAAAAGCCTGTGAGTGTAGCCTGCAAATTCCGTTACAAAAAAAAAATATATTGTTAGCCTTGCATTTTCTTCTTTTTGGTTTGACGACGCATGGTGAAATATTTCATTCTGAGATGTAAGGCGTCGAATGAAAGATGTAGAAAGAGGGAGACTCTGGAGTGTGCTCCTAGTTTGTGTTCACATAATTTAGTGGCACCCCCACTTGGATGCTCGTATTGTTGCTGGCAGAAGAACTCTTAACAAAGGATTTGAAGAAATACACTATAAATCAGCATGTTTAATGGCTACCCCACTCTCTCATGCGCGCTCGCATTTTTTTTCTCCATGATGCAGCACAGATGTGTGGAAACTTGGAACGCTGTGAAAGCTCTATTTTTTATGGCAGCGGCTATCTGTAATTGGGACGGGTGTAAATCAACAGCGAGCGTTTCAAGTCTTAGTCCTCGGTTAGGGCAAACACAACACAGAAATTTTGTCGCATTTCAAACGTCTTTCTCAGTGACGATTGGCATCATTGGCGCCGTCCGGCGCCATGACGCGACCATCTCGCCCGTAGGCCGGCGTGAAGACCTACGATGGGCACCGTAATCCGGCCGGCGCACATCTGCTCCGTGTCAGACGGGATAACACGAAGCAGCTGAGTCGAAAACTCCCCCCTTGAGCTTGTAACTTTATCACGGAGCCTCCTCTTCAGAGCAAGTTACATCCTCCAGCTGGGAGGCTGTACTTCAGTCTGGAACTGATTCATGCCCTTGTGGTTTGTCACTAGGTGGCAGTGTGGAGTTATAGTTGCAGTTTCTATTGTTGGAGGCTTCCAAGTTTCATTTTTTTTTTTTTTTTTACTTATAGAGTACAACTCCTCTACAATGAAAATTGCATGTGCAAAAAAAAAAACCCCAGTGTGAAAAAAAAACGATGCCTTTTTTCTGCATTTGCGTTGCACTGAAATTCACTACAGCGAAAACAAGCCTGCAACAAAAGTCTAGCTTGGTTTATACTAGACGCGCGGGCACACATTTTGCCCCCCGCAGTCAGACGATATTCTCCCATACTATAGGTGGCAATAAATGGACTCTACAGCATAAAAACAATACTACTCTATAACAAAGGTAGAAAATCCTAGTAGATTCCAACCATCTATAATCTTCCAAGCGTTTTTAAAGAGACTCCGCTTCACTCCCCAACGTGGTGCTCGCCACGAATTGATTGGAACATGAAAAAAAATCATAGTGCTAAATTGTGTTTTAGTGAGTTCATGGCAAAATGTATGCTTTTATTTCAAGTTTTATCTGGATGTGCATTGTCATTAGTGGCACAATTTTGACAAATAAAAGACATGTCCACACAATTTCAGGTTGTTTACTGAAACCAGAATTGGGGTCTTTTTTATATGCGGCGTCAATAAAAACTGTTTACCAAGTCAAAAGTCTGTAACACAGTATTTTGTGCATCCTATTACGAAAGACCTGTACAGCAAATTTTGTGTTAATTAGAAACATGTATCGCAAGGACAACTGAGTGATCTCTGCCTTATCTGTGTGGAAAAAGTATCAGGAAGGAACAGCTTTTATTTTTTATGAATGGAATAAATCACAGGGTGTGTCAAATACTTCAGGGAAGTCTCAGCAACTCTCAAAAACTATTTTCCCTTATTAGGGCAGTGTGTAGGCTCCTTTGGAGATGTTGTTTATAAAGATATTTGCAGCAAGTGAAATTGCATTTGCGCATGTTTTTTAATAGTGATGGGTGAGTACTGATATCAAGTTTCAGTATCAGGCCGATACCCGTTTTTTGTTTTGCCATGGCAGTTGGGATAGGTCTTTCTTTGTTATTTGTCATTCTGTTTGAGGGATATTTTGAGTACCAAAAGTGTTTTGTGGTATCAGTACATGGTATCGATGACTACTCAAATGCTGAGCACTCGTTTCGGTCTGGAAAGAAAAAAGTGGAACCCTTCTTATTTCGACCTTTACCATTTAAGGTGACCATCTCATGCTGTCAAAGTTTGATGATTTGCATTGAAAAAAAAATGGAGAGTACTCAATTTTGGATAGTTATAAAAAGCAGCTCCCAACACCACATCACCTATCAATAAAAAAATGGTTCAACATGTCTATCATAATAGTTTCCAGGACCCATATCTGAAATGGAACAGTAAGTCATTCATTTTGGTTAGAAAAGCAGCCATTTTGAGCGAATTCCAGGACTTGCTTCCAAGGCCCATTCTTTGCAATCCACAGTTTTAATAACATTTTGTTTCTATTAAGTGTGACGTATATGAGTGCATTCTGTGTGAGTGTGTGTGGTCCATTGCAATTCTACCTTAACACTGCATTCGTAATGGTTACAGCCTGAAGAATCTTGGCCTGCGAGTGCTGATAGACCTGCTTAAACATACTAAAAATGTCCTTGACGACATGTTGCATAACTGGTAGATTACTTAAGCCATGTCCATAAACGCGCATCCACACAAATACACACAAAGTGGTATTTTTGCAAACATGTATTTTTCTGGGATAGCTGTAGGAGAGTGGTCAGCACCGTTGCCTCACAGAGAAAGAGGCTTCCGGTATGTGTGGTTTGAGCTCCTCTGCGTGCATGTTCTCGCTTTCTATATTTACAAAAAATATATGACCCCCGCCAAAAAAAAAAAAGAACTGAAATGGCTAAATTTAAATTGTCCAACGGTGTGAGTGTGGACTTTTCTCAGTCAATCACACACATGACTAATTGTAATGTCATTTCCACAAATGGTTTTAATTCGCTAAAAATGTTCTTACATATGGGCGTCATGACGCTACCTGCCGATTCGAGAGTTACCAGACTTTTGCGGGCTTGTATTTTGACCGATTCAAACTAGCAATTTGCCAAAACGAGCATCGATCAGCGTGTAATGCCAGTGAAGCATGCTGTTGTGTTTGATGAACATTTCAAAGATTTTCAATTGCATTTTTAATTTGTGCCTCCTGCCTCATTTCTTATTTGGATTTTACCTGCGTAGACTAACCAGATCTTATCTTTTTCCTCCCCATTTTTCTGGTAAAGATGACGAGGCATCGGTTGATACCACTCTGCGCCCTTGTGGGGGTCCTGCTCGCAGGATTTCTTCCAAAACTTGATGCACAGGATGGTAAGTTGACCTGCAAAAAAAAAAAAAAAAAAAAAAAACAGTTGACTTTTGCAGGTGATTTTCAACAGTGATGAAGCCTACATGATCTTGCTGGCATATTTTAAAATTTAGCACCAAAACCCAGTTCCACTTAGCTATATGAAATGTGGTTGTCAGATCCATCATGAGTTGACCCACAAAAAGTCTCAAGAAGCCACACCCAAAAAATTACAGAAAGTCGACCAGGATACAGAACGTTCACCGTTTTGCTGTGAGCGAGCTGTTTTAGGCTCAGTTTATTTTTTATGAAAAATATTTGCTATTAGAATGAAAAAATATACACAAGATTGATTGGTGGCGCTAACTTGGCAAAAAAAATGTTTTTTTAGGTCATTGCGTGTAGGAGGAACATGGCGGAATTGTTTGACACCATAAAAAAAGGCCAGCTTCAAAACGTTCAGCGCTTTTCCAAAGGTCTCAGCGATTTATAGGCACATCCTATGGCAGAAATGTAGACATTCTATACTTTGTCCGGTCATCTATCATGCACACGTTCCTTATTACAGGAATCCTCACTCGGACCAAGAAAAAAAAACAATAGTAAAACCCCAAAATGTTGAAATGTCTTATAGTTTAATCTATGTTCCAGTATAAGTTCAACATCATAGCAATTTTGTCTTGCGATATGGCCCTAAAAATAAATGGTTCGCAGATGAATTGGGTTAAAAAAAGAAGCATCAGGAGTGCATTTGTGCATGAAGACTCTCGCTCACATTAACTCAGACAAAACTCTGTTGAGATGTTAGCATACCTCTGCCACGCCGTTGCTATTTACACAACTTTGGCAGTGTCTTGTTGCATCTTAGGGAATTTGAGAAAGAATATGCCAAAAATGAAAAAAAGGTTCAGTAATAAACTTTGAGGCAGAAATATGGTGCTGCTGACTGTATATTATTAGGCAACAGCTAAGAATGCAAACAATTGGCATGTGAAATCATTGAATTGGTCCTGATTGTATCCAAACACCAATTTTTCCTCTTTTTGAAGATTGTGCCCGCGGTTTGGCAGCTGATGTTTACTTTCTAGTGGATTCGTCGTGGAGTATGGGAAAGGAGAACTTTGAGCATGTCAGACATTTTCTGTACAGTACGATACAAGAGTTGGACCAGGTCGGAAGGGGGAGATTCAAATTCGCTTTGGTGCAGTACAACACCAAACCGCAAACCGAGTTCCACCTCAAGAGCTACCCTACAACGCAGGGGGTCCTGGCGCACGTCAAGGCTATGTCTTATCACGGCGGGGGCACCCGGACCGGCTTGGGCCTGGACTTCCTGATCCGCACCCATTTGAACGCCGCTTCGGGCAGCCGCGTTAGCGACGGAGCGGCGCAGGTGGTGGTGGTGCTAACGGACGGTCGCTCGCAGGACGACGTGACCGAGCCGGCGCAAGTGCTGCGAATGGCCGGCGTGGAGGTTTTCGCAGTTGGGGTTCAGGACGCTGTGGACTGGGAGCTCAGGGAGATTGCTAGCCAACCTCGTCAAACTCACGTGTTCAGCGTCGACTCTTTTCTGGCCTTGCGGGATTTGAGCCAAGATTTAGTGGTGGGGTTTTGCGATGCGGTGGCGCAGTCGGGAGGTGCGCCCGTGCCAAACGAAGCCCCCGGGGCTAGAGGAGGGACAGGTAATGAAATGGGACAACCGTCCACTACCATACTAATGTGTCCACATGTGCCGGATGGACTCCGCTGCAACATGTGACGGACTTTTTATTATTAACACAACCAGATACACTTTCCCTACAGTAACCTTCCATTACGCACAAAATTAACATCACTTTTTATGAGAAAATCACCTCAGATGCATGCGATTGAGAGCTGTATGTCCACACACAACAAATCACGTTGCAATTGAAAGCGTTGAATCGCTCAGATTTTGATCCTTGTGGTGTGAAAGACGCTACTCGCAATGCATCACCTGCATACAGAAATTCCCAAATTTCTAATTAACCCTCCTGTTACGTCAATATTTTTTGATCCTTGCAATTTAATCCCGCATTTTATAAAGCGGTTTCTGTACTTTGTTGATGCCTAAACAGCCCTGAATATATATTTCAGATATTTTACCTCTACTTATTTATATACAAAGAACACCGATACATACAGGTTTTATTGAAAATATTCATTACCTAGGCTACCTCATTAAATGAGGAAAATTCAGGAAATACTGTGATTTAAGACATTATGGGGTTAAACAACCCCAAAGATTATAGGAGGGTTAAAAGCACACATAGTCTATTAATACGGTAACAGCACATCTCATCACAACTTCAACCCCAATCAGTGACCTTTTAACAATTGCTAACCCCTCACCACCACTTGCTAATATGTCTTGTAAATGTTATAAATCACACTGTCTATATTGTTTTTTTTAACGTTTTGTTGGTTTGAAAAAAAAAGTGTAATGTTGTGTATCTGAGACAGTAATGAATCCGCATGGTTCCCATTCTTACACTGCGGAATGACTACTGACCAAAGGCAATTGGGACTTCAGTTTGACACTTCATCATTTTTGTAAATTTACCACACGATGCGGATATGGAACCAAATTCAAAAAGTACTGACTTTAACACACCAAAAGATGCAGCAAAGGAAAAACACATTTACTATAGTCAATCAGTCTAGAGGTTGACAAGCTAGTTACTGGAGTAGTACGGATATGGAGCCAAATTGAAAAGTACAAACTTCCGCACAAAAAAAGAATGAGCCAGCGGGTCATTACTGGTCACTTTATCTAAGGTCTGTAACACGAGTCTGCATGGCTGGCTGACACCATGGAGTTTGAACAAGAAACACATTTAAATTGTTGTCACCGATACAGCCTTTGTTTTTCTTATTTGTTTTAATGGAATATCCAGTATAGTAAGTAATTTTGAGCAGTTATTCTCAGACAAAATTAGTAAGGTATTTTTTCGCAACTATTTTGATTTTCATGGTCAGATAAACTCCCCTAAAAAAACGTATTGGAACAATCGCAAGTTCTTTATTTTTGACTAGGTGAGAGTGTAACATTTTACAATTAATATGAGACCAAAGCAACATTACATTTTAAATGTAAACTTAGTTTAGTACGCCCTACTTTTCTGGAGATTGTGATTTTTGTCCCCTTTGCCTCTACGCCGCATAGGTGTCGAACTCCAGTCCTCGAGGGCCGGCATCCTGCATGTTTTCCGGTTTTCTTTCCCCAACACACCTGATTCAAATGATTAGCTCATTAGCAAGCTCTGCAGGAGCTTCAAAATGATCCCAATCATTTGAATCAGGTGTTTTTGAGGGAAAAGGTTTGAAAACATGCAGGATATCGGCCCTCGAGGACTGGAGTTCGACACCTGTGCTCTACGGCAACAGTAAAAGTAGCACCCTCACTGTTAAATTATCCTTGTAGGGAATTTGTAAGGTTTTTGTCTTTTTTTGCCAACTGTACAAAAGTTTTGGAGCTCTAGAAAAATGTTTTTTTTTTTTTTAAGTGTTTAGTAGCTTAATTTTAACAGCAATAAACCAGGCTCCTCGGTCTCATTTACATACACTTTTTAATCATCAAGTAAAGCATGAAAAGAAGTGGAATTACTTGGGCAAATCTAATTGGTTCAGCCGACATGCAGCATGATGTTTTTGCAAGGATTTGTTCACACTGAATGTAATTTGACACCCAAGATCGTTTCCCCACCTTTTCACCGTTAACCTTTTCACAAGTTCCATTTTGTTCTGTTTGTCTCTCTCTTTCCCCTTAAAGCGCAAGATTCCGCAGACCTTGTACTCTTAATTGATGGATCGCAGAACGTTGGAGCAGCAAACTTTCCATACGTGCGTGATTTGGCATTGAGAATCGTTGAGCGCCTCGATGTGGGCAGGGAGGCTGTTCGGGTGGCCTTAGCCCTGTACCACTCCAACCCAGAGATTAAGTTCTATCTCAGTAGCTATGAGAGCAAAGCATCCGTCCTGGAGGCTGTGAAGGAACTTACGTACTCAGGGAGTCCCCAATCTAACCTGGGTCTGGCCTTGGAGGAAGTAGCCCAGAGCCTTTTGAGCCAATCGGCAGGGGGCAGGGCAGAGGAAGGTGTACCCCAGATGGTGGTTGTTATCAGTGCTGGGCCATCCACTGACGATACCGGCGCTGGCGACCGGGCCCTTAAGAGGGCTGGAGTTATCACATTCGGGGTGGTCATTGGTAACACTGCCACCGCAGATGTGGAAGCAGTCGTTACCGATAGGTCGTTCGTCCTGTCGGCCCCTGATTTCAGAACGGTGGCAAGCGTGAGTGACCAGCTGTCGCCGTTGGTTCAGGGGGTGGTCCAGCGCACCATTATAGTACAGAATGAGTTC
Organism: Hippichthys cyanospilos; assembly: GCF_059441005.1. Lineage (NCBI taxonomy): Eukaryota > Metazoa > Chordata > Actinopteri > Syngnathiformes > Syngnathidae > Hippichthys > Hippichthys cyanospilos. The sequence continues at coordinate 13,675,036 of NC_142373.1, read as the reverse complement.
ACTGAAGGTAGGTAACTTTTCTGTCATTGTGGTTGAGTGGGCGTCCGTTGGTCCTTAACAAGTGTGCTAGAAATAATCATTTGCATTTGCGTTTTCTTGCTTCTATGACTGGCGACCAAATAGATGTTAAGCACCGCTTTTAAATGCTGACGCTTTCCATGTTCTTTTTGTAGATTGTATTAAAAGTAAAGATTTCAATCATCACCATTGCTGTTAAATTAGGGCAGCGGATAGACAGTAAAAACACATTTATATTCTAAAATCTAAAAGCTAGAAACACTGTAAATTCAGTTAGAAATTGTTCTTTCCTTGCACAGAATCATTTTGAGCTTTCTTTTAATCTACGTTGTCTCCTTCTCAGTTTTGGCCGTTGGACAAAGAGACATCATTTTCCTCCTTGACAGCACAATGGGCGCCACCGTTATTAACTCGGTACGCGAGTTCATCCGGAGGTTTGTTGACACCATGCCCATCGGCCCGGACGGCGTGCAAGTGGGTTTGGCCCAGTTCAGCAATGCCCCCCGGCTGGAGATAGACCTCAACTCCTACGGATCCAGGGAAGAACTAATGGCCGCTTTGGGTCGAATCAAACCTAGACAGGGACAGTCAGTCAACATCGGAGCGGCCTTGGACTTTGTGAGAACGGAGATGCTGCGACCCGATAAGGGCAGTCGCCTTCAACGAGGTGTCCCGCAGCTCGTCCTCGTGATGACAACTAAAAAGTCCAACGACGATGTGGTTGGGCCTGCCAGGGCTCTGCAGCAAATGGGCGTATTGACCTTGGCCGCTGGCTCCAAGGCGGCTGACGAGCAAGAGCTGAAGGACATCGCCTTTGGCGAGAGTGTTGTGTTCACAATGAGGGACTTCCGCATGCTTCTGCGCAGCCCAAAGGCGATCATTGACGCGCTTTCCACTCTAGCTGGCGTTGTGGTGACTGAAGAGCCCACTGAGCCAGGTAAGGCTTTTTTCTTCAAAAACAGCCATACCTTTCATCCTTTTGTCCATTTTCAATAGCGCTTCTCGTTAGAGGAGCAACCAGCTGGAGCCAATCATGGCAGACTTAGGGCATTAAACCAGTGAATTGCAGGCCACTTTTAGCGAGATATCCATACACACTCACATCTACGGACAATTTACAGTCTTTATTTAAACAAAGATGTCTGGAGAAACTGATGAGGATATGCTAACAAATCAGACACCATCTTTCCCAGACACATTATCACTGCCAAAGTAACGCGTTTTAAAGGTTCACACTACAACAATTATGTTTTTAATTGAAAGGAATGGTGTGAAGATTCATATACTGGAATTATTTTTTTTTCTTTTTGCTATGTATCCAATCATCTACTCTATGTAACATTTATCCTTGTAGGAGTCACGGATGTGCAGTATTTGCAACCCCCTCAAAAACACATAGCGTGCTGGTTCAAAGAACATTGAATTTGATGTGTGTCAATTATTTTGGATCTTTCTGCTTTCCCTCAGTGGTGGAGATAACAACGGTGCAGACCCAAAGAGTGATCAGAGACATTGTCTTCCTCGTGGATGGCTCCAACTACATCGGCAGCAGCAATTTTCCATATGTGCGAGACTTTATGATTAACGTGGTCAATCAGCTGGAAGTGACCCCTGAGAGAGTCCAAATTGGCCTCATGCAGTTTGCCGAGCAACCCAAAATTGAGTTTTATCTCAACACAGCACGTGACAGACAAGATGTTGTCAACCGGATCTCACAAGTTAGACTGACGGGAGGTTCTGTTTTGAATACCGGTGCTGCCATGGAATACGCCCTTCGCAACATGTTCAGTGAGTCGACTGGCTCACGTAAGAGACAAGGAGTCCAGCAGGTGTTGGTTCTCATCACTGGGGGTCCAGCTCAGGATGAGATGAAAAGTGTTGCAGATAAGTTGGCACTTGGAGGTGTTCTGACCTTTGTGGTCAGTTCCGGACAAGCAGACCAGACCGTGTTGCGATCAGTCGCCTTTGTTCCAGACTTGGCTTACCATGAGCCAAGTTTCTCTTACTTGCCAGCTGTGGCTGAACAAATCATGCCCAAGTTAATAACTGTGGTCGGTGATACTGACCTGTCAACAGTCACCGAAGAACCTGGTAAGTTATCAGTCTAAAAAAAAAAAAAAAAAAGTCTATTAAAAAAAAAAATGGATGTAAAAATGTGTAGCAAACAATCGAAAAGGCTACAACTTTCAGATTTTAGCAATATATTGAAATTATCTGAATTATAGATCTAACACAGTAGGTGAACAACGTACATAGAGGATGATTATGATGTATGATACCTTGTTACAAAACAATTAATCGTTATTTTTATGACTTTTTTTTTCACAGCGGTTCCCGGCTCTGAAAGGGATGTTGCCTTCCTAATTGATGGTACCGACTCTGTTCGGTCAGACTTTTCTTACGTCAGGGATTTTATCCTCAAAGTCATTGAGCCGCTTGACATCGGAGATGACAAAGTACGAGTTGCGGTGGTTCAGCATAGCGAGAGGCCGACACCGAATTTCTACCTGAATACCTATAAGACCAAAGACGAGGTTGTGCGAGCCGTCAGTCAAATGACGCTGGCTGGAGGACGCAGTCTCAACACAGGCTCAGCGCTGAAGTTCATGCGGGACACCATCTTGTCGGACAGATACGGCAGCCGCAGGGCACGGAGTGTTCCGCAGTTTTTGATCGTTCTGACCGGAAGCAGATCCAGGGATAATGTGAAGGAGCCTGCAGGTGTGCTGAAGACCGAGGGGGTTGTGCCATTTGGCGTCGGCGTCAAGGATGCGGACCAAAAGCAGATTGAGGACATTTCGCACAATCCTTCCTTTGCCTTCAAAGTGAAGGAATTTAGCGAACTCGAAACTGTGCCTCAGCGACTCAATACCTACGTGAGCCTTCCCAAAGCTCAGCTAGAGACCGTCCTACGCGAAGGTAAGAAACTAAACTTTCATTTCTGTTGTTTCGAGGATTTCCTAAAAATCTGCACATGTGTTTTCCAATTATAGTACAAGGGCATGATATAAAAAGAGATATTGTGTTCCTACTGGATGGCTCTGAAAAGACCAGAAATGGTTTCACAGACATAAAGCTCTTCCTTAAGAGCATAGTGGAGAGTCTCTATATCAGTGAAAACCAAGACAGGGTGTCTGTGGTTCAGTTTGATGATAAGCCCGATGTCAATTTTTACCTGAACTCCCACAAGACCGAGAGTGATGTTTTGAATGCCATTGACAACCTAAAGCATAGTGGTGGTGGGAGACGCCTTAATGTTGGCGCAGCACTACGGTTTGTGAGACACAGCGTATTTACTTCCTCCTCTGGCAGCAGAAGGCTGGAGGGTGTGCCACAGATTTTGATTCTATTAGTTACCAACCCATCCACTGATGATGTGAGAAGCCCAGCTCTCGCTCTGAAGGACCACGACATTGTTTCAGTGGGGATCGGAGTGGGCGATGCAAATTTCTCAGACCTGGAAACGGTTGCCTTTGAACCTGACTTCATGTACAAAGTCTCCCGTGTTTCTGAGTTGCTCTCAATCCAATCTAATCTCATTGCTACGTTGAACACTAATAAAGGTGCCAAAGAATCCACAACATCTGATTTAATAGGTAAGGATCCCTGCCTAACAATAGCTTTGATCAATTCTCATGATTGTGCTATATTCTGTTGATACGTGTTTAGCATTAAACATTAAGACATTCTTTGGGTTCGATGTATAGAGATTATGTACCTTAGCCTCACAAGCATAGTGGCCTTTTTCCACACCTTGATTCCTTTTATAGGTTGGCATTCTGGGTGTCTAATCTCTCTTTCTGTGCGTATTTATAGTCTCTGAATAGTCTTTCTATGTATTCACACACTTGACGCAGGCCTCACTAAGAGGGACATAGTGTTCCTTCTCGACGGTTCAGACAATTCAAGAAACGGACTGCCGGCAATTCGGGAGTTCATCAGAAGAATGGTAGAAGAGCTGGACATTGATGAGGATAAGGTCCGAGTGGCCGTCCTTCAGTATAGCGGCGACACCACCGTTTACTTCAACTTTAAGGCCCACGGTTCCAAACGAGCCATCATCTATGCTGTTAGAAGCCTTCGGCATAAAGGAGGGAAACTGAGAAACACTGGAGCTGCTCTCGAGTTTGTGCGGGATTTTCTTTTCAACGTCGCCTCCGGAAGCAGAGTTGCCCAGGGTGTCCCTCAGATTCTCTTTTTGTTGACCGGGGGCGAATCCAATGATAACATTACAGGAGCTGCAGCCAACCTTCATCAACTTGGCGTCATGTCTTTTTCTATTGGAATGAAAAACGCTAAGCAAGAGGAGCTAGAGAAGATTGCCTCCACTACTGCTTATATTTTTAACCTACCTATTTTTGGTGAACTTTTGTCGGTACAACAAGAGATAGTGTCGATAGTTCAGGTGGGAAAAGCACTTGAGTCTCCCGTAGGTAAGAACTATCTCTGGTTTTGCTTTTGAGACCTTTGCTCCTTTTTTCGAGCTTCGATGAAACTGCGTCAGTCGGCTTCGTATTGCTTCAAGTTTCTCCATTCATTCAGAGAAACTTGGTCATCCTGTTCCTTGTGTGGATCACTTTCTTTCCTTTTTGGAGAGCCTTCCCTTGAGAGCACCACATTGTAACCCTTTCTGAAGCTCTTTCTTGAGCCAATGATTATCGCATCATTGATGTCAAACATAGATTTGATGGAAGTCTTTCACAATGTCCATCAACTATAGTTCCTGTTTACATAGGATGTCCCTTGCGTTTCTTGCTTTTAAGCATATCACTTGTCTTTCTTGAATGACCTATCTGCACAAGCAAAGCTATACCAAATATGTGAATGATGTCACTTTAAGACATTTTCTAATTCTAAACGAGGTTTTATCATTTTTTTTTCTAGTGGAACAAGAGTCCCCACAAAGAGACATTGTGTTTCTGGTGGATGGTTCAGATGAAACTTTGAGTGGATTTCCAGCTATTAAATTCTTCATTAAACAAGTGGTTGAAACACTCAATGTAGGTGAAAATGGGGACCAAATCTCTTTGGTCCAGTATAGCAGAGACCCACTGATGCACTTCAGTTTCAACACCTACACTGATTTACAAGATGTTCTTACTGCTATTGAGCAGCTGGAACACAAAGGCGGTGGGCCTCGTAACACCGGGGCAGCTCTTGAATATGTGAGGAGAAATACCTTCGCAGGGTCCTCTGGGAGTCGGCACAAAGAAGGCGTGCCTCAGATTTTGATTCTGTTGAGTGGGGGTGTATCTCGAGATGAGGTCACGAGCGCTGCTGCCGCTCTTAAGCAGGACCATGTTGTTGCCTTCTGCATTGGAACAAAAAATTCTGACCTACTTGAGTTACAAACCATTGCGCACGTACCATCCTATGCATTTGCTCTGCGACAGTTTGAGGATATTGGAAGAATCTTTCAGCAGCTAGTTTCCTTTGTTAAAAGAGTGCCTCCACAGACGAGGTTGAAGCCTATGACTGTCTTAGGTAAGCAAATGACCTCCCTCTCTGCCTATCATATCTGCCAAATTTGCATACTTGTTTTCAATGAATCTATCCCTATCGACCTACCTACAAACATATCTAATTGTATTTTTATTTTCGTTACCCATATGGTTACAGATTCGATGAAACGGGACATTGTATTTTTACTTGACGGCTCCGATAAGTCTGAACCAAGATTCCAAGATATTAAAGACTTTGTGTTAGGGGTAGTGGCAGATCTTCACATCCATGCAAACAACGACCAGGTGGCTGTGGTCCAGTACAGCAACACAGCACAAATTCACTTTGACCTGGGGCGTTTTTCCTCAGTAGATGTCATTGTAGACACAATAAGAGATCTGAGGCACAAAGGTGGTTCACCGAACAACATCGGGGCAGCTCTCCACTATTTGAAGGACTATGTCTTTACCCCTGATGCAGGTAGTAGATTACCACAGGGTGTTCCACAAATCCTTTTTGTGCTGAGCAATGAAAGGTCAGCTGATGATATAAGAGCTCCAATCAGAATGCTGAAAGAGATTGGCGTGATCATAATCGCTATTGGAACTGATAATGCTGATACCCTAGAACTTCAGACAATGTCTCACGATGCTAAACATGCACTTTCTGTAAGCAACTACAAGGAACTCCTAACTGCTAAGGAAGGTGTTTTGTCACTACTGAAACAGACTGACCACCACTTAGCACAATCAGCCCCAGTGGAGAATTTTGGTAAGCTGTTCTGCGTGGAATCGTTTCTAGTCACGGCAGGATTGTGACACTGGCACAAATAAGTTGTTCCAGAAGAGAAAACATTTTCTTGTCAGGTATTAACGATGGGAGCTGACTTGTTTTACTTCTTTTTTTTTATTACTACAGAAACAAGGAAAAACGATGTTGTGTTTCTGATCGATGGATCATATGACTCACGAAATGATTTTGAAGCCATACGACAATTCATTGAACAAATGGCAGAAACCTTGAGCCTTGATGACAGAGACCAAATGGCTGTCGTTCAATACAGCCGCAATGCCACCGTCAATTTCTACTTGAATTCTTATTCATCGAAAAACGATGTTCTGAATTCAATTCGGACCATGGGGCATAAGTATGGCAGACCCCTCTACCTTGGCAAAGCGCTGGAGTTTGTCAGAGACAACGTATTTGCAGCTTCGGTTGGAGGCCGACGTGAATCTCTGGTTCCTCAGTATCTGTTTGTCTTTAGTGGCGGCAGATCCAAGGATGATGTGAGAGGACCAGCACAATCACTCAAAGAAAGTGGAATTAAGACGTTCTCGATCGGAACAAACAATGCAGATACATTGGAAATGCAAAATATTTCTTTTACGCCCTCACACTATTTTTCCGTAACAAGCTTTACAAATCTGCCGAGTGTTCATGAATCAGTTAAAGCCATGTTGAGAGATGTTGATGATACAACTGGATATACACCTGCTGTTGGTAAGATAAAGACTGATTTATTTTACACGTTTGTTAGAAACACGGCGGTTTGAAAGCATGAACCCCAGTTTAACAACACTTGTGTGTAATTTCAGGTACTTCCACAGTTTCACAATTTGAACTTGGTGGCCCTGCTGATATTGTTTTTCTACTTGCTGGATCTGATGATATGCAAGCAAATGAAGGACCTATTTTGGACTTTGTGAAAAAGTTTGTCCAAGAATTAGAAATCGGTCCAAGTAATGTACAAGTGGCTGTCGCTCAGTACAGCACTGAGCCCACGGCAGACTTTTTATTAAACTCTTATGAAAAGAAAGGTGATCTAATGACTCATCTGAGCAATGTAAAACTGAAAGGAGGGGCCACCGTGAACACCGGTGCAGCCCTTGATTATGCTAGAAATAATTTATTTACTGCATCGGCCGGAAGCAGAAACCAGCAGGGAATACCTCAGACAATGATTGTCGTGAGTGGGAAAAAGTCAGACGATAATGTTGCACAGCCGCTGGGCAACCTGAGAGATGCTGGCATTGTCCTCTATAGCATTGGAATGAATTATGCAAATAAAGAAGAGATGAAGGAGATCTCAGACAGTGTTGAAACTGCACATTTCATCAATGCAATATCTGACTTTCCTGTTGTGACTCAACGTTTACTCACTGCAATTTTATCCCGTAAACGCATAGCTGACCCTGAAGTTGGTGAGTGGGATTTTGAGAGAATAAATACTTCTGGAAACCAGTAGATTTGTTGGATAAAACACTATGAGACAGTATTTTTTATTTAATCATGTTCATTATTTCCTTAGCTAAAACTGACATCAAAAAGGATATTATATTCCTTTTGGACGGCTCTGATGGCACAAGAAATGGCTTTCCTGCCATGCAAGACTTTGTTGAGAGAGTGGTGGAGTCAATCAATGTAGGACTAGATGGCGACCGTGTGTCTGTGGTCCAGTACAGCAGAGACGCCGAGGCAAACTTCTATCTGAACACGTATAACACAAAACAGGAAGTTGTGGATGCCGTCAGAGGGCTGAGACACAGAGGCGGAAGACCTCTGAACACAGGGGCTGCCCTTCGATATGTCAGAGAAAATGTCTTTACAGAATCTACAGGAAGTAGACACCTGCAAGGTGTTCCACAGATCTTAATCTTGCTAAATAGCAGGAGGTCTTTTGACAAGGTCGAGGCTGCAGCCTCTGTGCTCAAACAGCAAGGCATCTATACGATAAGCATTGGAACTCGAAGCTCAGACAAGAACGAATTGCAAAAAATATCCTATGACCCAAATTATGCTTTCGCAATATTTGACTTTACTGGATTAAACAATATCAATGAACAGATTTCCTCTGCAATGAGCAGAGTAATAAGGGACACATCTAAAACAACGACAGTGAGTGGTAAGCATTTCCCATATCCTATAAATAAGTATTTGAAGAATAATTAAGTTTATGAACATTTTTAGGGTTGTGTTACGTATTAAAACAGGATGTCTCCAATTTGTGTGCAAAACAGAAGAAAGAAAAGGACTTGATTATGTTTTCTTGTTGGACGGCTCTGACGCCACAAGAAACTCATTCCCGGCCATGAGAGACTTTGTCCAAAGGGTCGTAGAGACACTGAGCTTGGATGACAGCAAAGACCGCGTCGCCCTGGTTCAGTACAGCAGAGATGCGGCTGTCCAGTTCTATCTGAACACATACACAACAAAGGGCGAGATCCTTGACATTGTCAGAGGGTTGAGGCACAGAGGTGGCAGACCCCTCAACACCGGAGCAGCTCTCCAGTACTTGAGGGACAATGTCTTCACGGCCCCTGCCGGCAGCAGACGACTCGAAGGGGTCCCTCAGGTCCTAATCTTGCTAAGCGGCGGCAGGTCTTTTGACAGTGTGGATGCGCCGGCTTCCGCTCTCAAACAGCTGGGAGTGCTGGTCTTTGCAATCGGAACCAGAGGCTCCGATAGCGGAGAGCTGCAGAAGATTGCCCACGACCCCAGATATGCTCTCTCTGTGCCTGAATTCACTGACCTCCCCAGTGTCACACAGCAGCTCCAGTCCTCCGTTGAGGCTGTGGTGATTGACGTCACGCCCGAGAGGCCGCCAGTACTTGGTACGTGTAAACTCGCTGGGCCCGCGCCCGGGCTCTCCGATCGCCCCCGCACCACTCGAAGGTTTAGCTAGCGAGACGCTCGCCGGTTAGTCCTTTGCCTCGAAGTGACTACGATGGGAGCGGGAAGCCGCGTCCCAATCCCACGGCTTGTCGGCTTGCGCCGCCCCACTCGTTCTCATTTTTCCTCTCGTCTTTTCTCAGCTGAAGCCAAAAAGGATATTGTATTCCTACTGGATGGTTCCGATGGAACTAGGAATGGCTTCCCCGCCATGCGCGGTTTTGTTGAGCAAGTGGTGGAGAAGCTCAATGTGGGCGCAAACAAAGACCGCGTCTCTGTGGTCCAGTACGGCAGAGACGCAGAGGCCAATTTCTATCTGAACACGTACACCACGAGGGAGGATGTCGTGGATGCAGTCAGAGGGCTCAGACACAGAGGAGGCAGACCCCTCAACACAGGGGCCGCCCTGCGATACGTCAGGGACAACGTGTTCACAAACTCCTCAGGGAGCAGGCGCCCGCAAGGTGTTCCGCAGATCTTGATCCTGCTAAATGGCGGCCGGTCTTTTGACAGCGTTGACGCGCCGGCCTCTGCGCTCAGACAGCAGGGCGTCGTTACAATCAGCATTGGAACACAGAACTCTGACAGCAGCGAGCTGAAAAAGATATCCCATGAGCCTAGTCAAGCTCTAGCGGTGCCTGAGCTCACTGACCTGCCCAGTGTCCAAGAGCAGCTCTCCTCTGTAATTAGCAGGGTACTCAGAGCCACGCCGGTGACGCCCACGGTGACCGGTAAGCGAGATCTCTATCCCAAACGCTCGACAAGTTGACCGCTATTCCGATGTGTAAACGGGCTCGCGTCGACCTTTGGCGATTCGCTGGCAGAACGTGGGGTCTTGATACATCTCGTGTTTTGTTCACCGCAGCGGACAGACCGGGAAGGGATGTGGTTTTCTTGTTGGACGGCTCTGACGCCACAAGAAACTCATTCCCGGCCATGAGGGACTTTGTCCAAAGGGTCGTAGAGACACTGAGCTTGGATGACAGCAAAGACCGCGTCGCCCTGGTTCAGTACAGCAGAGATGCGGCTGTCCAGTTCTATCTGAACACATACACAACAAAGAGCGAGATCCTTGACATTGTCAGAGGGTTGAGGCACAGAGGTGGCAGACCCCTCAACACCGGAGCAGCTCTCCAGTACTTGAGGGACAATGTCTTCACGGCCCCTGCCGGCAGCAGACGACTCGAAGGGGTCCCTCAGGTCCTAATCTTGCTAAGCGGCGGCAGGTCTTTTGACAGTGTGGATGCGCCGGCTTCCGCTCTCAAACAGCTGGGAGTGCTGGTCTTTGCAATCGGAACCAGAGGCTCCGATAGCGGAGAGCTGCAGAAGATTGCCCACGACCCCAGATATGCTCTCTCTGTGCCTGAATTCACTGACCTCCCCAGTGTCACACAGCAGCTCCAGTCCTCCGTTGAGGCTGTGGTGATTGACGTCACGCCCGAGAGGCCGCCAGTACTTGGTACGTGTAAACTCGCTGGGCCCGCGCCCGGGCTCTCCGATCGCCCCCGCACCACTCGAAGGTTTAGCTAGCGAGACGCTCGCCGGTTAGTCCTTTGCCTCGAAGTGACTACGATGGGAGCGGGAAGCCGCGTCCCAATCCCACGGCTTGTCGGCTTGCGCCGCCCCACTCGTTCTCATTTTTCCTCTCGTCTTTTCTCAGCTGAAGCCAAAAAGGATATTGTATTCCTACTGGATGGTTCCGATGGAACTAGGAATGGCTTCCCCGCCATGCGCGGTTTTGTTGAGCAAGTGGTGGAGAAGCTCAATGTGGGCGCAAACAAAGACCGCGTCTCTGTGGTCCAGTACGGCAGAGACGCAGAGGCCAATTTCTATCTGAACACGTACACCACGAGGGAGGATGTCGTGGATGCAGTCAGAGGGCTCAGACACAGAGGAGGCAGACCCCTCAACACAGGGGCCGCCCTGCGATACGTCAGGGACAACGTGTTCACAAACTCCTCAGGGAGCAGGCGCCCGCAAGGTGTTCCGCAGATCTTGATCCTGCTAAATGGCGGCCGGTCTTTTGACAGCGTTGACGCGCCGGCCTCTGCGCTCAGACAGCAGGGCGTCGTTACAATCAGCATTGGAACACAGAACTCTGACAGCAGCGAGCTGAAAAAGATATCCCATGAGCCTAGTCAAGCTCTAGCGGTGCCTGAGCTCACTGACCTGCCCAGTGTCCAAGAGCAGCTCTCCTCTGTAATTAGCAGGGTACTCAGAGCCACGCCGGTGACGCCCACGGTGACCGGTAAGCGAGATCTCTATCCCAAACGCTCGACAAGTTGACCGCTATTCCGATGTGTAAACGGGCTCGCGTCGACCTTTGGCGATTCGCTGGCAGAACGTGGGGTCTTGATACATCTCGTGTTTTGTTCACCGCAGCGGACAGACCGGGAAGGGATGTGGTTTTCTTGTTGGACGGCTCTGACGCCACAAGAAACTCATTCCCGGCCATGAGGGACTTTGTCCAAAGGGTCGTAGAGACACTGAGCTTGGATGACAGCAAAGACCGCGTCGCCCTGGTTCAGTACAGCAGAGATGCGGCTGTCCAGTTCTATCTGAACACATACACAACAAAGAGCGAGATCCTTGACATTGTCAGAGGGTTGAGGCACAGAGGTGGCAGACCCCTCAACACCGGAGCAGCTCTCCAGTACTTGAGGGACAATGTCTTCACGGCCCCTGCCGGCAGCAGACGACTCGAAGGGGTCCCTCAGGTCCTAATCTTGCTAAGCGGCGGCAGGTCTTTTGACAGTGTGGATGCGCCGGCTTCCGCTCTCAAACAGCTGGGAGTGCTGGTCTTTGCAATCGGAACCAGAGGCTCCGATAGCGGAGAGCTGCAGAAGATTGCCCACGACCCCAGATATGCTCTCTCTGTGCCTGAATTCACTGACCTCCCCAGTGTCACACAGCAGCTCCAGTCCTCCGTGGAGGCTGTGGTGATTGACGTCACGCCCGAGAGGCCGCCAGTACTTGGTACGTGTAAACTCGCTGGGCCCGCGCCCGGGCTCTCCGATCGCCCCCGCACCACTCGAAGGTTTAGCTAGCGAGACGCTCGCCGGTTAGTCCTTTGCCTCGAAGTGACTACGATGGGAGCGGGAAGCCGCGTCCCAATCCCACGGCTTGTCGGCTTGCGCCGCCCCACTCGTTCTCATTTTTCCTCTCGTCTTTTCTCAGCTGAAGCCAAAAAGGATATTGTATTCCTACTGGATGGTTCCGATGGAACTAGGAATGGCTTCCCCGCCATGCGCGGTTTTGTTGAGCAAGTGGTGGAGAAGCTCAATGTGGGCGCAAACAAAGACCGCGTCTCTGTGGTCCAGTACGGCAGAGACGCAGAGGCCAATTTCTATCTGAACACGTACACCACGAGGGAGGATGTCGTGGATGCAGTCAGAGGGCTCAGACACAGAGGAGGCAGACCCCTCAACACAGGGGCCGCCCTGCGATACGTCAGGGACAACGTGTTCACAAACTCCTCAGGGAGCAGGCGCCCGCAAGGTGTTCCGCAGATCTTGATCCTGCTAAATGGCGGCCGGTCTTTTGACAGCGTTGACGCGCCGGCCTCTGCGCTCAGACAGCAGGGCGTCGTTACAATCAGCATTGGAACACAGAACTCTGACAGCAGCGAGCTGAAAAAGATATCCCATGAGCCTAGTCAAGCTCTAGCGGTGCCTGAGCTCACTGACCTGCCCAGTGTCCAAGAGCAGCTCTCCTCTGTAATTAGCAGGGTACTCAGAGCCACGCCGGTGACGCCCACGGTGACCGGTAAGCGAGATCTCTATCCCAAACGCTCGACAAGTTGACCGCTATTCCGATGTGTAAACGGGCTCGCGTCGACCTTTGGCGATTCGCTGGCAGAACGTGGGGTCTTGATACATCTCGTGTTTTGTTCACCGCAGCGGACAGACCGGGAAGGGATGTGGTTTTCTTGTTGGACGGCTCTGACGCCACAAGAAACTCATTCCCGGCCATGAGGGACTTTGTCCAAAGGGTCGTAGAGACACTGAGCTTGGATGACAGCAAAGACCGCGTCGCCCTGGTTCAGTACAGCAGAGATGCGGCTGTCCAGTTCTATCTGAACACATACACAACAAAGAGCGAGATCCTTGACATTGTCAGAGGGTTGAGGCACAGAGGTGGCAGACCCCTCAACACCGGAGCAGCTCTCCAGTACTTGAGGGACAATGTCTTCACGGCCCCTGCCGGCAGCAGACGACTCGAAGGGGTCCCTCAGGTCCTAATCTTGCTAAGCGGCGGCAGGTCTTTTGACAGTGTGGATGCGCCGGCTTCCGCTCTCAAACAGCTGGGAGTGCTGGTCTTTGCAATCGGAACCAGAGGCTCCGATAGCGGAGAGCTGCAGAAGATTGCCCACGACCCCAGATATGCTCTCTCTGTGCCTGAATTCACTGACCTCCCCAGTGTCACACAGCAGCTCCAGTCCTCCGTGGAGGCTGTGGTGATTGACGTCACGCCCGAGAGGCCGCCAGTACTTGGTACGTGTAAACTCGCTGGGCCCGCGCCCGGGCTCTCCGATCGCCCCCGCACCACTCGAAGGTTTAGCTAGCGAGACGCTCGCCGGTTAGTCCTTTGCCTCGAAGTGACTACGATGGGAGCGGGAAGCCGCGTCCCAATCCCACGGCTTGTCGGCTTGCGCCGCCCCACTCGTTCTCATTTTTCCTCTCGTCTTTTCTCAGCTGAAGCCAAAAAGGATATTGTATTCCTACTGGATGGTTCCGATGGAACTAGGAATGGCTTCCCCGCCATGCGCGGTTTTGTTGAGCAAGTGGTGGAGAAGCTCAATGTGGGCGCAAACAAAGACCGCGTCTCTGTGGTCCAGTACGGCAGAGACGCAGAGGCCAATTTCTATCTGAACACGTACACCACGAGGGAGGATGTCGTGGATGCAGTCAGAGGGCTCAGACACAGAGGAGGCAGACCCCTCAACACAGGGGCCGCCCTGCGATACGTCAGGGACAACGTGTTCACAGACTCCTCAGGGAGCAGGCGCCCGCAAGGTGTTCCGCAGATCTTGATCCTGCTAAATGGCGGCCGGTCTTTTGACAGCGTTGACGCGCCGGCCTCTGCGCTCAGACAGCAGGGCGTCGTTACAATCAGCATTGGAACACAGAACTCTGACAGCAGCGAGCTGAAAAAGATATCCCATGAGCCTAGTCAAGCTCTAGCGGTGCCTGAGCTCACTGACCTGCCCAGTGTCCAAGAGCAGCTCTCCTCTGTAATTAGCAGGGTACTCAGAGCCACGCCCGTGACGCCCACGGTGACCGGTAAGCGAGATCTCTATCCCAAACGCTCGACAAGTTGACCGCTATTCCGATGTGTAAACGGGCTCGCGTCGACCTTTGGCGATTCGCTGGCAGAACGTGGGGTCTTGATACATCTCGTGTTTTGTTCACCGCAGCGGACAGACCGGGAAGGGATGTGGTTTTCTTGTTGGACGGCTCTGACGCCACAAGAAACTCATTCCCGGCCATGAGGGACTTTGTCCAAAGGGTCGTAGAGACACTGAGCTTGGATGACAGCAAAGACCGCGTCGCCCTGGTTCAGTACAGCAGAGATGCGGCTGTCCAGTTCTATCTGAACACATACACAACAAAGAGCGAGATCCTTGACATTGTCAGAGGGTTGAGGCACAGAGGTGGCAGACCCCTCAACACCGGAGCAGCTCTCCAGTACTTGAGGGACAATGTCTTCACGGCCCCTGCCGGCAGCAGACGACTCGAAGGGGTCCCTCAGGTCCTAATCTTGCTAAGCGGCGGCAGGTCTTTTGACAGTGTGGATGCGCCGGCTTCCGCTCTCAAACAGCTGGGAGTGCTGGTCTTTGCAATCGGAACCAGAGGCTCCGATAGCGGAGAGCTGCAGAAGATTGCCCACGACCCCAGATATGCTCTCTCTGTGCCTGAATTCACTGACCTCCCCAGTGTCACACAGCAGCTCCAGTCCTCCGTGGAGGCTGTGGTGATTGACGTCACGCCCGAGAGGCCGCCAGTACTTGGTACGTGTAAACTCGCTGGGCCCGCGCCCGGGCTCTCCGATCGCCCCCGCACCACTCGAAGGTTTAGCTAGCGAGACGCTCGCCGGTTAGTCCTTTGCCTCGAAGTGACTACGATGGGAGCGGGAAGCCGCGTCCCAATCCCACGGCTTGTCGGCTTGCGCCGCCCCACTCGTTCTCATTTTTCCTCTCGTCTTTTCTCAGCTGAAGCCAAAAAGGATATTGTATTCCTACTGGATGGTTCCGATGGAACTAGGAATGGCTTCCCCGCCATGCGCGGTTTTGTTGAGCAAGTGGTGGAGAAGCTCAATGTGGGCGCAAACAAAGACCGCGTCTCTGTGGTCCAGTACGGCAGAGACGCAGAGGCCAATTTCTATCTGAACACGTACACCACGAGGGAGGATGTCGTGGATGCAGTCAGAGGGCTCAGACACAGAGGAGGCAGACCCCTCAACACAGGGGCCGCCCTGCGATACGTCAGGGACAACGTGTTCACAGACTCCTCAGGGAGCAGGCGCCCGCAAGGTGTTCCGCAGATCTTGATCCTGCTAAATGGCGGCCGGTCTTTTGACAGCGTTGACGCGCCGGCCTCTGCGCTCAGACAGCAGGGCGTCGTTACAATCAGCATTGGAACACAGAACTCTGACAGCAGCGAGCTGAAAAAGATATCCCATGAGCCTAGTCAAGCTCTAGCGGTGCCTGAGCTCACTGACCTGCCCAGTGTCCAAGAGCAGCTCTCCTCTGTAATTAGCAGGGTACTCAGAGCCACGCCCGTGACGCCCACGGTGACCGGTAAGCGAGATCTCTATCCCAAACGCTCGACAAGTTGACCGCTATTCCGATGTGTAAACGGGCTCGCGTCGACCTTTGGCGATTCGCTGGCAGAACGTGGGGTCTTGATACATCTCGTGTTTTGTTCACCGCAGCGGACAGACCGGGAAGGGATGTGGTTTTCTTGTTGGACGGCTCTGACGCCACGAGAAACTCATTCCCGGCCATGAGGGACTTTGTCCAAAGGGTCGTAGAGACACTGAGCTTGGATGACAGCAAAGACCGCGTGGCCCTGGTTCAGTACAGCAGAGATGCGGCTGTCCAGTTCTATCTGAACACATACACAACAAAGAGCGAGATCCTTGACATTGTCAGAGGGTTGAGGCACAGAGGTGGCAGACCCCTCAACACCGGAGCAGCTCTCCAGTACTTGAGGGACAATGTCTTCACGGCCCCTGCCGGCAGCAGACGACTCGAAGGGGTCCCTCAGGTCCTAATCTTGCTAAGCGGCGGCAGGTCTTTTGACAGTGTGGATGCGCCGGCTTCCGCTCTCAAACAGCTGGGAGTGCTGGTCTTTGCAATCGGAACCAGAGGCTCCGATAGCGGAGAGCTGCAGAAGATTGCCCACGACCCCAGATATGCTCTCTCTGTGCCTGAATTCACTGACCTCCCCAGTGTCACACAGCAGCTCCAGTCCTCCGTGGAGGCTGTGGTGATTGACGTCACGCCCGAGAGGCCGCCAGTACTTGGTACGTGTAAACTCGCTGGGCCCGCGCCCGGGCTCTCCGATCGCCCCCGCACCACTCGAAGGTTTAGCTAGCGAGACGCTCGCCGGTTAGTCCTTTGCCTCGAAGTGACTACGATGGGAGCGGGAAGCCGCGTCCCAATCCCACGGCTTGTCGGCTTGCGCCGCCACACTCGTTCTCATTTTTCCTCTCGTCTTTTCTCAGCTGAAGCCAAAAAGGATATTGTATTCCTACTGGATGGTTCCGATGGAACTAGGAATGGCTTCCCCGCCATGCGCGGTTTTGTTGAGCAAGTGGTGGAGAAGCTCAATGTGGGCGCAAACAAAGACCGCGTCTCTGTGGTCCAGTACGGCAGAGACGCAGAGGCCAATTTCTATCTGAACACGTACACCACGAGGGAGGATGTCGTGGATGCAGTCAGAGGGCTCAGACACAGAGGAGGCAGACCCCTCAACACAGGGGCCGCCCTGCGATACGTCAGGGACAACGTGTTCACAAACTCCTCAGGGAGCAGGCGCCCGCAAGGTGTTCCGCAGATCTTGATCCTGCTAAATGGCGGCCGGTCTTTTGACAGCGTTGACGCGCCGGCCTCTGCGCTCAGACAGCAGGGCGTCGTTACAATCAGCATTGGAACACAGAACTCTGACAGCAGCGAGCTGAAAAAGATATCCCATGAGCCTAGTCAAGCTCTAGCGGTGCCTGAGCTCACTGACCTGCCCAGTGTCCAAGAGCAGCTCTCCTCTGTAATTAGCAGGGTACTCAGAGCCACGCCGGTGACGCCCACGGTGACCGGTAAGCGAGATCTCTATCCCAAACGCTCGACAAGTTGACCGCTATTCCGATGTGTAAACGGGCTCGCGTCGACCTTTGGCGATTCGCTGGCAGAACGTGGGGTCTTGATACATCTCGTGTTTTGTTCACCGCAGCGGACAGACCGGGAAGGGATGTGGTTTTCTTGTTGGACGGCTCTGACGCCACAAGAAACTCATTCCCGGCCATGAGGGACTTTGTCCAAAGGGTCGTAGAGACACTGAGCTTGGATGACAGCAAAGACCGCGTCGCCCTGGTTCAGTACAGCAGAGATGCGGCTGTCCAGTTCTATCTGAACACATACACAACAAAGAGCGAGATCCTTGACATTGTCAGAGGGTTGAGGCACAGAGGTGGCAGACCCCTCAACACCGGAGCAGCTCTCCAGTACTTGAGGGACAATGTCTTCACGGCCCCTGCCGGCAGCAGACGACTCGAAGGGGTCCCTCAGGTCCTAATCTTGCTAAGCGGCGGCAGGTCTTTTGACAGTGTGGATGCGCCGGCTTCCGCTCTCAAACAGCTGGGAGTGCTGGTCTTTGCAATCGGAACCAGAGGCTCCGATAGCGGAGAGCTGCAGAAGATTGCCCACGACCCCAGATATGCTCTCTCTGTGCCTGAATTCACTGACCTCCCCAGTGTCACACAGCAGCTCCAGTCCTCCGTGGAGGCTGTGGTGATTGACGTCACGCCCGAGAGGCCGCCAGTACTTGGTACGTGTAAACTCGCTGGGCCCGCGCCCGGGCTCTCCGATCGCCCCCGCACCACTCGAAGGTTTAGCTAGCGAGACGCTCGCCGGTTAGTCCTTTGCCTCGAAGTGACTACGATGGGAGCGGGAAGCCGCGTCCCAATCCCACGGCTTGTCGGCTTGCGCCGCCCCACTCGTTCTCATTTTTCCTCTCGTCTTTTCTCAGCTGAAGCCAAAAAGGATATTGTATTCCTACTGGATGGTTCCGATGGAACTAGGAATGGCTTCCCCGCCATGCGCGGTTTTGTTGAGCAAGTGGTGGAGAAGCTCAATGTGGGCGCAAACAAAGACCGCGTCTCTGTGGTCCAGTACGGCAGAGACGCAGAGGCCAATTTCTATCTGAACACGTACACCACGAGGGAGGATGTCGTGGATGCAGTCAGAGGGCTCAGACACAGAGGAGGCAGACCCCTCAACACAGGGGCCGCCCTGCGATACGTCAGGGACAACGTGTTCACAGACTCCTCAGGGAGCAGGCGCCCGCAAGGTGTTCCGCAGATCTTGATCCTGCTAAATGGCGGCCGGTCTTTTGACAGCGTTGACGCGCCGGCCTCTGCGCTCAGACAGCAGGGCGTCGTTACAATCAGCATTGGAACACAGAACTCTGACAGCAGCGAGCTGAAAAAGATATCCCATGAGCCTAGTCAAGCTCTAGCGGTGCCTGAGCTCACTGACCTGCCCAGTGTCCAAGAGCAGCTCTCCTCTGTAATTAGCAGGGTACTCAGAGCCACGCCCGTGACGCCCACGGTGACCGGTAAGCGAGATCTCTATCCCAAACGCTCGACAAGTTGACCGCTATTCCGATGTGTAAACGGGCTCGCGTCGACCTTTGTCGATTCGCTGGCAGAACGTGGGGTCTTGATACATCTCGTGTTTTGTTCACCGCAGCGGACAGACCGGGAAGGGATGTGGTTTTCTTGTTGGACGGCTCTGACGCCACGAGAAACTCATTCCCGGCCATGAGGGACTTTGTCCAAAGGGTCGTAGAGACACTGAGCTTGGATGACAGCAAAGACCGCGTGGCCCTGGTTCAGTACAGCAGAGATGCGGCTGTCCAGTTCTATCTGAACACACACACAACAAAGAGCGAGATCCTTGACATTGTCAGAGGGTTGAGGCACAGAGGTGGCAGACCCCTCAACACCGGAGCAGCTCTCCAGTACTTGAGGGACAATGTCTTCACGGCCCCTGCCGGCAGCAGACGACTCGAAGGGGTCCCTCAGGTCCTAATCTTGCTAAGCGGCGGCAGGTCTTTTGACAGTGTGGATGCGCCGGCTTCCGCTCTCAAACAGCTGGGAGTGCTGGTCTTTGCAATCGGAACCAGAGGCTCCGATAGCGGAGAGCTGCAGAAGATTGCCCACGACCCCAGATATGCTCTCTCTGTGCCTGAATTCACTGACCTCCCCAGTGTCACACAGCAGCTCCAGTCCTCCGTTGAGGCTGTGGTGATTGACGTCACGCCCGAGAGGCCGCCAGTACTTGGTACGTGTAAACTCGCTGGGCCCGCGCCCGGGCTCTCCGATCGCCCCCGCACCACTCGAAGGTTTAGCTAGCGAGACGCTCGCCGGTTAGTCCTTTGCCTCGAAGTGACTACGATGGGAGCGGGAAGCCGCGTCCCAATCCCACGGCTTGTCGGCTTGCGCCGCCCCACTCGTTCTCATTTTTCCTCTCGTTTTTTCTCAGCTGAAGCCAAAAAGGATATTGTATTCCTACTGGATGGTTCCGATGGAACTAGGAATGGCTTCCCCGCCATGCGCGGTTTTGTTGAGCAAGTGGTGGAGAAGCTCAATGTGGGCGCAAACAAAGACCGCGTCTCTGTGGTCCAGTACGGCAGAGACGCAGAGGCCAATTTCTATCTGAACACGTACACCACGAGGGAGGATGTCGTGGATGCAGTCAGAGGGCTCAGACACAGAGGAGGCAGACCCCTCAACACAGGGGCCGCCCTGCGATACGTCAGGGACAACGTGTTCACAAACTCCTCAGGGAGCAGGCGCCCGCAAGGTGTTCCGCAGATCTTGATCCTGCTAAATGGCGGCCGGTCTTTTGACAGCGTTGACGCGCCGGCCTCTGCGCTCAGACAGCAGGGCGTCGTTACAATCAGCATTGGAACACAGAACTCTGACAGCAGCGAGCTGAAAAAGATATCCCATGAGCCTAGTCAAGCTCTAGCGGTGCCTGAGCTCACTGACCTGCCCAGTGTCCAAGAGCAGCTCTCCTCTGTAATTAGCAGGGTACTCAGAGCCACGCCGGTGACGCCCACGGTGACCGGTAAGCGAGATCTCTATCCCAAACGCTCGACAAGTTGACCGCTATTCCGATGTGTAAACGGGCTCGCGTCGACCTTTGGCGATTCGCTGGCAGAACGTGGGGTCTTGATACATCTCGTGTTTTGTTCACCGCAGCGGACAGACCGGGAAGGGATGTGGTTTTCTTGTTGGACGGCTCTGACGCCACGAGAAACTCATTCCCGGCCATGAGGGACTTTGTCCAAAGGGTCGTAGAGACACTGAGCTTGGATGACAGCAAAGACCGCGTCGCCCTGGTTCAGTACAGCAGGGATGCGGCTGTCCAGTTCTATCTGAACACATACACAACAAAGAGCGAGATCCTTGACATTGTCAGAGGGTTGAGGCACAGAGGTGGCAGACCCCTCAACACCGGAGCAGCTCTCCAGTACTTGAGGGACAATGTCTTCACGGCCCCTGCCGGCAGCAGACGACTCGAAGGGGTCCCTCAGGTCCTAATCTTGCTAAGCGGCGGCAGGTCTTTTGACAGTGTGGATGCGCCGGCTTCCGCTCTCAAACAGCTGGGAGTGCTGGTCTTTGCAATCGGAACCAGAGGCTCCGATAGCGGAGAGCTGCAGAAGATTGCCCACGACCCCAGATATGCTCTCTCTGTGCCTGAATTCACTGACCTCCCCAGTGTCACACAGCAGCTCCAGTCCTCCGTTGAGGCTGTGGTGATTGACGTCACGCCCGAGAGGCCGCCAGTACTTGGTACGTGTAAACTCGCTGGGCCCGCGCCCGGGCTCTCCGATCGCCCCCGCACCACTCGAAGGTTTAGCTAGCGAGACGCTCGCCGGTTAGTCCTTTGCCTCGAAGTGACTACGATGGGAGCGGGAAGCCGCGTCCCAATCCCACGGCTTGTCGGCTTGCGCCGCCCCACTCGTTCTCATTTTTCCTCTCGTCTTTTCTCAGCTGAAGCCAAAAAGGATATTGTATTCCTACTGGATGGTTCCGATGGAACTAGGAATGGCTTCCCCGCCATGCGCGGTTTTGTTGAGCAAGTGGTGGAGAAGCTCAATGTGGGCGCAAACAAAGACCGCGTCTCTGTGGTCCAGTACGGCAGAGACGCAGAGGCCAATTTCTATCTGAACACGTACACCACGAGGGAGGATGTCGTGGATGCAGTCAGAGGGCTCAGACACAGAGGAGGCAGACCCCTCAACACAGGGGCCGCCCTGCGATACGTCAGGGACAACGTGTTCACAAACTCCTCAGGGAGCAGGCGCCCGCAAGGTGTTCCGCAGATCTTGATCCTGCTAAATGGCGGCCGGTCTTTTGACAGCGTTGACGCGCCGGCCTCTGCGCTCAGACAGCAGGGCGTCGTTACAATCAGCATTGGAACACAGAACTCTGACAGCAGCGAGCTGAAAAAGATATCCCATGAGCCTAGTCAAGCTCTAGCGGTGCCTGAGCTCACTGACCTGCCCAGTGTCCAAGAGCAGCTCTCCTCTGTAATTAGCAGGGTACTCAGAGCCACGCCCGTGACGCCCACGGTGACCGGTAAGCGAGATCTCTATCCCAAACGCTCGACAAGTTGACCGCTATTCCGATGTGTAAACGGGCTCGCGTCGACCTTTGGCGATTCGCTGGCAGAACGTGGGGTCTTGATACATCTCGTGTTTTGTTCACCACAGCGGACAGACCGGGAAGGGATGTGGTTTTCTTGTTGGACGGCTCTGACGCCACAAGAAACTCATTCCCGGCCATGAGGGACTTTGTCCAAAGGGTCGTAGAGACACTGAGCTTGGATGACAGCAAAGACCGCGTGGCCCTGGTTCAGTACAGCAGAGATGCGGCTGTCCAGTTCTATCTGAACACATACACAACAAAGAGCGAGATCCTTGACATTGTCAGAGGGTTGAGGCACAGAGGTGGCAGACCCCTCAACACCGGAGCAGCTCTCCAGTACTTGAGGGACAATGTCTTCACGGCCCCTGCCGGCAGCAGACGACTCGAAGGGGTCCCTCAGGTCCTAATCTTGCTAAGCGGCGGCAGGTCTTTTGACAGTGTGGATGCGCCGGCTTCCGCTCTCAAACAGCTGGGAGTGCTGGTCTTTGCAATCGGAACCAGAGGCTCCGATAGCGGAGAGCTGCAGAAGATTGCCCACGACCCCAGATATGCTCTCTCTGTGCCTGAATTCACTGACCTCCCCAGTGTCACACAGCAGCTCCAGTCCTCCGTTGAGGCTGTGGTGATTGACGTCACGCCCGAGAGGCCGCCAGTACTTGGTACGTGTAAACTCGCTGGGCCCGCGCCCGGGCTCTCCGATCGCCCCCGCACCACTCGAAGGTTTAGCTAGCGAGACGCTCGCCGGTTAGTCCTTTGCCTCGAAGTGACTACGATGGGAGCGGGAAGCCGCGTCCCAATCCCACGGCTTGTCGGCTTGCGCCGCCCCACTCGTTCTCATTTTTCCTCTCGTCTTTTCTCAGCTGAAGCCAAAAAGGATATTGTATTCCTACTGGATGGTTCCGATGGAACTAGGAATGGCTTCCCCGCCATGCGCGGTTTTGTTGAGCAAGTGGTGGAGAAGCTCAATGTGGGCGCAAACAAAGACCGCGTCTCTGTGGTCCAGTACGGCAGAGACGCAGAGGCCAATTTCTATCTGAACACGTACACCACGAGGGAGGATGTCGTGGATGCAGTCAGAGGGCTCAGACACAGAGGAGGCAGACCCCTCAACACAGGGGCCGCCCTGCGATACGTCAGGGACAACGTGTTCACAGACTCCTCAGGGAGCAGGCGCCCGCAAGGTGTTCCGCAGATCTTGATCCTGCTAAATGGCGGCCGGTCTTTTGACAGCGTTGACGCGCCGGCCTCTGCGCTCAGACAGCAGGGCGTCGTTACAATCAGCATTGGAACACAGAACTCTGACAGCAGCGAGCTGAAAAAGATATCCCATGAGCCTAGTCAAGCTCTAGCGGTGCCTGAGCTCACTGACCTGCCCAGTGTCCAAGAGCAGCTCTCCTCTGTAATTAGCAGGGTACTCAGAGCCACGCCCGTGACGCCCACGGTGACCGGTAAGCGAGATCTCTATCCCAAACGCTCGACAAGTTGACCGCTATTCCGATGTGTAAACGGGCTCGCGTCGACCTTTGGCGATTCGCTGGCAGAACGTGGGGTCTTGATACATCTCGTGTTTTGTTCACCGCAGCGGACAGACCGGGAAGGGATGTGGTTTTCTTGTTGGACGGCTCTGACGCCACGAGAAACTCATTCCCGGCCATGAGGGACTTTGTCCAAAGGGTCGTAGAGACACTGAGCTTGGATGACAGCAAAGACCGCGTCGCCCTGGTTCAGTACAGCAGAGATGCGGCTGTCCAGTTCTATCTGAACACACACACAACAAAGAGCGAGATCCTTGACATTGTCAGAGGGTTGAGGCACAGAGGTGGCAGACCCCTCAACACCGGAGCAGCTCTCCAGTACTTGAGGGACAATGTCTTCACGGCCCCTGCCGGCAGCAGACGACTCGAAGGGGTCCCTCAGGTCCTAATCTTGCTAAGCGGCGGCAGGTCTTTTGACAGTGTGGATGCGCCGGCTTCCGCTCTCAAACAGCTGGGAGTGCTGGTCTTTGCAATCGGAACCAGAGGCTCCGATAGCGGAGAGCTGCAGAAGATTGCCCACGACCCCAGATATGCTCTCTCTGTGCCTGAATTCACTGACCTCCCCAGTGTCACACAGCAGCTCCAGTCCTCCGTTGAGGCTGTGGTGATTGACGTCACGCCCGAGAGGCCGCCAGTACTTGGTACGTGTAAACTCGCTGGGCCCGCGCCCGGGCTCTCCGATCGCCCCCGCACCACTCGAAGGTTTAGCTAGCGAGACGCTCGCCGGTTAGTCCTTTGCCTCGAAGTGACTACGATGGGAGCGGGAAGCCGCGTCCCAATCCCACGGCTTGTCGGCTTGCGCCGCCCCACTCGTTCTCATTTTTCCTCTCGTTTTTTCTCAGCTGAAGCCAAAAAGGATATTGTATTCCTACTGGATGGTTCCGATGGAACTAGGAATGGCTTCCCCGCCATGCGCGGTTTTGTTGAGCAAGTGGTGGAGAAGCTCAATGTGGGCGCAAACAAAGACCGCGTCTCTGTGGTCCAGTACGGCAGAGACGCAGAGGCCAATTTCTATCTGAACACGTACACCACGAGGGAGGATGTCGTGGATGCAGTCAGAGGGCTCAGACACAGAGGAGGCAGACCCCTCAACACAGGGGCCGCCCTGCGATACGTCAGGGACAACGTGTTCACAAACTCCTCAGGGAGCAGGCGCCCGCAAGGTGTTCCGCAGATCTTGATCCTGCTAAATGGCGGCCGGTCTTTTGACAGCGTTGACGCGCCGGCCTCTGCGCTCAGACAGCAGGGCGTCGTTACAATCAGCATTGGAACACAGAACTCTGACAGCAGCGAGCTGAAAAAGATATCCCATGAGCCTAGTCAAGCTCTAGCGGTGCCTGAGCTCACTGACCTGCCCAGTGTCCAAGAGCAGCTCTCCTCTGTAATTAGCAGGGTACTCAGAGCCACGCCGGTGACGCCCACGGTGACCGGTAAGCGAGATCTCTATCCCAAACGCTCGACAAGTTGACCGCTATTCCGATGTGTAAACGGGCTCGCGTCGACCTTTGGCGATTCGCTGGCAGAACGTGGGGTCTTGATACATCTCGTGTTTTGTTCACCGCAGCGGACAGACCGGGAAGGGATGTGGTTTTCTTGTTGGACGGCTCTGACGCCACGAGAAACTCATTCCCGGCCATGAGGGACTTTGTCCAAAGGGTCGTAGAGACACTGAGCTTGGATGACAGCAAAGACCGCGTGGCCCTGGTTCAGTACAGCAGAGATGCGGCTGTCCAGTTCTATCTGAACACATACACAACAAAGAGCGAGATCCTTGACATTGTCAGAGGGTTGAGGCACAGAGGTGGCAGACCCCTCAACACCGGAGCAGCTCTCCAGTACTTGAGGGACAATGTCTTCACGGCCCCTGCCGGCAGCAGACGACTCGAAGGGGTCCCTCAGGTCCTAATCTTGCTAAGCGGCGGCAGGTCTTTTGACAGTGTGGATGCGCCGGCTTCCGCTCTCAAACAGCTGGGAGTGCTGGTCTTTGCAATCGGAACCAGAGGCTCCGATAGCGGAGAGCTGCAGAAGATTGCCCACGACCCCAGATATGCTCTCTCTGTGCCTGAATTCACTGACCTCCCCAGTGTCACACAGCAGCTCCAGTCCTCCATGGAGGCTGTGGTGATTGACGTCACGCCCGAGAGGCCGCCAGTACTTGGTACGTGTAAACTCGCTGGGCCCGCGCCCGGGCTCTCCGATCGCCCCCGCACCACTCGAAGGTTTAGCTAGCGAGACGCTCGCCGGTTAGTCCTTTGCCTCGAAGTGACTACGATGGGAGCGGGAAGCCGAGTCCCAATCCCACGGCTTGTCGGCTTGCGCCGCCCCACTCGTTCTCATTTTTCCTCTCGTCTTTTCTCAGCTGAAGCCAAAAAGGATATTGTATTCCTACTGGATGGTTCCGATGGAACTAGGAATGGCTTCCCCGCCATGCGCGGTTTTGTTGAGCAAGTGGTGGAGAAGCTCAATGTGGGCGCAAACAAAGACCGCGTCTCTGTGGTCCAGTACGGCAGAGACGCAGAGGCCAATTTCTATCTGAATACGTACACCACGAGGGAGGATGTCGTGGATGCAGTCAGAGGGCTCAGACACAGAGGAGGCAGACCCCTCAACACAGGGGCCGCCCTGCGATACGTCAGGGACAACGTGTTCACAAACTCCTCAGGGAGCAGGCGCCCGCAAGGTGTTCCGCAGATCTTGATCCTGCTAAATGGCGGCCGGTCTTTTGACAGCGTTGACGCGCCGGCCTCTGCGCTCAGACAGCAGGGCGTCGTTACAATCAGCATTGGAACACAGAACTCTGACAGCAGCGAGCTGAAAAAGATATCCCATGAGCCTAGTCAAGCTCTAGCGGTGCCTGAGCTCACTGACCTGCCCAGTGTCCAAGAGCAGCTCTCCTCTGTAATTAGCAGGGTACTCAGAGCCACGCCGGTGACGCCCACGGTGACCGGTAAGCGAGATCTCTATCCCAAACGCTCGACAAGTTGACCGCTATTCCGATGTGTAAACGGGCTCGCGTCGACCTTTGGCGATTCGCTGGCAGAACGTGGGGTCTTGATACATCTCGTGTTTTGTTCACCGCAGCGGACAGACCGGGAAGGGATGTGGTTTTCTTGTTGGACGGCTCTGACGCCACAAGAAACTCATTCCCGGCCATGAGGGACTTTGTCCAAAGGGTCGTAGAGACACTGAGCTTGGATGACAGCAAAGACCGCGTCGCCCTGGTTCAGTACAGCAGAGATGCGGCTGTCCAGTTCTATCTGAACACATACACAACAAAGGGCGAGATCCTTGACATTGTCAGAGGGTTGAGGCACAGAGGTGGCAGACCCCTCAACACCGGAGCAGCTCTCCAGTACTTGAGGGACAATGTCTTCACGGCCCCTGCCGGCAGCAGACGACTCGAAGGGGTCCCTCAGGTCCTAATCTTGCTAAGCGGCGGCAGGTCTTTTGACAGTGTGGATGCGCCGGCTTCCGCTCTCAAACAGCTGGGAGTGCTGGTCTTTGCAATCGGAACCAGAGGCTCCGATAGCGGAGAGCTGCAGAAGATTGCCCACGACCCCAGATATGCTATCTCTGTGCCTGATTTCACAAATCTTTTCTCTGTTATGAGCACGGTGTTGAATGCTGTGTCCATTTCACCAACATTTACTGGTAAGTAGGGTGTTAATTCCGGACAAATTTTCCTCCAGCAGTCTGCAACATGTGGATTTATAGAAACATATTATAAAAAATAAAATGTTAACAATGGCTTTCCTCCTAAACTTATCGTCAAAAAACCTTTTAAAGAAATTTAAACCTTTTCTTCCCCTTAAATCTTTCTCTCCCGGGCACTCAAAAAGGTACAGGCACAGCTTCCTCCCACACTCCAAAAAACATGCATGCACATACTTAATTGTCTTTAGGTGTGATTGGGTACATGAAAGGTTGTTCTTCTCTGTGTGAACTGCAATTGGCTTGCAACAAGTTCAGGGTGTCCCCCGCCTCCTGCCCCAAGTGAGCTGAGCAAGCCTGTGACCCTTGTGAGAATAAGCAGCTCTAGAAGATGGATGATTGTTATGACTTTTTATTAGACGTAGAATTTGATGCACATTTTTTTGTCTGTGTTTCGTGTATTCATTGTTGATTGCTGTTACACAGTATCTAAATGACCCGATTTAATTTAAAGCTCTTTTATGTTTTTTTTTTTTTCCACTGATTGTCTCCTTTAGTTATCACAACCACCTCCATTAGTTATCTTAACCAACATTATACAAAACAACTCTGTATTTTCTATCTGCATTTGCCGTGTTTTATTTCACTCAGAGTTGTTATGGTCTTGTAACCACCATCGTTGACACATTAATCCAAAGGCTTGCACTGATCACTTTAAGTTCAGGTCGAAAAATATAAAATATAAAATATTGCTAATACACCATTTTCTTTTTTTTTTTTTAGTGGAGTCATACGGCCCCCGGAGGGACATTATCTTCGTCATTGATGGATCTGACAATATTGGAAGAGATTTTCCTATCATCCAAGAGTTTATCCGTAAGGTTGTGGACAATATGAACGTCGGTGAAAGAAATATCCGAATTGGTGTGGTCCAGTTTGGAGATTATGCACAGGCTGACATGTATCTGAACACACATTCACGCAAAGAAGATGTCTTGAATGCTGTCAGGGGTTTAAGGCAGCGGGGAGGAAGACAGCGAAACCTGGGTCAAGCTTTACAATTTGTCAGTGAGGATATGCTGACAGCTGCACGAGGTAGCAGGAAACAAGAGGGTGTACCACAGTTTTTGGTTGTGGTCTCCAGTGGTTCTCCAACCGATGACATCGATCGTCCGGCAAGCACCCTCAAGCAATCAAGAGTTATTCCGTTCAGCATTGGAACCAGAGATGTAAACCCTACGGATCTGCAAACCGTGTCCTTCGTACCTAACTTTGCTTACACTGTAGATGATCTCCCAAGCTTGGGTACAGTTCAAGAAACTGTAATCAAAAGGCTTCAAGAATTATCTGATGATGACATCGCCAGGATCAACCCACAATTTCCAGCCCGTGAAGGTAGCTATATGTTTTATTGCACGCATGTGAAATTGATTGGCATGCTTTTCTCTTATACAATGGCCCACTACTAATGGAGGGGATAGGGATCCAGGTGCCTGAGAACATCAAAATCAGTGTAAAATTGACAACTGTCGAGTTGGTTTGGAAACAATGCATATACATTTTTCAAACCCAAACAAATCTTCAAAAAAGGCTGATACTTCACCAAACATTTAAAAAAAAAAGCAAGGCAATGGGGCAAACATTCGGGGGAAAAAATGAAATAATGGCTTTAAATTAACAAAAAAAAAAAAAAATCTGCTGCTGGGCCTGCGACCCGAGTCAAGATAAGTGGATGGATGGATAGATAGATACAATTCTGCAAATGTGTGAATTTGTGGGTGCAGGTCACCTATAGTTTATTATTTAGTTCACATTGCAAAATGTATCTGATTAAAAACCTTGATTATTTATATTCTTTTCATACAGACATTGGACCGAGCACCGGTGGAGAAAAGAGGGATGTTGTATTTCTCATTGATGGCTCGAGTACAGCGCGGAATGACTTCCCTTCTATTCGTGAAATGATCAAAAGAGTTGTGGAGAAGCTTGATGTTGGACTGGATAAAGTCAGAATTTCAGTTGTACAGTACAGCGACGATGCAAAGGTGGAGTTTCTCCTCAATGAATATTCCACCAAAAGCGAAGTACGCCAGGCTGTAACCCAACTTCGTAGCAGAGGAGGAAGTCGTCTGAATACGGGTCGTGCTCTTGAGTGGGTCTCTCGAAACATCTACCAGAGGTCATCGGGAAGCCGCATCGAAGACGGAGTGCCTCAGTTTTTGATTGTAGTTACCGGTGGAAGCTCTACAGATGATGTTACAACTCCAGCGGACCAACTTAAGAGAAGTCGTGTCGCACCTATTGCCATTGGGTCAAGGAATTCAGACCCGGATGAGCTGAGGAAAATTTCCCTGAAACCTGAACTTGCATACACAGTTGACAGTTTTCAGCAGCTTCCAGATGTGGAGAAACAGCTTATTGATTCAGTCAAAACAATAACTGTGACTGAAATTGAAAACTATCGCCCTCCAGATGTGTTGTTCGGTAAGATGTCCATATTTAATGAACTTTTCTTGAATAGATAGCTAAAATTTAACTTGTGTTTTTCCTCATGCAGATGTGTTAGATGTTGGGAGAAAGGACATTATTTTCCTCATTGACGGCTCGGACAACACAGGTGCCGCTGGTATCGCTCACATCCGTGACTTTATCCTGAACCTTGTCAGACAACTCAATGTACGGCCTGACCAAGTGCGCGTGGCCCTCGTCCAGTACGCGGACCGAGTAAAACCAGAGTTCTCGCTCAATTCGCATAACACCAAGCCAGATGTTATCACAGCCATTAGAAAACTTCGTCAAATGGGCGGACGCTCCTCCAACCTTGCTGATGCTATTGAATATGTCATCCAAAACGAGTTAAAGCCCTCTGCCGGAGTTCGTCCCGTGGAGGCCTCCCAGCATCTTGTAGTTCTCACAGGCGGACGTTCCCCACAAGATGTGTCTCTCTATGGCCCTTTGCTAAAGGGATCCAAGGTCAACTGTATTGGTATTGGAGCAAGTGGAGCAGATACCAGACAGCTCACCCAAATTGCTAAGTCACCGGAAGATGTCCTTCAGGTTCCTACGTTCCCTGGCTTGCCGGCAATCAGTGACAGATTTGTTGCGAGACTGAGGGGGACCTTCCCTGTTGACCCCACGCCAGATGAGATTCCCAGTGAGTGTTAAAAAAATTAACGTGCAATTGATGTATTTCAATAACTGCTAGAAAAACTAATGAACCACCCTTTCTCCATCTCACACATCTCATCCTAGCACAAGGCCTGCCTGCACCCAAGAAGGCTGATATAGTGTTTTTGGTGGATGGCTCCATAAACCTTGGCAGAGAGAATTTCAACAAAGTGATGATGTTTGTCGCTGACCTAATTGATCTGTTCTACAATGACAGAGACAACCTGAGGATTGGATTGGCGCATTATGGCTCTGACGTGTCGGATGTCTTCTATCTCAACACGCACAAAAACAAACCAGACATTATCAGTGCCATTGAAAGTACAGATTATAAAGGGGGACGTAAAATCAACACAGGGGCGGCCATTAGACACATTCAAAATGTTCACTTCTCTAAAGAAAAAGGTAGTAGGAAAGATGAAGGAACTCCTCAGATCCTCATGGTCATCACAGGAGGCCCATCATCTGACGACAGCAAATCAGCGGTACTCGGTTTAAAGAAGAGTGGTGTGAGAGTGTTCGCTGTTGGAGTGGGTGACACAGAGAATGAGTTAGAGGCCCTTGCCAGTGACTCCTCCACTGTAGCAAGAGCCAGAACCTTCCAGGAGCTCTCCGAGCTCAATGAGCAAATTCTGGGGACGTTGGATGACGAAGTAAAGGGCAAGCTGTGCGTTGGTGTACTGGAAACACCCAAGGGTAAGAAGTGCAATGCCTCCATATTGATAGGTACTGTAAATAGCTCAATAGATCAATAACAAGGCGGATGTGGCAATACATAGCAGAAACATTTAGGTGAACAGCGATACAGCTAATAATCTGAATACTTAAGTCACATGCTGCCGTCACTTTTGTGCAAAATGCAAATTGAGGTATAAATATGAATATTGTAGTCTATATAGCAGTATGTCCCATATGTGCATATTTATAATCTTGATTATAAATATGTAAGTTATATTAAAAACATTATTGCACATTACCTAAGAAGTATTCATCTCTTAAAGTGGAATTGTTATAAAAATGAGCAACGACTGGTACAAAAGATAATAATGGACTGAATAGTATTGTCTATTTTGTTTTCTAGCCTGCAACCTCGAAGTATTAGTTGGCTTCGACGTTTCTGCTCAAAACATCTTCAATGCCCAAACCAACCTGCTGAGCAAGATGAGCGCCATTCTGCAGAGAATTTCCAAAATGTCAACAATCAGTTGTTCATCAGGGCAAATTCCCTCCATTCAAATTGGCATGCTCGCCATCGACTCTAGCGGGCAACCTATCCAGGTGGACTTCTCTGACAACGCTGACAAGCTCTTGGAGGCCTTTAGAGGCCTTCGCACTCGAGGCCCGTTCATTCTCAGTGGCAAGACCATCTCAGCTTACACCGACAGATTCAGAAACAGACAAGATGACACTGTCAAGGTGGGCAAATGAGACATACGTACATATCTTGGTCATTGCAAAATACAGTGAAAGAGCCAAGCCAAAATGTTCATATCATAATCATGTTTAACTATTATTGCCTTCTTTTCCTCTAGAGTAATATGATTAAGAATTCCTTATAGCGCTTGCTCTTTACTTTCTTGGTAGCCATGGCGAATGCTAATGTAGAGAGAAAATAAAGATACATTGCCTACATGTGAAGTACAGTCTGCCAGACTGTTGGCAGACTTTAAGATGGTTTGTGAAGTGAAGCAGCAAAGTCAGCTTTAAAGTCTCATTCATAAACAAATTTAATGACCAAGGGCATCCGTCAACTGAGGTTTGAGTGATGATGTTTGAGTGTAATCTTTTTGTTCTAGGTTGTTATTCATTTGACTGATGGCATTGATGCACCCTACCCAGAGATGAAAAGGCGAGTTGAAGAGCTTCGGCAGTCAGGTGATTACTACTCTTCAAAATGATCAGCTATCGATAACAGAAGTTCATAATTCATAATTTAGCAACCGCTAGCAGACCAGTACAGCGAATAAAGAAAATGAGCACGCAGATTCTATTGGCTGCTGCTCATGCTCAGACATTCACACACAGAGTCACCATAGGTTGAGCCAACCGGCCAACCGCCATACAGCTCATTATGTCACATGCTACCCCACCCCACCTATTATGTGCACATATACAACAGACACAAAACGATGATTAAAGGGTTGGTTTGATGTAGTTTGATTGTGTTTGAATCGTTTGAAAGTGCCTGAACCTTTTCTTCACCTATTGTGGCTGGAGTGCAATGACAAAATACAAATATATTCCATCTACAACCAGGAGTCAACAGTTTGATTCTGGTCGGGCTGGAACGGGTGCCCAAGTTTGAGGAAGCTGCCTTGTTGGAATTTGGCCGTGGCTTCAGGTACACCAGACCTCTCAGACTCAACATCCTAGACTTGGACTACGAGCTAATGGAGGAACTGGTAAGTGGACAATTTGAATGCAAGGAACAACACCAAATACTGTATTAGTCACTTAAACAACGTGTTTCCTTAACATTACATAGGACAATATTGCAGAGAGGGAGTGCTGTGGGGTCCCATGCAAGTGTACGGGTACAAGAGGAGACCGAGGCTCTATAGGACTTTCAGGGCCTAAGGTAATTATTGGTGAAAAAAAAAGTAAAAACAAGAAACAAGTACAAAAAATCATGTTTATTTTGTATTGTTTTGTTTTATCCAGGGCCGTCCAGGTGGGGCGGGAAGCCAAGGACATCCTGGTGATGAGGGTGGACCGGTAAGCTAGTTTGTGTTACTTTTCTGACAGTGTTTACATAAGAACCCTCATTAGACTTGTAAATTGTATTGAATTGCAGTCATTCGGTTTTCTGGAATCATTTAATTTCTTTATTGTCATGTGTTAACATGTTTTTGTCACAAATACTCTGTTAACAGGGAGAGCGAGGACCTCCTGGTGTTAATGGAACACAGGGTTTCCAGGGATGTCCTGGCCAGAGAGGCTTTAAGGTAAAGGAAATGATCATTTAATTGATTGTATATTTATTTCTGGCTTTGATATTACTCGATTGTTGTTACATTTAATCTAAATACTACTGTACTTTGTGAGCTCTCTCAGACAATGGTTGTCGGAGTAAAAATCCACATCACAAGTGTACCTCTAAAAAAGGCTCTCAAGTATTGTAAAGTCAAGTTTTTAAAACTTTAAAACAGTAAATTTTGAAGCTATCATGAGTAACCCTGCAAAAATGTCTCAAGTGGCCATTAGGAAAAGTCACAGGAAATGGCTGTTTTGAAGGATGTATTGCGGCATCCATTTAAAAGTGTTCAAAGTGTTAAAAGTGTTCACTTTAGTGGAAATATACATTTGTTCTGTTACACAAATCCCTCCCCAAAAAAGTCACTGATGTTTTCTGAAAATCCAGCCGTAAAAGCCAGTTTAGTTTTACAGCACGGAGGTTTGGCGGACAAGTCTATCGTCTATCGAATAGACCTGCAAAAAAGTCCCAGGAAGTCATGCAAGTTGAAGTCCGCAATTTAGGGGAGAGGCAATTATCCCTGGTGTATTCAAATTTTGAATTCTTAATGTACAAACTTCAGAATTGATCAAATTGCGACCACATTTGAACATCATGCCTTACTCAGATTGGGCACTACTAAAATTACAAAAGTAAAAAATTGAATTGTTCATCTTGTTTTATTTGCATACTCCTGTATATACCATTGAATGACATCCTCTTTGCTCTGCTAACTGTAATTTCTAACATACTTTCCTCAGGGTTCCCGGGGATACTCTGGAGAAAAGGTGACTACATTTCTTTTTCAAATCCTCTTTGTGAGAATCAGCCATTTGAAAAACGATAATCACTACTCATCTATTTATCGTAGGGTGAATCTGGAGAAATTGGCCTGGACGGCATTAATGGTGAAGAGGTAATGGCGTCTTTTAAAATGTAATCATAGAATTGTACAATGGCATGAATAGAGTTGAATACATTTGCATCCGCCGTGGTTGTTCTCAGGGCAAAAGTGGAGTGGCTGGGCCCTCAGGAGACAGAGGACATCCAGGCAGTAGAGTGAGTAATGTTTTTGTTATGATTATTTCCAAGAGACTAATTTCTCATATGACTTTTTTTTTTTTTAAATCTTCCAGGGTCCTAAAGGCATCAAAGGCCAAGCAGGAGACAGAGGGGAAATGGGAATCAGAGGAGACCCTGTGAGTTTTGTTAACATAAACTGAAATGTTACCATTCACATCAGTCTCTAGTATGTTTACTTGTGATTATAAAACAAAAATATGGGTATTGATTTAGATATATCTGTCTCAATAGGGTACAAGTGGAAGGGATAACGCTCGAGCTGGACCTAAAGGAGACCCTGGTGATGCTGGACCAGCGGTAATACATCCAATTGCATACAGCACATAGAAATATAATACATTACATAAGAAACGTAATAAAACACAATACGGAAAAATATCAAGGATGAAACTTAATTTGCATACTTTCTGTACACTCCAAATGCGCTACAAAGCATGCGCTGAACATACCCTGAACCTCACATGTGCACCCACAGACAAATGTGCGTGCATACACACAAGGGGGTTTTCTATCATAGGGAGGACATTATATTGGCATAATGAATTTTCTAACTCCTAGCCTTAACGTTAACCATCACGTCAGATTGCATAACCCCAATCCTAACCGGAACCTCAATTTGAACTGGTTGTCAGCCAATTGCAGGGCACATAGGGACAAACAACCACTCACGTACCAAGTCACACCTAAGGACAATCTAAAGTGTCCAATACACTTTATACCAGACTTTATAGGTAATATATACAGTACAATACAGTGTACAGTAACACATGTTTATGTTCTACCGCTGTGTGTCATTGCATGCTAGGGTGAACCTGGCGAGGATGGAAACAAGGGAACACCCGGAGAACCAGGAAGAAGGGTAACACTTTCTACCTCTAATTGGTTTTTCCATGTGGCCATTTTGCACTTATCTGGATGTTTTTTATTAGGGATCGGATGGAAGAAGAGGCGCACCAGGACAAGCTGTAAGTCTTTTTTGTATGTGTTTTTTAAAATATGATTAGGGGTAATGAGGTTGGCTAATTCTTACATGTTGATGTTTGCCATTAAGGGTAATGTGGGACCACCTGGAGTTGAAGGTGTGAGGGGAGAACCTGGAATTGGAGGATCAAGAGTAAGTTCTTTGCAAATATTTAGCAAGTGGGAAAAATTTAGGGAAATGCATACATGAACCAGGGCGTTAAAAACAAACGAACAAACAAACAAAAAAGCCGGTAGTGCCCTCTGAAAATTTCTGGAAAAAAAAAAAAAACAGCCCCTGGTATCAGTTTTATCAATCGATGGGAAACTGAGTTGACATATCTGATGTAACAGGAGGCAGAAAAAAGTCAGAAAGAGAATTTCTCAAGACACTGAACAAAAAGTGAATCATTTTGGGTCAAGGCAGCCATTTTGGGTGAATATCTGAATGCAAAGCTACTGGAATGTTAGGAAGAAAATCAATCCCTGACGCAAGTTTTATCAAACAACAGCAAATTGGGTGGGCATGTCAACTGGAACAGAATGTACAAAAAGGTTTCAAGGACACAAGCTTGAGATGGAACAGGAAGTCAGCCATTTTGGGGAAATTTCTTCAGTAATGTTCCATAAATCGTTCAAATAAAATTAGCCCGAGCACTAGTGTCTTGCCAACATATGAGTTGGCAAAAGGCCTTTGATTATTTTGTCGCTGCTTGCTGCTCTACTTACAATGCACATAGTATTACATAATGCCTCATGTAGGAGTAACTTAGCGTGAAATGGCACATCTTTACAATTGCCTGATGTGGCTTCTTGACTAGGGTCCCTCTGGACCAAATGGTGCACCTGGACCCAGAGGAGAAGATGGAAATCCTGGACCCAGGGTGAGTGAGCCTATTTGATTTTTTTCCTGTTGGTACAAAAATCAATGGTCGACTTTTACTGTGCTGTAGCAAGCTTTCACAGTACTTCATTTTGTCTCCACATTTTGGAGCAAAGGATAGAATTTAGAAAAAATATTATCAAACCCAATTTGCCCTAAATCTGTAGTAAATTAATGTGAACATTTTGTGGATGCTATGTGTATTTAAACAGATAACAACTAGTAAGGTCTTGTTCCTATTTGGGGATATTTTTTTTCTTTGTAGGGTCCTGGGGGAAGCCCAGGTGCTGCGGGAGAAAAGGGAAGAAGAGGAGCCGTCGGTCGCAAGGTACACCCTGGAATCAAAGTTGGCGTGGCTTTTAGTTCTTTCCGCGACAGCCTTGTTTAATTTCTAAACACGCAGTGCCTAAGCCTCCGTCCCTCTCATGTTACTGAGCACACACATGTAATCTATTGGAGGAAAACACCATGTGAAAACAATACTTTGGACACAGAACCAAAGAAAATAGCACGATATCGTGATTCAAATTTTAGATCCTATACGGACCAAAGAGAGATGTTTAAAATTGACATTTTTCTTTTCTGTCATCTTACTTTTGCTCGGTTTGTTTTTGTGCAGGGTGAGCCTGGAGAACCAGGAGTTAAAGGCGTCGTTGGACCCCTCGGACTCCGTGGAGAATCTGTAAGGAATCCTGTATTTTCTATTTGTAATGCTCATAAAAGATGGCGGGCAGCTCAAACAGATTTTTCATGTTTTGCTCCAAGGGCGAAGATGGCAGAGATGGCTTTGGCATCTCGGGACCCAAAGGAAGAAGGGCAAGTCCATTTTGTTGTGTCGTTGTTTATGATACCAACATACTCCCGGATATAAAACTAGTATATATGACAACAGCTGATGCTTTCAAACAATGGGGAATAACCCTAATTGGTTTTCATCTCTAGGGTGATGAAGGCTTCCCAGGGTTCCCAGGGCTAAAGGTAAGCAAAACGCTGATACTGGCAATAATAAATAAATAAATTCAGCTTTGTTTTATCTGAGATTCATCACAACTAGGGGTGCAAAAAAGTCATGGTTTCCTTATACACTGTATCTTGGTGGTGGTCACAGTTCAAATCACATTAAGCCATATATGGCAATCATGAAAATGCTTTCCTTTAGTGTTAACAGTGACAGATCCAACAAAATAGATAAAAAAGAAACCTTCAAATTGCTGGACATTAAATATTTGATTAACTAAAAGATTCTCACCTAAACAGAACAGTGCATTGAACATCAAGATATAGATTTATTTATGTGTGGCTGAGAAAAACAAGTGATAACATAAAATATATAAACTTCAATTTAATCATAATGATATAAGAGTGCACCTTATGCCATACGTTGTCCAAAGTGATTTCCCAAGAAAGCATATTACCTTTATGAAGGCACAGCCATAATTTTATAATTGACACTTTATGTTGTGTGTTCTGTTGTGTTATTGTTAGTGTGTGTCATGTGTTCTGTAAAGCACTGTCACAGCTGCAGCTGTAGTAAAAGCCCTTAAGAAATAGATATTTTATGTACAATATTGCGATGTATGGATGGTGTCCGTGTACTTTTCACTTAAAGAGAGCTGATAAATCATTTTGAATTAAAATAACTTACTTAAACCTCCAGGATCCCGCGCCGTTCACGGGCCAAGGGCAGAACTCTGGGAATTTTTTTTTAATTGTGGTTTTAAATCCATTAGATGTCATCCATTTATGTATAGCCAGTCCGGGCTAACACCATCTACAAAGGAAGGACCTCTGCTTTACATTTTCTTTTGAGGATGAAGGAACCTGGTGAGACGTAGAAAGAAGTCTTTTGACCAACCAAAAAGTATTGCGTCTTTTCTGGAACAGCAGTCTGTGTATAATAAATGCAAAAAAAAAATCAATATAGCAACTTTCTCAGCAGAGGCCCTCTAACACAGCAGTTTCACAGACGACTCAAAAGAGTATTTTCATTAGTTGTACAAGTTTAGATTTTTTTCCCCCCAATAATTAGCATGTTCTTTATATTTTGAAGGATAAACAAGTGTATTCATATAGTATACAACAGTAGCGGAAGAATATTACCAAATGAGCTCACCTGTGTATAGAAAAAATAATCAGTAGAGCATCTTTTTCAGCTGTCAAGCAGTCCATAACAGAACGTTTATTCTGTTTTTAAAAACTCAGCAACATACACATAGCTTTGACTTTAATAAAGATTAACTTTACTATTTAGCGTTTCTATAACATTTTAGCTTGCTAATCACAGGAAAAGTTGAAACAACATACTGCTCGTAGTAGTCTCATGGACGATTGACAGGAGGAAGTGACATCACAATTAAGACACTCAATCGAAATCAAGAAACTAAAGATAGCATGAAACGTCACTGTAAAAAATGTACAAATCAAAACAAAAACATAACACATAATCAAGCAAAATAAAATCAATCTTGGATGAGATAAAATATCGACACACATGTTACATGTATCCTGTCTGTTGCACTAGCTAGCTACAACATAAATAAGACCAAATATGAAACAAAATATGTTCTTACAGCGCTCTAGTTTGCACTAAAAGCTAATGAAGAAAAATAACTTTTAATTTATACACCATAGGCTATTAAAAAAAATTCTAATGAAAGTCAAATTGTTTTTGCATGAATTTGGATTTATGAATAGGAATTTGCCTAAAATAATAACATTTATCAAATAAAATTGCGTATGGGCATCCTCATCATATGCAACAATCCCAAACAACACATTTCCAAAGTAAAGAGAAGCTATGATCTACGTATAACGAATCATGTCAATTCGCACCACTATTGATTCATTGATGGGCAAGACCAGAATAAATGGCCGAATGTTTCACTTAAATCGACACAAAAACTGCATATAATATTTATATAATCTAAACCCTCCTCCCTGACAACAATGTGCCATGTCGCATTCGGATCCCAAATGTTCCATAACAAAAAAGTATGAGCAGCTGTAAAAAATATTTACATCTTTGGTAAATACTTTGTACTTTCGCTGCCCTATGCTGATGTGTACATGTTCTCCTTTTTCTAACCACACAGGGAGAAGCTGGTAGCGCAGGTACCAAGGGTGGACCTGGTCCTCGAGGAAATCGGGGACAGAGGGTAAACTGCATTATGCTATTGCTTTGTACATGTGTGTGTGCGTGTGTGTGTGTGTGTGAGTGTGTGTGTGAAAGAGAGAGAGAGAGAGAGAGAGAAAGAGAGAGAGAGAGAGAGAGAGAGAGAGAGAGAGAGGGGCTTTAACACACACATATTTAAAATAAATAAAAACAATGTTTGAAAGAGGACACAAATATTTTAGTCCATAATATCTCAAATATTTCCGAAAACATAAAGTAGAAAATACACAATTACAAGTCACAATTGTTTTTACTCAGTTTTGTTCTTTAATTTGGGGTGTAAATTCTCTTTTGGCCAGTAGATGAGGCACAAGATTGCATATCACACTGCAAATTTGTATACGAAGAGAAAACACTAAATGTCAGCATCATTTTTGCAACATCATTTTTTTTTTTTACAAACAGAGGGCTCCTATGTTGCTACACTCTACAATATTGTCTCTCAAAATATTAAGCTTTGGTATTTGTTTTATATGTTTTTGGAAAAAGTACTATGACAAAATAAAATATTAGAAAACAGAACAATACTAAATAAAATACTATTCTACGTGCTGAATAATAGGAAAAAAAGGAGTGGGATATAAGTATATATAAGTATACAATGTGTGGAATTCTTTTTAGGGCATCTCTGGAAATGCTGGAACTCCTGGACAGAAAGGAGAGGTCGGCTATTCGGGACCTTACGTAAGCAACGTCCATCACTTCCACCAAAACTTGATGATGTCCAAACATTAATATCGCCTATTGTCATTTTGTGCTATAGGGTCAGAAAGGACCAAGAGGACCAGGAGTTGTGGTACGTCCGCCTTAAACAAACGCATCCTGGTTCCTTGAAATAGAAAATCCCATGGATGTCATGTTGAACTACACACTTTTTTTTGGTCTTTTTCAGCAATGCGAACTCGTGAAGAAGATCCGAGACAATTGTCGTAAGTTCATATGTTCAATTTGTAAACACCATGGAACTGCCATGGAATTTCTTTGAGACGGCTCACCAGAACATTGTGTATTGTAACTTGTACATTTCATGCTTTCTAATATACTGATTTTCGTCTCTTTATTTGACAGCATGCTGCTACGGTAAGTAGCAAAGAGCGCAGTTTTCCAATTTTCTGTCCATCATGCGCGATGCCAACGTGTGTGTGGCCTTCCCCAGGCAAGCTGGAGTGCCCCCTGTACCCGACAGAGCTGGCCTTCGTGCTGGACGCGTCCAACGATGTGGGGCGGCCGGCCTTCAATGGCATGCGCGAGGCGGTGCTGCGACTGCTGCGCGACATCACCGTGTCGGAGAGCAACTGCCCGCGGGGCGCCCGCGTGGCCCTGGCGCTCTACAACAGCGAAGTGACCACCGAGGTGCGCTTCGCCGACGCGCTGAAGAAGCGGGCGCTGCTGCAGCGCGTGGAGGGCCTGCAGACGCTGCAAACCAACAAGCGGCGCAACCTGGAGTCGGCCATGAGTTTCGTAGCGCACAACACCTTCAAGCGCGTGCGCAGCGGCTTCCTGGTGCGCAAGGTGGCAGTCTTCTTCGTGGGCGGCTCGGTGGCCAACGCCCAGGCCCTCACCAACTCCGCTCTGCGCCTCCACGATGCCGGAATCGCCACCTTGTTCTTGGTCAAGAGCGACGACAGGGCTCTCGCCAGGGCCTTGCAGGTGACGCCCGTACCGTGCTGCCTGCTCGCATTTGTTTTTTTGTTTTTGTTTTTTGTTTTTTTTTTACATCAGAAATTTGGACTTCGACTCATTCAATCCCCAAAACATGTTTACCTTTTCAGCAAAAATTCAATCCCATTTTTGCATTTTCTTTTCAAGCGTTTGGCGAAAATTGGGAGTCAAAGAATGGCGGGTACTAAATGAATTAAATACTAAACTAATCAATTAATTTAGGGAAATTATTTCTAAAGTATGAAATACAGGGGTAAAAATTGAAATATTTACATGGTGATTGAGTTTTTTTTGTTTGTTTTCCTGCCCCAAAAATGAAAACTCGAGGTTTATGTGCCGTATAAGGCTCATTGGATTATAAGGCACACTGTTAGTTCCTGAGAAAATTGAAGGCCTCATGGTGCAGAAAATACGGTACTCTAGGTGCTTAACCACCAATGTAACCGATTGGGATCTTTAAAAATAAACATAAAAATATGTCTTTGGGATTGAATGATTTGAAATGACTTTAAGTCATGATTTTTTCTAATATTGCATGAGTCTTCACAGGAATTATTGGACTTACCAATAGGAATCACATTTTTTTGTCACATACTGATATCGCATCGCATTTTTTTGACCCACAAGGTTAACAACACAGCACTGGCCCAGGTCATCGTCCTGCCCAGCCCAGGAAGCGCGCAGTTCGATTCAGTCATGACAAAAGTCATGAACTGCCATCTCTGTTTCGGTAAGAGCAGTAAAGGATCTCAGTCAGGGCAGAATGCCGAAAATGTTTTTCAATTCAATAAATTTCAGAATAAAAAAGGAAAATTTCAGAATAAAAAAGGAAATAACATGTGTATTATACAAAAAAATTCACCACAACAACATTGACGCTAGTTCTATTAGATTGCCTATTGTGTTCTAGCATTAAGCTAGGAGACTTTTGTAAGACAGTAATATGAATCGGTTACGATTTTGGATTTTTTTTTCTTCCTAAAGTTATGTTGTTTTTTTTTAAGAAATACTAGAAAAGTTGAATCACCAGAGTAAACGAACGAGCCATGCTCTTTTCCAGACATATGCGCCCCTAACCAAATGTGTGACTACATCCCGCCATCCCCCGGTCGAGACAGAAGGTCTTTCACGACCGACGTGGACATCGACATGAGCTTCGTGGTGGACAGCTCGGAAAGCACGTACCCCGCCGTCTTCACCGAAATCAAACGCTACATCGCGCACATGGTGGAGCACCTGCAGGTGTCCTCCAGCCCCGAGACGTCGGCCCACCACGCCAGAGTGGCCGTTCTCCAGCAAGCGCCCTACCAGTTCCTCCACAATCAGACTAAGACTCCCGTGCACGTGGACATCGGCCTGACCGAGCACCAGTCGGCGCAGGGCATCGTCAAGTTCCTGCTGGACAAGACGCCCCAGCTGGAAGGCGGACGCGCCTTGGCGGCCGCCATGGAGTGGACGGTGGAGCAGGTGTTTGAGAAGGCACCCCTACAGCGCCCCCGCAAGGTCTTGATGCTCTTCGTGACGGGCGGCGTGGAGGAGGAAGCGGAGCGGCTGGTGCGCGTCGCCACTGAGATCAAGTGCAGGGGATACTTTTTGGTCATCTTCGGCGTCGGTGAAACTCTGAGCGCCACCGACGCTCGCGTCCTGGCCCGCATGGCCAGCGAGCCCTCTGACGTCTTCTTCAAGAGGCTGGACACCATTACGCAGTTCTATGACAAGCACCTGCTCACTTTTGGACAGATGCTGCCCAAGTACATCAGCAGTAAGTTTTTTATTAATTATGACAATATTGGGCTATTTTTGTCGATTAAAGCAGTTCTGAAATGGGGGTTCCCACGGGGACACTTGAAGGCTCTTACATACACAAGGTATCTCAAGACTTAATAGAGGTTCATAAAAAATTATCAAACGGAACAGTATATATTTCTTTTCAAATTAAGAGCAAATGAAAATGAAGCAACTTTTTGCTAAATTGTGGTATGGTGACTCCTTTGTATTCTTTTTGTTAAGTTCAAGACATACATAAATTATGATTAGTGATGCAATTAAAACAGATGATGTCATATGATCTATTTTCTGGAGTTCCTGAACAAAATATACCTAGAGATACCACAAGAAGTGTCATTTCAAAGTTTATAGAGTCATTTCCATTCACATTTCCATGTGCACATTTTTGTGTAATATTTTAGGGAAATATTTTTCATTGTTCTCATGCATTTGTGTAATATTTTTGACATTTTTTGTATTGTTATTATCATTTCTATAGTAATATTTTTCATTGTAACCAAAATTAATGGTGTTTTTTCTTTTTCCCCCAGTTGAAAATGCTTTCTTCATGTCCCCTGAAGTGTCCAAACATTGCAAGTGGTTCCAGAGTGACCAGCCCCTAAAAAACCCTTTCACCACTTTAGTACGCCAACCCCAGTAAGTAATTCTTTTGCAGATTTTTTTTTTTCATTATCGGTGACATTTTCATCACATTTCCACATGATCTTCTCATTTACAGGAGTCAAACAAAACATCACGAAAAGCAGCAGGAATCTCATCCAGTAAAGCACAAAGGTGCGCTTCATTCTCACAAAAGCCAAACATTTATTACAAGGAAAACTATTATGTACATACTACATTAAAATTAAACATAGACAAAAAGAAAAGCATTCATATTTGAACTGAAATAAAAAAAAAATACAACAGACAAATAAAAATGCATTGGAGACATAATGGAAAACAATACACAAAAAAATATTCCCAAGAAAATAAAGAACTATGACAGTATTTAAAAAAAAAAGATATTGATTTAAAATTGACATCCTGAAGAAATATTACAGTAAGCATTCACAACTACTGGATACAATAGATAAAAATATTGGAAAAAATAATGTTAGAACCATATTGGCAACGAGTATGCTAATAAAACATTAATGATACCCTAAAAAACCATTTTCAAGGAGTATTAAAAACACTCCTTGCTTCCATTTTTTTTGTGTTCAGTGGTAGATGCCGACGAGCTTCACGTGTCCAACGTGACGCGGAGCGGCTTCAAGTTGCGTTGGACCAACCCGGACCCCAAGAATTTCGTCTACTTCCAAGTGACGGTGACGAGATTGCGGGACCACGCCTTGGCCATCAAGACCAACGTGTCGGAGTCCCAGCTTTCCGTGGAGCAACTGGAAAGCGGGCAGACGTACCACGCCGTGGTGACGGGCCACGGCGCCGACGGCCACGTGCTCGCCACACACAAAGGAGTCGTTACTACCAGTCAGTCCTCATGCTTGTCAAATTCCAGCCTTGTTTTCAAATGCATTTTAACAGATGTAAAAGAATCATGTGACACAGTTGCCGTCCATACTGATCACTTTTTGACAAAGAAGGGTTAGTCAAGTGTGTTGTTTCAGCTAGCAAATATCGCTACTGCGGTTTTGTTGTCACTTTGTTTTTATGAACCAAATGAGGAGATATTTGTCCAAAGTCTATTTTTTTCGGAAAATAGTCAGCTGCCACACAGTATAAATTTAAGTTAAATATAAAAGTTATCTAAATGAGACACATTTAAATTTATGAAGTGGAAATATTTTACAAGCTTCTGTATTCATAATTGTTCTTTGACCAAGCAAAAATACATGTTTTTTTTATTTTTATCCGAATAACC
The DNA here is from genome assembly GCF_059441005.1 of Hippichthys cyanospilos. Lineage (NCBI taxonomy): Eukaryota > Metazoa > Chordata > Actinopteri > Syngnathiformes > Syngnathidae > Hippichthys > Hippichthys cyanospilos. Next base: position 13,630,255 of record NC_142373.1, on the reverse strand, counting down.
GATTAATGTATACTTTACTCAATGACATCCAAATACCAAAATATTTGATAGCTGAAGTTTTAGTCCGACACCCTCCCCCCTTAAAAAAATAGATGTATCTTCAATTTCACTTTGCATGATATCCCATAAACATAGAAGAAATGTCGCCTGTGGTTTCTTCACATGATTCGATAAAAAAATATATATATATTGTAAACTGGTAATATATATATATATATATATATATATATATATATATATATATATATATATATATATATATATATATATATATATATATATATATATATATATATATATATATATACCGAAAAAAAAACCCTGAATGAGTTTCTTTTCAAGGTTACTACAATGATTACTAACGAAGCTGAAAGTGATGCATATTTAAATGAAGCTGTGCAGATGATGAATGTTGCTGATTGTGTCAATGACAGAGGCAGCAGCTCAGCGGCCAATCATCAGCAGCCACGTCATCACCGCACCAGTCAACATGCCACTGGACAAACCGGACACGGGTAAGAAAGCCTGACCTCTGGATATGAACATCGCATTGATGAGTTAGCCAATGGCTTCATTTCAACAACAAAATATACATTATAATGTGTTGCATACCCAACATATTGTTTGTTGCAGAGAAGATAAAAAAAGAAAAGCCTTCACTGCATTAATAATATTCGTGTGTGTTGCACAAAGATAGCGAGAATATATTAGATTTTGATCATTGTTTCTCGAAAGAGATTTTTGACAAATATGCACTTTGTTCCAGTGGCGGAGCCTGAGCCTCAGGAGCAACAAGTGGACCAGGCGGAGCTCCACCCGGCTCCAGGTTAGAGCCTCTAAATTTTGCTATTACTTAACGATCAAAATTCTGCATTCACGGAGGGAAATTGTAAATGACTGACAAAAATTGCGTTGGGTCTAACAGCGGCCTCCACAGCCGTGGACATTTGCCTGCTGCCCAAGGAGGAGGGCACGTGTGCCAAGTTCGTCCTCAAGTGGCACTACGACGCGCCCAGCAAGAGCTGCGCACGCTTCTGGTACGGAGGCTGCGGCGGAAACCAGAACCGATTCGACACGCATGAGCAGTGCGCCAAGGCTTGTGGAAAAGCAGGTAGGACTTCTCCCCGGTGCTGATAAATGTGAAAAAAAAAAAGTATTTGTGAGGAAAAAATGATTTTTTTTTAAATCAACAAATGCGTGTGTCTCAAGAAAGATAAATGATGTTAACACGATACTAATCCGATTAAAAAACATTGAGTGAACTTAATATTATACCCTGACCCAATAATATTGACTCCAAGTTTTGGAATGCAGTTGGAGCGTTTTGTGCCATCGGATCGGATCTGACTTTGCATATTTGTCCGCAGCGCCGAGCATGGAGCAAGGGCTGATGGCGTCGCTAAGCACATAGGAGCCGGATGGCGCCCGTGGCCGTGGTCAGCCTTTAGCTGTCTTTTGATGAGAACGAGGCACACTGGTCATACTGTACGAATGGAGGCTGCACTGGATTCCACACAAATGGACTTGACCCCACCCTAATACCTTCAACTGGTCATTTCAACTTTTTTGACCCGCCCCCTTTCCCATCACAAATGAAAAGCAACACCATTTGCCGCATGAATTGTTTTTTTTTTTGTTTTTGTTTTTATTTTAATCTACTGGTGCTACTTAAAGTGTTTGTTTTGCAGATGGTAATGATGTGCATTTTGTTTTGTACAGTCAAGTCGTCAGGTTTATACCCAAGCAAGTGGTGAAGATGTTCATGCGGGGACTTGAATGTATCACGTCATCAAGCTCCTTCACCGATTGGCCTTTGCGCACCTTTTTAAAGTCATTTGCTACCCGTGTAATCGTTTCTTCATAAGCCACAGAAGCCACTCAAAAATAAAGGTTTACACAAGTCTTGTTTTAAATTCCTCGCAACTGCTGGAATACAAAAAAAAATAAATCACCAAGTGCACTTCTTGATCCACTGCCATAAACAAACCAAAGCCATTTCAAGATAGAATGTATTTGTTGAACTGTCTTTATTTTTGGTTCATTTACTGAAACTTGTGTTTCATCTGACTATAGGACACAAATTAAAAGACTTTCTAATAAACAAGGTTTTTGCCCCTTCATCAGTTTTTTTTCAATTCTTTTCAAGAACAGGACTGAGAGTTCTTTGAAGTTTGTCTTTATTCGATACCGTCTGAATATGAGCTAAATCAGAGATTCTCAAATGAGATTTTGAAAGATTTTCTGCAGGATCAGCAAATCTACTTTCATGCTCTTTAATGCCGTGATGGGAACAGTTCTCTTTTCAAATTCAGAGCAAATGAATTGGAGCATGAATTCTGATGACTAAATCGTGTTGTAGTGACGCCTTTGCAAACCAAATGTCTTTGAATTTCGTTTTATTTTGGTGCGCATTGGCAGAATTTTCCCGCAGGTGTGCCAAAAAAAAAAAAAAGAGGAAGTTACATGCTCTATCTTCTGGAGTTGTGGAATTAAAAACACAGAGAAATACTACAAGAAATGTAGTTCCAAAGTTCAATAAATTAGATATGTATGGCAAAGTTTCAAGTCTTTTTTTTTTTAACCAAAAATGCTTTGCACAGGTTAGGGGGTGGTACTTGGGCAAAAAAAAATATTTTAAAGGGGGTACATCATTGAAAAAAGATTGTGAACCACTGGTCTAGATATGTGCGCACAACTTGGCCATCTTTTCATCGTCGATTTTCTTGATAATATCCAGATTCCCAAAAACTCAGGACGGGGCAAGAAATGTAGAAAATGAACGCACCACAAGAGTCCGATTAAAGAGCGCTATGTTATTCCGCTTCTGTGTTCTGCCAAGTGAGAAGCGGATGTCTTTTTTTTTCTTTTTTTTTTTTTTTTAAACCAAGTAGATTTTCCAGATGTTCCATCTCTCGGGATTCTTGAAATACTAACGCAATAAAGTCTTCATTTCCCGTATTACTCCCCATTCAATTAACATCCTTCACGAGGCTTCGTTTTCCCATTACTACCACACACTTTTGGTACATTAGTTCAGCACACAATTTTACTGAATTTTGTTCTTGTCACGTGAGTAAGAAAATTGCTAGCATCAAACAAGCCCGAAAATGACTGAAAATGGTGACTTGAGTAACTGACACTTTCATTCCAATGCTGGCTTGATACCTGAGTTTTGTAATATTTAAAATGATAAAGCACCATTGCTTTGACTTTATTTTCTCTTGCACTGCAGCCCAAACACGTGCAGCCATCCGAACGGTGACTAACACTGCTGGCATCGCGTCTTTCCGACAAGAGCCATAAAAATGGCGGGGGCAGTAAATGACTTTCACATTGAGCAGGCGTACGATGTTGAACGTGACTCCAGGGGGATCTGGAGCTCCTGCACAAGCACCAACCAACAGATTTTTCCCGCACTTTTACTCAAGTCTAGTAAAAATCACCCAGTAGAGCCCACTGGAAAGTTCAGGGGAAAAAAAAAGGGTCCAGTCAGCAATTTTAATAAGGAACTCCATGACGCACAGAAAATTGTCATGGACCCTGGCATGAAATGAAAGTCAGTTTTTTTTTCTGAGAAGCCACCACTACAGTATAGCAACACAACAAACAACACCCGACTCGAGCTGTAGCAATGGAATATTGTGCTATGACCTACTGAAAGAAATTTTCAGGTAGTCTGAAACACACTTCCACTTAACTCTTTCACTGCCGAGCCAGTGAAGATGGATTTTTGATTTATATGGCCATCAATGGAGCTTGAACAGCACTGAATTAGTCAAGAAAGTTTTCATTTTGAGATCATCAACTTTTTTTGAACCTTTATTTAAACTGTGCATACCAGCAGACTACAGGGAGTTGCTTATATAGAAATGAGTGAGATTTTAGACAAATACCCGTCCCATTTGGTCTATGAGACGAAGTGAGTCAATTCCCCTGTATACCCAGTGATCACCATGTCATCGGCTCACTTACATTTCTTCTAGTGCCTTTGAAAAATCACCTGATGGCTCTCATCAGTCTATATGGGACAATTAAGTGCTGCTAGCATTTTGTGCTGCTCATCACTGCTAGCTTTGCTAGCTGCTAACCTACCGTATTTTCTGCAGTATAAGGCGCACCGGATTATAAGGCGCACCCTCAATTAATCACATATCTAAAAATGTTTTCCATATATAAGGCGCACCGGATTATAAGGCGCACCCTCAATTAATCACATATTTTAAAATTCTTTCAATCACAATATAGTAATACTCAAAGTAATAACAATTCAAATAATAACTCTTAAGTCTCATTAGCATAATAACTCAATGTCAATATGACCAACCTTGTTCAACTGTAAACACACAAACAGGTAAAGCTTCCTTTATCAGTTCCCCATCTACGAATCTCAATCTCGATATTGATCTGTATATAAGGCACACCTGATTATAAGGCGCACCATCAGCTTTTTAAACAAATTAAGGCTTTTCGATGCGCCTTATAGTGTGGAAAACACGGTAATTGAAAGTTTTGCGAATTGCTGCCAACAATACAACATCAGCATAATTCAGTTTTAATAAACATCCCTAAATAGCATAATCAGCTTTCATTTCAGGACAATGTAGAGTTGTTGACGTCGGGGATGAGTCAATTCAGCTGTTACTTTTTTCAGCCGTTAGCTTGACTTGGACAGTAAACAATATAAATGGGTAGATAAGGCATAGAAAATGCGGATCACATTCTTTTTCAACCGAGCTACACAAACACAAAGAGTACCTCCAAGCCTTCAGTCACTGGGCCAAGACTCCTAAGACTCGAGTTGTTTAACCCGCTGGTGACATCGGCAAGACAAGCGCCCAACAAAAGCACGCCGGCCGATGCCGAGTTTGCAGAGTCTAGACGGCAGATTGTGATGATGCGGCCATTTCAGTTCGCTGTCCACAGTTAGCGGCCAACAGGACTGAGTCAAGACTGTCTCCCTTGACTGAAGAGTAAAGACTCTGCAAAGTTTGGTGCAGGCTTCCTCCCTCCCACCACTTTACTTTGGCTCCTAGCGGACCCTTGGAGCACTTTCCCCGTCTCTGACAGACTCCATCTTTTTCTCATCTGCACTTTGTTGGGAGTCTCCCACGTCCTCCGTCGTCTCACGCTCATGACTCACCGTGTTTCCCACATGGAAACATTTTCACTGTGTGGATGTGAGAGCGTCACATGAAACAAATGCACGCCCAAAACAGAAAAAAAAAAAAGCAATGGGATGTTTTTCCATAAATCCTGTTTTTGATGAAAACATCAAACTAAAGATGCATCCTTTAATTAATTATAAAAAGTACAAGTAGGTGGTGATTTTATCACCGAAGGCAGCGTACAGGACTTTGATATTTTCTTTTTTCAAATTATGTATTTTTATTTTACTGGAATCCTGTTTCGTTTAAGACGATCACATTTTTCTCTTCTTTATCCCTAACATAAATATATAAAATTGTATATTGTTGTTGTATATTTAGTTTTTTAGTACTTTGTTTCATAATACCCCTTTTTGATTGGTTAACATTTGGGTATTTATTTCTAAAATTTGATGATTTTCTTGTAGATTTATTTAGAAGAACTCAATTTTATTTGACATGTTCATTATTATTTGTACGTCTCCCCAAATGTTTTTTTTCTGAGATGCTTGTAATAGATCATTTTTTTAATATAACATTGTGTATTTATGTTTTCTGAACCTTTTTTTATTTTATATTTGTGTACTTTTCTGTAATATGCAATAGATTTTAGAGTTTATTAGATTAGATTTTATGATAATGTTTTGTATTTTATTTATTTTTAACCATCTCCTTTTTTAAATTGTATAATACTTATTTTCTTGTCAAAGTACATCTATTTCTACTTATTGGTAAATTTGTTTTTTGAAATCTGATATTTCACAAAAGTCTCTATGATTTTACCATTTTCATGTTCATCTCCAGACATATTTTCACAAAAGGGTTTCTGATAGCTTTTCTTCTTTTTTTAAATCTCATACAGTATTGTATTTTTTTCTCAGGGTTTTACATTTTCTAATATTTGTGTACATTTCCACAAATATTTTGGATTCATTTTTGTGACATCTTTCTGTGTTTTTTCTTCTTACAATACCCCTTATTCAAGTCTGCTGCTCGAAAGGATTTATATCCATTACTAATATTTTTGTAAAGCCAATATTTTTGTTTTTGTTTCATTTGTGGCCATGCACATGACGCCAATAAGTGCACAAGACTGCCCTCTACTGCTTCTCTTTCGACTTACAGTGTAATACGCATTCAGTGTTATGTTAGCAAGTAGACGTCATCTTCTTTCTGAAATAGGTGAGGTGACCAAACGCAGTCACTATTCACAGGACAGTGACTCATTCAGCAATAAATAAATTAAAAAAAAACTACTCGGCAATTGACACCTTTCATATTCATCCTCCTGTCTAGATGCAAACCAGAGTTTATGTTTTGCAGTTTATTTTGATAAAAGTCCTGAAAAAAAAAAAGTTTTATTTTGAAGTCAAAATTTCCGTATATTTTGGTCATTTTTGTTCCCTCGGATCCTGAATCCCAAATCAGCTTTTTGGCCTAATTTCGTTGGAAGCATCGTTTTGCTGCCAAACCTTCTCTTCTACTGTGAGGAAGGAAGTTATCCAAGGAAGTTATTCTGGACGCACCATGAATCGAGTCTTCATTTCAAAACAAACATTGACAACATTGACCCACTAGATTTGAATGAACTTGATAATGCGTCTATTAGTTTGCGTGCATCAGGTTACTAGCTACAGAAACAGCTGCCACCTGCGGAACCCCAAGTCGAGCTTGTCTTTCAGATGACCTTGCCATTGCATCCACCAATTGAAACACATTTCATTATCCCAAAAGTAAAACTTACTTTTGGTTTACAGTTGGTTTACAGATGCTCAAAATGTGTTGTTGTTTTGTTGTCACTGACCTTTGGTTGCTCAACAGTCAACCCTCGCATAGACACGCACCCCAAAACAAACAACAAAAAACATTTTCCAAAACTAACGCTCGCTGTTTCCCAACTGCCTGCATCGATGCAACAAAACACACGTCAACATGGGCTGGACGTAAACGTTTGACTCTAACCTTGGGATTCTCGATGGTTTGATGCCTTTTTTTCTTGCTCTTTTTTTCTTGGAAGCTTCGATAATGCACCGTCTCCTGATGACATGAATTATTTTTAAACGCTTTAGTCAACAATAACAAGCTACCGACTCGCGGCACCCAAACACTGACCTCGACTAGTCAGGGAGTGCGCTCTCTGCTGGCAATATGTGGCACTGCAAGCCAACCAGTCATTTCTTCTTTTGATCACATCCTTTGAACTCAGGGGCCTACACAGCATCAACAGGCTCCAGAGTTTTCAGGGCCCCTGAACACGCGGTTCTACCTTATTCGCGCAGAATGCATTTCAAAATGGTTATTTCCCCCACTTTCGTCAAACTCTAATTTTCGCTCTGCCCCAACTGATTGACAACGATATTTGTAATTTCCAACGCTCGGTAATGTGTTTTTAAAAATATTAACGTTAGTGACGCCATAAACATCATCATTATTCAACACAAAAAAGAAAAATAAATTAAAGGCGCTTATACTCAGTGTGGGCGGAGTCAAATGTTGAGCCCCGCCCCTCGCCGAGCCACGTCTCCATCTATAAGCTGCAGCCGTGGCTCCTCAGGCCATCTTACTCAATGATTTGAAACATAATATGGCAAAAGTAACCACTGACACATGGCTGCCAGACAGTCAACAAGCTTCCCAACTTCATTATAGCGCACCTTAATGTCATAAATGTAATGTTAAACATTTGACACGTGGTTGGCCACGTACTGTAGCTTTACATAGTGCCATCAACTTTAATGGCTGACAGGTGCACATAGGGAACGAAGAACGTACCTGCACCATTTTATGGGCTGTGCATTCGTTTCAGTCCTTCTCACACATACACAAAACATATTACTTTGTTTTTATGATCCAAAACCTTTAAACAAAAAGTGAGATTAGATCATGACTGGAAAAAATACTTTCAACTTGCAGTCATTATTTCATAATTTGAGCTCACGTTTTTGATGCATGACTTCACCCCCGCAGGTTAGAAAAAAAAAAAATTGAATAAGGAGAATACGAAACCCAACGGTTAAAGTTCAGCTTCCTCATGTCATCCGGTCCAATATGTTTATCCGCTGGTGCGCACGTGTCCCAAGAAAGCAAATTTAGTCCTGGCAGACCTCTTCCAAGGCCAGCGGGGAGTCAGGTAACTTCTCACGCTCACACTGCCGCTGGCATGTGCACTGTCAAGAAGGCCCACATGGCCGCACGACATGACTCACTACACATGCACATAAACATAGCACTATGTATAGATCGATTGCATTTTGCAAATGTCAAAAGAAACACTGGGAGAAATGGGAGAAAGGGCAACGCACGTTACATCGTGAATATACGTATGGAAAGTTGAAAAAAAAAAAAAAGTCCTGCACATTGAAAAGTCTCAAGTCCCCAAAGACGGAATTCAAGAATTCAGTTATTTTGAGTGGAAGCTACCATCACTGGTGAATTTCAGAGATTGGACTTATATAATAAATCAGTATTTCTCAAGTGGGGTATGTGAAGGCCTTTATGGGGTCTTCGCAAATCTGAATTAATGATTCTTTAAGGGATGTTTTCCTTTCAAATTAAAAGCAAATATATTGGAACAGGGAGCAACTTCTTGCTAAATTGTGTTTATATTGACTTGTCTGGAATATAGTTGTGCACGGATGCGCATTTTTTGGCATATAAGCCAGAGATATCACTTCAAATGTAGTTCTAAAGTTTAATAAATCAAACACAGAATTTTCAAACAAAAAGGGTATAAGCTAGTTACGCGGTACCTGATTGAAAAAAAAAATATATATATTTTTTTATTATTGGGAGAGGGAAGTCTGGGCTTCCTTGCTCAAGCTGCTGTCACCACAACCCAACCACGGAGGACAGCGGTAGAAGATGGCTGGATGGATGGAGAGATATACATATATATATATATATATATATATACATTATATATATATATATATATATATATATATATATATATATATATATATATATATATGCAAAAATAAATAATAAATCACACCTGAGCATATTTTGGTTCGTTTAATCGCAAAAAGATTCAAGTACGGAAATGAGTCTGCACAAAAAAATGGAAGGAAAAGTGGTTGCAAAGGGTTGTTGCGGTTATCAGTTCTCCAGGAAAGCCACGTAGTCGGTGAGTCTGGCCAACTGCTGCTCATTAGGAACCGACGAAACGGGGGGAGGATCTGCGCACAGGAGGAGCATCGAGTCATCCGTCTCTTACATGGCTCCCGTTTTAACTCGCCCCGCGTGTTTTAACTCTGCTGTCAACATCGGCAAATGATCTCGCGTCGCCCGCGTCTTGCTAACAACGCCGAGGTGAATGAGTTGCCTCCAACCGGCAGCACTCTGTCGCTTTACGTTTATCGCAAGACGACAGATTTTGATTTTTCAAGTCATTTAGTGGGTAGCGGTAACGTGCGTTTGATGACCAACATGCGTGCAGGAGTTGTGCGGTTTTAATTGGTGCACAGAAATTAAGACAAAGATTAGAATGCTACTTCCGGTAGCCCTGGCGGTGGACAGCGTAAGCACACCAACAAAGCCTCAAGCTGCATTAAGTTTGGAAACACTCAGAAGGCGTCATTAAAACCTAGTTTTTAATCCAACTATAGTTGGCATCTTCCTAAAAGTGACATAATACAAAACATGAAAAATTTCATTCAACCAGAAGTTGCCAGTCTGTCAGGACCGAAGGAATGAGCGACGGACGAAGACGGAAAGTTGCGACTGTGCCACCTACCTGGCTTTTTGGGCATAACCATTCTGGTCGTGGGGTCGGCTTGCCAGCCCTGACTCAACACACCTGCAGGCAAACATAAAAAGCCACGTCAGACAACCCTCACGTCTTTACACGTCTCCACAAATTAGGAAGTAGTATGGCCTGACCGATTAAATCATGGCCCTTCAAGCATCGGCCAAAAATAATCAGACAAATGGCCGATTATCTTACCCTTTATGTACCCTCACCATTGACAGCAGTTGTATACACTGGGGTCATTATTTATTACATGTAAATCCAAACATTGAATGTCTGGACTCAAAAAAAAAAAAAAAAAGATACAAATATGACTTTGGGATTGAATGAGTTAATTGCACTACGCATTCTGTGAACGGAAAATTGTTTTTTAAACATTTTTTATTCCGAACACAATTACTGTTGATTTGTGGGGAAGAGGTACCAGGCTGTCCCGTGAATAGTGAAAATTTCCATATAATTGGCACCTATTGAAATGCATTGAGAGGAAATAAATGGTATTTTATTCATTGTATATTTTTTAAATTAACCCACTACTTAACTGGAAATCTGCAGATTTTTTCTGCCACGGGTTTAAAAAAATCCATATGGTTCATACCCTAATAAATGATATCATGTTGTCTTAAATTACCTTTGACGGCCTCTTCCACCGTGTAGCCCACAAAGGCAGCGAAATCTTCGGCGGTGATGGAAGTGTACGCCTGCGCCACAAGTGCGTAGGCCCTTTGTCGCGTGCTCTCTGGGAAGGAAAATAAAAAATTTTAAAAAATCGAGCGCGATGACATCAGTGGACAAAAGAGTCTGGCAAGCCCAGTTCGATAAATTGTCATTATAATGACAAGGCAGAATGAAATCACGACAACTTAATTGTATTGGCAACCAAACAAGTATTGACACATTTCCATTCCATTGGAAAATACAGCAGGCATTTGGATTTTTCATCTATAGCTCATGGTGTGTTTAAGTGGTTCACTGTGGTACAGGAAACTTTTTTTTTTTAATGATTTGAGGGTATGATCGGCCCATAGGCCGCCAGTTTGCTGTCCCTACGATGGCGTCTGTAAGATGTCAAAGGCGCTCAAGATATTGTTGCTTGGGCCTCCCGTTGTTTGGAAGATAAGAGTCAAGTGCGAAGGGGGCCGCAGGGACGAAATGCGCTGGGGCTCCAGCAGCTCAGGGTTGCGGCCCCGCATTTTTCATATCCTAGCAACCTTGCTTATGTGTATCAACAGGCCACTTGCGTCGAGCGCGGCGGCCAGCAGCCGTGACAATAACATCGTGGGATGAGAAAAGACAGCTGGGAGGAGAAGTCCCAAGATTTGTCAAGACTCTTTTTCTTCCCATACTTCCATCCAACGGACTTCCTGTCTACACGCAGTTTTGCTGTCAAGACTTGATGGCTTCTGATCATGGTGTCATACAGTTTGTGTTGCGGCATCTGACGATTAGTGTTTGTTTTAATGTCTCACAAATGCTTAACCCATTCAATCCAAAAGACATATTTTGATTTTTTGTTTAATTTCCAGGCACTCAATAACAGATTCAAAAGTCTTTTCTCTGTCTTGACCTCCTAAAATAGTCTTGCAATTGTCTCTGCCCTGACCTCCAAAGCTCTAGGTCTTTTGTCTGTCTTGACCTCCGAAAGTGTTGGTCTTGTCTCCGTCTTGACCTCAAAAAGTCTCGGTCGTGTATCCTGGTATCGGACTCCAAAAGGCTTGGATTGGCCCGGTCTCAAATTCCAAACGTCTTGATCTTGTCTCGATCTGGACCTCATAAGTCTTTGTCTTGTCTGTCTTGGCCTACTAAAGTCTTGGTCATGTTTCTGTCTTGACCGCCTAAAGTCCTGGTCCTGTCTCAGTCTTGACCTTCTAAAGTCTTGGTATTGTCCCAGTCGAGGTCAAAAAAGTCTCGGTCTTGTCATGTTCTCAATATTCTCTCAATAATATTTTGCGTTTGGGCGGTTTGGTCTTGACTACAACACTCGTGCTAACACTTGTATCCATGTAAAGGAAATATAAAAGTAAAAAGAGATTAAATTAAATTAACAATTATCTTAAGGTTCACGCTCTTTTTAAAACCAGGTCATTTTGACCAACAAAAGGACATAAGGTTTATTCACGAAACCACTCTCGAACCATTTTGAGACCACGCATTGGAAAGCGACGAGAACGGCTGGGCAACGAAGCCAAGCAGGTCATCTCAAGGGGCTTTCTGTAACACAGTCGCCAAGCAGACATGTATTTTTATCGCAGTCTCTCGACCCCGGGGCGATGACGAGAGCGGCAACTGCAACGGTCAGCCTTGGTGCACCCTTTCTGACGCACCGGCTGAAGCGTGCTGAGAAAAGATGTCGACGTGGAGAAACGGCGTTTTCATCGGGGGAGGGGGGGGGGGGCCTGGCGTGTCCTTCTCTGGCAGTCTATTCTAGGGCAGCTATCACTTCTCACCCTATCACCTCTTAAAAATAGCAGCCGCTTTTCACCGGCAAAGGCAAAGCAGGCAGGACATAGCAATGCCTTTATTTTTAAATGCAGCCCAGAGCTATGCAGGAGCACTGCGGACACGTTCAGATCGCAAGACTTCAGAAGAACAATGGACGCCTGTGGAATTAGCGTCCCTGAATCCCGATCTTAGAACTAAACAATAAAGACGGGTCAGAATTTCATGTCATGCAGCTTTATTTCGGGTTCCATTCAAGTCCATGTAAGTAAACCAAGACAAAGTGAGAGATTGCAAAGATCTATAACCATTGGCTACATGTTAAATAAACTCAACAGATGAAAGACATTCTAAACTTGACATCTCCTCTTAACACCAACATTCAAGTGGTTCAGAAGTACAAAAGTATAAAAAGGAAAGTTACGTTTTCAACATCGATGTGAAATATTGCACTGAAAGTACTGCTGGCAAGTGACGCTAGCCCACATCTCTCCCTAACTTCACATCATGAACCTCCACGAGTCCCTGCCATACTCTTCTCAGAACACCTTCACAAGCACATAAGTCCACCGTCCCTTCTTTTTGTCATTATTCCTCCTCTTCCTCCGCATCATCAAAATCATCTTCGTCATCTGAGCCAAAGTCCATTTTTGACAGCACGGCTTCGACGTGCTCCGTCGACACGGCGAAGTGATCCATCTTCTCGAAGCCCGGCTCGGGACGCTCTTCGCCCATGGAGCCTTTGGCCGCGTCTTTGGTCTGTGTGATGAGGCCCTTTGCCGCCACCAGGAACTCGGCGGCGCCGCTCTGCTCCAGCGCCCTGACGGCCGAATCGGTCAGGTCGGTGCTAGCCTGGAGCCGCTCGCCATAACGCTGGGACAGCGCCCGAAGCGTGGCCACCTTCTGGTCTTGCTCTTTGCCTATCTGCTCCAGGAGCATGGTCTTTCTCTCTTCCAAGACGGCGTAGAGAAGGTCGAAGCGCTCTGCGAGGCCCTGCTTGGCGCGCTGGGCGTTTTCCTGGACGGCGCGACAAGCGTCTTCCATCTGGATGAGCAGGGACTGCAGGCGTCCGTTGCTGGCCACCAGGCTGTCGATGGCGTTGCTCAGTTCTCCCTTTTGGCTCTGGTAGACGCTCTCCAACGGTGCCACCTCACAGTCTTTGTGCTGCCCGAAGACTTTGCACATGGAGCACGTGGGGGTCTGGCAGGTTTTGCAGTAGATGTTGATTCTCTCATCTTCGTGCTCCTGGCACTTGGGCTCTTTGGACTCTTTGGGCTTGAGGGAGGTTTCCGTGTTGCCGTTGCCGCTCACTTCTTGCTGCTGCTTGTAGATGTCGATGATGTTCTCCACCAGCAGGTTCCGCTGCAGCCCGTGGACGCCGTGGCGGTCCAGCACCACCTCGAACCTGCAGGTGGGGCAGCGGAAGACGCCGCCGGAGAAACGATAGGGATTGCGCGAGTCGTAGAGGTCGCTGGCGCAACTGCGGCACAGGTTGTGCTGACAGGGCAGGATGACCACGGGCTTGGTGAACATGTCCAGGCAGATGGGGCAGCTCAGTTGCTTCTCCAGGCTATCCATGGGGCTCGGTGGGCGAACCAAGGATCCGGTCCTCTGGAGGTCCATGATGGAAAGGAAACGTCCAACTTCTTTGTTGGTCAGTGAGGGAAAGGGTTGTGAAGACGCTCTGTTATCCTTGGGAGTGTTCTGCTACTGGGTCACTTCTAAATCTACTCTGGCCGGTGAACTTGCGGTGCTGTCCTTTATACCGCTTCTCTTACAGCTGGTGACATTTGATCTGACCAACCAAAGCGCACATTCCTGCCTGCTTGCTCGCTGGGCCGGGGAACTTTTCACAGAAATGCCCCCACCCCCGCCCACCTCCCTATTGCAGCATGTGTCACATGTCCCAGTTGGCTGTGCGGCATCCAAAGTGAAAGGTGGACATGGTGGACGGACAGGAAAATAAACAGGTGCATGTGACTGACATCAAATAAAGCAAAACATGCGACTGTGTACACTGTGCAAAGCAAGTTGCTTTCTTCCTGTTTTTGTTTGTTACACCATTGCACACCAGTTGACTCACTGCAATGGAAAAACTAGCTGTTTGTTTGAATTTGTCACTCCACATGCAGGATACTGTGCTGTATTAATTTATTGAACCACAAAAACATGGTGTGATTGTCAAGAAAGAAGTGAATTGACGCAAACAAGTGACATTAAACAAATGACTGTGGATATTTTTTTAGGCTGGCTATGATGGATAATCCTGTTCAAAGACAGTTCCTGTGCATTTCAGCAGCAGAAACTTTCTGAATTAGACACTCTCACCAACGGTCCAACAGTAATAATAAATATAGTTACTGAAAAACATCACCAGATAATCAATTGTGCTGAACAGAATTTCAAGGGTCATTTCAACTCATTTGAACACACCACAAAACCACGGTTACACTTCATTTCCAAATTTACAATATTATGAAAGAACTTAACCCTTTACTAGGCACAGTAAATTTTGTTAAGTCCTAAACAGGCACAAATTTTCAGGATTTTAGAGAAATTTAGGAGGACGTTAAAATTTAATCAAAGGCTGGTATGAACGCTTTCAGACATTATGCCTGTTTAGACTATCGTACGAAAACGGCTGCTGTGCCCAAAAAAGGATTAAAAAGTTTTTATTTTTTTTTTAAACTAATGATTACATTAAAATTAAATTCATTGTTTTTCTTTTCTTTTTAAACCTGAAGCAGATCACATTGAATCATTAATAATCTAAGAAACAAGCATACAGCGCAACTCATAATTTCATAGTCAAGTTTTTCGGTTCACATCCGCCAACACTCCGACCGTCAATTATTATCACACAAGTTCCACGAAGTGCCCTGTGACAAACTGTACGTCTGCTTCTACACACCTCAGGGACATCAACACGAGGAGGCACCATAAACATGACTGAGACGCTATTATTAAAACGCTTGCACAAGTGCACGTCATATGACGCAAATGTTCCAAAGAAAAGATAAATACATGAGTGGATAAAAAAAATCAAATGATAAAATAAACCTTTTCATTTTGTGCTTTGTCTGCTTGGGAATTGTGAAATTAAAATGGTGTTGGTGTACAACGATGGATTCAAATAACTGTTTATTTCCAATTTAAACCCAGCTTCCAAGTTAGCTAGAAGTAGTGTTCAAGTGCTGCTCCCTGCTGGCGTAAAGTCACATTACACTATTTGGTCAGCTTTACAAAGGTAACATGGTGTATGCACGTGTTAACCATGGCTGCTTCACAGTCAAATGTTCTGGGTTACAAGTTCCACTCACGTGTAGCTAAAATGTTTGCCCCATGCTTGGGTGGGTTTTCTCATATGATTCACATTCTGAATACAAAAATATTAAGTTCAGGTAGGACAGCGAATGTGTAACTTCCAATAGCACACAAATGAATTTTTTGTGATGTCATAAAATGTGATGTTGACATTTTCCTAATGCTATGATTCAAGACGTACCTTGAAGGGCCTCCATTACCGGGAGAATATTTTCTGACCATTGATAAGCCGCAATCGAAGTGTAGATCCCAGGGAAGTCTCGTTGCCAAATGTGCTGGCCAACTGTCCAAATTGCTGCTAATTCAGGATTTGCCTGAGTACAATGAACGAGAAAAAAATAACTTTTAATTTTATCACCATTGCAAATTGACCAATAAGCATGAAGCAAATTTCTGAATGAACCTGAGTTCCGTATTTTAAGTTGATTACATCACTTAAGTATTTTACATTTTTGTACCCTTTTCTCTCTTTCTTTTTTAATGATTTGTTTGTATGGAATCATAAGTGAACACCTGCAAGTCTGCTGTTTATTTTGTCAGGCATTTTCTCTCTTTTTTTTTAATGTTTCATTAATGTAGAATAATAAATTATCATTAATAATGACAATCAGTCACAGTATTTTATTAAGTCTACTTCTGAAAAATGATATAGTATTCATTCCGATTAATTAATTGACAGTAAAGGTATACTCAGTATAAATAACAAAGAAAAACTACTCAAAGGTTGACTTTTGAGTAACTTTTGACTAATCTTTTTTGTTTTAAAATCAGAGAATGGATGTCAAATACAAAAAAAAAAAAAACACAGAGTAAGAACTGGTAATATTATACAGTGAATTCCACAATAACAACTCTCAAATGCGTAATATGTTTGCATCATTTAAAAGAAACAGTGTATACACTAAATTGTCTCAAATAAACTTTGTTTGGTGAAACGGATGGAAAGTTTACCGCTTTTATTGCCTGTGGAATCCGCTTCCAAAGATACCTGGCATTATTCCTGTACAATCAACAGAACAAGTCAGTGAAAAAAAACATATTACATCTTTGTTTTTTGTTTTTTTTTATTTTAATAACATATGTAACTTACATATCATTATGTAGTAAATAAAGTGCCAGAAGCTGTGCATAAACTTGAGGAGTTGTAATGCCTCCTGGAGCCTGTTAGAATTAAAAACAATTTAAATAAATATATAAATAAAACTTGACATGGTTGGTTGGTTAGTATGGGGGACAAAGTTTGCATCAATACCATGCAAATATAAACTATGCAAATATTTTGACACAATGCCGATGCTCCACTTAAGAGCACACTAATATTTAGAGATTTTAAAGAGACTTAAAATGCACACGCCCCCTGGTGGCTGGCTGGCTAACTAGAAAACAATTACAATGCCGTACACAACCAATCAACTGACGTTGACAAGTATGGAACAATCTGTAAAACATGGACACGCGCATTCAATTATTAAATTGGTAAAAATGCTGCCGACGATTTAGGTTGATCCGCCTTCAGAACTATACCACTAGCCTCCGAGCTGGCCAATTCCTGCTAAGCTAACACACAAGATGTAAAAGCAGTAAAAGCGATAGTTTCAACAAAAACGTATTAAAACCGTGTGCATTTTATTATCCACAGCTGTTAACTTTGTGAGCCCATGGCCAAGTTATTTGCAGTTCGACGCTAAAAAGCATCAGCGGAGATACAACACACATGAATGAAAAGACTGATATTTTTCGTGACATACCTCAAGCTCTTGAGCTTCACATTGCTCTAAAAGTTTGTCAAAATTTTCTTCCATCATCACAGCGGCAGGCATGATGAAGACTCTCCTCTTCGGATTGTTTTCATCAAGAAACTTTGCTTTGCTAGCCTCCAAGTGACCCGGAACCGGAAGTACTTGGGAGCAATGCGCCCGAAAGCTTTACGCCGCACTTATACAACAACAGCAATAATAATAATAATAATAATAATAATAATAATAATAATAATAATAATAATAATACGTTATTATAGACACAGACACAAATATATATTTATAATAGCGAACGTGTTAATAATCCTATCTTAGAGAACGGTAGCAATAGGAAAGTAGAAATTTGTCACAATAATAATGAGACTAACATTACTGTCTAAAAACATACATTCAAAGTTAACAAATTAAAGAAATGTGTTGAGCAGGTCCAGATGTGAACAGTCTCCACGAACGAAACTGCGCTGTGTTCTTTTGGCCACAAGAGAGCAGTATATACAATTTATCAACATGGAATCACAGGCAACGTTCTGCACATTTCGATTCTAAATAGAAACTTTTCGTCTCATTCTTTACTATTTGGGAACTATTTTTTTGACTCCCCAGGTTTGGTTGATTAGAGTTGATTTGGTTCAGAGATAGACTTGATAGATAGAGGGATAGATTTAGATATTAGATAGTCAAAATATCACATTAATTGCTGCAAATGTAATGGTAGAACATGCTTAAAAGCTTACAATAACGAATTAAAAAAAAATATATCACTTCAATTCGATGTTCAGTCCAAAGGCTTAAAAAACAATGGAATTGTGATAGAATTTATGGCAGGTGTATTGGAAATACTTTAAATAAATTGTCCTTAGCTGTGAATGTGTGTGAATGATTGTTCATCTCCATGTGCCCTGCAATTGGCTGGAAACCAGTTCAAATCCAGCTGGGATAGGCACCAGCAAGCCTATGAAAATTGTGATATAAAAAAAAAACCTACCCAAATTTTAACCTAACTGAGTTAACTTAATTAGCATTTCAGGGAATTCTACAGATTTTTAGTTTACCGTCAGGTTTTGAGCAGTCTTGTGCAATTTGTACGAAAAAATAAAATAAAATAAACAATAGTCTGGTGGACACACAGGAATGACCCTTGGGAGCTGCACTATGTCACCCAAACAGCTGTGTGAGCTTTGCGTAGTGAGCTGGACACAATGTATCGATCCCGATCAGCTGTCTAATGTTTACCTCGTTGCTTCTTCGAAACAGCTGGAACATTTTTGAGCATGATCTTTTTCACGTTTAACTCGTTGCCATGCACACGGCAATGCAATGGCTGTGTTGGCTGTGGTTTGGCCAACACACCTAATCCTTCTATACATTGGGTTTAAGGGTGTGTCCGTGTGTTTTTGACAGCGATACAATGCAAGTCAGGATGGATTGCTGACTCTGGCCACCAAGAGCATGCTCGGTCACGTAGTTGGCCCAGTTTGACCAGTGGCTTTATGCAAATTTTCTGCTCAGTCTCCATTAGGGCATTTTTTGACAGTCCTGTTATACCAGTTGCATTCATTGTTGTATTTTGTATGGAAAAACAAGAAACATATTACCCATTCAAAAAATAAAAACTAACGTTTTATTATTATTTTTATGTTGAGGCTTAAATTCAACTTGAACTTGGATCTGGAGCCAAACACTTTTGGAAAAACCTTGAATAACATTGCGCAAATAGCAACTATTTGTTTTCCTGCTAAGTGATGTGGATTTTTGCCTCACTTGGTCAAGTATACGCTTAATAGTAATCCTCATCTTTGAATTAACGCCAGCTGGTATCAGGGACAGCCTTGTTATGGAAGAGACATTCAAATAACCTTTTATCACATCTTTTTTTTTATCACCCTGAATATTTAAAAATCACCCCAGAACTCAATAAAAAATAAGTCAACTCAGTAGCATTTTTAGAAGACGTAAAATTAGAAAACTGCCTGTTTTAGGGTACAACATGTCAGCAAATACACAAAAGGAGGTTGTTTAGGTTTGATCACATGATCACATCCCATTTAATGTCACATTGCAGTGCCTCCTGGAAAGTGAGGAAAATAACCAGTTCTTTCTATTGGCACAAAATTGTATAGATAAATAAGACTAGGGAGGTCATTAAAAAAAAAAAAATCTTTCAATTTGTTGGGTTAACATGCACGAACTCCTCACAAGGACCCACTGCAGATGAGCATGATCTCACTTTGAGTTTGACTCGAGACGTTGGATGATGCGTTCATGAAAAACTTTCATCACGAGTATTTTCTGTTCAGAGAACTTAAACTCCATTATTCTTATTGATTGAAATAGGAGAGCAGCGTCATGGTCCAGTCACGTGACACACAGGCCGAAGGCAAGTCACGTGATACCGAGAGAAGGGTTGGGATAGGGTGGGGGTGGAGAAGGCTTAAATCCGAGCTGGACGTAAACACAGCAGTCGCGGAGTAAGAGAGGCGCTCACAGCACAGTGACGTTTGGGGAGACAACAAGACGAGAAAGCGAACAGCTTTCGGCTAAATTTTCCAGGTCGATCGGCCTCTAATTTTAGCATTTCTCTCCGACTTCAGCTACAGTGATAGCTAAGTTTGGAGAGGAGGAAAAACGTGAAGAAGATACGTCGGCTGCATTAATTTTGTTGGTCCTTTATTTGGTCTTATTGTTGCCGAGCTCAGTAACGTCAGGAAAAAAGGTTTTTACGTTTACTTCCAAACCTCGTTTTAAACATGGAAAATTCTCGAGCCAGAAAAACATGCTGTGGTATGTGGAAAATTATTGTTTTTTTGTGTCCTTCTCAACGAATTTCTTGCATGCATATAAATCTTTTTCCCCCCATCGTCTTACAGAATACTTTCAAGATTTCTTCACTTCAGCCAAATTCTTGATCTATTTGGGACATGCACTGTCAACTTGGGTAAGTAAACCAATGAAAATGTGATATTGTTTGTAACTATTGCCTGGCAACCATGCAATGTCTTACACCAAAAGTTCACATTTAGGTCAATTGAAGACACTAAGGTTTGTATTTGTTTAAAAATGCCCGATATATGTATACATTAAATATAGTCATGAACTTTTTTATTTATATCCGCCAGAGACCCGCCTATTCATTTGTGTCCACTGTTGTGTCATTTTGTCTTAGCAAGACACCTAATTTTATTGCGTTATATTCCACCCAAAACGTTGGAAAGGCCAGGATGTCCTCAACTGAGCACACTAGGACTTAGTAGAGTTACTCAGGAGCTTAGATAAGTCAACCAATACAGACCAGAACAAATGTCTTTTAGGAGGGACACAAATGAATAAATATGGTGTCTCACAGTAGGATGTGAGGACAACGATTAGGTCTCACAATAATTGGAAAACTTTCTATACATCTCGGATAAGCTAAGCTCTTGAAAATGAATACGTGGCTACATTATAAGTGTTTAGAAAAGCATGTGCATTTTTTTTTAAATGAGAAATTTCAGAAAAGCCTGCTAACAAAACTAGATTGTTTCATATCACGTATGTTTTTGTATACAAGCTATTCAGAAGACACTTTGCCACCCTTTCAACTGTCAGGGCGACCGCATGTGGAACTTCGCCGTGGCCGTGTTTCTGGTGGAACTGTACGGGAACAGCTTGCTGCTGACAGCCGTGTACGGCCTGGTGGTGGCCGGATCTGTGCTCCTGCTCGGGGCCATCATTGGCGACTGGGTGGACAGAAATCCTAGACTCAAAGGTGAGCCTATGAATTGTTTGGAATGCTTCTCAAAAAAACACAGTTTGGTTCATATCATAGTTTTGTGATCATTGCCTTTGTTATACTTTGCTGTTAATAAATTGATGGCCTTTTTAAAGGAAATTTGACTTCTATAACTATGAATGGAAGGAAAGTCAATGGCAGTGAATGAGTTCATTATTAGGAAAATCAATTATGTCTCGTATAGTCGGGTTAAAATGTCAAAAGCGTCTCGCACATTTGACATGTCATTGTGATATTCAAAAGGTTAAAAGGTGAGATTCTGGCTGATAACCAGTTCCAAATTCCAACATGCTTTTCATTCATGTGACAAAAGAAATTTTTTATCGATTAATCGAAAAATCGGATAAAATCTCAGTTAGCATCAAAGTGTAATGCAAAACCAATTTTGTTCCGTTACTGTTTTGTATTGTTTTGTGGGAAAAAAAAAAAAATCTAAAACAACAAAGTAACCATTAATCTGTGGCACATGAGACACTGATGTACCCACCCAATGTTTTGAAACAGATTTATTTAGTTTGGTCATCGTTTTCCAAAGTAAAAGCAGATTTTTGCAAATATCTTATTTTGATAAAACACAAAACATCATCAGTCTGCTTCCATGACAGATTAAAGAACTTGAAATAATGACTGCAGACAGGCCAATTTGAAGATTTGGACAATTGACAGTTTTTACACTTGGGAAAACAATTATGATTATTGAAATAGTTGTCAATTCGAAAATCGATTATTTGTTGATTAAATCCATTAACGTTGACAGGTCTAATATTTTGTCTGATTATTTTAACATTCTCTATCCATGTACAAAGAATTTTGTACATTTTATTATTATAGTATCCCCCCCTTCCATAGATACATCTTTGTACAATTCTAAATAAAGAGTTCAAGGAGCTCTCTTCAAAATGTCAAAGTGAAATGAAAGCTTAAGAAAATATCTCCTTATAGTTTTCTACTGCAAGTCAAGTTCTCTAAAATCTCAAAAAATGTTTTCAAATATTTTTTTTTTTTTTTTGTGCATCCGCAGTGGCACAGCTATCACTGATCGCCCAGAACAGTTGTGTCATGGTGTGCGGGATTATCCTCATGGTGGTGTTCCGATTCAAAGAGCAGCTGGTGGAAGTCTATAACGGATGGCTACTGGTAAGACGCCCAAATTACCAGAAGCGTTTCTTTTGCCCTTTCACCTCAAGTACAGCAGCCTGACCTGATTGTTACTGACTAATTGATATGGACTTCCACGTCGCTATTATCGTTTGACTTTTTAAAAAAAAATATCAATGAACTCTTCCATTTGTGCATGTAAAAGCAGTCATTGGCCAAACAAGTAATTAATAACTAAGATTTTCTTTTTTTTTTAAAATAACAATAGCTCATCATAAGCAAAGCAACAACAATATCAGCAGCCTTGCAAGTGCCAGAGGCATGTTTACACTTGTTGGACTGCTAGGGAGGGTCTTATGGAAGGGCTGGTCATATGACACATGGTGAAATGTGGCCAGGCCTGTAGACGTTTTTTTTTGTTTTTTTTCTGTTGCTATTCTGACCAGACAGCAGCAGCTGTGTCAAGTGGTACACAACACAACTTTAAAACACTTAACAACAACCACTCCGTACAACGTACTGTACATGGAGGAAAACTCAATCTAGGGCTGCAACAAACTTTTTTAAAACTTATTCAGTGACAGTCATTTTTAGCCATCACTTTATCCTAACACCAGGGGGAAAAAAAAAAAAAAATAACTGAAGAAAAACAAAACTGAATTCGAAGTTAATTGCGGAATCTCGTCAGCACGCGTTTTGCAGCACTTTATTCGGTGCGGCAGCCGATATTCTCCCATACTATAGGTGGCAGTAAACGAAGTCTACAGCATACAAACAACATTCGTCTATAACAGAGGTTGAGAATCCAATTACAGTAGATTCAAACTACCTGAATTCTTCCAATGATTTTTTTAACAAACGCATCATCTCCCCAGTGTGTAGGGGTTCTCAAACTTTTTGAAGTCTTGGACCCCTTGCAGAAATCAAGTTTTCCAAGGACCCCAATTTGTCAATATTCGCGGAAACAAAACAAAGAAAATCATTTGAACTGAACATAAGTGCGCTTTTTATTCACCAACAGACTCAATTTGACAAGTATATTTGTTGCTTTTCAGCTATATTGAAGTTTGGAAAGTAAAAATTGAAAATTGCACGCCTCCCTATTACAAACCGGTTCAATTTTCCTCAGACAGGATGCTGCAAATGAGTCAAAAATTACCTTATAAAATTAAATGCCACTTTAGCTTTGCTGACTTCATCGCCTCGTTAGCAAGCAATTGGAGACACAAAACGCAATTGTACACACACAACCCCTAACCCACCCCAATACAAAGGTACTGTATAGGTAGTGTGTTACTCTGATTGAAAATGATGCAGAGCGTCCTTCCCTCTTTTCCAGACAACGTGCTACATTCTGGTGATCAGCATCGCCAACATGGCCAACCTGGCCAGTACGGCCATGTCCATCACCATCCAGAGGGACTGGGTTGTGGTTGTGGCAGGCCAGGACAGCAGCAAGTTGGCAGGTTGGTCTTTCCGCTCGTAAATGTCGGCTTCACGTGATCCCTTATCGCGTCCCTTGGACTTTGTTCTTTCGTTCGGAATGCTCTACATGCGAGTAATCAAAATGGAACATCTAGAAACGGAGTACAATAAACCTTTCCCTCGCGCCCCAGATATGAACGCCACGGTGCGGATTATCGATCAGCTGACCAACATCCTGGCCCCGATGCTGGTTGGCCAGATCATGGCCTTCGGCTCGCACTTCATCGGCTGCGGCTTCATCTCGGGATGGAACCTCTTCTCCATGTTTCTGGAGTACATGCTGCTTTGGAAGGTCTATCAGAAGACGCCGGCGCTGGCCGTCAAAGCCGGGCAGAAGGAAAAGCACGAGCAAGAGCTCAAACAACTCAGCCTTGTTAAAGGTATCTCATTTGCTACTGCTGATGGCTACGGACGTCAAAGATACGTTTGACCAGGGCATACGAGCAGCCATTGAGCTATTGGGGATTTCTCTTCGTGCAAAATGAGTTTTGACTTATTTGAGACGGGTTCCCCAGTAGGAGCTTGTCAAAATACAAGCCCAGGAATTACCAGTGAGGGTGTGATTGATGGAACCACTTGGCAATTTGCTATTTCCGATAGCTAAGGTGGCTGTTTCGCTATGTGTAAAAGCTAAGGTGGCTGGTTTTCTATGTGTACAAGTCAGATTAGGTTAGCTGAAGACAAAGTAGAAGTCCTCTGAGATAGCTACCAGCCCAACCGTGACTAAGTAAAACTCAAAATTGTAACCAAACCATGAATCTGCGTGCCTTTTGAAATGTCGGAACCATAGTTCTTCTCCAATTCAGATCCATTGAAGAAAAAAACAAACAAAATCAATTACTTTTAGTCTGCAGCCCTAACGTACATGCTCAAAAAAACTCCCCAAGTCCCATGAGACATGTTCACGCACCTTGAAAAAACGTATCACTCAATCCCATCGCGAATGAGGTCGAACAGGTCATACGTCGCCCGTGGTGATCCCAAGATTTGTTTTGCAGATTCCGAGACAGGCCAAAGTCCAGAAGAGTCCTCTCAACCCCTGATGAACGCAACCTCAGCAGCGGTCAAGAGCGAGACCCCCAAAAAGCGAGGCTGCTGCTACCAAGTGTCCGAACCGCTGCGCACCTTGAAGGCCGGCTGGAAGGCGTATTACAACCAGAGCATCTTCTTCGCCGGCATGTCCCTGGCCTTCCTCTACATGACCGTGCTGGGATTCGACTGCATCACCACCGGCTACGCCTACACGCAGGGCCTCAACGGCTCCATCCTCAGCCTCCTGATGGGCGCCTCGGCCGTGTCGGGCATCTGCGGCACGGTGGCCTTCACCTGGGTCAGAAAGAAGTGCGGCCTGATCCGGACGGGCTTCATCTCCGGCGTGGCGCAGCTGTCTTGCCTCATGCTGTGCGTCTCGTCAGTCTTCGCTCCCGGGAGCCCCTTGGATCTCAGCGTTTCACCCTTCCAGGACATCTACTCTCACCTGGTCGGGGAGAAGACGCTGCAAGATGCGGAGCACCTCGTCGGCGTCCTCGCCGGTGGGAACGTGACGGCCACGAGCGCGCCGACTGAAGAGATACCCAGTCTGAAGTCCTACATGTCTGTTAGCTTGCTGTTTGCCGGTGTCATTGCTGCTAGGGTCGGTAAGTAACAGTACTTTATCTTCTTTGACTGTCATGCCTTTAAAATTTTGCCTTTTTTAACCTTTTTTTTTTTTAATCTGGGTAAAACCGGCACAAGTTCAAGGCTTTATCCACACTTGAAATGATTGCACAGAATGGTGACGCTAGCAGTGGAGAGTAAACATTTTTGACAGGCAAACTCATTCAAACACTTAAATGCATAGTTGGAGGCTAAATGCTAAACGTGGTTTCCCTTAATGTCACAGGGAATTGACTTGGCCATATTGGCCATAGCATTTTTTCCCTGTGATTCCAAAAGCATATGCAAATGTGCAAGCCAATACTCCGTCGCAAATACTGTATGTTCAAACCTACTTGCAAATAAATTCAAACATAACTGGGGGCTAAATGAAAACATATTTTTTCATAATATGTATGACTTGATCATGTGCAAGTTATAAACAAAAGGTTTTCTTAGTATTTGACCTACATTATATAAATGCTAAAAATTAGGTATATATTGTTTATTTGTAGTTTCAATGGTTTTATTCTGGCTTTTCAGCATAATGCCATCGGTATGCGGATGTACATGTAAAACACCCGCTGGCATTATGTGAAAAAATGCTGTTTTTAGAATTACGCCTACAAGTAAGTTCAAATGCACCAGCAAATTGCATTAATGCAAATTGCCAGTCAAAAATGGTTCACTCCAAAGTGACAGCTCTGCTCTTCTATAGCAATAAATGTCAACCGTCACATGATAGCTGTGCGTCAGTGTACGCACATTCCTGGTGACCGTACCGCATGTTAGAGCAATAACGTTCAACCCTTGATGCCAATAATAACGCAATTTCCGTCCCACGAGATGGAATCTCATTGTAAAGCGACGCCGTTCTGATTTTGATGTGAGCCGCTTTATTCCCTTCCAGGCCTGTGGTCCTTTGACCTGACGGTGACTCAGCTGATCCAAGAGAACGTGATCGAGTCAGAGCGAGGCGTGATCAATGGCGTCCAGAACTCCATGAATTACCTCTTGGACCTGCTGCATTTCATCATGGTGATCCTGGCGCCCAACCCGGAGGCCTTCGGATTGCTGGTCATCATCTCGGTGTCGTTCGTGGGCACGGGCCACGTCATGTACTTCTACTTTGCCTTCAAGAGTCTGGGACGTCGCCTGTTCCTCTGCTGCTCGCCGGAGCGGAAGGCGGAGACCAACGACCCCCCCACACCCGCTAACGTAGTCTAACTGCCTTTCACACGGGCCATCCTTGGCATATCCATCTACCTTGGTATATGTGTCTCCTCCAGCGTTACTAACGTCTCGCATGTAACCAGTTGAGTGTCAAAGCTTGCAGATGAAGCTTTAGCACTGAGGACAGAGCTGACAGTTGAGTACTCATCCAAAGTTCAACTTGAGACAAAGCAGAGGTTTTCCCGACCTCCCCTCCTGTTATGGTCGTCGCTTTGCTACACCCAAAATGGGTCCGTGTAACTTGCTGCATATTTGGGTGCAAAAAAAGTGATGGGAGTTTTATTTTTATATTTTTTTTGGGGGGGCGGGGGTATAAAAACAAAATGTATATCATTAATAAAAGAACTATGATACTGTTTTTACATGGGCAGGAAAAATGCTAGGGCCTTTATTTCTTTTATACTTTTTAATATAACAAAACAATTAAATGTTAATTCATTCAATCCCAAAAACTTTTTACTATTTTTTTTTGTAGACGCCCATCGTTAAAAAAAGAAAAAGCATAAATAGGTACCTCCGCTTGAACGTCTGAATTTCTATTAAAAAAAAAGTTTGTGGGATTGAATGAGTTAATATTTTAGAATTTTTTTTTAATCAAACATTGAGTAGTTTGCATTGATCCAAGAATGAAACCTAACGGGGGTTTCAGTGTCGCAGTGACATCTTTGGTGCTTCAGTAGCTTTTAGTCATCGTCCTGTGTTAGCAATAGTGGGATCTCTAATTGTACTTTGTTTTCTTGGTGGATAAAGGGCTACGGACTATCTTTATTCAGGAGAATGTGTCAGCATTACAGCATGAGTATTGTATGTAGACATAGGTGGGGTGGGGGGGTGGGGGGTCAAGAAAAAAAAACCCTCTGCAGGTGCAGCAATAGCTCTCATTTACCAAAGTCAAGGTTCATACACGTGGTGCGAAAGAATAGAGGGAAATCCACCATTGTCTTTTCAAGCATTCCTAACCACTATTTTTGCATCAGGTAACAAATAAAAAGCATGGATAAGTGCAAATATACACACACACATATTGTAATTTTACTGGTATCTGTTATTATAACCAGCTCATTGGTATTTGTTGTGTCGCAGTTCATCGAGAGGGACTCGCTCCCCCATTTGTGATTGTTGTTATGTCAGCACTTTACATGATTGACAGCAGTCATTACAGCTAATGTCTTGACAGGACATTTTGTTTCGCACAAGACTGAAGTCCACAGGTTTGGGGTGTGGCTGGAAAAAAGTGCAAAACTTATGTTCGGGAATTCTCTCTGTGAGGTAGAAGGTCTGAAAATCTGAATGTAGGCCATGTTTATCTTGGCTTTCGCCGAATGTGCAAGTGTGGTAGTTTTTACAACTGAAGTACATGCCTGTGTGCAAGTTTTTTCGTACTGTATTTTCACCCTCTTGTTATGTCCCGTTTCTCAGGAATAGCAAATATTTTCGGGTGAAAGTACAATCACATTTTTTTTTAGCATTCAAACTATTTTGGCAAATCTTTCAAGACCCACACGATCATGTTCAATCAAGATATCCTTCTGTGACTTTCTATTCAACAGCAAAATCAATTGCATGCATCTCACACAAACACATTGACATGATTGGAAAGGCCAGGATGTCATTTAATGAAGACACTAGGACTTGGAAGGGTAGCTCCAATGGGTGAAAAGATAAGAGACTAAAAACAAATGTAATATAGAGAAGGAACAAATGATAGACTGGAGGATATAAGCAACCAGAAATACTGCCTAATTTTGATCTTCTACTTAAAAGCCAATCCTAAAATACACGTCAACCGAAGCAAACTATTGAGAGTCCATGCTACAAAATGTAAACGTCCTCGGCAGTGAATGCGTTCAATTTGACCCAATAACATAACAGGAGGGTAATGAGCTTTATCGGGGGAAATGGCGAAAGTATCTCAGCAAGGTGAAGAACCACTTTTTGACTGTTTTATTTCTGTGACAGCCACTCAACTATGAAATATAAGCTAGTCTTGGTTATGGTGTGGTGTAGGAGACATTTTGGTGAGCCACACCAGGTGCAGTTGAAAGCAAGGCCAATTTTTGCAGGGAGTGTCCAAGTTGCGCAACAATGTGCAAACTCGCCTTAAGTACGGAGCTCGGTTTTTCATTTCATTTCATTCAACTTTTATTGCAGCTTTCTGTAAGCTCTTTGAGAATCATGACAAAAAGTCTGCTAACATACTTTCAATGTTGGTAACAGAATCTATATAAGTGCAAAAAAAATGTTTTTAAATGTTTTTATATTATGTACTAGCAAATTGTTCTGGTGATTTCAGTTATATGCATGAGCCTGACACTTTCTGTCTACATGTGTGTTTCATTCAATCAAATATTTTTTTGTGTATGAATCACTCCATAAGAAAAAAAATTGAGGGAGCTGTTTGTAATGCAAGAGGCACCGAAAATAAAGGACCTTCAATTCCAAAGGGTGCGTTGACTATTTTATTTAAGGTACATTAGTGTTGGATTCTTGGCCTTAGTCTGGTTCGTGCATTCCTCCCACATAATCTCCTTTGTTCAGGTTTTTTTTTCTTGGTGAAGACTTAACAGTGATTTAAGTGTTTCTGTCTGGGTTGGAAAAAAAAATACTTTGATGATGTCACTGGTCGGGCAGAGAATAGCATCAGTATTTTCAATTTTTATATGTTTAACAGCATATCTACTTTCAGCTGCATATATGAAAATGAATTCGTTTTTGACACGTTGGAAGTAAAAGTCCATGATATAATGACGATCGTAAACTTGAGAAACATGACCTCATAAATGTTTAATTTGTCGTTTAATGTAACGAATTGTCTCCTTGAGGAATGAAATCGTAAAATGAGCTTCTGGAGCATCAAGATAAGCTTTTATAATTCTTAAATCATTCATCTTGCCTCATTACAGACCATAATTAACATAGAATTGGTAACACGCAGGCTAACAAATTGCCAGCATTACATTATGATGCAAGCATTACATACTACACTCTGAAGTCGTTTTTTCGTGCAAAAAGAACCACTGATCTAAAAAAAAAAAAAAAAGTGGATATATTTAAGCACTTTTGGAATTGAGTTAACTCAGCAAAATTGTGATATTTTAATTGAGCGTCTTTTGTTTCACATTCTGTTTTTGTTTTTTCATTTTCATGTCCTAAAGTCAGTTGAAAAGAGGATTTAACATTGCATCAAAACGTTAACTAAGCCAATTTATGTTACTCTACTGAAATTGCTTGAATAAAAAAATGAATTTCTGAATTTCAAATAAAATTTAATAAAAACTGCAGAAATGCAATAGTTTTTTCCGCTATCTAGTGGTTTATCGATCGTAACCCTTGCAAATCTCTCCTGTTACGATGCAAAACTGTTCTGCACGCTGAGGCACTCAGCAGATCTGTCATACTGCATGACCAAGCAGTTATGAAAAAAAAATGGAGATTTAGGTTGTGAAGAGTGTGTTTTAAGCAACAAATCCCAAAGTCCTGAGTCTGGAGTTTCATAAGATCACGTTTTGGTCCCTAAGTAAGATAACATCTCACCCTTACTCAGCGTTTTTCATTTCCCTCCTTAGCTGGTTATTGATTATGCCTTGCAAGAAAACAAAACAAAAAAAGTGCAAACTGTACAATATGAAAGGCTGAATAGATACAAGCATGTATCTATTGAATGAGAATGTACCTACTGAATAATGTCAAGGTTTTGTATGCTTCTGCGACCAGATGGTGCAAATGGGTCAGTTTCCTTATTGCACACGGCTTTTTATTGACATGTGAAGAAGCGCTCAATGCATGTAGACTCATTCACCTTTTGCCTGAATGAGCAAGCTTTTAATTGGTGCGCTCTAATCATCCGCATTATCGGTTTCAAATAATACTTGTGACGTCACTAACAAGTTTACTGTCTTCTTGGAAGCGTAAATTCCTCGTAAGGAGTTTGTCCAAACATGTTCCTCAGCAACAGTTTCTCTAAAGTCCATAAATTGTTTACAATAAGGGAAGCCTTCAGTTTGAAGAGAGATTTATCGGCCACCTCTATCTCGCTTTCTTGTCTGTAGATACTGAACCTTTGCAATACCAAGAAGCATAAAGTAAAAGGCACGTGCTATACTATGTTTGCTATTGAACGGATAATTGTATCATGGTCACAGACAAGAAATCAAAGACCTGACTTCCCCTCAAACGGCTGTGATGTGATCCATTTATTAGAAAATACAGCGATAAAACTGACAACTACTGAGGCTGAATTCATATTATTGTTGCTGCTCATCCGTCCAGGAGGCCACTGAGCCAGCCGCGCTCCAGTTTTTTTACTCGCCTCAGTTCTCTGGACTGTGCTCGTGTCATGGCCGGTGCAGCGGATTCGGCCTCCTCATTTGCTTCCACCGATGACTTCTTGGCTTGAACGATGCCAGTCTCCATTTCCTCCTCGTCCGAGGAGCCCTCTTCCTCTTTCTCACTTTCCATTTCCTCCTCTATGTCTTTTGGTTTACTAAAGGGTAAGAAAACAATGAAAAGGGCTTCAGCGTGACTCAGTCATTTTTCATGATAAACACGCTTTTATTTTTCATGCAATGTGATCCATTTGCTTGTGCAATTTCATGAGCGCCGCGAAAACAAAAACAACCAAATGTGTTTAAATGTGAGAAGGGTAACACTATCTCTCATGGTCTCTCTCTTTTTTTTAATGTACTGTGTGGACTCATATCACTGAACTTTACCTGAAAAAGTTACTGGCTAGTGCTAACATCCAACAGTTCCAAAAAAGTAGTAACAAGCAAAAGTACGAACACTAACAGCGACTAGTTAATCTTGCTAGAAGCAATTTACCAGCTAGTGCTAAGATGTATCAGTTTCTATCTGGTGCTGCTTGGGCCAACATAAAAAAACTACTGGAAAGAATAAATCTGAGTTGCAAGTCAACACTAACAACTAGTTATTTGCAAGTGGTAAGTTGCGACACGTGACTAGCTAGGACTACCAACCAACAGTACCAAGAAATTAGTGACAAATAAGTGCTAGCACTCACACCTACCAGTTGGTAATTATTGCTAGAAGCTATTTACTATCTAGTGCTAACATCTGCCAGTTTCTAGATGGTGTGAACAACAAATTACTAAGTAGGGCCAATATAAAATACTAAGTAGTGGTATCATTAAATAAGTTGCTTGTTAACACTAACAACAAAAAGTTGCGATAAGTTAGTACCTAATGCTTTTTATTCAACACTTCCAAGAAAGTAGTAACAGGAAACGTTACTGATACTGAACAACAATAAGTCAGCAATTATTGCTGGAAAAAGGTTACCAGCTAGCGTTATTAGCTAGCAGTTTTTAGCCGATGCTAAGAACAAATTACTAGCTAGGGCCATCATAAAACACTCCTTAACTAGCGGTAACATTAGAGTTGCTGGCAAATACCAACAAGAAAACTACATAGTGGTAACGCCTAGTGACTAGCAAGCGATATCACCCAACAGTTCCAAGAAAGTATTAACAACATGTGTCATTAGCAATGTACTAATTGGACCAGGAGTGAGCCAACTGACCTGGAGTCAGTAACTGAGATGAGCAGCGACTGTACAAACATGGAACAGAGGAACGTGGCAGCTGGAAGGACGTGGGCGGGGCTTTGAAGAAGCTGAAAACAAAAGATTGCAAAACAACATGGTAATGACATTCCTATGATGCTCGTCCTAGAATATTTGATTGAAATTCCAACCTCCTTAATAGCGGCGGAGCCCTGCGAAAGCAGCGGCCTCGCACTGGTGTCTGGAAGATCTGGTTGGTCGGGATGGTCTCCTCCTTGCCGCCGTTGGCCCAGCAACAGGTGAAATGGAGTCATGGCAACGGTGTTGTCGACGACAAGCTAGCGATGGGTCGGGAGCACATGATCAATAGATCAATTCAAGACAAGGAAAGTAGAAAGAGAAATATTCAAGGGTCAATATGATTTGGTACAAGTTTACTCATCAAGATTCATTCTTGCCCACGGACATATGCCTAAACCTAAGCCTTTTCTATATATGTTTTTTTTTTTTAACTAACAATAACAAAAACACAATAATCATAGAACCTTAAAATAGAGTACCGTGCCAGCCAGGTCTGATTAATTTCATAAATGACAAATTTTGAACTACATTTGTCGTGGAAGATTGCATCACTAATGACAATGGACATCTGCATATATCTTAGCTAAATAAAGGTATACGACTATTTGCAATCACAGTCATTGTATAACTCATATTAGCAACAGGTTGCTTAAAGTTCAAATGAATTTGCCCTTAATTTGAAAAGAAGAATGAACCCTTCCTGTCATGGCATAAAGAAGCATGAGATTAGCTGATACCTCCAGAAAACAGTTAAAATCTCATGTAATCTCAACCATTAATGGATGTGATTATGATACAAAAGGTCTAAAATAAAATGGCTGAATAGTCAGTAATAGTGGTCCATTTTTAGTTCATTTTTATGCATGATGACGATCGAACAATAGGAAAGGCCACAATGACCCAGAAAACATTTCTGTTCCAAATAAACATAAGAGGAGAGTTCACGCACTGCTGTATTGTCATAAAATGCAGTGAAATGAAACGCGGGCCAAAGGGGGACAATGATGTTTACAATAATATCGTCACAATCATAAAACATTAACACCATGTACCGCACCTGTTTATTCGAAGCCATCAGCCGCTTCTCCTCTGCCTTGGTGATAAACGTCATAAGGTCCTGCAAAGGAAGAGCCCATCTCATGTTCAGTGACTTACAGTCCCATGCAAAAGATAAACCCAATGAAAATGGCGTTTTCCAACCCACCATGTGCTGGCTAAGGAAGTAGAGCTGAGATCGGTTGAGCCATTGGCAGCTCTCGTCGCAGCTTTCTTGCATGGCGTCCCTCGGTGAAAAGACGGCCCGAGTCACTTTTCCCGCACACACGGCCTTTTGGCAAAACAGCGGCCGGGGCTCGTTGGGCTTAAATACAAACACTGAGCAGAAGAAAGAAAAAAAATCTGTTTACTAGACTGCTAAGAATTTACATTTAAAACAAAGAAGACAGCTTTGACCAGAAATAAAGACAAATTGAACAGGTTTCGTGCAATTTTGAGTAATTGCATTCTCGTGTTTAAAAGAGAGAAGCACAACACTTTTTGGTCAAGGGTGTCAATTATTTAGGTTGCCAGTATGTCACCGTCCCCTCCAAAATAATGTCACTTAATCTGCATTCTTTCTCAGCCTCCCACTTTCCCAAAGGACGCCATTTATTATGAACTGTGGACCAGTGAAGCCCATTGAAAGTTGTTTGTAATGAACGTAAACTTGACTTTTGAGGATTAAACAGCTCATGAACAAATGTAACAGGAGGGTTAACAAATGTCAAAATGGTTCACTGCACGGTACAAAAGCTTACAGTCAGTAGACCCATCGAGACTGCAGAACGCTGCTATGTTTTCAGACAGTGGGTCAGACAACAGCAAGCTGACGTCCATGGAGGTGCTCCACTCCACTACCACAAAGAGAATAGACCAAACAAATGTCATTAGACACATACAGTATATATACACCATACAGTATACATACAGTATGGATGTGTTATAACATTGTAGCAGATTTACATGAGCATGTGAGGAGATTCCAACAGCAGAGCAGGTTCTTCTCAGTGGTCCCCAGCAAGTATTTTGAGCAGCTTAGTCGGCCAAAACAAAGACTCCTGGGGAGGAAAAAGAAAAAAAAAAAACGCCTTCCATTTTTTAAAGTTTTCCCTGCGTTTATGTGACTAAAGATTCCAGAGCCGGCTCCACACATATTTGAAAGGATTAGTCCCCCTGGTCCAGGACCTCCAATTAAAACATGCAAGCCCAGCTTGAACACCCACAAAGATCAATGATTGAGTGCCACATATCAAATAAAATAGCTCAAGATAATTGGACAGTTAAAAGCTCTACATCTCAAAAGTGGGCTACACACATTGATAATTTGGCCTGATTTGTGCATTTTTCCTCTCTTTGAATCAAAATGAAAAAAGGTCTAAAATACGAGTTTGCTTGAGATTTTAACAGGGTACGTGTAGGTATCAGCAAAATCTAATATGCTTTTTAATGTCATGACAGGAAAAGTGCATTTTTCTTTTCAAATTAAGACCACATTAATTGGAACATTAACCGTGGAAGTGGCTTCATTGCAAAAATTGCAAGCCTTTATTTTGTCAAGACACAAAGCGTATCATTATTGACAATGTTCAGTCTTTTCAGTCTGACAATCTTCAGTATCTTCTGGTGTGGAAAAAAATATGCAAATATAAATGTCGTTTCAAAGTTCAATAAATCAGACAGATGGCACAGCTCTTTTTTTTTCCCATCTAAAAATGCTTAGTGCCGGTTAGTGCCCATGATCTCTAGTATCTGGATGCCACCTGAGATGGAAGTGCAATGAATTGACTTCAAGTTCCAACTGTCATTGTGTGGGGCCTTTCACATGGAGGAGGAAGGAAGACTAAAAATTGGTTTGTGTGTCCTGGATCACGAGCCTAGTTCTCAGGGCTGAGCAGCTGAGCTCAACGTTATTCAATATTTGGTTATTTCACAATGAGTCAGGAGTTAAATGTGTTTGAGGTCAAGCAATTCGACCAGCTCAACACATCCATAGGCAGGCGGTGATTATACAAGACGGTGCTGCTGGCAGCTGTCAAAACAGACCAAAATATTTGTTTTATCCGCTCCCTTACTTCAAGAAATAAATCCTTGGCAGTTCCCAAATTATGGTAAATTTCATATTATTTGAGGTTACCAAAAAAAGTACTTACTTAAAAGTTCCTGCAAAAATAGTCCTGTCTTTAATGTAGGCCTGCCGCGAATGAATATTTTGCTATCCGGATATCTACTGAATAATCGGGTATTTGAATAGAAATAAAAAGATATAGGTTCGTTTCATTAAAGAACAATTATGAATTCATTTTACTCTCGAGAAACATGAGTGAGATTTTAGACAAATATTTGATTGATAGTTTTTTTTTTTTTTACTTAATCATCAAAAAGAAGCAGAAATAAAATCTACATCGTGATACATTGTTCATATCGCATTAATGGCTGCACTAACCACTTCAAATCAGGGTCGCCGTGGGAAAAAGTTCTTTGCTCTCGTCTGCAATTCAGCACGACTTAAAAAAAAAAAAAAAAAATCTGGAAGTGCAATTGAAAACAAGCTGACTTGACGAAATGGGTAGCGAAATGATGAAGAAGACTTTCTCCTGAGGGGACATCTGACTGTATTTGTTAATGTTGAACAACAAGAGCACTACATGCTCAAAGACCATTCTGTTGGCTACAAGAGGAACATTTTTTACGACTGAGCACAGTGCTGTCCCAGAGGATACTTTGGTTCCCATGACACCACTGCAGACACAGCAACAATCTCAAGTACTATTCCCACATGGAGCCACCGTTAAAACATGAAAGTGCAAGGAATTGAAAACCTTTTTTCAACCTCCAAGATCTGTGATGTTAGATAATCATTTTAACCCTAATTCAGCCACAGGGGAATTCCTCATTAACCTACAAGCATAACCACCAAACTATGTTTTTTCTACTGACCTGATCCCGCCTGGCGGCTGGGACAAAGTGGTTAGGCGCTCCCAAGTGGCCGGGTTCCACAAGGTCGCAACCCCCTGGAAGCCGACGGCGAGCAGGGAGCCGTCGGCTGAGAAGCAGCAACACTGCGGTGACAGGCTGTGATAAGAGCCCACAAAGTCGCATGCCCACGACGGGTCCTCGTCTAGACAGGGTAGTCCCATCACAACAATAAAGGAAAAGGGAAAATATTAACAAACGGATTACAGCGATATACCATGAAGCATTCTGCCGTGAATGAATGACCGCACTTTTGTAATGAAAATTTGGAGAAGAAACTCTGTTGTAAAAAGGATTTGCAAATTACAGTGGTTCTCAAATGGGGGGGTAACGTGACGGCACTTCACGGGGTACCTAAGATTTTAACAGGATTTCTGTAGGAAGCAGCAAAGTTAAAGGAACAATATTTTTTTTTCATTTCAAATTAAGAGCAAATTCATTGGAACATTAAGCAACTTATTTTTAAACTGTGGTATTTTTACAAAACTATTGTCATTAAGTGATGCAATTTTCCAACAGACAAGCCAGAAATTAAACAGATGATGTTACACATCTATCTATCTTCTGGAATCGCTTGAATAAAACACGCCGAGAGATACTTTAATTGCAATATTTTTTCCAAGTATCCTTTTGCCACAGTGTACAAACTAAAGAGTTGCCTTTAAATGTTTAAATGCCCCCCACTACCCCCAAAAAAAGAGCCTTCTAAATGCGGTCTCCACCTCCGGGCGCCAAGTACCTCATACAGTGACAGGGTCATCTCACCTTCCGCGTGGGTGGGGGGCAGCGTCTGCTGCCAGGCTTTGAAGTGTCCATCCTTACTGGCGGAGACCAGTAGAGCAGTGTAATGGTCTGCGGCGGCAGGACCGAAGCACATGGACGTAATCTCAGCCTCGTGGGGGGCTGAGATGGTTGTGTCCAGCACAAAACTGCAGATGACAAATTTAAAAATGTGAACCTTAGTCGTCCTCTTTTTATATTCCCTTGTGTCACTGCTAACTCAAAGTGACCCAGTTTACAAGTATGACATATTCTGCTTGGTTTAATTAATAAGTTAAAGCAACGTACAGCAGCGGTTCACAATCTTTTTCCAAGTATTTTGGGATTTTTTTTTTAACCCCTGCTGGAAAATGGCACCACGCATGACAATATGCATCTACATAAAACATCACAAACTAAAGACAAAAAAATCTTGTGCAACAGAGTTGCTATAACACAATAATGTAATGTGTGTCATAATGAACATGGTAAATATAAAGAATATTTACGGGGACTGATGGTTAGTTGTAATTTACAATAAACAAAATGGTCTGGAATACACAGGTTGATTCATGTTCCAACTAATTTTCTCTTCATTTGAAAAGAAACCCATACAGTTGCAGTCACCAATGTCCAACATACTGTAATACTGTATGTATGTTCAGTTGTTTTAAGTTTCATGCAAAACAGCATTACAAAGCTGATTAGACGAAATCCTTGTTAAAATTTCACATGCCCCCAGGGGTACTAACTCATGATGCAGGAATGATCCAGTAACATCAGAATAATGTACAACGCACCCGAGTGAGTTGGACATTTTACCCTTAAGTCGTTTAGTGGAGGTTAGTTACAAACGTGTACTTCCAATTACGCATGAAATTTACCTCCTATGTTCAGAAAGAGATAATGGGGTTACCTTTGCGTTTGTTCATCAAACGTCCACATTTTCAAATTAAGCTCCAATTCCGCTCCTTTCAGCTTCCTCTCTTCAACAGTCGCCAAGCGCTCTCCAGACGCATCGAAAGCGGCCTTCACCACTTCAAACTGCTGCAGTCCCAGCTCGTGGATGTACTCTTGCTGCACAATGTCCAACTACGGGAAGGAAACATACGGAAATCACAACACCAAGAAAATTGCGATAGGGCGATAGTGTGACTTGAAAAGTCTTACGTTGAAAAGCAGCTTATCTCTTTGAAGGGAGTAAAACTGCAAGTGGCCCGGTTTGCCATTCAGGACAAGTGCTTTGCTGCGAGGGTCCACCATCAAGTCTGTGGCCACGCTTTCACCTGGGGCAGGACACGTGGTTTGAATTAACAAGGCAATGTAGCTTATAATAAACTTATTCAGCCAATATAAGCAGTAAAAACTTAATATTTTGTCTATACTTAGTTTGGTATCTATTTTTTTAATATCTTCTAAAACACATTTTACCACTTACTGTCAACTGAGAATAACATGCTCAAGGGTTAGGTAACAACCATTCACAGCTCAACAGTTTTGGTCATGTGATGTTCAAAAGCTGAATCTTGATTCGTCATGACTTGAGCCCAGTGCGTGTGATATAATTTTCAGGCAACAGCAAGGGGAAAAAGGTGTTTTTAAAAATATGTATGGTAACATTAATGATGTTTTCAAATGAACTGCAGACAAAATATTAACTTTTTACAGCTGAAAATGACAAAATAGGTTTTAGGATTACTTTAAAGCAGTTCTTCTCAATTATCATCTCGGGTCCCCCCAGGAGGCCACGCCCTTCTATTTGAGGAGGTCTGCTTTAAAGTAAGCTGTGCTTGAGTGTGTTACTCACCTTTGACGAGGCCCTGAATGACAGCTGACACTTTTAAGAAGCTCTCAATAATTGTGATTTCTGGAAGAAAGGGGAAAACACATTTAAGGATGGCTTACAGTTCCGTATTTGTTATTGAATGTTCATTTGTTCATTGTTAAAAAGGAAATGTGACAGGCTGCACATAAAACAAAAATACATGAGAAAAATTTAAGCAAACTTGAACACACCACAACACTAGAAGACCTTTGAATTTTTTTTAACCCCATTTTCGAAAATATTTTTGGGGGGCTGGGCCAAATTGACCAAAACGTAATAAGAGGGCTAGAATTATAGTTAAAAAGTGAAAATGTCTTACTGTTATCTGCGTGTGAGGTGCAGAACAGCGTGCCATCAGGTGAGACGGTGACATGAGTGATTGTGGCACCGAGTCGGGGAAGAAAATCTCGTTGGCTCTCCTGACCGTATTTCCACTGGACGAGCACCGACTCCACACCTCCGCTCAGTAGATTGGTACCTGCTCATAAAAAGTATTAATAATATAAAATTAAA
Source organism: Hippichthys cyanospilos (assembly GCF_059441005.1). Lineage (NCBI taxonomy): Eukaryota > Metazoa > Chordata > Actinopteri > Syngnathiformes > Syngnathidae > Hippichthys > Hippichthys cyanospilos. The sequence continues at coordinate 13,590,911 of NC_142373.1, read as the reverse complement.
AATAACCTAAAATGGTGGTTCTCAAATAGGCAAACGAGTACCTTTGCGGGTACGTGAAGGAACTTGAGAGGTTGTGAGAAATTTTTGCCGGTATCAGCAAATCCAATTTTTAATGGTGTGACAGGAACAAAACATTTGTCTTTTCAAACAGAGCCAATAATTTGGAACATGAAGCAAATTATTGCTCAATTGTGAGATGGAGACTCCTTTGCAAAAAGCTGTCCCTTTTTTGTTAAGTCTAAATAAAATAAAACTAAAATAAACACAATGATTATTCCCCTGCAAATTGTAGTATAGGGCAGCAGAAAACCAGGGAAAGTTCACGTTTGCCATATACGTACAGGGAAGTGGTGATAATACTTTTTGTTATTTTTTAATTAAGTGGTGCATGTTGGCCATCCCTGGTGCAAATTTATCTCGCTATAAGAGTAAACGGATCATGCAGCGTACCTTCTGGTGTGAAGCACAGCGAGCGAACAGTGTTGTGGTGCCAGTGGAGTGTAGAATATGTGTACTCTTTTTTGTGGTTGAAGTTTCTCCTGGAGCATCAACACAATAAGAAGAAGAAAAAAAGAAAGGATTATACTATCAATGCAGTTATTGTCTCGTTTGTATATAATCAAAGGCAACTCACCATAAGCGAATCTTTCCATCTTCATGTCCGGTGGAAATGACATCATCGCTTGGGTGACAGGCGACACAGGTGAACGTGTTTTTGCCTCCCTTTTTGTTGTCGTGTTTTAGGGAAAATCTTGTCACAATACGGAACAGACAGTCAGACAATGGACCACCAAATAGGTGGTCATCATAACACTGTAAATGTGCTTTTTTATAGCTCACCTGAATGTCTTCTGCTTCTTGAAGAAATACACCGACAAATGCAAACCCTTGACTGAAGCCGTAAACTCCCCCTGCGATGATTAAACAATTTGAACAACGGTTCATGCAATGGCTACAAATAGTCTACGCATTTACTGTTCAAATGCCACAAATAAAATGCATCTTCTAAGAGAGTGGCTCTCAACGTTTTTCCAATTTCAGAACCACTGTGCTAGGAGGCTTTCCTGACATTTTGGCTGTCTAGCAGAAATCAATAGCACTTATTATGCAAGCTTTGTTCTAAAATGTAGGTAGCCATCCATTTGAACTGAGGCTGGGTGCAAATCCAAAGCCCTTTCAAGCCAAGGCCAGACTACAAGTGGTCCATATTTTTTTATCCTTGGGTTATTTTAAGAGTGCGTGAAACACCAGGATCTTGTTATAAATCTAAATGAATAAATGTACATTGCCATTCAAGATGACTGAAGGAGCACACACACCCCTTTGCCAACTGCGATTGATTCCGGGTGGGGGCTCACGTCTGGGAGCACGGCCAAAAGTTCTAGGCCTTCCACTCGCTGATCGGCACTCTGAGGAAGCTGCAGAGCCACTAGCTGGAACAGCTCTAAAAACACACATAAGCACTTGTGACCTTTTACCTCTTTTCCTCACTTAACAATGAAAAATCCCACTCAGTTTTGTTCGTCTGTCTCTGACACACCCTAGTGGTGTTTAATGGTATTTAGGAAAGAACCCAGAACTAAACTTAAAAGTACGAATATCTTGTGTCTGTTTTTGTGTTTGTGTTTGTGTGTGTGTGTGTGTGTGTGTGTGTGCGTGTGCGTGTGTGTGTGTGTGTGTGGGGGGGGGGGGGGTGATGGTGCATTGTTTACAAATATTACATTTTTATGAAGAATACAAGAATATGAAATAGAAACAAACGCTCCCCTGCGCATCCCTGATGAAAAACAATTAAAAAGTATACTCGTCAATGGCAGTGAATGACACTTGGAATAATTACATGAATGATGTTTCTTTTGTTTATTCTTTGAAAAGGTGAGTGGGTGATATGTTGTGTATCTGAAAAATTGCCTACCGCATTTTTGGTCAGGGATGATAATGAAGACAACTCCTTCGTGGTGTGCAGAGGCATAAAGGGCATGAATTGGATGGCCAACATCGTAAGACTAGAAGAGATTAGAAATGAGTCAGGAGTCGAGAAAACAGGCAGCCAGTTATTGTGCTAGCGGCTTTCTTTGAAGATGTGATTATATTCATTTCAATTTTTTTCAGAATATTCTACGATTTCCAGAAAATTCTACAGCACTGTACAAAAAAAGGGTCAAAAGTGTGTGTGTGTGTGTGTGTGGGGGGGGGGGGGGGGGGGGGGGTGTCACCTTAATGAGGATGCCATCTGCATAGTCCCAAAGCCTGACAGTGCCATCTGTAGAGCAAGAATAAACCTGCAACCACAACAGTCACACAATTAAAATGAATAATTAACACCATAGTGTAAAAACAACAAGTCTCCCGCTATGCCGCAAATCAATTCATCCATCATAAAGTAGCACTCATTATTTTCTGTAATCCACACGAGAGCCAGTATCCTGCATGTTTTCCAGTTTTCTCTACCCAACATACCTGATTCAAATGATTAGCTCTGCAGGAGCTTGAAAATGATCCTCATCATTTGAATCAGATGTGTTTGAGAGAGAAGGTTTGAAAACATGCAGGAGTTTGACACCTGTGGCAGAATCTTGAATCTAAAATGACGGGTCAAAATGTCCAAGATGAATGCACCTGCAGGTGATTGGATGGTTTGAGCTGCACACCCGTGACTAGGTCAGTGTGTCCCCGCAGCTCACGAAGGCACTCCTCAGTGGCTGTGCTGTACACCTTCACACATTCTCCAGAGGCGCACAGGAGGAACCTGCAGTCAACACCAAACACAATAATCCCGTGATCGGGTTAGTTTCTAACAATACTGTTCTGTGGCGTTTTTGAGAGGTTGGACCTGAGGCGGTGTAACTTTGTTGTGTAATGTCAGAGGACCACAGCAAAGATTATATTATATTGGGCATTACTAGTTCTCAACTGTGAGTTCTTCTGCTGCAAAAATCAGCTGATCTTGCCAAGGTAGAAGAAAACACAACCAATCCGTTTCAGTCCACTGGTTGTCATGTTCCACAAAGGCTGGCCACACCAGTGGCCGAGTAGTTCAGTATTATGTGGGTAAGGAAAAAGAAGGTTTTGGGGTATCCAATCCAGCAGAATATTCTCAAGTCTGAGGTTGAATTTAATGACTGAAATGTATGGTATAAATGGGGGTCATTATATATATATATATATATATATATATATATATATATATATATATATATATATATATATATATCGGAAAAAGTTATACTATGGCCCGTAGCAGATCCTTTTTACGGGGATTCGTAATGGTAATCGCTAGCTCCGGTGTTGACAACAAAGCTGTATAAGATTAAAACAGTGGCGATCTCTCGTCTATGCACGCGGACCACAATCGAGCGCAGAGAAACAAGCACTTACTTGGAATCGCTTGTGATAACAGGAACTCGAAAGTTGATTTTAGTCCCGCCGCGGTGAACCACGCGGATATTTGTGTGTTCCACCATGTTTTCTGTGTCGGTTCACCTTTGACTCGGCACTGAACGTGCTTGTGAAAATGAGAAATTGCGCCACCAGGCGCACCGGGTGTGTTTATGTGGCTACATTCATTCGTGCATATATTAACTGAATTGCCGGTATTCATTCCTTAAATACACGGACGCGTTTTTAGGATAAGATTGACATTCAACATCAATGTTTTTTCCAAGCAAGTAAGGAGCACTGCGATGTTTTCAAATGCGACGTGGAAAATCAAAAATCGCCTGAGAAATTATTGGTCAAGTAAAGTACAAATTGCCCTTAAAAAATCCAGTAGAGTACTGTTTCTTCCTGCCTTTGCAAAATGAGAATAATAATGAGAAAAAAAATCTACATATAGAAAATAAAAGGAAAACATCTGCGCGTTCTTGCTCTGGATGCCGTCCTTTGTTCTGATGTCACTTGAAAAAAATACTAAATTAATGATACGGTACAAATATCCGCGCAAATCTTTTAATCACACTTTGGTAATATGATATAAATAAATATTTAAAAATAGTAAATTACTTCTACTTGGGTTCACTTCCGACACGTTGGGGGAAGTGACGTCACATCGCCTCTCCGTCGTCATGGTGCCAGTTGATTTTTCGGTGTTCCAGAGGCGATTGTGTGTGCCAACCCGGCATCGGGTAGAGTCGAGTGGGCAACATGACAAGTGACAAGCGGCCACCGTTAAACTGCGACTTGTCAAGAAAGTGGCGAAGAGCTATTAAAATGGCGACGCTGCTCTTTTACGGCTTGGCTCTGGGGCTCCTCGCCGTCGGCCTGAGAGAGTGGCTCACCGGCTTTGAAGAGGACCGATGCAGTATGACCTACATGTTCCAATATCCCGAGTATAGGGTAGGTAGTAAATCCGGATTTTTATTACGGCTAAACACATTAGTCCATTTTTATTCATCGAGCGTAGTGAAATGTGAGGGGGCTTTTCCATGAGCATAAAAACACAGGTGGAGAATTCATGAGGACGCCATTCCTTGGCTTGTTCATGATTGGCATGTACAGAAATTCTTCGCTTTATTACTTAAATTCGTTCCGAAGACATGACCCGATTTTGTACGAAAATCGTAACTGGCAGCGTAACTTTTTGGACTTATTATTTTAATTGAAAAAAAAAAGACCAAAAGATTTAACAAATGTCTTACTTGTTTTTAATTTAAAGGAAAATCATTTTGTAGACTTTCTTAAAAAAGTACATTTTTTATCATCTGTAAAATACTAAAAAAAACTATTAATTATGTAATGGTAAAACTCAACTTTTATATTTACAATGTACATAACGAACTGTGGTTCTTTTGTGGGGATACTGTATTGATGCTATATAGATAACACTATTGAATGTGCATCAAACAGTCACATTTATTTTTAGCTAATACCAAATCAAAATAGTGAATTAACATGCTTGCTTCTTAATGATGTCACTTCTATGATGTAATTCAGACATTAAAACTCCCATAATGCATTTCACCATGTTCAATACCAAAGGTGCACTTATCGGAATTTCTATCAAACACATCTGAACAAAATCGTTGTTTCCCTCCATGTACAAATTATGCACTTTCTCACTTGTCGTAGCAGTAGTAGCAATGATCTTAAATCCAGCGTCCACCCTGCTCCAGACTGAGACAAGACCTAATAAAACGTATTTTGATTCTGAAATGAGACGAAGACACTCAAAAAGCTGTACTTAAAGTTTTAACCCATCTCAAGACCAAGACTGACCTCAAGAAGTACAATGGCAATTAACAGTTTTATATTTATGGCCTTGACGTGATTTTCCGTTCAGTTTGCTCCTGAAATAAAGAATGAATATTGTAGGATTCGATTTTAGTTCTTTGTAGTTCCCGATTCAGTAAATAGGAATACACAATTAGAATTCCTGTTAACAGCTTTCATGCCCACGCAGACTGAATTGCCTCATATTTTCGAGCCATAAAACATCTGAAAAATCTAATTTGCCTCAATAATAACTTAGCAGTGCATATGAAGAACAAAAATAAAGAGGGCAGTTCAGTATAAACACTGGCATTAGTGTTTTACGTCGACTGTGTGGTCTGATGGACGTTAGCCAGCCAAACTACTGATAAAGGAATTTTATGAACCTATGACTTTATACTTCATTTTTTGTTTTGGTGATGGGCACAATGCGTTTCCTGATAAATCTGAAGCAATGCAATAGCTGTCAAGCAAGTCAGACAGGACTTTTCAGCATACTCAACACAAGTGGCTGCGCTGCTTTCTCTGCCAGGGGCCATGTGTAATCATCAAAATGTCATTCCATAGTAGTGGAAAGTAATGCAAAGTCAACTAAAATGATGGTGGGAGTCTGTATGTGGCCTTTCCTTGACTTTAAGGAAAGATTGAGAAAATAAGCACCTTACTTGCAGTTTCTGCCATGACAAATCTGTATTTGATCAATCACCAAAATATGTAAACATTATGCATTCCAAAAGGCTTTTCATAACTGAATTGTTCATAGGTCGTTGCAGATTAGATTTCAATCTATAAACGTTAGCTTGATTTTTTTTTTTTCCCAAGTCCACCTCCAGGGGGTACGCCCGCCACACCCTAGTCTCAAATGACGCATTGTAAGCGGCCACACTCGGTTGGAGGGTCAGCCCCCTACCTCGGGTTTTTGTGCACTGAATTTTTCATAAACCAAACAGTCTGAATGAAGAAACAAAAAACATTTTCCAATAATCTATGCCCTTTTAAATCATTTTTTTCAGCCAATGCCCCCTGACTAGTGAAAAAAATGCTGTCATCAGTGTACTATTCCTGTCACTGCATTAAAAAAGATGGGCCAAAAATAATGACCAAATAATGGCTCAAAAATGGACCAACCCGACATTTTGATTGTTACAATTTTTGAGGATGTCTTGTACAAAATAACCTTTTGTTTGAGGTTATTTGAACAAAACAATACAGAAGTTGGGTCCAATTGACACAAACATTGAGTTGGTTCTTTTTTTGTCGCATACTTGGGTTATTTTTAATTCAACTATATTTAGAGTGCATCAACTGAGATATGGTGATTCTTGCAGAGACCATTTCAAAATCTTAACAGTACCCCTTGAAGTACCGTCACACATTCCATTTTAGAACCACTGATATGCTTGTATATGAATGTGCTACAACGTTGCGGCGTGTAATTACTGCTTAGGAACAAACTTACACAAAACACAACTTTTCTTCATTTTTGTGTCGGATTGTTCAGCGTGTACCGTTGAGTCGTCGCGTGACCAGACAGTACCCGTCATACGGGCTCTATCTGTATGGAGAGGGTGTTTACGCTCAGGAGAGCCGTGATCTTCAGCTCTATGGTGCACCCGTGATCTTCCTGCATGGAAACGCAGGAAGCTACAAGCAAGGTAAACACACTCGTTGATTTTTTTTCTCTCATCCAAGTGGGCTATATAAATGCTGATTCTTCCAATCTTAACCACTAATAGTGCGTTCTTTGGGCTCGGTGGCATTGAGGAAGGCAGAACACGTAGAGGGCGGTCTCCATCTCAACGTGTTCTCCGTGGACTTCAACGGAGAACTGGTGGCCCTGTACGGTGGCAGTCTGCAGCGACAAACACACTTCCTACACGAAAGCATCAAGGCCATCCTGAAGCTTTACAAGGTCCAGTCTTAGTTTCTAAACACTCACCGCTTGGTCCATGTTCATGAGAGGACCCACAAAATTCCACAAAGGTGGTGGCCTATCACATGCTGAAAATTATAGTTCGTAGGAAGGCAAGCGATGCTAGAATCTTGATTTAATTACCTATTCGGGGCAAGAGGTTTTCTGTTAGCGCCGTACGTTGTTTTTGCGGCATAAAAACACCCAAGAAAATTAAAAAATAATTGTTTTGCATACTAAATCATTGCAAAGCGTTCGTGTACTATATTGTTGTTAAAAAAATAGATACATACAAGTTTTCAAGTTTATCCAAGCTTATCTTCTAGGAGAAAAATGTTGTGCATCTGGTCACATTTATGAGCCATGATGTCACCTTTGTTATGTTTAGATTACATAGATTGGGCTTTATGAATATCAGTTGTTTACTGTGCCCCAAAAAGATACCAGTCAAATATGTGCACCATTTGGCTTCGGGAAATGCAACAGCCATGGCTGTAAATAGTCTGATAAGACATTCTTCTTTTGAGCTACATGCCTGAGACGCTGCTAAGTTCCCTTTTCTGGTAATACGGCTTTCAAACCAAATCTGTCCATACATTGCTTTAGATGGGAAAGTAGCATGGCTACCATTTTGGCAAACTTTTTTAGGCTGCATCACTGTAAGTATATATTGACGGTGAGCAGCACAACTGCTTTGAGTGAATTGGACACAGTTTTGTGTCCGTTGAATGCCGATATCTGCTGGTTCTGTCTATGTTCAACTAACGTGGATTTTTTTTTCTATCACAGGGACTTCTCAAATGTAATCCGCATGAGTGATGAAAGTATGTACCTTTTAAGGTTTTAATAGTTGGCTTCTCTCTTTAGCACCTGAAGACACCTCCCCAGAGCGTAGTACTTGTGGCCCATTCTATGGGCGGTGTGGTTGCCCGTGCACTTTTCACGTTGCCCAACTTCAACGCCAAGCTGGTCAGTCTTATTGTCACCCAGGCGTCCCCTCATTTGGCTCCAGTGCTGGTCTTAGACCAGTACCTGCGAGGTAAGAGGAGTAGGACTGTGTTCAGTTAGTTAACTGCTATGGTCTGACCTGTTCTTTTTTTTTGTTGCCAGACTTCTATTCTTCGCTGAGGAATAAGTGGGTGAAAAAGGCATACGAGCTGAGGAATGTCACGGTGCTATCAATCGGCGGTGGATACCGTGATTACCAAGTGCGCTCTGGTCTGACCTCCCTACCTTGTTATCCAGATGACCCCACTAAATTGTCCTTGGTGGTGAGTTGAGTGTTGTGGCATTGATGGGAAATTACTTACTTTGCTAATTAAGTACAAACTACAAGTGATCCATTAAAAAAAAAAAGAAGAATCAAAATACTTTGGTCTCGCATTTGAACAGTTAAATTCACTGATTCTCAACCTTTTTCAGTTATATTCCCCCTGTGAAATGTTTTTTTAAGGAAAGTATCCCAAAACCAATTTAAAGTGTTTTTGGATGAAAAAAAGGAAAACACTTAAAACCAAGTGCTGTGCGATGTCAAATTTGACAACTACATTTATAGTGTTATAACTAGGCGTACTTCATTCAGCAACTCCAGGAAATAGATTGTGTAACATCATCTGTTTTATCTCGGGTTCATCTGTCGGAAAATTGCGTCTCTGTTGACAATGTGCTTTTGTATAAAACTGAGAAAAAAAGTACTGTTTCAGTCACGGCATTACAAAGAATGAAACTAGATTTGCTCACACTGTCAGAAAGAAACACTTAAAATCTCATGTGGAGCACATAGAATTAAAGTGCATTCAAGTCCTCGTAGGAGTTTTTGCATCCCCATTTGAGAACCACTTGTCAAACTGGTTAACACTGCAATAGAGTATGTTTTTCACTTAATGACAACATCATTTTAGTTTTCTTCTGTGAAAAAAACAAAATTGTTAGGTTTGTCTTACGTCTATTTTGCTATTTTACTGTTTGATGAATATCCATGTTGTTTTCTTTTTTTTTTCTTGCCAAGGCCACTGCAGTTCCGAGGACCTGGGTATCCACTGACCATCTTTCCATAGTGTGGTAAAAAAAAAAAAAAAGCCTCACTTACTTTGGAGTTCATTGTTTTTTTTCTATAAAGCGATCAAGCAACACTGCATGTATTTTCTCTGCAGGTGCAGGGAGCTTGTTCTGGCTACAGTCAGGGCTTTTTTGGACCTTGTCGATCCTGAAACAAGACAAGTGCGTCATGGCCAATTAAATTTGAATATTACCTTTTGCTGGTAACATCTTTTTTTTTTTTTTTTAAAGTTCACAGACAGCCAGGCAAAGAAGACTGCTGTGCTCAACCACCACTTCATTAGACACCCCGTGCGAATGTTGGGAGACACTCAAGAAGCCATTGTCTCCATACAAGGTAAGGTATTGATTCAGTTGATAGAGTATTATTTTTACCTATAATTTCTTGTCAGTAATCTGAATCTGTTGGAACAAATGCAGATACTCCAGAGGCATGGAGTGAAGTGAACACTTTGCGTTTGGCATACATTACGTCAAAGGTACTGCAAACTTGGGTCCAATGCATTCAAGACTTTTGCTTCCTTTCCTTGTAACTGCAAGTATTTTGTACTGCTCTGCACTTCCAGGATGTAGAGGTCAAATACTTCATGTTCGACCTTTCAAGTCGCAGAAAGGCCTACAGTCATTTCTACTGTCGAAGCAGCAGCCTGGTGAGTTTTGCAGGACTATATTTTAATTTCTATCACAAGCAGTATTGGAAGATGAATGGCTGGATGCTAATAGATGAATAGATGAATGTTGTTGCATAAAAATGTATATTAAATTTTTGTAGTGATAAACCTAATGAAAATCCGTTCTCCTGTTCACCAGGACATGACCAGCTGGTTATACGGCTGCGTGCGCCAAAATAGTTCTTCATGGTAAGTATTCAAGTACACTCCACCAGCTTAAACATTCAACATGTAATCGTGTCACTGTCCTGTAGCACAGTAGAAATGTTTCTTTCCGCAGTGTGCACGCCGTGGATTTATCTAAGGGGACTGAGCTTCTTCCTCCATATAAGGTCATTAAAGCACATTGCTAGTATGAACTGTGCTCGTAGTGGTTGTTTATATGGCTGCTCTATCACCGTCTTCAGGTTTTAACGCTGAGTCTTGCTGACCTGTCTTCATTCACTCACTTGGTAGTGTCAGCCTCGAACGTCAATGGCAAACAGGTGTGTATTTCTCACAGTTTTTTTTTCTTATTAAGAAATTGCTTTGTGTCTCTAGGACATTGATGTCCAACTCCAGTCCTCGAGGGCCGCTATCCTGCATTTTTTTTTTTTTGGTTTTCTCTCCCCAGGTGTGTTTGAGAGAGAGGGTTCAAAAACATGCAGGATACCGGCCCTCCAGGACTGGAGTTTGACACCTGTGGTTTAGAGACTTATCCCTATGTAGAAACTGACCTGTTAAAATGTTCTAATCTTTTATCTATTATTTTTTTCAATTTAAGCTATAAAAATTAGCCTCATTGTTCACTCGATTCTCCGGGAGCAGCATGTATGTTTTATATGGTGCCATGTCCATGAACTGATTGAATGACCTTGTGTGCTTTGTGGATTGCAGTTCATGGTGGAGTGTGAGTGGCAAAGACAACAATCTCTGGCTCTCTCACTCACTGTCCCACATGTTCTGTCTTTAGGTGAGTTGGCCTTGCTACTCTGAGCTTCATTTAGAATTGGTGGGGTTACAATTTTTCTTATTTACTTTAGGTTTGACTGTCAGCGACATTACAGTGAAGTCGAGTGGACTTTTCCACACTATTGAGCTGCAAGACTTTCACGAGGTAAGATGTAGTCATCATATCCTAGCTTTGTCACCGCAGTGCTGACATCTTTTCTGTATTTAGGTTTATCAGGCTTTCAGAATTAACATTGCAAGTCAGTGTAAAGTAAAGAATGGTAAGTTGCAAAACATTCTTTTAGCAAGTCATTTGGGAGGAGAGAAAAAAAACATTCACTGTGTTCGGTTTTCTCAGTTAGTAGATCACCCAGCGTCTACAGAATGAAGGTACCCTGGTTCCTTGAAGACGTTTTAATGACAGCCAGGTTAGTGATAATTAGTGTCTGCTGCCAGGTTGTCATTCATGTTATTCTCCTTGACCTTTTATCTCCAACGTGTGGTCATTCTGCTAGTGTACCATCGGTGACAGAAATCCCCGGGATGCTCCACACCAATCGTCCTGACAACGAGTCTAGTGTCCTCCTTCAGCTTCACACTGCCCCCAACTGCCAATATAAGGTTGTGTATGCAGCAATACACAGACGTTCACTTTATTCCTCCATAATGTCCATTTCTTGGGAACAACGATAATTTTGTTAAGGCGTCAGAAATGGAACAAAAAAACCATTTGAATCTACAGATCATCGCTCGATGAGCATTTCCTCTGCATTGGGATAAAACAAACAAAAAACACAAACATGTTCACAGTCCTTGTTTTAATGTGCAGATATAAAATAAACTATATCTCATTGTATTTGATGAAGAACTTTCATAAAAGTCCATTTAAAAATGTTTTAATTTGTATTTTAAACCAGTATTTTAAACAATAATAATACTGAATATTTAGTTGCAACAGAAAAAGTAATTTTAGACTTCTCTGACCCCGTTTTTTACCCTTGTTTTTGTAAATAAGATTTAAACACCTATTTATTGTTGTAAACTTTAAAACGTGTCAATTCATTGCACAGAATAACACCATATATGTATCATTTGTATGTTTACTATTTCATATTTTGTCCATTTCCCAGGTCTCTGTGAAAACGTCCTTACCTAAGGTGTTAGGACAGGTAATTTTTTTTTATTTTTGTATTGAAGATAATTTGTGTTTGTTTTTTTTGTTGTGCCTCAAATTGCTTTTCCAAGACTAATAAAATGGGCCGTTTCTTCACACAGATCTTGCGCTTCTTTGTCCCCATGGTGCCAGTGTACACAGCCGTAACCCTCCTGCTGGCCTGCGGCGGTCAACTCTTCATTATCTGCAAGTCGCGTAGAGCCGCGTCCATGAGCCTCGTGCTCTGCAAAGGCCTCCAGCCCCATAAAGTCAACTTGTCCGTTTATATCATCCACATCCTTTTCAGGTAGGCGCGGGGACGCCGGGACAGGTTTGGTCATGAACCTTTTCGAAAGTCTTTTTTCTCCTCATCAGTTGTAGTTGGTTAAAAAACACATGGTCGCTGCTTTGCCTTCCCCTGATGGATGTGGCCCCTCCTATCTTCCCCGACGTGTTACCTGATGATGACGTTGAGCCATGCGCGGAGTGGCCGTACCTCCTGCACCCACTCCTCTACATCATCGGAGCAGCTGTGGCATTCTGGGGCACCGTGCTGCTCCGACTCAGCATCAGACTTTTTTCATTGATCTTAGCTGTGCTGCATAGGTACTAACAACACATGCCCCCCCTTAATACAGTCGTTCAGGTTTTGCTTTTGAACATCACAGAATTTTCATTCAACTGCTCATCTGTGGTATAACAAAATGACACAACTCACTATAGTAAACCCACGCCATTGTGGCTTCTCGGTTGATTTTTTTTTGTTTTAATTTTACTGTCAACCATTAGATGGAGGCACAATATTTAGTTGAGTCCTTGTAAATGTAAAAGCGTAGTTTATGGAGTAAGAGCGCTGTTTAAAAGACTTACACGGGTTTACACATTCGTATCCGTCGTTTGACGATTGGTATCCGTAAACTATGTGTTGTGAGTATGAGTCCCAAATTTTGTGAAAAGTTGCATTTTCATTCATTTTTTCCAATTTCAAACAAAAATATATTCCCAGGTCAGCAGAATCTCTTCAAATAAATGCTTCCCTGAAGTGTGCAACATTTTGAACTGATTCATTAGAAGAATGAGAAGTTTAATGTGTAGACAAAAAAATAGCTATTTGATTATGGTGCTGGTTAAACATGAAGAATAATCATTTTTGGTTCAGCAAAGAATCAACAAAGGAAGGTTATTAATTGTTGCTCTTGTAGATCATCCATCTCAAGGGACTGTGGCACTTTGTGCCTGCGAACCCAGATCATCGTTACAATATTGCTGACGATCCTGGGCTGGAACACCTGTGGAGCACTGTCAATCATGGCTGCCTTTCTGATTCACCTGTACAGGGTGAGTGAATGAGGTCTAAGAGCATTATGATTTTTAAAAAAATCAGTATAATGTGCCAAACTGACCCATGTACATATTCACTGTTCTGTGCATATGACTGCAGCGTATTTGCATTCATGTGTCCAGGTAATGAGACTACAGATGACAGAAAGGTCCTTGCGTCACATTCTCAATCTGGTAAGGCAAAATGAACACACAATACGATGTGACACAAAAAGTCGAGTTATCAACTTTCCTGCAATATTTTCCAGGCCCCTCAGAAGCACAAAAAACATTCCGTGGCCGTAGAATCCAATGGTGCGCCGCTGCTGTCCGATTGGGCTCTACAGGAAGTCAAAGATGACTTGCAGCTCCACCTGTGTCTCTCAGCACTCTTTACTGTACCCATGATCCTCAGCACACCCTCGCTCGTCTATTGGAGCCGCAACCTGCGGTACAGCGCTACACCATTATCACAGAGTAACAAGCACTCAGCTCATGCTTTTCCTGGTCACCGCTATTGGCCGCAGTCACTTAGTCATTTTGCATTATTTGTTAGCAATAAGGTAAATACTGTCAATGCAAAAAGCTATGTGGAACTGGTTAACAGCTTGAATCTTTTTTTTTTTTTTAAAGTTTTGAAACGACGGCTCGGTTTTAGGACAATTTTAAAATGGTATCGCTCCTATGAAACACTATTTTTTTTTGCCACTAGATGGTTGGTTATTGGTCATTTTCCCATCACTAAATTGTCTTCTTCAAAGCAGTGACTATGACCTTTGTTATTTTGCAGCTACTCCGCCCAGCTGGATCCTGACCCTTACTGGCCATACTTTGTCCCTCTGAGCGTGGTCTACTTGAGGCTCATTAACTGCAATACTCAGACCCTCACCAACAGGTACTTGCACGCACTTGGGGAATCCTCAGCGACACTATCCCAACATTAACTTGACCCCCAACCCCCACCCCAGCAAACTGCTGCTCCCGACGTCACTTCTGCTGCTGCCCGTGTCCATCGCTATGGTGATCTTCTGCCCGATGCACCTGTATAGAGTGACGTACTTCCTGTTGGGAGCCCTCATCCCCCTGGCCTTATGTTGTCACCTCTGATGGTACCTAGTTCTGTTTTTTTTCTTTTGTTTTCGTGCCTGTTTTCCTGTGAACACTTGGTAATATGATCTTAATTTTTTGTTTGCCTTGGAGCAGGGCTATAGACATACATTACTCGGTGAAACGCCTTCTCCATATACAGTAGCTGACAAGTGAAGGGAATTGCACATTTTGTTATATGCACATAACTTAAGTGTCAAACACTCACTTTTTTCATGTTAATTATAGGCACCTTATAAGTACTGTATATAAAGACTTTGCTGTTGGGCTTGGGCATAACCCCTTCAAATGTTCGGGGTCCACTTGATTTATTTGTAAAGAACGTCTTAATATTGCTGTATCTATAATTGGTTGTAGACGTAGGGATAGAATGATGTTTTTTCTTCAGAGCGTATAATGATTATCAGTAGTCAAGGGGCGCGATAACTTATATTCTGAGCCTGTATTTAGTTTAAGTAAAAGGGAAAATATTGGCATAAAAGAAACAACTTTGTTGAAATTGTGTTAATGAGTTTTAAATGTTAAAAAAAAGTATGGTTAAGTGCTCAAGCAGTGCCTTGATGTATTCGAAAAACCCTGACATAGTGACACCCAACCCAAATGCTGCTTTCAAGGAAGGTGGGAAGTCGCATTTATCCCACTTGAATTATCCCGCTTTGTCTCAAGGTCGCAGTTATGCGTAATTCCTCAAGATAACGTCGTTTACCTGTTAAAATTTGACCGTTATTTTAATTTCAAACAATAATAATCAAATAATCGCTCTATCCGTACTTAGAAAACCTCTCTTGGTGAATTTATTTTTTAGAAGTTTTTTTTTTTTTGGAGTCAAAGGCTCATAGACCAGATGGGGTGCTACAATGTTAAGAGACATTTAGTTGTAAAATCACGATGCACAAATTTTGTTTATAACTTTACATTCTCTTTTATATTAATCATGTTCCATAAAGTGCAATTTTGTTTCTCTCATTACAAAAAGCTGTAAAGGATTTACGGGAGACTGGAGCAGATGAATGTCATTGAAGAGAATTTGACAAGTGTTTTGATTTACATGCATTGTCATGTGACGAACGATGCTCACAAGTCAGGTGGCCACTATCTGCATGAAAAGTGCCACTCTTAAAGTGTGTAGAGCATTTGCTGCCAATTGGGACCAACAAGTTTGCCTTCCGTTGTATGTCTATAGCTCTGCCCACCCGCCTACGAGGAGCGCGTTACGCTGCTGTTACGTAAGCTTATCGCCAGGGTTTGACCCCGTTTGAATGTTTTTTTTTTTTTTGTCATGCTACTACTGTTCACTGTTAAAAGTCCTACACTGCCTTTACCGACGGACTGTAGAAGCTCAGCCTCATCTATTGCCTGCCGTGCTCATGCATTCCTTAAGAGAACCCAAAGTTTACACACGCAACCTAATGCAGTACAGTCGTCCATCTTTGAAGAACACAAGAGCAGTAAAATGACATCTTCATGGGGCGGGGGGGTGCTTTTCCACCCAATTCTCTATTTCTTAGTATACAAGCAATAGAAGGCTGTTATCCTTAAACATGGTGGAGAAAATGCATAATAGGTCTCCTTCGAGTTGGACATTGATTAGTTGACCACTTGTCTGTGTGGACACCAGATGCCTTCGGACCCTGAATGGAGCTGAGCTCTTCAGCCATTTGTCAGACTTTAGAACCTTGCGCTCGCATATTCACACCGTAGCGATTCGCTTGCTCATCAAACGGATATTTGTAGTCCCTGCCAAGCAATAACGGCTGCTGTTGTTAAGTTATAACACTACAGTTATTTTATTGGCAAGCTACTGGTCTCGCAAACAGCACACGTTGTTTGGTTAAATTTATTCATGTCATGGATTCAGGTAAATCTTTCCTGTGCTGTTATTTTTTTTTTCCCCAATTGACTGTCCGTTACACATATGATCACAAATAGGCATGGGCCGATATTAGATGTGGTAACCATGAGCAGAAATATCAGGATATCGTGGTAATTTATAACTCTATTTTTTTCGTTGAGCACAATATATTTTCTAAACAAAAGATTGAACTTATTTTTTAAACGAAATACGTTTTTGAATTGTTTTTCTTAGCAAGTCACAGTGTCCTGTTTTTAAGACAATGACCTCCTCCTTACCCTCAATGCATGCCAAGAAATTTATTTAAAAAAAAAAAAAACGTTGATCGCCATCTAATTAGCGCCATCTAATTCGGCGCACTACACTTTGAAAAATTCTTCTAAAATGATTTTTTAAAATAACGTTTATTGTTATGGTTTGCAACCCTTAAATTAATACAGAAAACTACTTTGTTTGACCAGCATGAGCATAAATATGTGTTTTTGATCAAAAATTAGCACTTACATTTGCCTTTTTGAAGTTGTGTTTTGAGAGACATCTTGTAAGCTTCAAAAAAGGCACGGAGAATGTGAATTGTGGGAAGTGTCATGACTTGGTTTTGATTGGTAAAGTTTTGTCCAATCATTTCCATGAAGTGGCGTCATTATCAACAGTATCATAAAAGAATGAATTGGGGGGAAAAAATACTAAGGGGCTGAAATTTCCAGCAGATGATTAAAACGTATAATTTCAAAATGCAATGACTCTGAAATTTCTACGTAATTGCAGCTGGACGTGCGAGATTTTATGTACAAAAATAATCATTGCCCAAAAAAACGTTATAATTATAATTTGTGAGATGCATTATAATAGCATTTATTACATTGATTTTCCTACGATTTTTGCAACATTCCATTGAGCGGTGGTCAAACTAAGTTAGCAAACAAATTATTTTTTGACTTGTGTTTCACCTCAAGACAATAGGTGGCGCTAGAGACAGTCAATGACTATGCCTTAGTGTCATTTTAACGTCACAGACTACAAAGACAGACCATACCATGTTAATAAATTAAACCCACATATGTATAGATAGAACTGATGCCACTGAATGATATGAGAAAAAATCATAAGTCACTATTACGCCTTTAAAAGCATTTACAAAATTAGGGGGGGGGGGGGGGGGATGCAACGTGTAAAGTTTGCAAAGTGTGTGCACAAGGGTTAAAATGGTTATCGGCCCATGCCTAATCACAACTAATTAATGATTGTAAAATAAAGCTTCATGAAGTACATCTGAATTTTTACTCCACTAGGTGGCACACTAAAGTAATGTCTAGTGCAATGGAAATGTGTTCCATTTCCATTGTCTTGAAACCAAGATTGCCATCCGGAAGAGCAAAAAAAAAGATCAAAAGCTTCATTTTGCCATCAGTACAGATAACTACAGTGATCTATACACTACCAAGCTCGTCCCAACACTTCTGTGCCTCTTTGCTTGGCTTAACCCTCCTGTTATGGTCCTTTCTCAGGAACACCACGGATCAATTTAATTCTACAAAGTGTCACTAAACGCCCACTGAACTAAACTTGCAAATGAGTGAAATAAAATTTTGTAAATACGTAATGTGTATGAAGCAAAGCAAGAGTCGCATATTGATAAATGACATAACAGGGGGGCTACGCATACTGTGCTGACCTTAACACTACACGTGAAATCATCAATTTAATTTCAAGTGCCTCTGAGGAAAAATGCTAACCTGTGCGTTCCTTTGGAAAGGCAGCAAGTAGGACTCTTCTGCTGAAATTTTTGAGGAAAAAAAAAATGCCAACTGTACTACTGACTGTAAAAAGCTGTTGTGATGTTGTGCCAACTTTTTGTGGTTTTGGTATCCGTGCGTATGTGGATGTGTTTTGGCAACACTTTTTATTAGCTGTCTGAATTTTAACCACATTTTGAAGAGGCCTGATTTGGATCTGACGATATCCGAATCTGTGCATTTTTTTTTTAATATGCCACTTGAATAAAAAAATTGTGTTACATGAACCATTCAGTGTGAACCCAGCTGTAGAAAACCAAGAGAGTACTCTAGCTGTGCGCGGTGGTGTGAAAACGAAGCCTCGTGAAACACTTGAGAATTTTTTTTGGGGTGCTTTTGGAATAAAAATACAGGAAAGTGCAATGGAAATGTATTAAATTTACATGGCGTCTTCAAAACAACAGTACAACCGAGAGGGGCAATGAAATATCTCAAGTATTTCACGAGGCTTCAATTTACCACCACTAGCTGTGTGTTCTGCATGGTTAAGGCTTCTACGCGTTGTAACGCGGCAGTATTTTTTGTGTTCTTGTGTCTGTTGACAACATACTTTGTCAGCAAAGTTTGATGTTGTGAATCAAATGCAAAACATCCACAAGGAATCTGTCACTTGGTCAAAAATGTTGGCACCCTTTAAAAAATCACATACATGGTTTCTGAAATAACTTGAATCTGTTGAGGAATAAATAAAAACAAACTAATGTCAGGCTTTACCTTTTTGTGCGTTCAAATTAGTTTGAAAAGAAAAAAATAATGTTCCAGGCATGACATTAAAAAGCATTATTTGCCACTACATGTTTAAAACAACCGTGCCATTGATAGGAGCATCAAAAATAAATAAATGAAAATCAAGTGTTCCATGAGGCTGTCCTACCTGTATTTCACTGAAGATACAATATTTTATAGTTCATTTTAAATTATGATGGGAGCCTTGTGAGTCAATACAACCTTAGCAGTCAATGTCAAAGAGTGGCCACTGGGTGGCGGTCTCTTCCAACGTATGAGGCGTAAGGGGCCTTTTCTTCCTTTGTTAAATCCCCGCAGTAGCTAGAGATCGCTTCTTCGATAACACCTGTTGATGACTATTGCACTTTTTGATAACTATGCTTTTGTCAAATAAAATGCAACAAGATGCTGTCAACTTATTGAAAACAAACATTCCCTCTTGTTGACCGAAAAATCACCTTGTGCTCAAGGCACAGGTAACGACCAATCGCGGCTCATCTCTTGGTCATGTGACGTTCATGGGCTGAGTTGATCCTTCAGTACAGGTGATGTCATTTTCAGTAAACGTCAAGTGGCAAATGTGCTTTAAAAAGTATTAATTGTACAAGAAAAATAATCAATCTCAAAGACCCATTTGTATGTTATGTTACCCAATCCAGGCATTCTAATACCAGGTACTGAATTATACATATTTTTTTTTTCTTCCAAGTGTTTGGCTTGGAAAATCGATTCCTAATGGATTACTTAAAGTACTAAACGTAATTGATTGTTTTAGTACTTAATTCATTTAGTACAAGACATTTTTAGGCCCCTTTTAGCCAACTATTTGGAAAAAAAATAATTACCTGGGATTGAATATCTGGGGGAAAAACGTAAAAATACATCTTTGGAATTGAATGAATTAAATGCTGATCGCTAACTCCATGCTAATCGCAAGATATCTTGTATGCTAACTGCAAGTCAACATTTGTAGCATCTCCTTGATACAAAATTATAATTAAGAAGCTCCAGAAAAATGACTATAGTCTGTTAATGGCTGTGCTAGGCTAAGGACATAAAGCTACATTCACTTTTGCGTATAGGTTTGTCGCAAGATGCTAAACAGGAAAAGCCTAATGCAACAACATCCGGTTGTCTTTTCACAACAAAGCTTAAATTTACACCTTACTAAATAAAATACTTTTATAACCATAGAAACACAACATAAAGACCGTGGCTCTTCAGTAGTCAGATTATGTACATTTAATGTAAACAAACTAACCACTCTTGCTCTTTGCCCAAGACAAATCTCCCCCTGGGGACAGTAAAGTTCATCTTATCTTAAAGGTGAAAGTACTAAAATCTGCACTGGCCAGCTGATTTATACGGGTGGCCATGAGCACTGGTGTCAACCTCAACACCACCGAAAAATCAGTTGATTGAAAATAAAAACACATGCTAACTCACTCCATGGTAACAACGCTTAATGCACACAGAAAAAGTGTACGTCTGGTCTTTGAAGCGAGGCTCCACCGCCTCCTGTCTGCTTTTGTTTGCCGTCCTACTGTTCCTGGAAGCAAATTCTTGCCGCGTGCAACGCTCCCCCTCGGCCTCGCGGATGCAAAGTGATGGTGATTGCAAACTGCTGCCTCCCATCTCGGCGCGGTAGGAACTCCGTGCAAGTGCCACTCTAATATTGTTGTTGCACAGTGAGCGCTTCAGAATTGGGCTTTTCAAAAGAAGCTGGAACTGAGCCCAGCAGACTGCTGGTGCAGGAAGTGGAAGAAACCCAGTCAATGGCAGGGCGCAAAAAGACAACCGCTCGCTTGTTACATTCATACCTGTGGACAGTTTTGGCGATCGCAAACCTTGTACTGGTTCTAAGGTATGTAAGGTCACATGATATGGGAATGTCCCCTCAAAACAGGCAAACGGGCCTGCGCATCATCTTAGGTCATGGTTAAGTTTGACTTTTACCACGGTTGTTCAAAGCCGTAGTAAAAAAAAAAAAAAAAAGTCCCATGGGAAATCTAACCACGCTGGAAAAAACACATCCTGTGTGTTTTTTATTGACATCATTACCCCAAATACTTCTTTTAAAAGATCCCCTTTTTTTGTTTTGTTTTTAGGCTCTGTGGAGCCCTAGCAACTAAAACAGCACATTCTTCATTTGCAATCCCGCTTTTACGGGTCCCTCCACGAGGAGAAAGCTGAGCAGGAAATTGCCAAGTGGGCTCCCGTGGAGCGGGACTGACATTTCCTGTCAGTGTGCCAGGCTTGCCACGTGTGTGTTTCTGCGTGTGTGTGTGTACGTAGAAATATTTCACGAAAAATAAAACACTTGTCGGGTGGCAAACGGCTAAATGAATGCACTCAATTTTATAGGAGTCTTGATAATATGAATCAGTTCTCAAATGAAGTCACTTCAGTTGATACGTGAGATTTTAACAGTTTTTGCAGGTATCAGCATATCGACCTGAATGCTTTTTAAGCTTTGACACAAATTGTACAATTTTGTTTTCAAATTAAGAGCAAAATAATTGCAAGATGAACCATTTTATTGCTAAAATTTGACTCATTTTCCAGTTTTTTGCTGGTTAGTACATGAGGATTAGGGAGGCAAACCCCACAGACCAGTTGCATCCCACCATTTGTTCCTCTCTTGCTGCTTCACATCATACATGAGGTCAAATGACCTGCGATGTGGCACGCTTGAGGCACCCGCCATTGTGCTTTGGCTCATCCTGCAGGCCGCTCTGCTGGCCGGAGCCCTTCAAGAAACACACTTGGCACACCCATGCACAACAGCTGGCATCCAGCTCGTTACCACGGCTGCTTTGCAATGTTTGCCCTGTGCCAAGGCAGATTACGGCAGCACTGTGTAAATCGCTGTGAATTATAACACTTGATTGCCACAATAAAAGGACAATTAGCTGTGTTAATTTCGCTTGTTTCAAGCGATAAGCGGTGCACTAGTGGAGTGATTCTCAATCTTTTTCAATGATGTACCCCCTGTAAAGTATTTATTTCAGCCAAGCCGCTAGCCAACACACAAAAAAAAAACAAGAGTGTTGTGCAAACATCCCTGATTCCTTAAGTTCTGGAACTACATTTGTAGCGCTGTCTCTGTTTGCTGGAAAATTGCATCATGAATGAAAATACGCAATCGTATAAAACACAACAAAATGATCTTTTGCAAAAAAAGACCTAGAACGCCGTTTAGCAAAAAGTTGCAATTGATTTGCTCTTCCTTTGAAAAGACGAATGTACTTTTTCTGTCACACCTTCAAAAATCCTGGTATCTAAAGAAGCTCCTTTAAAATCTCACGTACCCTGTGAAGTGCCTTCACGTACCCCCGGAGGTACTCATACCCCCATTTGAGAACAGCTGTATTAGATTCATAGGATATTGTGCTCCGAAACAATATAAGCACTGAACCTCCCAGATGAAAAAATACAATCTGTTCTTTGACCTCAAAAGGTTTACTCTTAGCATTTATCATTTATTAGTAATCAGGAGTAGGTTGTTTTGATCCAAAACAGCAGTTTCTAACTAAAAATCAGAGACGACAAGCTTTTTTGTGTGTCATTTGCGTCACTAATGAAGTTAAAAGGAAAGCTAAACTCACAATATAGCAATTAGTTGCCGTATGTTCCGCTTAATTTCCTCTTGGATTGAAAAGAAAAATGTACAAAAATGTTGCATTAGATTTGCTCATACCTGCAGAAACAATTTTCCACAGACTCTAGTCAAGGAAGTATCTTGTCATTTGTGAACCGGAAATGAGCTGGAAGACTAAAGTGTTCATGTATTTTTCTCGCTTAAGACAAAACAGAAGAGAAAATGCATCAAGAACAAACAGTAAGTGAAGACAGTTGCATTCTGGCAGAGTGGATGGAATCCAGCTTCTGGTCATTATTATGCATTCTGGACTTCAGAGTATAATTGCCTATAAAGGATTTGCAACTATGCAGTAAAAGTTCAACTCAATATTAACGCTTTGCCACATTTCTTGTGATTCCTTAAAATTAGGAGCCATACATAACATAGGGAGATAGACTGTTGAATTTCAAGCACCTCTCAATCAACTTTTAATTCATTTTGATTCATTAGAAGCAAAAATGTGTCTGTGTCCCGCTATTTATGGATCTGACTGTGTGGAAGTGAATAGCGAACTTCATGAAAATAATGTCTTTGTAAATATTTAAAGGAGGGCCACGCCAGCTAAAAAGTATACTGTCTTTAGTCTTGTTTTAGTGTGACCTTTAAATCGCTCAAGTAAGCCTCCACTCAACGTGCAGTCATAATTATGTTAGCTGGATGAACAAACACGAGCCCTGTTAGGCATTTTTCCTGTTTACTGTGGGTGGCTGAGGCTTGGAAATTAAATCACACAATGGATATGAGTTTGATTTGATTTGTCCGAAAGACTCCTCTTTCTCAAACTTCTTTAACAGGACTCAACATAAGTAGCTGCAACTTCCCGGCATCTTCCCACAGATTCCGGTTGTCACACCCCGTGTGCGATAGCGCCGCTGCGAGTTTATCTGGGGACGTATAACGCCGCCCTCCCGAGGGAACGCTCGGCTATTGTGCGCTCGCAACCATTGATCTTCCTGTCATCGGGCGCAGGAAATCGAGCGAGTGCTGTCAAAGCAATATTACAATGAGGGCACGCAAGCAGACTTTCCTGTATGGGACGTCTTGCAGCAGACCAGAGATCAAATTACCTGTTGGCGGTGTACCAATTACACTTGGAGTGCTGGTGCAAGGCCATCTGTCCGGCTCGCTTTTTGCCCACCTTCAAATCTGTCCATCCTCCCACCCCTCTGCTTTCACACTCAGCTATCCCAACTTACGTAATCAATCCACCCGGTAAAACCTGTAACCTACCCAGTATCCATCCATCCGTCCGTCCGTCCATCCATCCATCCATCCATCCATCCGGTCATATATATATATATATATATATATATATATATATATATATATATAATATTATTATCAATAAAAAATGCATAAGTATATCTAAAACATTACCCTTTTTAACATGAACGAAATACAAAAGCAATATAAATCCATTTTCAACCACTGTCAATTATTTTTTACTGCGTTTATACAGGTTACAGCTTATACAGGTTACAGCTTAGTATAAAACTGAAAAAAACCCCCATCAAAGTGCCTGAAACAAAAAAACAAGATGAACATTCATATTTTATTGCAATTACACTTCAAATGACAAAAACAAAGCCTTTTCCCTGCGGTCATCGGCGCCCCCTCTGGCATCAACTTGCCCCTCCCCAGGGGGGCCTGCCCCACTGTTAGAGAAGCAGTGACCTAGACCGACCTGCGACCAGTCCAAGGTGCTCGGGAAGTCTGAAACCCGCGAAGTAGGGTATCAGTTCCTAGATTTCTATGTACGCCCCAATATAGCCGCAGTAACCATAAACAATCCTTTTTTTTGTATTTTTTGCGTATTTTATTTATCCGATGGCATAGGCTCAGCCATGAAGGGATGGACGTATTTGTTTGAGGGCCTGTTGCTAGCTAAATCACAAGATGTCATCATAGAGTCTGCGACGAGCAATCGCTAGAAAAATAGGAGTCCGTCATCATAAAAATTGGATTTAGACCACATTTCGGAAATTGACGCAGTAAATGCTGATGAGTCGCACCCTGTTGCAATTATTTCTAAACCGAATAGCTCACGTCCACCCACTGGCAGCAAGCCCTGCAAGGCTACACAATTACATATTTGATGACAATATTAGATCCTTCTTTGAGTATGCTAAACACAAGAAACAAGTTCTTAATTTTCTGTTGCACATCATTAAAATCTGGTCAAGTTATGTAACTTCCTGCTCTTTTCCTTAAAATAATCAAATGTGTTTTAATTTCCGATGTTTTAACCGTGTGCAGCCAATGTAGAGCGCAATGTCAAATTAAGTACAGTAAATCCAAAGGATTTTTGTGTGCACTGGAAAAAAGTACTTACTTATGCGTTGCTCATTAAAATGTGGTAAACTCAAGTATATTATTTGTTTATTTTCAAGGGGAAAATTGCATCACTTTACCATATTTGAAGCATGAATGAAAGAAAATAGTTTTCCACCATTTATTGCGGGGTTACAGTCCCCAAAATACCCGCAGCAAGAGAAGCAAAATAAGTTTTGTTCCCTTTTTTTTTTTTTTAGTTTGTTTCTTTATTTTATAAAAAGGAAAAGTATCAATAAAAATAGTGAGGTAAACCTGTAAGAGATTTGGTTATAAATGAAAATGTATGTACTAGATGTTGTTTTTTTTTTTTTATTTGCGTTTATTGGACTGGTCTGAAAAAAGACAGCCGCGATAGAGTGGAGCCGCAATAACCGAACCACAGCGTAGCGGGAACCACTGTAACCATAATGAAGTCCCATTTTTTCAAAGTGTATTTTAGAAACATAGTGTTAATGTATGCTTTTGAATACCCTCACTTTTTTCCGTAGAAATAGTTCAACATCCACACTACTGGCACTGCTAACAAAGTAATGTGTATGAAGTAAAAAAAAAAAACAACAAACAAATACCAAGCGAAAACGTGACGTCACCACAGCTGCCAATCAAACTGGATTCAAAGCTGGGCCCGGCCCAACACGGAAGTACATTCAGCGTGTTTTGACAGCTGAGTGAAGGAAGCCGCAAGCTTGCCGACTGACGGATTGACGAGTGTCTTAAAACGTCGGAGGATGCTAGCAGACGCCGACAGAAGAGGAAACAACGGTGCAAATTGAGGTAAGGAGAAAAGCCTGCTCGCCTTTTTGCTTTGGAATTGGGGAATTGCCGATACTCATTATTTTGATTGCAGAAGTTGTGTTCCTTTAGGTGAATTAATGGGGTGCAAACACTTTTATTTTTTTTGTAGGACTCCTACTCCAGAAGTTTTGTAAAAAAAAAAAAAAAAAATCAATTTATTTAGCTGTCATGAACTAAATTAGCAACCCTTGTAACCCCTTTCTGCTCCTAAAAACAACATGCTCCTAAAAACAAGAAGCACAGGCCGTCAGCACGTTGGTACCTTTGCTTTGGAAGCTAAACCAATCCCGGTTCGTGTGCCAACTTTGTGTCTTGTCCCCCAGAGGACTGCTGCAGCCTTCCAAATGTGCAAGCGCTGCTCCCTCATGACGTCACCGGAGGAAAAGAATTCCCTCTTCAGCCTTTGAGCTCTGCAAAGCAGCTGGTGGCCTCCAGGACGGTGCAGGACAACCGCACAAGCTGCAGCAACAACACAAGCCGGCTGTTTTTCCCCCTCGTAGAAGAGAAAAAGGCTGCAGACTTGCAGGGGCCAAACCACTGGAGAGGTGAGATTACTATTTTTTTTCCTTTTAAACTGTCACCTACTTTAAATTTGTCTGCCCCCCTTCCTATACTTAGATGAATATCTTATTTACTTCCAAGTAGACCTGGGATTAATTGATTTGTGTAGTTCAAAGTGTATCCCTTGCTTTGTAACCAGAAAGCAACTTTAACTCAGTCAAAGTCGTACGTTTTCAAAGGCTACCATTTTACAGCAGCTTGAATGAACTTTCAAGAACCAACACATTTTAAGTGTGTGTCAGGATAAGTGGAGGATCCACCAAGAAAGTCCTTAAAAACTTACTTTCTACCTTTTTAATAATCACCAGTATAACAGGAGTAGATTTCACTCAAAATCCTGACCAAATGTAAACAGTTTTTTTTTTGTGTGTGTGAAAAAGTGACATCAAATGACTAGTGACTTTGAAACTAGCATTTTTTGCTTTTGTGACATGGCAATCTGAAACAACAAAAAAATGGCTTTTGATGTCAAAATCATTTATTTAGAAGGGATGCACAGTTTTTTCCTCCA
Organism: Hippichthys cyanospilos; assembly: GCF_059441005.1. Taxonomy (NCBI): domain Eukaryota; kingdom Metazoa; phylum Chordata; class Actinopteri; order Syngnathiformes; family Syngnathidae; genus Hippichthys; species Hippichthys cyanospilos. The sequence goes on along the minus strand of NC_142373.1, from coordinate 13,564,334 downwards.
TTGATAGAGATGACCAATAATTTAGATTATAGTGGACATGTGCAGTTGTCAATTGAATTCTGTGATAACTTATACTGTCGTTATTCCACTACGTTCTATGTCAATCGATGAATCTAGTGTCAGGTGAAGAACCCAACATGTGAGAAATGCTTTTTTGTGGGGTAAAATGCAGAGATCTTAGAACAATATAGACACCCTACTAACTTGACTCTAATAACCTGACCCCGGGTTTATTAGCAACATCCTCGATAGCCCCCTGTCGCCACAAGGGGGTGCACATCCCCGTTATCCCTTGTGCAGTGATAGGGAAGGGTGATAACGAAGTGATTGTTCCATTTGGAACTTTGACATGCTGTCACCATCTGGGTGAAATTTCAGCTCCCTAGTGTCTATTTTTCAACGCTTTCCCCTTGATGCAAAATGGCTTGGATGTAAAAATCAAAGACTTGGACAAAATACTGCAACAAAGGTTGAAATCACGTAACCCGGTTCTAACGTTCCCTCCCAACTTTTCACCGCACAGGATTTGGTGAAAATCGAGATCATGTTTTTCGGGCCATATCGCCCAGCCCTAATCCCGCGCACAAATAAAACAGAAAGCCCGCCGCTATTCCTCTTCGCACAGTTGCATCTCCCTTTATTAAAAAAGAAGTTGAGGGGACGAAAGAAAGCAAGGCGCATATTGGCCGGGGTGCAGCGCAGCGGTAAAAAGAAGAAGATTCAAGGCAGTAAAACAGGTACCCGCCATTTAATGGGCAACTACAGAATCCCTCAGCCTTGTCTGATATGATTTGAAGGCTTGGTGAATCCTTGTGTTGAGCCGATGATCTCATCGCCGCCAAGCATACCCCTCCACTCCGCTTCCTATAGCCCGCAAGCGCAACAATGAGCCCCCTTTTTAGAGCCGCTGCGCCTCGCCGGGCCCTTGTCCTGACTTTGAACCCGGTTCCAAAACTCATTTAGCAAGTGTTGGAAGGGTTGGCGCTTTGGAAAGGCATCCTTGTTTGTGGACATGTTGTGGATGTCACGCTAATAGTTACTAATGGATTCTATTAATGGCGCCTCCTTGCTTGTTGTGAAAGGAGACACGCTTAACCACCAACCATTGTGGATCGACGCTATGACCGAACCGGGCTTATAATTGTTGCAGTAGGGCCAAAACGTGCGATGCAATCTCCCTTTATTTTCCTCTTTCTAGATTATTTCGACTAAGATATACTCTACGGACACATTATATATAGTTTAGTTATTTTTATTTATATTTTTTTTAAATCCTCTATTCCAGTGGTTCTCAGCGATACCGGGACCCCAGACAAAAAGGATTGTTTTTTGCCATGTGAAGTGTAATTGTTATAAAAGAAGGATTAGGAACACCAATGCCAATCCTTATTGGCATCTTTTTTTAGGCATTTTGATGCCCTTTGTTTTTTTTTCCTGCTTAGATCAGGGGTGTCAAACTCGTTTCAGTTTTTGGGCATAAAGGAGGAAAATCTATTTCCAAGTGGGCCGAACCAATAAAATAATTATATATAGTTAGATAACTTTAAAACAAAAACCACATTTATTAGTATTTCTTTTTATTAATGTCCAAAATAGTAAAAGCACAACATCTCTATTAATCATAAAACATTAACATTACTGATAATCATAAAACATTTCAAGTTAGTCATTCATTTAAAAAGCTTCATCTTTATATCTTCATTTTTATACTTTAGAAAATAATCTCGCGGGCCAGATTAAATCCATTTGGGGTCAGAACCAGTCCGCGGGCCGTATGTTTAACACCTCTGTTTTAGACAAACCTTTAACCTGTATTAATGATGTAAAAATGTAGTTAACCGTTGAATATTTTATATATTGTTTTTTCCATGTGTCAGTGTTAAAAAGGATACAGTTTTAGGTATACTTATACAATTATTACAGATACTTATTTAATGTCGGCGAGGCCGGTGGGGGAAGTGTTTTCGTTTTCCGAGGGGAGGCTTTACAAAATATAATCGAGGAGCACTGATCTATTCCAACATGCTCCCCATATTTACCGTCACTGGTTACCTCTCTTTGCATGTTCTCCCCTTGCCTGCGTGGGTCCTCGTCGGGCCCTCTAGCTTCCTCCCACATTCCAAAATCATGCACGGCGGGTGTATTTGACGCTCTAAATTGTCCTTAGATGTGATTGGCGACGTGAATGGTTGTTCATCCCTGTGTGCCCTGCAATTGGCTGAGAGCCAGGTATACGGTGTACCCTGCCTACTGCCACAACTGGGATAGGCACCAGCAAGCCAGCGACCCTAGTGAGGACATAGATATAATGAGTATAGAAAATGGATGAATGGTTGCCTCTCATTACCTCGGTGTGCTCACATGTGGCAAACGATTTGAGATAATAATGTCTTCAGATCATAAAGTTGCGTCTTCCTAATCCTAACCACAAATGACATACTGTCCGCATGATGTCCTCTAGACTGTCACATACAATGTTAGCGTCGTTTACACGTTACACGTTCCTTGTGTTAGTCGCGCTCGTTGGAGATGCTCAAAACTCCAGTTACTTTCTATCCAATTCCTCATAAATGCCCCTTTCTCCATCTATACTAAAGTTGATGTTGTGTAAAATTAGGGTGATAAAATTATACATACCTCAGCTAATACGGCGAACGTGTCAGCGGGAAATATGCGGTTGCTGCCGGCTGAATTATTCATAGTCAATTAGAGCAGAAAACCTGGGGGCTGGCGACATGGCGCAAGTGCTTTTTCAATCACTCATTTCATCAGTTATGCAAAAGGAGGCCTTTCCTAATTGTTGTTTACTGATAACTATTCTGCTTCGTGTTATTTTTACGTCGCCACAGTTACTTCCTAAATGACAGATTCTAAGTGCTTCCGAGCTGTCGAGCTCACCCAAAGTCAAGCGCCAGACTATGAAAAATAGATGTAGTAATCGATATAATATCTTCCGCAGATATTGGAATTTTTATGTATATAGTGTAGTACAGTTGTTCTCAAATGGTGTTATGCGAAGGCACTTCAGGGGCTACGAGAGATTTTAAAAGGGTTTCTGCAAGGTGTCAGAAAACCAAATTGAACTTATTCAGTCCAAAGACATATTCTGTAGAATGAGCTCATTTTTACATTTTTGAGGGATCCAGCGTTTTATTCCAGGTTCCTGTTTATATTCTTCAAACTTTTTCAAGTGATCAAAGATCTAAAAAGGGTTGTTAAGAAATGAGTGAAGCCCTAAAAGTAGTCAATTTCTGTAACTAAGCTTTTTTTCCTCATTTAGTGAATATTTACCAATTATTGTTGTTAATTTTGTATTGCTTAGTGATTTAAAAAAAAAGAACTAAGCAATATCACATTAGAGGAATGGATGTACTCACCAACATTTTTAAATGGATTCAGTTATTGGTTCAGTCATTGGTTTCCCAAAGTAAAATCATGTCACATTTTTCTCAAACACAAAAGATAAAGCATACACATTTTTCGAAGGGCTACAGAAATTAGAATAAAAACCTCTGAGAGGCTGAAATTGGAGGATTTTGATTACTTTAAGTTGAACAATAGCTCTGACCAATTAATCTATTATTAGAGTGGCTGTCATTGATTTAATAATCGATTAACTCTTTCAGTGCCAAGCGTTTTTGGAAAAGGAAACCCAGTATTTTTAGCATTTTCACTCACCTTTCAAGGCCAACAGAATATTATGTGCTATGTCTATGTAAATATGGGTGGTATCATATCAAAGCTTCACTTCCATTCCTTACTTTGAATTTAGATGATAGCTGTATTATAAGTGATGAAACACTGCCATCCAATGGTCACAGTTATCATTACAGTCCTCAATTGGCTTATATTAGGTAAGCATTAGTCAAGGGTGACAGCTCCTCTTTCAATAAAAAAAAAAGTATTTGACCAAAATTTTAATATTTATTATGGTTATTACTATTTCAAAAGATGAGAATCCTCCTTCATTGAATGAGTTAATCGATTCATTTTCACAGATCCAAACAAATAGCAATACATTTCATGTACAATTAATACATTTTAAAAAACAAATTTTACACTGACTGTTGACCGAAAGTAACATCAACTGCGGTGAGGGCTTGGGTAAAAACGACCAATGATGGCTCACCTGTTAGTCACGTGACCTTCTCAAGCCAAATCACGAACATGTGGTTTGTATTTTTTTTTTTTTTTGTGTCTATGGGAAGATGATCGACTCAATACCTGAACTCACACGCTAGCAATAGCGAGGCACGTTGTCGAGTGACGTGGCGGGTCACGTGACATGGCGACTTCATGCTTGAGGTCACTGGACTCGGGAGTATCCGAATTTTTCATCAGCGTTTCCGTCTCATGCAAGTCGGCGGTTAACCGCGCCAGCGTGTCATTGACATTCACGGAAAACCTTTCAATCTTTGTGTGCTACGCCACGCCGCACTGAAAAACAATATATTGTACAATATCATTATATAAAACCTTCCCCCCTCGTTTTTTTTGAATGACATTCTTTTCCAAGCATCAGGCCAAAATGTATAAAAGGCCATTTGTGTCCGTTGTCCTGCGTTGCTCATTCAGTGCATTGATGGCACTGCCATGGCTTAATTTTTCTGTTAATTATTCTGTGGCAAAATTGCGGCTTGCTGACGTCCCCCCCCTTTGAACTGTGAATAGGGACTCGGTTTAGTCCGGGCCAAGCGCTTGTACGTCACTCTGGATGTTTTAGGTCACCCGCATGAACTTTGGTGCGAGCCCTGAGATATGCGTGACGTTCTTGTCGCTTTAAAGGAGACATTTGTTGAATTTAGAAACACAGCTTTGATGGGATTTGGATTTGATCATTTTTGGGGCACTAACTTGAGTTCCAGTCATTATCTTGCATGCAGGACTATCATTGGAGGCAGCAGGGCCTATTTCTTTTTTTTTTTTTTTATTCCTAGACTTTATATGTGGAGTTTGTTTTCAAGTTGAGGCAAAAATAAACATACTGCATCACGTTTGCGCAAAAAGCTTGTTTGGGGCCACAAATGATCTATAACATACACATAAAAGCACATTTGTGCCCAGGAAGTGAATAAAGAAGAAAATTATGGATTAATAATGATAATATCATTCCTGCACAAGGTAGCCAATACCTTATTGATCCCAAGTAAAAGTCTGGATTCCCCGTCAATAAGCTAAGCAAAGTAATCCTTGTTTTTTAGACTTGTAATGTAGCCAAAACAAATAGTTCTACTGCCAGAATGTTCTGCTGCTTGAGTTGGTCCGAAATGAAAGATGAAGCTTTTAATCTTGAATTTGATGTAAGCCACTCATGCAGTTAGCTGCTCATTTCCCATCTGATTGCGACACTTAAGCCCTTCCCCGTACATGACAGATCGCCCTTTGCCGTTGGAGGAGCACTGAAGGCCTTTTTGTGCGCCTCAAACCTGGGTGGCAAAGGCTGGCATGTTGACATGCTACTTGGCATTTTGGAGCTCTCTTTATGGCCTTGGACGCCTGAGTCAGAACATACACACACACACGCGCACACACACAAACTCTCTCATTGGCTTCCTTATGGCAGCGACAGTAATAGGCGGTGGGTCTTGGCCAAAGGGGATCTTACGTCAATAAATAGTAATGCAGTTTGACGCCCCGGCCTGGACACAAACACAAATGATAAAAAGCGAGCGAGCGAGAGAGAGCCAGGTAGAGTCAGAGAGGTGTTAAGGCCCACTACACGTTTGCACAAAATTAGTGTGCTTGCTAGGTTTCAGTAGGTGAGGATATGTCAAAAATACATTTTGGGTCACATAATGGAGCCATCCACTGCTTGGTTCACTTTCTGGGTTGTTTTACAAAAAGCAACCCCCTCCTCCCCAATTCTCATTTTAAATCTAGAATTCAGAGAATAGTCATAATCCTGATTTAAGTTAGACTTGAGACACGAGTCAGAATTCTAGAATTCTCTTTCATTTCATAACTCATTTTAAAGTCAGATTTCTCATGTTTAAGAATTCTCTGGACGTCTCTTGGAAGTCGGAATGAGTTATTTTTAACATGAAAGATGAGAATAAATGGTCATAATTGACTCAATTCTAAAATCAGACTATAAATCTGAATTAAGAGTTATGAAAATAGTCTGAAAATCAGAATTCTCTATTTTTCTTTTTTTTTTAAATGCTTCTCAGTGCTAAAATGTGTTATACTGTCTGCCAAACATGGATGTTATGTCTAATGACAAGCATTCATTCCCACTGCAAGTGCTAACACACCAGTGTCACATGTGTGTGTGTTTTTTTTCCAAAAAGCTAATCCATCTCAATTTTGTTGTTTTCTCTTCCTGAGACTAAAAGAAAAAAATCCCTGGGATAAAACCAACACATCCTTGCTCGGCTCCCCAGACGCCACATGAATAATTCAGAACCACCTGCCATGGATCACTGTTCTGAATTAGATTCTTTTGGGGGTGCGAGAAAGTTCTTTATTTTCTTTTTACACATTTCCTGAGCTGATGCAGCACCTGACAGAATTTCTGCGAGAAAAAAAACATACACAGGGCTTCCAATGGAGACATCAAGTTAACTCTTTTCCCACTTTTTAGGGCTGCTCAATTTGATGGCATGCAAATTAATTGTATTGAAGGGTAGAGAAGGGTATATATATATATATATATATATATATATATATATATATATATATATATATATATATATATATATATATATATATATATATATATTCTCACTAGGGTCGCAGGCTTGCTGGTGCCTACCCAATTGCACGATCTACAGTCTTAAAACATAAATATACATCCTTCACATTGAATGCGTTATTAAAGGGCATGCATACAGAACGCTTGGTAATCCCAACCTTATTTGCTTCATAACTGAAAATTTTCATTGCTTAAGTTTTCTGTGGGTTATTTTTAAAAACAAATTAGACAGGGTATTTGGACATTTTTATGACATGAAAAAAAGCTCTTGTCATTTTTTTTTTGTGCCTCTGGCTTGCGCTCCAGTTTGTACGCTGCTTCTTTGTGGTAAAAGATACGTGTAATTACCACTTAGCGGCTTCACAACGGTAGCAATTGTGCATGTGTAACTTCAAATTTCAGCCCAAGACACTTGAGACATTGAGTTTATGTGACAACATGTGCGACATGTATAGTCGATCAGCACACTGGCTTTGTTTTTCAAGTTGTACCGTCAACTTGACGATTTGTCCAGATGTCCGTTGCAATAGATACGGAGATTAAGATCACACAAGTCCCCTAAAATGAACCCGTGGGTCTTCACATCTGCTACTGAGATTACAGCATTAGTAAAAGGCAAAGGGTCAGCTTCCCTTTAACACATCATCTATGCTCACCATTACACGGCAAATGCTTAACTAAAATGTATTGATGTACAAAAAAAAGTACAATGGCCAAAATTACAGAACATTTTTCTGTGCTAATTCGCAAACCTAGGTATAGTGATGGGAAAACGAAGCCTCATGAAGCACTTTTGATTTTTTTTTTTTTGCTCCTCTAGCTGATGCTCTTGATTATAAGAGGCCAAGGACATGTAATACATTTCTAATGATGGGAAAGTGAGGTCTCATGAAGCACTTTTGGTATTTTTTTTTGCTCTTCTAGATGGCATTCTTGGTTTAAAAATGTCATGGACATTTAATACATTTCTGGTGTTGTGAAAATGAAGCCTCGTGAAGCACTTTTGATATTTTTTTTGCTCTTCTTCATGGCATTCTTGGTTTAAAAATGTCATGGACATTTAATACATTTCTGGTGTTGTGAAAATGAAGCCTCGTGAAGCACTTTTTGATATGTGTGGAAAAAAAATACGTACAATATGTATGTATGTACATGTATGTATGTAGAGCGGCTTGGTAAATTGTCTTTAGCTGTGATTGGTTGCGTGAATGGTCACAATTGGCTGGCAACCAGTTCAGGGTGTCTCCCAACTTAGAAAGGCACCAGCAACCCTGCGACCCTTTTGAGGATAACCGGCAAGCAAAAATGGATGGATGGATAAACATTTATAATTTTTTTCCTGCTCTAGATGGCGATTTTGGGGTTAAGACTCAGTGGAAATTTGATACATTCTACTGATGTGAAAATCCAGTATTTGGGAGCTTGTCTTTGATATTCTTAGAATGCTGTGTGTGAGCTACTTGCATGCATCTTGGACGTGCGGGAGGACAGGGCAGAGCGAGGCTGGTCAGGTGACTCTGCAAGTTTGTAATCCCACTCCCACTCTCCAAACAAAAACAAAACCAACTCCAAAGTTCCCAGCAGTTACACAATGGAGTTGAGCTGAGGCTTAGTGCACCCTTGCATCTCCGGAGGCACAATGAACTTTTCCAGCAACTAATCTGTGTGGACGCCATGAAATTGAGGACTAAAAATGGAGCCGTGAAGGACCCATGTGACTTTTGTGCGTACAAATGAGAAAATGTGACAAAGCAGCCGAATGTACAACATAGTAGTTTTACCTTTCGAACCACCTGAACATGACATTTTATGCCAATGGGGTTCTGGTACCTGTGCTTTTTTCCATAATATTTAATCCAATAAGTGAGTGTATGCAACTGTGCTATAGGCTGATTGATTGTAAAACAAAATCACAAACTTTAGTTCACTGAACTGGTTCAGGTCCAACACTGATGACATGGATCTGCTCCTCGCCATGTCTTTTCAGTTCAGCCGTTTCAGACTTCTCACAGTTCTTATGTGATCTTTGTGGTGTTTTGACAAGCACCCCATGCTAAGCAACAATTATTACAAGCACAAATCTGCCGACCCCTGTTACAAAGCCCAACATTACGTGTGCTTACACTCGCCAAAAACCTTTACGTCTTCAGCTGTACAATAGGCGCGAGGTTTAGGGTTTACATGCCGAACGTGACGTTTAAAGTGTGTGATGTAGTTTGAACTCAATAAGATGATTGAAACCAAAATTCTTCAGATTGTGTCAACCCGGATCAACCTAGATATTGGAAATACTTGTAATTATGATCCGTAAAGTAACTTTTCCTGAGTTTAGCTAGCTACCACAGTCATGGGCTGCCAATGGCAAAACTCCTGTGGTATTACTTGGCATTGTGACAGTGCCAATATGTGCGATTTGAAAGCCTTCTTCTGGAACCACCTGTCTGTTATTTTTGCATTTTTCGAGAGTCCAAACATTAAATCCCATGTACTTATTTTTTATTTCAATTTTTTCAGATTTTGACTAAAGAAGGATCTGCTATGAAATGAATTAAGTCATTAGGTAAGTACTAAATTAATCGTTACTGTGGTAAGTACTAAACTACTCAAAGTACTTCATTACTTAATGTAAAATTACTTAACTACTTAAAGCATTTTTAAACAAAGCGCTTGCCATTATTAGACCCTCCTTTAACTAAAAACAATTAAAAAAAAAAACATGTAAAAAATTAAACCAAGTACCTGGGATTGAGTGGCTGTTCTCTTGAAAAATGTAAAAATACGTCCTTGGTATTGAATGAGTTCATAAACACCCTTGACAACATTAGATGTGTAAAAAAATTGTCATTCATAAGAGGATGTTACTAAGAAGGTAAGCGATAAGTGCTCAACATTTTAGGAGTTGATTTATGATAATAACGCGAGTCATTTTTCATTTACTTAACGTTTTTTTTTTTTACCAAATTACTTGTCTGTGCGTCATTTGCTGTTGAGTTGAGAAAAGCAGCGCTCGGCAGCATGAATGTGGAAGCGCTATTAGTCAAATTTGTATAAAACCAAGTTTGTCATCTTGCCACGTTTGCAATTTGCCAGATGTCATAACACGCCAATATCATTACTGCAGCCCTCCTTAGTGGTAGTTTGTCACAGCAAACAAGCACAAAGCTAACGTCAAGATTTTAATCTCATTCTGACCAGATAAATGAGCTTGTCACATTTGCTTGACTCACAAATGTTGTGAAATGTGTTCTACGCTAGCGTCTTCAGAGCTAACTCTTGCCCCGTACATTGGAGGAAACGCAAAAGTTAGGTGTCTCGCAGGACAAAAAAAAAAAATCCAGTTTCCAGGCGATTCTGAGTTTAATTTACAGTATTTTAGAGCTGTTAAAACTAATTAAGTAGGCAATCAACGACTAATCTATTATGAAATAATACCTCTGTGTTACAGCGTCCCTGGCTTACGTTTTTTTCATGTTGCAATGTAGAATTCTCAGTTTGATATTTTCCCGGTTTTGCAACAAAAACAACTGTCATGACCCTAGGAGGTTGGCTGTATTTGTGTTGTTTTGTCTCCATCTGCAGGCGTTTTTCGGTAATTGCACTTATTTTCTGTTGCCGTCACATGAGGGAGAAGCTGATCTGCTATTAGTCAGCCTCGTTCGTTTCAAAATGGATGAACCGTAAAGCCTTGTTCTATCGTGAGTGGTTACAAAAGCGTATTTATCGTGCATTTTACTGCTTAGTTCTAACTTGAAAAGGTTTTATTCATGATGTTTTCTGATTGTATATTATAATATAATATTTTATACTAATATTATACATAATATTATATTATAATATAATATTATGTATAATATTGTATATTATACATATACATGTATGAGCCCAATACATATAATGTATGAGCCCAATGAGCTCATAATGAGCCCTATATATATATATATATATATATATATATATATATATATATATATATATATATATATATATATATATATATATATAATATATATATAATATATATATATATATATATATATATATGTACAGTATGTATGTATGTATGTTTGTATGTATGTATGTATGTATATGTATGTATAGCTCAAAAGCAATGATTGTTAGTTGGCACCAGTATGCCTCTTGTTTGTCACCCACCCGGGCCCAAAAAGTAAACAGATTGTTTTGTGTCGGCGTGGATCAGGCTCACATGATTGCACCAGGGGGCTAAGACCCTAATGAGCGTCCGTGCAACGACAAGCCTCACAGCGAGCGTTCCTCGCATGGAAATGCAATTGTAAGATGCTGACACACACCGTGTAACACACGCAAACGGGCCATCCGTGGGAATATTGATTTGACCCGACAAAGATGCGTTCTCACACAAACGTGTCGGCTGAACAAGCGAGTGTGCGGGGGCAGACGCCACTGGACTTCAGCAAATAAATAAATACATTTTTTAAAACTATCCATTTCTCTATCCATCCATTCATTTTTTAGAGCCGCCTACCCTCAAAAATGTCTGATAGTTTTTACCCACTACAGGAAAGTGTTTTTAACACCTACCAATTTTCAAATGACGTTTTAGTACATTTTTTATTTTTACTCCTGAGTAAAAAAAAAGGCTCATAAAGTATCTATGTGGAAAAGTAAGAAGATTCTCGTTTCATGGTTGCAAATCTGCCACGCTGGCCCGGAGAGGGTTAATAGTATGACATAGGGCTGGACAATAATTCAATTCAATCAATTTGTCATTTTAAAAATTGGCTAAATAGTTAAATTGTGCTTTTGTACAAGTGATGGGTTTTAAGGGAGGGAAATACACGAAATTCATTTGATTACTTCCTCATTTTAACAATGAACAACTTGAAAATGAGCTAAATAATGAAATCATGTGGTAGAATGCTGGATGGCTGGTTTATAAAATGTGTTTACAACAATTACTCTCTACTTAATGTTAATATTCAAGCATGTTATAGACAACCTATGAATAGTCTTGTTGCATAAGTACGACACCTCAGTGAGTGCTGACCAGAGATGGCATGTACAGTACACACAATAAAATATTTGTTAAATATGAATTTAAATGTAATATTGCAGTTTAGTTTACGAACATCCTGATCCTGAATTGGCCCGATCACAACATTTTCCATTGATTGGAATCGTAGGGAAAAGATTGAGGTTAGGGAAATCTCATTTTTTTAATATTCCACCTAATGCCAAAAAACGTCATTTTCCACGCAATGCAGCTTTATGACAGTAGTTGGAACATGACATTCAAACTGCTTCCTTTTCCTGTTCACCTCTCGCCTAACATACATCAACTACCTAGATTTTCTTTCCCCTCCAACCCTTTGACGTGACTGCAATCCTTTGTGGATGCAAAAAACAAAAATGAAAGTGACAGTCAACACAAATAATGTCAATTTGCAATTCTATTCATAGACACTATTAATAGACACAAGCAGCTCTGTTCTCCAATATTTTTCCCCTCGCACAGATGTATTCACACATTAATCCGGTAAACAAAGGGCATTTTGTTGTAAGCAGGGATCTAAAAGGGCCCCTCACCTCTTTTGTCTGCTGCAAATAAACAGTGGCCTCGCACCAAAACAGAGTCCACCGCATTGGAAGAAAAGCCAGCTAATGATGCCCCGCCCCCCTTTCTAAAAGACAGCATTGAGCTTCTTGCTTGATGATTGAAACTCACTTCTGACATTGCCACCCTTGTATCAGATTTTCTTGTTTTGTTGACATTAAAGGCCTGATTCTGTGGAAGAGGATTAGGGCCAGTGGAGAAGAAAAAAGGCTGGCGGGATTTTCACTTTTATCTCAATTCCGACGTTATTCTCGGATTTCCCTCTTTAAAAAACAAATTCTCACTGAAGTGAGAGTTCTCAGCTTAGTTTGTTTAAAAGTAAGAATTCTGAATTCATTCTCACTTTGGAGTCAGATTTCAATTTAATTCTGGCTTTATTTTGTTTAATGAGTTATGAGTATTCACTGGAAACTTAAAGTGAGACTTATTACAACAGTCTTGATTCTCATGTTAAAGCAAGAATTCTGAATGTAAAATCATGACTTTAAAATCATTCCTTAAAAGTGAGAATTCTTGTGAGAAAAATCTCTGAGAATTTTGACCTAAGTCTAAAAAAAGTTTAAAGTGAGAATTCACTTTAGTGGGAATTCCCTCTTTACATTTTGCTGACTATTTGATTTAAAGAATTCTGAGATTAAAGTCAGAGTTTAGACTGTTCTCATAGTCCTCACATTAAAGCAGTGCTTCTCAATTATATTTTGCCAGGCCCCCTAGGAAAGAGGAAACCTTTCGTGCCCCCCCCCCCCCCTCCCTCCCACACACACACACACACACACACACACACACACACATCGACATGCTTAACATTAATTTAGATTATCATCTAAATGTATAAGTATACCTAAACCTGTATCCATTTTTAAATCAACAAAAGAAAAAGAAAATACAAATCAACCTTCAACAACCATTTTTTACAGCATTTATGCAGTTTACAGCTTAGTCTAAAACAGAAAAAATAACCATATGCTTCAAAGGCTATGAAGCTAAAAGAAAATGGATAAAAAATTCTTATTTTACTGCAGTCAAACTTCACAAAACAAGACCTGAATCCAGAAATCAAAGACGGAATTCTTTCTTTAATGCAAGAATTCTGATGAATGTCAGTTTGCTCACTGAGAATTTCCACTGAGAATTCTCAGAATAAAGCCACAATTCTGAGAAAAGTCAGAGTTCATATGTTAAAGTGTGTATTCTGACTACAATGCGAAATCTGACAACAATCAATTAATTCTGAGTTAAAAGTGAGAAATTTGACTCCAATGTAGGAATTCTGGCTTTAAGGCAAGACAATAAAGTAGTAAGATTTAATTCGTTTTTTTTTTGTTGTTTTTTTTTTTTTTAAGTAGCGATCACAAAGAATCCAAACGGTCTCACTTGAACCAAGCAGTATTAATCCAGTTTTAGTCACCGGTTTTGAAACCTCCCCCATATCCTTCCGTTTGGTTCTCGTCAGATGATTTGTGTGTAATTACCGGTTGCGGGCGCTCAGCTTCCTTCAGAAAGCCTCCATATTAGAAAGCAAATCTTACAATTAAGCCGTCCGGGCTGTGAAAGTAATGGCCGTCCTGGTGTTGACGCCCGTGTCATCTTGGGTCCGCCTCGCGGCTGCACAATGAAAAATGAGCTTGCTGATGGCTTACTGAAAGAACCAGTGCACAGATTGACCCCCAAGTGTTTTTATCTTCTTCTATAATTGCTTCAAAAGTCAGAGAAAGCATCCAACAAATTGGACAGTGAAGGACAATGTCTTCTGTTTTTAACCTTGCGCTTTATCTACATTTGCAATGGAAGGCTGTGTTCTGCCCTTCTGTTCATTTGACATTTTTCACTTTTTCCCTCTGCCGCCTGGATTCACTCAGCAAAAGTTAAGGATTGCCTCGCCGTCCTTGTGAAAGGTGCCTCCCGAAAAGGGGGACTTTTCCTGGAGTGGATTACCGCCGCCGTTGAAGCTTGTTGACATCAGATGGCATGGGAACGACCAATCCACTTGCTAGGCTCAGAAAAGAAGCTCAGGCAAACCCAAAGTTGGCACGTACGGCCATGAAGAAAACAAATAAACTAAAACCCAAAGCAAGTATCCCCTCATGTTCCCTTCAGATAGAGTGATGGTGCCAAAAACAGCTTTTTTCAGGGAAAAATTCCAATCCGGCCCAAATATAGCGTTGACAATCATGTTACTTTTCACCCATTCTATTTATTAACCATTTATTTACCAAATCTAACTTTATAGTTTTGAAGGCCGTGAGCCCGTGTAGTCTACGCGTAGCCGGGCTTTTTCCTACCTTGGATTAAAACTGAAGGTTTCAAAAACTCAGGCCAAACAGGAGATTTGGCAAATTTTCCCAATCCGCGTTTGCGTGTAGCAATATATAAACCGGAGATTTACCTTATCAATCCACTCTATCACACCGGTGATGTTCAGAAACGGAAGTTCTTTCTGATTGGACAGAATTTGGCGACACCACTGTTGCCTAGCGGCTTGACATGCTTGTAAATGATTAAAACCGCACTATGTGGGTTTGTGTAGTAGCAAATTCTTTCAATAAACAAAGCCGTGTGGATGGATTTTTTTTTTTTACACATGGAGGGGGTATATGTGGGTTTAAATAGCTCTGATTACATGTAGACAATGCCTAAAAGGAAGATGAAACAACTTTTTGCCAAAATGTTTGATAGAGAAAGTTTGTGTAACATCGTCTGCTGAAAACTGCAATGACCATGCTCATTTGTAAATAAATAAACACCAAACAAATAAAAAATAACAATACACAATAACAATAACAGAATTTTGCAGTAAATTGCTTCACGTTCCTTTTAATTTGCTCTTAATTTGAAAGATAGAATAACCTGTTCATGTCACAGCATTAAAAAGCAATAAATTAGATTTTGTGATGCTTGTTGAAACTCAGTTAAAATCTCGCATATCCCCAAAAATGCCTTTATGTACCCCAAGGGGTATTCCTACCCACATTTGGCAACCATATTGCATTAGCAATTCAATATGACACAGATACGAGATGTACCATCTTAAACAATGGTATCACTTGGCTTATTTTATTGAGCAATTCCAGAAAATACATTGCTGCTGGAAAGTTGTGTCACTAACGACTGTGTATTCAAAATTTCACGAAAATAAAGCCACACAATATTTTGCATAAGAGCCACCACTATAAAATAATTAAGCTTGCTGCATATTCAAATTAATTTGCTCCTAATTTGAAAAGAAATATGCACTTTTCCTATTCCAAATAATCGCTGCTCATGGCATTTGAAAGCATTTGATTAGATTTGAAACTCTGTTAAAATCTCACGTACACCTTGAAGTGCCTTCACGTGCCCCCACTTGAGAACCACAGTTTTAATATATTGAATTAGCAATTCAACCAATCTTCAACAATGTGATAACTCAATCAAAATGTCGTTGTATTATTTTTTTTCTTCTCCTGGAAATCAGCCAGTCATCCCCAAAGCAACGATATGTGCGAAATAGTTAACACACAAGTTAGTCATTTTCTCTGAGTTTTGTGCCAAATGGACACTTGGTAAAAGTATAAAGCCTCCATTCCAGTATGATGGATTATCATCACAATAATCATAATGACAGCACAATCCACTCAGCATCAGCTTGCTTGTAATGCCACAGTAAACTCATACTTTAACTGGAGGGACTCCGTATTAGGACAGATAATCCCCTAGTCTTATTTTTGTGACATGCCGTTCAACACACACAAACACGCACACTCCCTTTATTTTCACGTTGATTGTCGTTCCGATATCGTCTCAGCATAACAGATGGTCACTGCATATAATATTTCTGAGTTTTTTAGCCCGTTGCCAAAGTGATAGATGCATCGGAATGCATGGCTTTACTTGCATCATCATCTGCAGATTTTTATTTTTATTTTTTAAAGACAGTAGTCTCAATTATTTTTCAAAATGGAACCGACACACAATTGAGTAGGTCTTAAAAGCTTTCGTCAAATTTTTGCTTGCATGTCAAAATGGGAAAAAAATCAGGCAAAGGATGCCTTATCATAAGGTAAGGTAAGTTCTCAACCTTTTTTTTGAAACAATGTACCACCTTTGAAATATCTTTTTCAGCTCAGTACCACCTAAGTATGCAAAGCATTTTTCAATAAAAAAACGAGATCTTAAAATGGATTCATTCAACTTTAGAGAGATATATCATGAAACAGCCTTTGTTTTAAATTTGTGTCATAAAACACTGGGCATAAAACTAAAATTATCCCTTTAAAGGACATAGATCATGATATTTCCACACTTTCCACAATTATGCATATAAATTACATTTGACACTTTGGTGGTTTAATTTCTCATTAAATATGAGTTTCATGGATTGAAGTTTATAACCAGGAAGTAAAGCACCTCGTTGGCGCCGTGCGAAATAGTTCAAAACAGGTGTTAAATGACATTCAAATGTAAAACAGTATCTATGGATCACACTCCTTATAATAATAATAAACATTGCTGTTTACTTGACCGGCTTGGTGCAAAATCTAACGCCCTCAACTCTGGAACGAAAATGAAACTAAAAAATGTGGGGGCGGTTTAGGGGAGGTATGAATTTTTTTCTGTTGTCATAAGCTTTTCTCCAGTCATATTTACGGCGGGGGTTGATGTGGGTGCACAGAATATGCAAGGAATGGTTAGAAATTAATCAGTGAAGGAAAATAACACGTTGGGTTGGGGGGAGGGTGCGAAATCAACATTTTCGCACTGTTAAAAGCTCCAAAACGTTGACTTGAACCGTATATTAGTGTCCATAGTGTCTTAAGCATGTTAGCCAATACACACTTGCTCTTTAAACTGTGCAGATGTGAACTTTCAAAGTGCGGAGTGTTGATTTAAACTCAATAAGTCGACTGCTGTGCTGACAGCGCCCGCTGCACGGAGTTACCCTCGCACCAAAATAGCGTTCATCAGTGGCGTACACATGCACAAGAAGGGCCAAATGCTTCAAATGAGCTTGGCGCGCGGATCCGGACTGGCTTTTGAAAACAAGCAAAGAAACCCCATCCAGTCCTCCAAACCTCAGCCCGACACCCAGGTCCAGGAGCTTTGCCAAAAGTAGCCGAACGCTAAACATTCACAGAGCCGGGGGAGAGTGGGCAAACTGAGAAAGCGGCGCATTGACGTCAGAGGGAGCCACATGTAATAAATTCCTCCCTAATTACTGTGGATGCGCTGGATTATTGGATGAAAAGCCTTCAAGTTCACGCCGGTTTGAAAAGGCCTTTCCTAATTTCCGACGTCGTTCCAATCGCGGTGTGCTTCATATTGTTGAACGCCTCCCTCCTCCGTTAAGCCCCTTCTGAAATTTGTGGGGTGTTCAAAAGGATTTTCAAAAATAATTGACTAAATGTGAGCCGTATAATACAATGTAAGCATAATTAAATCTTTTGAGCGTCTTCAATGAACCTAATTAGCAATTAAACTAAATTTTAGCATATATTTTCTGACTGTCATGCTGCTGGTATTTACTTCAAAATAAAAACGTACCAGGGCGTCGATTTTTGTATATTATTTGGGAAGATCCAATATATTTTTAAGTTGGCATCATGTCACTGTCGCGCATAGAACTTGTTGCTGCTGTTGGCTTGACTTCTTTCTGACACTGTACAAAAAATGTACACGTTCACTTGATTCACTATGATAGTGTATTTTCATTCTAAATCAAAGTTGCAATCAGTTTCTCTCCATACTTGTTTTTTCTCAATGGGCATCCCCCACGTGCACTTGTGTGTAAATACAAAGTTTCTGATATATTACGTGGTGACAAAGTGGAATCTGCCATGTGACGTCCACATGTGGAAGCCCCCTTCCAAACAGAGAGGCCCTTCTGTCTTCCCACTGACCCTTCCACCGCTCTGCAGAGGTCACGGGACATTTCTGTATACTTTCTTTTTGACACTCAAAAATTCACACGTTTTCGTCTCGGCTATCTCAGAAGTTTCGGGTTTCCGCGCGGACCTAACCACTCTTCTCCGCTGGCGGCCACACCGCATGTCGACTCAGTTAATCAACATTGCGAATATTCGGATTAGTATT
Organism: Hippichthys cyanospilos; assembly: GCF_059441005.1. NCBI lineage: Eukaryota > Metazoa > Chordata > Actinopteri > Syngnathiformes > Syngnathidae > Hippichthys > Hippichthys cyanospilos. Next base: position 13,545,978 of record NC_142373.1, on the reverse strand, counting down.
AAATCTCGACTGGGGTATTGTAATAATTATAAAAATGAATCGACTTCCCTAATCAAAGAGGACAGGAGAATTGTTAGCCCCTTTACGGCAAACTTTATGCTTGCCGATTACTGCTGCCTTTGTATTTTTATGGACAAAGGCTAGATTGTGCCCACAGGGGGGAGTGCCTTGAGTTATTGTTGACTCAAGTAGAAAAGTCTGTTTTGCTTGAGCAGGTCCACTGTCACCTCTCTGCTGGACAACGTGACTCAACGGGTTTTTGGCACTCGCAGCACAACGCTCAACAATCAGTAAATTACAAAGTATTTTGGGGATTATTGTTAAATTAAAGAAATAATTAATGTAAATATAGATACTTTTGAAACTGCCGTGTATATCTTAGTACAGTGGTTTTCAAGTGGAGGTACTAGTACCCCTGAGGGTACTTGAGGGAACTGCAGGGGGTACTCGAGATTTTAAATAAAACAAATATGCAAAAATCCTTTAAAAAAATTATTGAAATTATTGTTTCAGGAAAATATAAGTTCTTAAAACAGATTTTACAAGACACTTTATGTTTACTATTTTTCCGTGGACAAATATTTATTTATACTTTTTTTTTTTTTAGAACAGGTCTGACACTTGGTATTGATTATTTTTTTCAAGAAAAAATTATTAATAGTAAAGTTATTGTTTGACAACAGATTTCTTCTATGATCCCAGGTTAGGTGGATTATTTTTTTGTGGACCCATACAATTGAAGTATGAACGGTTCTAAATAAACCAGACACTGATGGCATGTTTTAAGTATTTTTTTGTCTTGTTTTTTTTCTTTTTTTTTTTACCCAAAATGCTTTGCATTGGTTAAGGGGTAATTGGCTGAAAATATATTCCAAAGAGGTACATCACTGAAAGAAGGTTGAGAACAACTGCCTTAGTAGATTTTATACATTATTTTTATTTTATTGGATGACAATTTGTTACATATGATCGACATCGATAGACATTTTTCAATTGCCACTTCCGATTCAGGGCTTAATACTCTAATCCTAACCCCCTGAGAGTCAGTCTATTGATTTTTGGTGGGCATTTGTTTTTGGTTTTCATCTTTCAACTTATCCAAGCTATGCTACTGAGTCTAATGGCCAGTAGGGGACATCCTGGCCTTTCCAACAATGTCGTATGTGTTTGGGTGGGATGCTAGACTTTGCTCTCTTGCTGAGACAAGATGGACACAGCAATGGAAATGTGGTACATGAATAGGCTGGCTCTCTGCAGGATATGATGTTCTGTTCAAGTCAGATGAAGAAAAATAAAAATGAACAAGACATCTTAGATCAGGGCTGGGCAAACCTTTTGACCGAGGGCGGGGACCAGGAGCAGATGGATATGCTTTTTTTAAAATCCAGCTCATAAGAGAAGAAAAATGCAAGACATCTAGAAAGCATGTGCTTTAATTGCAATTGAATATTAACAAAAGCAAACAGCGTCATTCAAGTCCCGTGTATTTAACCATTTATTCAAACGAATCTTCTCCTGACTTGTAATTTGTTCAAGCAGAGCAGATCGAATTAAAAATCTTAGCGGGCTGCATAGGCTCCTGGGATGTGGTTAGTCCACGCCTGGCTTAGACACTGGACACTGTAAAATGTTTAGAAAATTTAGGAAAAGATACATTTTAGAGAAAGGCAAAGATAACTGTTTATGACAGATGCTTTGGGGACGAGGTAGTCTGGTTCTGTTTGTTCTAAAGCGGTCACTAAATTTATGACAATGAGTATGTTTACCCCTGGCGATATGTCATGGCACTTCAGTGGGTACGTGGGATTTTAATGGCATGCTCTCTGCAGGTATCAGTCAATCTCATTTAAAGGGACATTTTGTAAGATTTATACCGTTTGTCATTACGGACAGCAGGAGGTGCTGCATTTACCTTTGTCTGTAGCTATAACAGACATGGCAACTTCCGGAGGCGTGCCACCCCCATGTAATATTATTTAATGATAACTAGATCTACGATTATATTTAAAACATACTGTTGGTCATGAAGAACACATTTAATTTTAAGTTTTTGAAATGTATAATCATTTAATTTATTCCTTTTTAATGAAAAGGTCTAAATCTTACGCATTGTCCCTTTAATGCTGTTTAGTGCCACTGCATTTTTTTCAAACTAAGAACAAATTAATTGGAACAAGAAGCAGTTTATTGCTAAATTGTGTTATAGTGAGTCCACAGTTATAGTGAGTTTACAAAATGTTGCATGCTTTTTTTTAAATTGTTGTTTTATACGGGTTCACACTGTTCTTAGTAATGTAATTTTCTGGGAAATGAGGCAGAAATAACACAGATTATGTTACATGAGCTTTCTTCCGGAGTTGTTGCGTTAAAATATGCCTACAGATACCAAATCAGACATGAAAGGCAAAGCACTCTGTCCTGACTGCTCTTTCTTTGTTTCACAAATGCTGAAATCAAAGATGCAAAACACCTCGGAGTCTCTACGTGGACAAACCTTTACTTCTAGCGAGCGGGTGGTTGTATGACTCCATTATGATGTATGACTCCGCTTAAAAGTGGCGGTAGGTAAGCACGGCTGGCACCCTCTCCCCACCGGCTTGCTTTACTTGCAGCAGAAGGGCAGTTTTGGAGGAGACTTAGCAGACAGGATGGCACAGTTGGCACGGTGTGCGGCGTCAGATAATGGCGGCTCTGACTGCACCAGAGCGGCTTGTCTCGAAGCGGCAAACGGGTGGCCGTCACGAGAACGAGGTGACTCGCAGCCTCGGCGGTCCTCGGCGCTCCCGGAACATCCTTTCTGTTTCCGCCTTCCTTACACGCGGCATGTATGGACAGGATCGGTCATGTCTGCTTCCTGCTTCGCAGCCAACTTGTCTCCTTGCCAGTCTTCTCTCGCTTGGCATTGGCCGCCTTTCCTTTTTCCATGTGGTGATCACGTATGTCTAGCCACAAGAAAGTCTGTCCCTGCCTTATATTCCACATGTTATTTTTATACGCATTTATACTGGAGGTGTTGTATATCCGCTAGGGGCTGCAAATAATGGAGCTTTCACATCCGTAGTCGTCAATGGCACTCAATGAGTTTATAATCGATTGTGCTGCATATTGTCTCAACAAATCGGATCTTTGAGTAAATGTGGTGTTTTAATTTTACGATGCATTCCTTCCAGAATTTTTTTTTCTCTCTTTTTTTTTTGGATCATCCATTTACACAATAACATGTCACAAATTTGGCTCAACTATTGATTGTTGTTTACAAAATAAAAACAGATGTTTGTTACAGTCTTTGCATGATAATCAGTCATAAGACGACTAAGAAAATCGGAGAATATTTACCGTGCATTTGGACATTGAAGTTTATCAAAATGAATGATCATTTCATGTGATTCTTGATTAATTGTCAATGAATTGATTAGTTGTTGCACTTCTGATATTCTCCCGAGACCCAGAATCAGTCCACCTCTAGACAAATTTCCGAGTGAGAATCGAGCGTTATGAGACTACAGAAATGACGTCACGGCTGTTTGAATAAATACTTGATAAAAGCCACTCATGAATTGTGTAGCTAGCAATAATTCAGCCTTGGCGAGTCTTCAAACCTGCAGGCTGTTAACACCTCTTGAGCTGTTTGTTGGGGTTGCCATGGAGATTGCCCCCCCTCCATTCCTGCGTGTCAAGGCAAAGAGCCCTTGACCCGTCTTCCTCCCTGCTCGTCAATGACGTTGAGCTGGATGTCGTGTAAACCTTGCTTGCCGGCTTGCAGATGTTTTCCCTACGCATGAGTTTTGCTCTCATTTACTGGACCCACCAAAAACGTATGATGGATGGACGCAAATACTGTATATATATATATATATATATATATATATATATATATATATATGTATATATATATATATGTTTCCACTAATAGCCAATTTAAGGAATTTAAGGGGTAAATTAAAAACATTTTTCCAATTTTTGTCAACTGAAGATGACATCGCATGTGCCAGGTAACATCCAATCAAGGCCCAGCATGCTAACATCACATGGCCAGTGGCCGTATGCTGGACAAGTGGTTTCCAAGACATATTTATGATAGTTACAAATTATTCATAAGGACATTTTTATGATAGTTACAGTACAAATTACTCAACTCATTTAAAGCCAGCTCATTTTTGACCCTCCTTTACTCTAACACTTGAAGGTAAATAAAAAAAAATAAAGAACAAATTTGAATAGAATAGAATAGAATGCCTTTATTGTTGTAAAGCTGGTATACAAAAAGATTAGGAGCGATGCAGGAGCACCATCTACCAAGGTAAAAGTAAATATCATAAGTGCTTCATGAGGCTTCTTTTTCCAATCACTTGCCCAGAGTACTGTCTGATACAATATCGGTCCGATATCAGCAGGACCGATATATCCTTTTATTTTGTCGTTGTCTATTTAGTATGAAATGTTACAAGAGACTTGATCAAGCGATACTATTCCAATGACGAAGTATGTACCATTTATCCCAACTATTTGAATTACATAAATTCAGCCTCAAGCATGAGAATTCAATAAATGCCACCTAAAAGTGAAAGGAATCCTGTATATAATTGCTAATATTGGAAATTTTGGATGTAGACCAATGCAATTGGATAGTGTTTTAAAAATCGAAATAACGACTCTCTGCGATTGGCTGTTGCAGCACAGTTGAGATAGGCGCCAGCAAGCCTGCATGGATGGATGGATAGAATAACAACTCTTGAAAATGGAGAAAATGTATCCGCGCATGTGATTTTCCATCACGTTACGCCATCTGCCATTATTGCCACACTCAAGCGCAAAACATCCCGCAAATAAGCTCTCGTCTTTTTGCGTTGCTTTGCGTTATTTGTTCACGTGACGAGACAAAAGAAGTCTGCCTCAGCTCGGAATGTGTAATTCATCCGAGATGCGCATTTTGTATGTCGCTGCGCTAAGATGTGAATGTTTAATCCAGGCCCTCCTTCTGCCATGTATTAATCATGGCGCAGTCTGCTTGGGCTGAAAATAGCGCCTAGCAACCCAAGAAAGTGTGTAGCGCTTGTGTGTATTTTCTGCTCGGCTGCTTGTTGACGTGTGACATAGCGCACGGTCTGCTCGCCTTTCCCGGCCCTCCCCTCCCCTCCCCTCCCCTCCCCGTGTCGTCTGACTTCAGGCAGGCGGACGTTGTGTTTGCGCAACACATGTTCACCTGTCAAAGTGCCGCCCGTTCTGAAATTTTGGCCCACAAGTAAGTTCCGGCTGAGTTTGTAGATGCAGCGGTGCCTTGAGATACGAGTCGGGTTGATGCTCGGAGTTAAACCAATGCAATGTGTCTCATTTCACACCAATCTTTTCTTTCTTTCTTGCTTTCTTTCTTGCTTTCTTTCTTTTTTTGTTTGTTTCATTCTTTCTGTTTTCTTTTTTCTTTCTTTCTTCTTTCTTTCTTTCTTTCTTTCTTTCTTTCTTTCTTCTTTCTTTCTTTCTTTTTTCTTTCTTTCTTTTTTCTTTGTTTCATTCTTTCTTTCTTTTTTCTTTTATCTTTGTTTCATTCTTTCTTTCTTTTTTTCTTTCTTTCTTTCTTTCTTTCTTTCTTTCTTTCTTTCTTTCTTTTTTCTTTCTTTTTTCTTTCTTTTTTCTTTCATTCGTTTTTCTTTGTTGTTTCATTCTTTCTTTCTTTCTTTCTTGGTTTCATTTTTCTTTCATTTTTCTTTGTTTCATTCTTGCTTTTTTTCTGTCTTTCTTTCTTTTTTTCTTTGTTTCTTTCTTTTTTCGTTCTTTCTTTCTTTTTTCTTTCATTCGTTTTTCTTTGTTGTTTCATTCTTTCTTTCTTTCTTTCTTGGTTTCATTTTTCTTTCATTTTTCTTTGTTTCATTCTTGCTTTTTTTCTGTCTTTCTTTCTTTTTTTCTTTGTTTCTTTCTTTTTTCGTTCTTTCTTTCTTTTTTCTTTCATTCGTTTTTCTTTGTTGTTTCATTCTTTCTTTCTTTCTTTCTTGGTTTCATTTTTTCTTTCATTTTTCTTTGTTTCATTCTTGCTTTTTTTCTGTCTTTCTTTCTTTTTTTCTTTGTTTCTTTCTTTTTTCGTTCTTTCTTTCTTTTTTCTTTCTTTTTTCTTTCATTCGTTTTTCTTTGTTGTTTCATTCTTTCTTTCTTTCTTTCTTGGTTTCATTTTTTCTTTCTTTTTTCTTTGTTTCATTCTTGCTTTTTTCTGTCTTTCTTTCTTTTTTCTTTGTTTCTTTCTTTTTTTTCTTTGTTTCTTTCTTTCTTTTTTCTTTTCTTTTTTCTTTGTTTCATTCTTTCTTTCTTTTGTTTTTCTTTGTTTCATTCTTTCTTTCTTTCTTGGTTTCATTTTTTCTTTTTTCTTTGTTTCATTCTTGCTTTTTTTCTGTCTTTCTTTCTTTTTTCTTTCTTTCTTCCTTCCTTCCTTCCTTCCTTCCTTCCTTCCTTCCTTCCTTCCGTCCGTCCGTCCGTCCGTCCTAACAGCCGTTCGTCTGTCTGCCGACCCTTCGTTTGTTCATCTCAAAGGGGAAACATAATTTGAGATATGCTCATCGAACAAGTGAAATTATTCAATGTTTCACTAGTTAGTGTAAATAGTAAACTTTGACTCCCATTGGACGTCACAATTTTTCCATTGTACCCAGTTGGTTTGTGTGCGAGGCCACGCCAGGTGTGACTTGCCGGCTGATTTATTTTTTTGTACTAGAGCAGTATTTTTAGTCAAAGCCACAGTTTGAAGTCATTGACATCAAAAGTAATTTGTGACTTAATTCCATTTCACTCTGCTGCCCTTTCACGCAGCCACGGCCAGATGAACAGCAGGGTAGAGTTTACATACGTTATGAAAGTGGAGCCGTAAGATGTGAAACATGATTCTCCCGCTTGGGAAAAACCCTAGGAGAGGGTCCATCTGTTTTAGTGGCATCATCAGAGCGCATTTTTAATAAGATACATGCTTCATGGCAAATCTACATTACAAGTGGATGGATGTGATTCTATCAATCTTTGAGGTCTGTCATGTGATCAACCATTTTATACTACGTTGCTATTTCTGCATCAGCTTCACACCTAGTTAGTTTCTGACACCCTACCGTTTTTTTTTTTTTTTTTTTTATTGGAACGTTTTGCTCCTCTTGTGGAATGATGCTGCCTGATAAGCATGCAATCATCCCACGTGTGGTATCTTTATCCCATGTGGCGGCGCAAATACTGATAAGGCATCAATGGAGCAGATGGCCATGGTTACTTACTCGCCGCATACATAGAAGGCATGCAAACAGAACACGCTCTACTGTATAATACAGTACGGCCGCAACTATGGCATGTTTCTTCCCTTGGCAATGCACATATGGCCACGGGTTTGCGCGTCTTGCCAGGCTGTTTAGCAGCTATCTTGGACTCACGTGAAGCAACGCTAAACAATCCAGCAACGCTCCAAAACACATTTGTGTCACTCTACTTTATCATTGACCATCCTATTGTGTCGGTCCAACCTAATCCAAAGTGCTTTTCTATTTAATTTTCATCATATTACATAACGATTGTATGTGTTTTTAATCTGTTCATCCGCCAAACTCGAAAGCTTCACCTCCCCGTATGTCCTTTTTCAGAACGCATATCAATATTGGTCGTCACAGGGGTCCATAACTAATATTTGGAGCCGATAATCATTTACAGCAGAAAACAAAATATTAGCACCAAATTTAAGAAACTTTATTGAAACGCCACTAGGCATGTTGTTTCAAACAATTTCTCAAATTTTCCAAAAACATCTTTTTTTAAATTTTAAACATATCAAGAATGAACATAAACGGGAGTCCAGACAAAAATGTGTGCGTGCACTTGTGTGTGTGCGCGTGTACGCACCTGCCTGCGAGAATGCGATTGTGCGGCTTAAAATACACTTTTGCCACATGCCAAAAAAGCTTTCTCCCACTCTGCACAAATTAGCAGCAGCCCACACGCTACTGACACATAGCTAGCTATCAGAGCACAGACGCTGCAGGGATTGAGGAGGAAGGTGGGAGAAGAAACTAGACAGGCGAGAAGAGAGTGACACATTATTTACTTATCATTTACATATTCGTGTGTGTAGGTATACTGTATTGCGGGAAAGTCCCTGCAAAAGTTGTCACCGTTTCCTTGCAAGTTTACCAAAATTGCAATTGTGAAGGAAAATATCTTGAAGAGTTGCATCTTGAATGCGAGATTTAGTCGAGATGCTAAATTTAGCCCGGGTTGTCATGGAGAGTCTTTGCATGATTTTGCCCTTCTGCTTTTTAACCATAATGTTATAAAGTTATTTTAAAAATGTTTTGGGATTATACGTTGGGATATACGCTATTTATTTTTTAATTCTGTTAACAAAATGGGAGGGCATCAATCATTTGCTTTTTTAATTTTATTTGAACCCTTTTTTACGCAATAGGGTTCCGTCCCCATTCCACATGAATGACAGGGCTTCACTGTTTACCGCCACAGTTGAAAGCAAATGCACTTTGAATGACCTTTAAAAAAAGCACGACCCTAACGCATTATCCTCCAAAACGCCAGCACTAGCACGCCAAGCCAAAGTTTACATGCTGCCCGTGTTTGTATCACCAGCATGATTTTTTTCCGAGTGAGGTGGGAGCATGTCATATACCACACAACACCTCTCTTCATCCTGTTAGCTGCAGATGCCATCGCTAAACACACTCCGCGTCATAGAAGATGAAGATGAGCCAGCGACAGAGCAGATGACTAATAGACGCTAAATTAAGGTAATAACAAAATCAAATGGATAGTCAAAATAAAATGTGAGTAGTTAAATCTGATTAAAGTTTACAGTACAGCAAAAAAAAAACTTGTAAATGAGGACCAGCGTCTGTTTTTGTTTTCTCCACTCATTCAGTGTCACCCTTTTTATTTTTATTCTTTTTCATCCTGAAAAAAAAAAAACATGGGCTTGATTGTCTAAGTTCTTAACTCATTCGCTGCCTTCAACAACTATAGATGTTAAAATACAATTTTTACTGTTCTGGCAGTGAACGAGTGGATTATTCTACCCATCACATGTATGTTGACAGTATATGTCGAAAAATTAAAAATGCATACTTATATACAGTAAACAACTGATTTAATCTGACATTTTGTGTGAGAAGATTGAACTCGTTCACCACCATTGATGACTATAGCCATCTAGGATTCATTTTTTCTGAGCTAGTAACAAATGAGATAAAAATGGAAAACATGTGTCTTTGCAATTGAATGAGTTCATAATTGTTGCAATTATAATTTCCAAAATAAATGTGCCACAGACTCAAATTCCAAAACACGTTTAAAAATTAAATCAGAAAATGAAGCTAAATATAAATGCGATTATTTAATCTTGAAAATGTATTTTATGGCTGAAACAATTAACCGACAACTCATTAATTACCAAATTTATTGATAATCATTCTTGATGATTGATGAATTGTTTTGAGACCAAGTTCAAATATTTTTTGATGAATCCTCAAAATTTCAGCCTTCAAACAGTTAATATTGGATATTATCGGATATTATCTTTGGTCCTCAATTTAATAATTATTATAACCAATGATCAAAGTAAAGATTAGTTGCAAGCTAGCCCTTATTCATTTGTACACTGCTGTAGATAATCTTTGTTCCATCTACAAACAACCCAGCCATAAATGAGCTCTTCCTTGATATTACACAATATATTGGATTTGGACCGATTTTGGACCAATATAGATCCGGGCCTATTCCCCCAACCAATAAAAAAAAAAAAAAAAAAAAATGTAATCGTCTCCAGTACATCTTAAAAAGCCATGACACACACTTGAAGCAGCCGTGTTGTGACTGGAATTGAACTATTTGAGCTTTTGCGGGCCAAACCAAATGAAATATCTTGTCGGCAAAAACATTTCCAAAGAAACAATGCTAACTTAACTAACAGCTGGCAAGCATCCCGGCCCACTGGGCCCAGTGGAGCAGAAACCTCTCGGTTTTGAAGTGTGTGCGTGTGTGGGTAAGTGTGTGCCTGCGTGCGCGTGTGTGTGTGTGTGTCTGTGTGTGTATCAGTGTCTGTGCGCGCGTGGCTCACAGCTGCACGGTTCGTCAATATTTGGGATTATTTTAAGTGACGCAACTTGGAAATGAAAGGAGCAAAACGCCGCCTTTGGAAAGCTGGAACGGCCCAGTTAGTTACACAATCGATCAAATACCAAAGAAAAGACACATTCCGGTTTATGAATCAATAACTCAAATTAGTGTGGATTCTATTAGTTTAGAGTTATGAATGAATTGCCCCCATTTGTCAAACCGAATTGTAATGGAATTTGAATACATTTCAAATGCGATAACCTGTCTTTTTAAAGCAAGAGCACCATCTAGAGGAGAAAAAATATAATAAGTGCGTTACGAGGCTTCGCTTTCCCATCGCAACGTAAATTTAACATTCATAGCTTGCACCAAAAAAATGATGTTCATAGCTTGTGCATTTAGCTAATCCTTAAATTGCCAATTTATAAAATGACAAGGTGTGTAAAATATGGTAATGGAGGCCCCGGACTTTTGACCTGCTGGAGGTTCCTGTTTATTTGAAGTAATGCAATAATCAATGAAATCAAATGAAAAACCTTTTAAATTGTTTCAGACTTCCCCCAAAAGCAACCAAATTCTAGGTTTTAAAATACATAATAAAGGGCATTCTGAAAGATGTATTAAAAATAAAAATCATAATAAAATACCAGAGATAGGCAAGTACTAGTTTTGACACTGATCTGTACCTACGATGGCAGGACTGCTCAAGAAACTAGAAAATAGAAGAATGAAAAATTAACGCTTTTTTTTCCAGTAAAATTGCTATCATGTGATATATGAACTGGGGTATGTCAGATTAACTGACATTTTCTTTGTTTGGGGGGTAATTGTCTTCATCAAATGTGGTCTTGGTCCTCTATTACTCAACATTTGGTACTGGTACTAAAGTATGGTATCAAACATCCGTATTAAAATAGAATTGAAAGAATGAAACCATTTTTGCCTCATAATTAAATCACTGCAATTTGCGATTCTTCCACTGCTCCAGCCATGAAGACCAATGACTTTCATACAAGCAAGTTACAAAAGTGCTGCCAGATTTATGTGCGCACACACACGCGCACATACACACGCGTGTACATATACAGTGCATACTGTATAGATGATTCCATAAAGTGAGTGTGTATTACTCAAAGGAAAAACCGGCAAAAGATTGGGCTTTCAACTGCACAACCTGGCTGTTTATCATGACCTAATTTTAGCTGGAGGTTATGACCTTCATGTCAACATGCAAAGACGCACATGCGCACGCGCACACACACACACACATAGCTGTCAGAATAATGTCAGTGAAGCAGACAAAGTAGGCTAAAACATTGTCTGCTCTGCCGGAAGACAAAAACAAGTCTGGCTCTGAGCACTCTGACATTCTTACGAGAGCTTATTGGTGGGGGGTGTCGGTGGTAGGATTGGGCGATTACTGGGGGGGGGGGGGTCAGGAATCAGGATTAATAAACACATTTGATTGTTTTTAGTTGCATCGTCACAGAAATGCAACAAGGCAGCACTCTTTTAGGTTATGCGTACCAGGGCTATGTATGACGCTAGTCCAGTTTTTTCTTGTCCCTGACTTGACTCAAGACTCCATGGCATTTGACTCCGACATGTCTCAGACTCGGCCACTGGACTAGCGAAATATTTTTATCAACTTGACCAACTCCAAATACGTTGAAGGCGTCCTTCCAAAATAATTTGATCAGAAGTTTTTAATATGTTACAGTTTTATGTTATCTTGGACTTAACTCTGACTCCTTGGCATTTGACTCAAACTTTTCAGATTTGGCCATTGGACCAGCAAAATATTTGCATTGACAGAGTCCAACTATGGTTTTTATTGCTGAAAATGAATGCCCTCCTTCAAGAAATCACTTCAAATCCAAGTTTTTCATATACTCAAAATTTTTTGTTGTCTTGGACTTGACTTGAATTCCTTGGCGTTTGACTCAGACTCGTCCTTTGGAGTTGTGAAATCAGGTTAGAAACTAGATGGGAGCCCGCCTGGGAACACCATGTTCTGTAAGCTTCCTGGTAGAGCCCACCTTTAGGTCTCTCAGGACTTTGGTCCACGGGGACTAGACCTCGAGCTCACTGAGCTAAGCGCCAATCGGCTTAAGCTTTTAATGGTCACTCAAACAGAGATCAAAGCAACAGCAACTATCTGTGCCTTATACCTCACCCGAGGTGGAACTAACCAAACTTGGTCAGTTTCGAGTGTTTCATCAGTCATCCTTTCTTGAGTCCCAACAATTTTGTCTTCTTGCAATTCTCCGTCTGCTCTTCTACCAGCAAAATAAAAGAGGAGGGGGAGTAGCGAGCATGCCATATGTCCCGGTAATTTGGTCCAAATGTGAACTGCTGTCACTGGCAAGATGGAGCGGCAACCCTCTTTGCCATTAAAAAAAAAAAAAAAAAAAAAAATCAATGCATTTGATCAGATTTCAGTGCCCCCCTTACTTTCTCAATTCCCTGACTATTTTTCCTGTAGTAATCGTCTTCTACATTTGCACCAGAAAAGACTGCAGATAGTTGTAAAACTTGATTTGCGCTTGAAAAACACAAAAGAAAGGAAACGCCACATGCCGTTTCCTATTATTGATTTGAAACGGTGGCCAGGATGCTGGAGGTTTCTGGTGTCAAAAGTTTTACGGCTCGCTCTTTCCGCGCCCAAGCGGCGGCGGTTATCAAGCCGTGATGCGGTCTCACCTCCTCCCGTTGGCACCGGTCAGCAGGTTCGACAGTCGGCCTCCTCCGTGCGCCAACGTTACGTCAAGGCATGCCCGAGTATATTGTGTACCTTTGAGTGCAGACATTCCTCGGCCCTCTCTCGCTTCCTCTGGCTTGTTAATGCAGAGGTGCGCTTTGTAAAGGCTTTTAAGGCCGAGCAGAACCATATGGAGTCGAAGCCAGTCGTCTTCTGCAAGCCATCCATAATGGATGACCACTTCTGCGTTTAGAACATTTTCTTTATCTTCACAAAGATTTTATTGGGCCCGCGGACCACACGTGCCACTGTCGGCGCATGCCCAGTCCAGAAAGAGCATTCTTTTAGCGCTTAAACCACTGTCTTATGGTCAACAGCTATATTTTTACCACTAACGCAAATCTCAGCTCTGCTGAAGTTCCCAACGTCCACAGCTGTTCTACAGCATTTTTTTTTTTGGATGATCTGTTAAATCACTTGTACTTTGCAAAGGAGCCACTTTATCGCAATTGAGCAATAAGTTGCTTCATGTTCCAATTAATTTGTTCTTAATTTAAATTGTGTTGACAAGATTTTATGTACCCCCATTTGAAATGCGCCACAAGAGGGTGCCAAAACTGAAATAAATAGAGAAATAGAAATCGGTGTCAAGGAGGGTTTTGAAGGGATACACTCTAAGACTTCTTCTACCAGGGAGAAGTGTTTTCAAACACTTATTTACTCTACATAAGGTGTCTACTAGAAATTGTGTCAGTGACGTTGCTCGTCCATGTAAAACTTGACTAAAGTTTATTTTCTGGGGACCATGAAATAGAATTCACCATGTTAGGAGTGCGGGAGGGTTTAACGCTGTACAACTGTTTTGCAAGGGAGTGACTATGACACAATGTTCATGTTCCAATTAATTTGCTCTTGATTTGAAAAGGAAACTGGACTGCTCCTGACATGGCATTAAATTCCATTTGCTGATAGCTGCAGAAAGTCTGTCAAATTCTTACGTACCTCACTGAAATCCCCCTTGTACTTGTACCCTTATTTAATTTGATATTTAATTTAATATTTGTACCCTTTTATTGTGCTCCGAGACAATATAAGCACTGATCCTACCAAATGAAAACGGAGAATTATTTCTTCGTCCTGGAAAAAAGTTAGCGTCAAGTTTTTTTTCTTTCTGTAGATAACAAAAGTAAAACATGGACTGTTTAGACATACACACAGACACACACTCAGTGTTTTATGACTAAAAAAGGGAAGCCGCAAAGCTTTTTGTGAAAAGAAACATGGCAAGCACAACAGTACCTACTTGACAAACATCTTCATCTGTGGCAGTCAACGGTTGGATTACAGTTGACGAATAGAAGTCAACAGCCAAGCGCTGTGCCTGAAACGGAGTAAAAAGTAAAAAAATAGGTTTTGCATGACCACTTCATCTCCATTCACCTTTCTGCTTCGTGGCGTAGGCCCATTTTAGGTCGGCTGATATTGTCGACTGTCTGCCTTTTCGTGTAAGAGAAAAATAAATGGGTGCGGAGGGTCACCCGTATGAGTATAAGTGCTTCTGAGGAAACGGGGATGTTGAAGCTGAGAAAAGCGGCTAATGGCTCTCACCGGCACCGGAAGGCATTACCATGGAAGTACAGAATGTAAAATATGAATGAAGGGAGTTCCTCGCCCAACGACTAAACAACGCGTTTGGCTTTAAGAAGAAGCAGTCGGGCTCTTCTTTATTCACAAATGCTATGGAAGTGTGTGCATGTGGCGGATAGCAAATGATTCTATGAAAAGAAGGTGTCAAGATGTTTTTTTGCCTCTCCAGTTTGAGGATTACTGTCAAACAAGACATTAAAGCAAGAGAATGTTTCATTCAATACTCTACTTAAAATAACCACCTAATTGCTTCTAGATACATGCTAACCCTTAATGGGGGATGCCATAAATGGGCTAATGAATAGCATCAGTGAGGCAGTGTAATTAATGTTAAGGGAGATATATTTTAACAAATGATGAAGCAAAACATGTAGACAGTCACTGTTCACAAACCTGTCCCTCCATTAAATTACACTTAATACTCACTTATTTCATTTTTTTTGCATTTTTTTTCAGGGGGGTGGGGTATGTATTGATCCAATTTGAGAAAAAATAACAGCATCAATTATTCTCATTATTAATGGTAATGTCCCAAGTTCTTTTTTTTTTGTAAATGTATGGAAATCAAAAAGAAAATGCAAACTATAATGAGCATTCATTATTGACATCATTCATTATTTACATTATCATTATTTTTGCTGTTGGTGGTAGCACCCCAGCTAATGGGAAGGTCCACTATATTAACAGGCATTTTTTTTTGTACAGCTCTAATGTAAAAGTAAAAGAAAAAAAAACGATTATTATAATCAGCATCAATTATTTATATATTTTTAGGCCCACCCAAATAGAGGGGTCCACTGTATTCTCAGGTGTTTTTTGGAGGGGTGTGGAGCATATAGAAATCTCATTTAAAAAAGAAAAAAAAATACAGAAACTAAAATTATTCACACATTTTTGCTATTTATGGTAGATGATGGGGTCCACTCTCTTCAGGTGTATTTTCTTTATCCTCTGCACAAAGTAAGTGATACGCTTACAATTAATAATAATACACTTTAAATTGTTGTTGATCTTAGTATTTTCATGGCTGTATTAAGTTGTGTACGCCAGGGGTAACAAAGAACGTATTATGATGCAGAAATTATTGTTTTTATTTTCTTGAATTGTGCACTTAATGCGTTAATAAAATAAAATATCCTATGTCATTTCATTTGAACATTTCTGATTGGAACAAATGATGGTCTTTCCATTCATTTCAATGGTGAAAATTGATTTGTGATACACCTGTTTTGAGTCAGTAGTCAGAAAACAAAGTGAAAGTCTTAGGTCAAGGCATCGCTGTAGTTAATATGCTTATAAAAAAGATGATTTCATACTAAATGGATGGGCGGAGCATTCTTGTTTTTCCTCCCCGGAGAAAGACATTTTATTTTTAAATGTCAAGCGAGGCAGCGTGCAAAAAGTGGTGATGCGACCACGGTGCGTGTTTATTATAAATAACCCCAATCTATAATAAATGACTGTCGCTCACGTTTTTGGAGTCCCAGTATGCCATTCTCAGGGGACGCCGATGAAAGAAAGTCCCCCCTCGTTTCCTGTCTCCAAGCTGAGGAAAAAGAAGGAGAGTTGAAGGTGGTTGAAAACAAACGTTGCCGACAACCTTTTTCACACGCGGGGCTAACTTGTAGCTGGCCCGCTGTGTTTGTGTGTACATTATGGGGCTGATGCCAAGCATGATTTATTTAGCAGTTCTGTCTGCCCGGCCGGCTTCCACGCTGCGTATTTCGACATGCCTTGAAATCATTATGCCACATGCATTATTGAACACGCATGCACGCACGTCGGCTGGCTCTCTTGCACGTAACTGCATGAGATATTTATCAGGGATACGCTCACTTAGCGCCTTGTCTGCTTCTCTCGCTGGCTGATGCAAATAAAATATATTTTATTTTCATATAAGTTCAATTTTATATCTTTTAGCATAGGTGCTAGTGATCTCGATAATATCTCTATAATATCTCTATAATAGTGATCTCTATACCTCAATAATGTACCCCATGTGGATTTTTTTTTTCCCAAAAAAACTTTTGACATCTCTGTCTGATATATTCAATTTAAATCTAGGTTTGTAGTGGTATCTGTAGGTTTATTTTTTTCAGCAAATCCAAAGATCGCATAACCTCATCTGTTTTATTGCTGGCTGGTCCATGGGAAAAATGAAATCTCCAATGCAACGTGTATATAAGCTAACAATGGCGTACAACATTTCACCAAGGAGTCACTGTAACACAGTTTAGCACAAGGTTGGTTCATCTTCCAATTATTTGCTCTTATTTTGAAAAGAAAAACATGCTTTTCCAGTCACGGCATTAAAATAATCATAATAATAACAATAATCAACAAATAAATAAGATGCCTTCATGTACCCGGATGGTTATACAATTTACAAATAAATTACTTCATATTCCAATTATGTTGCTTTTAAGATTAACTCAAGTAATCCAAAAGATTTTTTTTTTTTTAAAGAGTTCGGACATTCAATCCCCGGTCCTTATTTTGATCTTTTACAATTTATTTTCAAGTATTTGGTGAAAAGTGTCTGAATGGCCGCTACTAAATGAATTAAGTACTATAGTGATCACTTACTTTATATGAATAAGTACTTAGCTAATCAATGAATTTATACATTCATCTATATTGAGTACATTAGAACTAAATACCTAAAATAATTGATTGCGTCAGTAGTTCTTACTAAAAGCAATTCATTTTAATGTTGTCACAGGAACAATACATTTTCTTTTCATATTAAGAACAAATTAATTGTAACATGAAGAACCTCGTTTGTAAATTGTGTAATTGTGACTTCATTATTGTGTTCATTTTCGTACAGAACGAAAACATGATGTTTCGGGATCTTTCTTCTGACTTGCTGAATAAAATACGTCTGGAGATACCACCACTTATTAAGGTCCAAAGTTGATTAAATCAGACCTGGATTTAAATCTTTAAATCAGAAAAAAAATCACCAGAATTTGTTCCACAGTGAAAAACTTAATTTTGGTAAAAACGTACGCATGGATTCAAGACGCATTGGGCCCCAGTGATCTTTGACCATATTACACGCTTCCCAGCGCGCCGGTGTTTACCCTCAGAGTCGGTTTGCTCGTTCCTCCGCTGCGTCGGGTCGTTGCCCTCCCCCGACGGGTGGCGGGCCTCTCTCCTATTCTAAAAATGAAGAGCGGGTTTGTGTACGTACGATTTGGACTCTTATCAGGGTCATGAAGCTTAGGTAAGGTTTTGACGTCAGCCGCGTACATCATCCCGATAACGGGCCCTTTTTATCCGTGCCAGGTGTTTGTGTGTGTTTACCCATCGTAGAAAACCTGACATCTCCGATTCCATGCAGGTCTTCAAAAATAGCAATGAAAACACGGGCGGGCGTGCACTTTGAGCCGAGCGCACACGGACCGGTCAAGTACATCAGTTCGGTCATGATAATGCGCTACCGATTGCCAGGTTTTTTTGTAATGTTAAAACAACAACACCAAAAGTTTTTTCAGAATGTTCATTTGAGTGTGCATTTAGGTATGATGTAAATTAGTGACAACAGGCAACAATGGTATGAAAAATAGTACACAAAGCACCTGGTCCCATCTCAGGTATGGCGATTCTTTTATTGGTGCACCATAGTTACTTTCAGGAGTTACTTTTAGGAGTTACTTTCAGGAGTTACTTTTAGAAAGTGGTCGGGGTGGAGTGTTATCTATGACTACTTCAGAGTTGAGTTTTTCTAAAAGGTACCAGTCTGTTAAAAAAGTAGTATTGAACATCCATGTCATTAAAATAAAAATAAAAATGAAGCCATAGTGTCTGACCGTTGCAAATTAGCATCAAAATGAAGTTGGCGAATTCATTCAAAAAACTTTACATCGGCTCTCTACCTCCTGTGTTAGCAACACAAGTGCACACGTTTGCTATCCAAAAACGGTGGTATAGCACCAGTCCGAAAAAGGATGTTGTGTCCCATTTGACCGGAGACCAGAGAAAACAATGCTCGCAACAGTTGTATCAACGGGCAGTGGAGGAGTAATATACAGTATTTTTGGTTATATTTTGTACAGAATTGTGACATTTGCGGTCAAGGGCTCAAATGCGACTTTAAACTGTACACCGCGAGAAAGAAAAATGCCTCATAATGTTTTCAGCGTGGCATGGTTGTGGCAGCATAAAGCTTTAGGGCTGTTTTTCATTAGTTAACATGGAGGCAAGTCTTTAAACATTTCACATCAGTGTTTGCACAAACTTTCTGCATATGACCAAATAAAAATACAGGAAAGAAGGGCATAACTTTCTCCAGTCTCCAGAGGTAAAAATCGTGATTTAATTGCATTGCATTGGACCTTAAATGATGCCAACCCACTGGGCATCTGCCCTGTATGCCAGATGGCCAGTCCAGCCTTTAGTGTGAGTGTGTGTGTCTTAAAAGAAAGTCACAACGTCAACAGGCCAGGCCTGCCTCTCTCGTCAAGTTATCTTCACAAAAACTGTCTGTACTGTTGCTCAGCTCTGCTCGTGTGTAGGAGGAGCGCTTTGGATCGCCAGAAATCTGTGTGGAATAAGTGACACACAGAAGCGTCCCCAAATAAGACGCAGCGCGGGTCAAATCTTGACAGGCGAAAAAGCAGAAAGTGACTCCCGGAGAAAACACGCCTGGATGCGAAAAGGAGAGAGAGAGGAAGAGAGGTAGAGAGAGAAAGAGAAAGAGGGAGGGAGGGAAGGAGTGAGTGGGAGGGGACCAGGCAGGGATGGGAGGGGAGGGGTGGGGAGTCACGGGGGGAGGGGGGGGGGTGTAGAGCGAAGCAGCCGGAGGGCAGACCCGAGCAAGCGCGTCAGTGAGGGAAAACGGAGACAGGCGAAAGACACCCTCGCTCTTCCCACTTGGAAAACAACATTTGTCTGCTGTGGATTTTTGTGTATATGTGTGTGTAGCTCACTTCAGAGTTACTCTCTTTTTTTTTGTCAATTGGCTAGCACCAAAAGCTCACGCTGCTTGGAAGAAGCGCAACTGATGGGTAAGCTGAAGCTCTTGTTATTGTTACGTATAATTGGAATACTTGCTGAGCCTTCCACGAACCTCCCGGACTTGACCTGTTTTGCCGTGCGCCCGACTCAATGTGGACTCCATCTGCGCTCTTTTTCCTTCTTGTGTTTGTTCGCCGTTGCTGTGCTTGACGGCGGTCGCCTTCTCGCTGGATGAGTTGCGAGTGTGTGTGCGCGGGCGCGCGTGCGTGTGTGTGCAAGCTGGCTCGCTGCGTGGGTGTGCAGGCAGGCAGCCTTGAGTAGTGACAGTGTTTATTGAATGGTCCTGATGTACAGTACAGACTCTCACACAGCGCGCCATTGAAGTGAATGGAACAGATGGCAGGGCTTGCATCTGTGCCCCCCCTCGAAGCTTATTGTGCTAGTGGGTTCATTCCCGTGCGTGTAAAAGTTTAGGCTGATTCATCTGTCAGAGTTGAAGAAAAAGACGTTGACATTTTGTCCCCCGGTGAGTGTTGAGGTCTGTTTCACACTTGTCAGGTTCAGGGTTTGAGTCCCACGGTTTAAATGGGAGGTGTTCAAACTTTTTTTTTTCCTTTTAGAGCTACCTTCACAAAAATAAAATTGAAAACTTGCGAGAAGGTCGATTTTTTTGTTGTTTATTTTAATTGATCAAGCACTCCACATTCGATCAATCATCATCACCAGAAAATTGTAGATTGTAGAGAATTATTGTCCCATTTATAGCACGAAACCACACAGTGAAATTCTTACTCTGGTCACCTCAGCGAACAGAAAACGGCAGCCATGGTGGGTGCCATCATGCTAATCAAAAACTGTTTGATAAATAATAAAGTAAATGCAAATAAAGTACAGGAAATAAGTATCTCAGGGATAACACTTATGAATGTAAGCCCCTTCACTAAACAGAAGCGAATCCCATCTGTAGATTCAATCTAAAATAGGAGCGATCTGTCGTGAGCTCACCATGTTTTTAATCATTTTAATTTTTTTCTTTTTTTTTAATAAAATACCCGCCTATTTTGGATGATCTGTCCTTAACAATGACATAACTCACCCTCACTTGAGTGGCAGCTGTTGTGTTTGTATACAAAATATGTTACTGTCCTTCATTACCTGCCGTAGGCTAAGGGTGAGGCTATGCATGATGGGATTTGTAGTTAGAGAACGGCTCCGAGAATGTATGCCATTCAAACCGACATGATGACCGATTGTAGGCCAAATAAAAACTGTGTCTTATTTGATACAACGCAGAACATTGTAGCAGCTTTCGCTTTTGAAGAATGTTGTGTCGAAAGTAAAGTTTTTTTTTTTTTTTTTTAACAAGAACACACATAGAGATAAACATTGGCGGTAACTCTGACTGGCTTAGTGTTGTTGTATTTGTGCATGTGCATGACCTAAAGATCAGAAAAATGGAGGCACGGACGTTCTTCTGTTTTGATTGAGTTTTTTTTACTGTGATGCCACGCCATTGAGCACTCCTGCTCTACAGTAAATTAAACATATTTATGAGTAGCTCATTTTCTTTTTAGGCTATGCCATGGGCCATTTAACAATGGATAGAGGGCCATAAATGATCCAGGGGCCACAGTTTGGACTCCCCTGCTTTACATGTTTCCTCCAGGTATACCAGCTCATTCCCATTTTAGCTTCTGAGTTCAAACTTGTACCGCTGGGGGCCACACTTAAGATGTTTGACTTTAATTTATCAAGCACACCAAAATCAGCCAATCATTTGCCTATTTGCATGTTTATGTCCTCCTGGGAACCAGCCTATTGATTTGTGTCCATTGTTGTGTCCGTTCTGGCAAGACAGCAAAGTTAACACATGAGACATGGATTGTAAAGGCTAGGATGCCATCTATTGAGAACGTTAGAACTTAGCAGGGTAGCATCAATAAAGTCATGAATTGGAACACGAAGCAATGTATTGCTAAATTGTGATTTTATGACACCATTTGCAAAAACGTTGCATACCTTTATTTGGTTGTGTTTTACACCGATGATGGTACACCATCTGTTTTCTGGAATTGCTGGATGATATACACCTAGAGACACCAATAAAAATATAGAATGTAAAAAATTAGGATTGACGTGACAATTTCGGACATTCCGCGCGTACTGTATTTGTAGTGTCCAAAAGTTGGAGTTTAGTAGCTGTCAAAATGAAGAGATGAATTCACAACGAATCGATTATCAAATTAATCAACTCTGCTGTTGATTGTTCAACTTGAAATTGTTTAAATGTGTCTGATTTCAGCCTTTCATAGTCATTATTCTCTCAATACGACGTCGAGCGCAAACGCATTGGCGCATTCTTATTTCGGAGGCGGGTCAGCTCGACCCAGCCGCTTTCCGCGGAAGGTGACTCTCAATTTCCACTCTTAGGTGAACATGCGTGTTCTTGTGCCTCAAAGCGCTACTTGCACTCGGCGGTTTTGGGTGAGGAGACGCTACTGTATCAGCCACTGAAAAGCTCAGTCAAGCTGTGATTACAGTAAACTCCCCTTTTCCCTTGCCGCCAATTTAACAAGTGGATCGAAGCTGCATTCAGGCTAGGCAATTATTGGAAGAAAGTATCTCGAATGTTTTGATTGATAGTGAAAATCAACACATCCCCTATTGGCATTGAAGATCCATTTTAACTGGGCTGGCAGTGCATTTGCTACCTTTCACTGCCATTGACTGCTTTTTAAGGAAAAAAAAACATTTGAAATGGGCTGGGAGTGAATGAGTTTATAGTAGGGCTGCACTATTATGGCCAAAATAATAATCACAACTTTTTTGGTCAATATTGAAATCATAATCATTAATCACGATTATTCATCATGTCTATTTATTGGCCTTTTTTTAAACAAGCAGTATATGAGTTAGGCGTTAAGGCTTGATACTCACAAATAATAGCTGTGAAGTGTGATAAATAAAGTTACATGCTGAGTGCAAACCAATTAAAAATTGAAGCCTAAGCCTACTTAGAACCAAGCACATTG
The DNA here is from genome assembly GCF_059441005.1 of Hippichthys cyanospilos. NCBI lineage: Eukaryota > Metazoa > Chordata > Actinopteri > Syngnathiformes > Syngnathidae > Hippichthys > Hippichthys cyanospilos. Next base: position 13,523,559 of record NC_142373.1, on the reverse strand, counting down.
TTTACGTTTAACCACATTTTAATCAATTAGCAGTCAAACTGTCAATTTTTAAACCAAATTTATTCCAGTTTTTTTGCCAATTTTTCAAAATGGGTCTCAATTGACAGCCGGCACGGTATATATTAGGAATCGGGTGAGAAACTCAACACCATTTCACACTGTTAAATAATATATTAGGGTGAGAAAAGCATAAGCTGTGGGAAACATTGGGTAAGTACAAACGTAATTGCTTACTTTAATGCTTGTACTATCGCAACATTTGCTCATACAAGTTAATAGTACTATTGCAACTTTTACTTTGAGTAGTAAAGGACTAATAAAAAATAATTTAATTAAAGTAATTGATTAGTTGATTGGTACCTCGTTAGTCAATTACTCTTTGTATATTCTTAGGTGCATTGAGAGGTGTGTGCAGCTCACATTAGGATCACCACTATCAACATGCGTAAACAGAAAGAAAGCTTTTTTTCGGAAAACAAAATGCTTGATGTGATGGAGAAAATCAGATTAGCTTTGTTTAGCGTGCCTAAAATGTGTTTGAAATAACCGTCAGATGCAACTCAACTAAAATTTCTTTCCCCAGCGTAGTCAATCAGGGTCATATTTTACTGTAGAGACTTCGATAATCTGGCTTTTGTTGGCTTTAGACGAAGTAGCTATGTACGTCATTTAAATCTAATTATCTTGATGAAATGATCTTGTTTCCATTTAAACTTGGGGACCACCCAAAAAAATACAGTATCGAAATCCAAACACGGCCTTTGGAATTGAAGCAGACCACTGATGCGGCAGCCTGTCTCGTCCCGCCACACCCTTTCTTCTCTCCTCGCCGTCCTGTTGATGGGGTGTCAAATTTCCTCTCTCCCTGACACGCTGCCCGGTGCCAACCATGTCACTGATTTCCTCCGCCAGTTACTGCAAGACCATTCGTCAGCTCATTGGTCGCTGCGTCGCTCAGGAAGGCCTGGATAGGTCAGACATGCTCGCCAATGTATTGAGGTGTGGCAGCAGACGCCTCATATATATATATATATATATATATATATATATATATATATATATATATATATATATATATATATATATATATATATATATATATTGTAACAAATAAACAATATGCGCTTGATTTATTTGATTGATGTCGGTGTGATTGATACACTGAGGTCAAACATTTGAAAATGGCCCTTGCATCCTTTGTTTTTGAGTTAAGTAGCCCTTGGAGAAAAAAGTTTGAACGCCACAAACAATTTGCCTGGCAACCTTGCCATTACCATGACGACCATCAGATTATGCCTTGTTTAACATTTAACCACTTGAAGTGTTCTTTACTGCTACTTAGACAGGCAGCTTGTTAATAGCACTTCACGACTGTACAGTACAAATCTGCATCGGGCTGAAAAGTGAAAGACACGCACGCACACGCTGACAGTAAGCCTGTATGCGTGTTCGCAAATCTCCGGCGCTCAACTCATGTAGCAACGGGATTTTTTTTTGCTCTGGGCTGCCATATTTCATCCCCGTTCTCCCCATTGGTCCTCGCTGGCTGAGAAAATGAATGGGAGCGCGTGTGTTTACAGTACACAGCTGTCAGGTCGAAAGGGCGTGTTAGCGATTGCGCACACAAGATGATATCGGCGTGTCTTCATTACTGCCGTGATTTATTTTTAGACTTTTTTTTGGCCGATAATGCGCTTACACAATGTGAGCAACTCTGTTCCAGGCAACCTTAAGTTTGAATCTGCCATGATGCCTTTTGAAAAGTGGAGTAAGAAGTGTTTTTTTAGACAATTTTGCTCAATTAAAAAAACGAAAAAAAAATCCGAATGTCTGCTTTTTATTGAATTTTACCGCTTCAGATCCTGCAAATAGTTTCCATCGGGTTTTAGAGCTCTTTTTCTTTTCTCGTCTTTTTGTCTTGCGTGTGGTCTAGTTGATGTGAGCGCGGCAGCACTGCCCACGCAGGTGCCCCCCGCCACCAGCGCCATTCTCCCTATGGACCTGCGCATGGTTGACCATCAGCACCACCAACAGCCCCCGTATGGATTACTCCCCCAGCCACACCCTGCTCCGCCCACTTCCGCTGTTTGCCCCGCCTCCCACGAGCCCAGCAACGGGCCCGTCATCAGTAAGTCGCCTTGAGGACTCGGTTCATGTGCGGTCAGAGTCTAGCTTTTTTTTTTTTTTTTGCTTTCTCTGCAGGCCATCAAGAGCAGCAGCTGCAGCAGGAGCTGGTGGCTCTCAAACACAAGCAGCAGCTCCAGAGGCAGTTGCTGATTGCTGAGTTTCAACGGCAGCACGAACAGCTGTCCAGACAACATGAAGCCCAGCTACATGATCATATCCAGGTGAGCCTTTCTTCCACAAGTAAATGTGCCCCGTCGTTTATGGTGCGGTTATCTAGCTATTATTTCCTCCCCGAGAGCCAGCGTAGTCATTTTTGACCACTGTCACGGAAAATTTGTTGTTGCTCTGTATCAGGGGTGTCCAAAACTTTTTCCTCAGAGAGCCATGTAATGTATGCAATGGCAACTTTGGAATTTTTGGACGTCATTAATCAAGAACATCACCATCAGTCAATCAAGCAAGCACATTATATATATATATATATATATATATATATATATATATATATATATATATATATATATATATATATATATATATATATATATATATATATATAAGTTTTTATTACATTTTATTACAATGTTTTTTTTTTTTTTTAAAGATGAACTGATTTCTATATGACAAACAGTTGTTATTTTAAGGATATGTCATGGACCACTAAAAAATGGACGATGGGCCACAAATGTAAAATACCTTAGTAACTAAGGAAGTAGAAAATTTTAGACTCTCCTTCAGCACAACACTTAAAAAATCTATATCTATATAGTTAGCTAGTTAGCTAGCTCTCTCGCTCTCTCTCTCTTATATATATATATATATATATATATATATATATATATATATATATATATATATATATATATATATATATATATATATATATATATACACACACACACACACCTGGGATTGATTGAGGTGGAAAAAAATGTAGCGAATGTCATTATTAGTGTATGACGTGGGCAACTTCAAAATGATGCTGATGATTATTAATATGATTAATTACAGTAATTCATGTTCAATGCATCGAGGGCCTTTCATTCTGTATGAGTTTGGAATAATATTCAACCAGCTATTGGTGAGCTAAATTGTTTCCATTATCTTTTGTAGTGACAGATTGTTCGCCTTTCCTTTGACTTCAATGAACAAAACATAACCCTCGGATCATCATTTTCATTTTCTTGGTCACCTTAGGCACTCTTTTCTTTCTTTCTATCCAACAGCACCAACAGGATTTGATGACGCTGAAACATCAGCAGGAGCTGCTGGAGCATCAGCGGAAGGTGGAGCAGCAGCAGCGCAATGAGCAGCAGTTGGAGAAGCAGCACCGGGAACACAAGCTCCTGCAGCTCAAAAATAAAGAGCGCGGCCAAGAAAGTAAGCAGATAAACATGGAAGCCACATGACAAGCGGAGGAGTGTCTTTTTCAATTTTTCTTCTTCGTGGTCTCAGGTGCGGTGGCCAGCACCGAGGTGAAGATGCGTCTACAGGAGTTTGTCCTGAACAAGAAGAAAGCCTTGGCTCAGCGGAACTTAAACCACTGTCTGTCCAACGATCCACGCTACTGGTACGGGTAAGTGGAAAACGGAGAAGAAAAATGGGAAAAGGAAGAGAACCAATTCAGGTGTTCCCAAGCTCTTTCATCTGAGGGCCACATTGCTTTTCTCTTCTCAATTTGGGGGCCAGGTCAGTTTGTAAGAAAAAGTGTGACAATCTCAGAGATGTCTGAACGTGAACGTTTATTGGTTTCCAGAATGCTACACATAACCAAATGATAAATACTCCTTTCTGGGATCTTGACTGAGATTTTTTTTTTTTGGGGGGGGGGGGGATAAATAGCTGTATTATTGCTGCACTTCACCAAATATGAATACCCCTTTCTGGGATCTATCATGGTTGTGTTTGTGGCGTGATTCAGTGAATACAACCAAAAACCCTGCACTCCGAATCAATCTTTTTCTTACCTAACCATTTCGCGTCAGTCTGTTTGTTTTAGGGATGTGTCCAGGATTTTTTTTTTTTACGTTGAGGTGTCAGATGGGACAGAGACTGCAGAAGTGTGTGATAGAAAGTCACGTTCAACGCATGTGCTAGTCTCTATCTATTCTCTCCTATTGTTTTGGGGGCCGGCTCCAGCCCGCGGACCGTGCTTTGGAATAGACCACTTGAATATAATGAACACAGTTGCAAACGTCTTTGTTTTGAGGCGGCCGCTAAACTATGGTGAGCTGAGTGAAATTGAAAGCGACTGCATTAAAGAGCGTCATGATGCTGGATGTTGAATATGCAAGTGACAAAGATGAGCGACTTTGCTACATTGCGAAGACCCGCCGCGTAGGCGTCTTATGTACTTTGGATGCGCTGTACAAATGTGTCTTAGCTCATGAGGAGAGCCAGTAGCCTTTGCGAATTGTTTTTGATTGATAGCTGACTTTTTTCAACTCATTTTGTGAACACGAGCCGCACCTCTCTTTCATTTCTCAGTTTAAAAAGGTGCAAAAAAAGGAACAAGATTGCACTTTTGTTAGCGCACCGGATTTTCTTTTATCATCCGCTGTGTTTTCCATTTCTCTCTCGTTGTGGAGGAAGTGCACCTTTCTGGCCAATAACGTGCGAGGCGAGTCTCATTTGATTGAGTTCCATTGGACGTCTTTCTCTATTCCACCCACGTTGCTCTTCGTAATGCTACGATTGACCTTGCAGATGGAGACAAGCTTTCTTTGTCGCTGTCACATTTGCAAGCATGAGTTGACAGTGTTCTAGGATGATCAGCAAAAATCTGCATTGATCCTTCTCTTGGAGTTGAGTGTTGCCAAACTCATTCAATCCCAAAGACATATTTCTATGTCCAGAAATTCAATCCCAGGGACAGTACTTATTTGTATTTGTTTCAAGTGTTTGGCTAAAGAAGGGACAAAAAAAGGCTGGTTCTAAATGAAATAAATACTAAAGTAATTGGTATTGGAGTGGAAGGGTAATCAATTGCATTAGGTGGTTAAATATTAAGCTATTCAATTACTTTAGGAATTGATTTTCAGGTATTTAAGTCCTAAAGAACTAAAGTAATTAAGTACAAGTAATCAAATACTAAATAATACTAAATAATCAATTACGCTAGGTAATAAAGTCCTAAAGTGAAAAGTATTTATTTAAGACTTTATTACCTATTGTAATTGGTTAAAGTAATTTATTACTAATGGTAGTTCACTACTTTGATATTCAATTACATTACATAGTTAAGTATGAGATGAGAGTGATGAAGTACAAAGTAATTAATCATTTTAGGTAATAAATGAATACTCACGTAAATGATATCTTTAGGTAGTTCAGCACTAAGATAATCATTTACATCTGGTTGTTAAGTTGTCAGTTAATCAAGTACTTGAGTACATGAAGTACTAAAGCAATTGATTACTTTAGATAATTAAGCACTAGAGTTGGAGCTAGGGTAATTAATTGCTTACAGTATGTAACGAAGTAGTCATGTCATTGATTACTTCAGGTTATTAATTACTAAAGTAATGCATCACTTTAGGTAATAAAGTAATCAAGTAATTAATCACTTTAGATAGTGAAATACTAAAGTAATCAAGTATTTTAGGCATTTAAGTGTTGCATTAACATTAAAATAATTGATTACCCTCAGGTAAAGCAATACTGAGCTAAACTATGACCTTAGATAGTTAAGTACTAAGACAGCCAATTACTTTAGGATAATAACGATTAATGTAATTGATTACCTCAGTTTCGTGATTGAATGACATGAATTGTCAAGATCTTGTACACAGATCTTGTGTCGAACAGATGAAATGGTTTCAGGTTCAGTGATCTCGTAATATTTTTCCCCGTGTAGGAAAACCCAACACAGTTCTCTGGATCAAAGCTCCCCTCCTCAAGCGGTGATGTCAACATACCACCAACACGCCGTGCTGGGCACATATGACTCAAAAGACGACTTCCCACTCCGCAAAACAGGTAATAGCCAGCCTATGCTGAAATGAGATTGTACTTCCTGTTTCCGTCTCTAAAAATCATTGGAAATGTAGAAAGACTGGAGTGAGCTGAGCATTTCTGGCGGCGTGTTTCCAATGTGGGACCGCTTGTTTTTTAAATTTTTTTCTGTCAGGTTTATGAAACAGGTTTTGGGGAAAAAAGTTCTTTCATTCAATGATTGAAGCTGTGTGTTGAAACAAGAAACAGCGAGTAACGCATTCACTCACGCAGTTGACCGGAGGTGCATTCATTGAATACTTATACAGTAGGATATCTCATACTTGTATCATCAATAGTTCCTGATAGATTTTTTTTTCTCATTATCAGTAAGATTGTAGTATCCAGTGTTTTCAATTTTCAGCATTTTAATTGATGAAGCACCTTCACGCGAGTCCTAGCTAGCATACTAGCACGCTATCACAAGCTGATGTGATGTCACAAACGGGCTCACATACATGCACACCACACGCACTTTATACAAGAAATAATCAAAAATATCAAATATTTGATATTTATCCACAATTGTGAGGGAATACATGAAAACTGATTAATAGCTGCGCCGAATTGAATGCATGGTGTTCGCCTCGCTTGAGGTTCATTTATTCACAAAAAGGACATTTAAAACGCAGACGAAATAAAACACCGCTAGCAATAAATTTGAGCTAACAGGAACAAGATGGTGTTCAAGTGAAACTTTAATTGCTTTGTCCTGAGATGATGTGAATGATGTCATTGTTTTGATTGCTTTGACACCCTAATACTTGCCCTCGTAACGCTCTCATTTTGTCAAGGATTTTACAGCCTATTGCCATGTGCTTTTTTTCCAGTAAGGCCGGATGACTAACCACTGTCAAAATTGAGCAAAATAATCGACAACTATCGTAATCCCCCAAATATAAGACGTACCCATGTAGAGGTCCCACCCTTAATTTCAGGGTCAAATTCTGGTATTTTCTATGTTACCGTGTCTTGGATGCACTGCAAAAGAACATGGACACCGCAAACCATTCATAGCAATTGGAATAAATTGAAATGGACGCTCACATTGTCAGCGCCACTAAGAGCTGAATGCCAACGGAGAAAGCAGGAAACATCCAAATTAAAAGCGCACATTTCACAATAAGATAGTAAGTAAACATTACAAACTGAAGCACGTCTTTGTCATTTCTTCATATTTTCTTTATATTTACTGATCAAATGAATCAAGAGAATATTAGTAATTGTTATTATTATTATCAGTAATAGTAATTGTTCAGAGCCAGTGTCGAATTTGAAATGGTTCAAATCCTGTGATTTCAGCCTTGCAACAGTAGTTCATTGATCTTTGTAGCCCTTCATAAAAATAGACTGATTATCTTTTGTGTTTCATCAAATAAGACGATTTAAAAAGACATTTTACTTTGAAAACATCGATAGAACCAAAAACCGAATCAGTTTCAAGTGTGTGTTTGGTACGGCCAACTTTTTTTTTTTTTTTTTTAATTAGCCAATGAGAACACGTGTTTGCGAGAGCTATTTGAGGTTTTAATTTTAGACCGTATATGGCCCAGCCCTTTTTTTCTAGTCATGTTTAGACAGATGCCGACAAAGCTATTCACTTGCACTCATCCACAGACTTGTCCTGCCTCGGGATACTTCCTGCTCTCATGTCTCCTGTCTCGCTATCCGTGTTAAGTGCGGTCGGCATGTGATTCATCTCTCCCCATCAGCAGCTTTTTAAGCAAGTCAGCTCGCTGCTCTGCGTTGCTGCTCTTTTGAATTTCTATGTATTTCATGGTAGACCCGTTCAATAGTTTAAAATGGAATTTACATATGTGATCAGTGGGCCAAATGTGAGTCTTATCTTTTCTTTTTGTTGATTAGGATCTGGCAGCTGTTTTAAAGTATAGGTGTGTCCTATAAATGGTGATTTAGGGATTCGATTTTTTTTTTAATTCAACACTATTTGAGGAAGCTTGATAGTTAATAATTATGTAACGGTACAAGCTAGAGGGCGGAGGTCAACAGCAGCTAACAGCAGCTCGTGTTAGCTGACTTTGTTGTGGGATTATCTTCAATAAAAGAAGCGAGAGACTTAACCACTGAGTCCATCCTTGTTCCCATACTTGTTCTGGTATCAGTCTGAAACAAAATGTGGTATCCCTATGTAAATAAAAATGGCATAATTTCAGTAATTCCTTGGATGAAAGATTAAGAAAAAAAGCCCATATTACTAGTATTGACCTACTGGGAGCTGCACACGCCTCTCACCGCCCTGTCTCAATTCCCACATAGCCGTAGACGAGACCAATCGGGATCAGCACGCCGATTTTAGATTTAATCGGGAAAATATATCCCAAGAAATTATTTGCACTTTTTTTTTTATGCGCAATGGCAGAACATTTACTGTCTTGAAGAGCGGTACGCAACTCGTGCGTCATCAGAGATCGGATCAAATGAATCGTGTTCAACAGGAAGTGAGGAACAGAGGACGCCACAGTTGTACTGACGAGCGCCGCTGTTACGCATGGCACCCCCCCACCCCCCCCACCCGCCCATGGTGACCCATTTTAGTGATGTCCATGTGAATTATAGATATGCTAAGAATTATTTTCTGTCTAGTGAGCTCAGACATGCAGCCAAGTGCAACAGGCGCGCATTGTCCAAAATCTGTGAGAGGCTTTGCTATACTGCCTGTGCGCAAACAGAGAAGCACTTTGAACGCAGTTGCAGGAAGTCCGTTTGGCTTGCCGTCGTTCTCACACTCCCACACATGCACTCACTTTTGACATTTTTGTCAGTCATTGATGCGATGTATTATTCTGGCCTTATTCTCAACAGCTACCCAATACAGTATTATGATTTTTGGATATCCTACAAAATATTCCGTTAAATAATCAGGTTTTCCGATAAAAATGAAAAAAAAATGTTTGCTGCATTTCCACGTTCTTTTCATCAGTGAAATTTTAGCCGAATATCTCTCCATCTGGATCATGACACAAAGTGACATAAAAATCCCTCGCGCACTAATCTGCCTCATAAACTGTCACTTTACCTCATGCTTACACGCACCTTACAAATTCTGCACGGTGCAGGAAAATACGTAAAATGAATACGTAATATTTTGCACTGTGATATTTTGCATTCTCATGTATACAGTTTCTTCCACTTCATCTACTCTATAATATGCTCAGAATGTAAGTCTATTTTTTATTAGTTCTAGTTTTTATCCGGCTTTGATTAGTTTTTTATGTTATCGTTTATTAGTGGTTCATTAACGGAATGATAATTTCATTGTGTAGTATTACTTAATTAGCATAGCTACAATTTGATTTCAGGACATGTCGTGTTGTTTATGTCAGTGTTGTTAAGTTAGCCGTTAGGTCTTCAAAATAAAAGTGTAGCAAGGTATGACGTCCATATGTTATCTGGTAGGAATTTTTATTTTGAAGTTAGCTGCGTGTTTTTGTCATGCCAAGCACAAACGCTTTTTGCTGACGTTAGCTTGACTTCTTCTTGATGTACAATACCCTTGGCAGAAAAAAAATGCCTTGAGCATCGTTTTTTGTTTTTTTTGTTTTTTTTTAACTGAGGGGCTCAAATTACCCGAGGACTCATTTCACACCTAAATAGAACCCTCCGTTTTATTTTTGATAAACACTCATGCCTATTACGATACTGTAATTGAAATTTAGTCACGACACCGGGAGACTACAATTTTTTCAACAATTCAGAGCGTCATAGCTTTCCTTACTATTTTAGCTGTTTGTAATCGTGTGTGATAACAGTTTTTAAAATATGCGCAACGGCCCTCTCATGTATTGCCCTCTTATTGATATTGAAACATTTGTAATGTAAATGAGCAAAAACTGCTGGTTTTTCCTCCCACCCAGCACATTTGTTTACCATAATGGTCTTTGTAAAGGGCCAGTAATGGATGCTGCACATTTGAACGAGGTCAGGTCACAAGAAAGGCCTACTTACTGTAGTTGTCACCATCAGAGGGAAAAATTTCAGCCTTTCGCTGCGCTTTTATTTACCACTTGCACGTGCACCCGCACGGGGCATGGCCACATGCGTTATTGGCGATTTGATTAGAGGTCCAACAATTAATCGACAGCAAATCAAATGCCAAATAAATTATGCATGATAATTGATGCGTCATTCACATACTCTTTTTGATTTGCTCAGAATTTCAGTTTCTGATGTAAAATATTATAATTCAACTTCTGTGATCCTTAATGAGATTTAGGCTGCTTTGAAAAAAAGTTGTTTTATTTTACTTCTTTATTATTTTTTTTACTCAAGAAATGTGTGGCCTTTGTCTGATGTTACAGTCCAAACCAGTTATTTAATGATAATTTATGGTTGCACATTTTTTTGCAGTTAATTTATTTATTTTTTTTAAATAAAAGTAAAAATTTATTTTATTTTAATCTGATTTATTGATTAACCAACAATATAATTGACATATTGGTTCATTTTAAATGCCATGTTTTTGAGTAAATGTAGTGGAAATGTGTGTTTTTTTTATCTGATTTAATCTGAGTTAATCAACAAAACAATTAAAAGATTGCTCAATTATTAAAATAAGTAACAACAACAACAACAACAAAAATCTGTGTCTGATATCACTAATGACTAGGAAATCTCATGCCTCTTTATTCCAGCACTACAAGTGTTCAACTCATGAGTCATCACCCACACTGATACCACAGTATCAACACCACTAGTACTACAAAATTCCCCCACGAAAAATATACCAAACCATTTTAAAGAAAGACTCACTTATTCCAACATTTCCCTTAAAAATTCGTAAAATGAATACAATTGTTCTGTTCTTCTAATTTGTACTGGTAATTTCTAGATACCGATACCAAGTATCAATACCACTAATACTTTCAATACAACTCCCTCCTCCCAAACAGTGATATTATTGAAATAAAAAAAGAAAAAACAGTGATATTATTGAAAAAAAGAAAGAAAATACTTTTGAATATCTTCCCAAGACCCCTCCTACTCAATTGTTTTTGGAGTCATGGAAGCTACCCTACCAAGTCCTAGTGTTCCCATTACAGGACATCATGGCCTTATCTGATGTTGTCTCATATTTTGGAGGGATGCCATTCACTGTGCTGTCATGCTGAGGCAAAATGGACACAGCAGTGAGCAAAAATGAATAGGCAGGATCACAGGAATATAAATGTAGTGGAAAAAGAAAGCCTCATTAAGCACTTTTCTCCTTTAGATGGTGCTCTTGGTTTGAAAATAATAAAATAAATATTTGAGACAAATCTTAACTGTGTAAATCAATTGTCAACATGCTGCCGCTGTTTTCCGGGGATTGGGTTGATGAGATTGGACAAAACTATTGATTCGTGCACATCTCGCGGCTGCTTTTCCTTGAAAACCCTGCTTGACTCCGCTAAGCACAAGCGGGACTCGTTTTTTTTTTTTCCAAAATGAGCGCTCAATATGTTTTCTCTAATAGAAGCAATTAACTCCTTCCTTGTTGAGTTATTAAGGCTCTCATCATGTCATCAAGGCAGGATTATTATTAGGTGTGAGAGTCCTTAAATGTTGTTTTTGTCTGGAGTCCATTTCGATTCTGTTTGCACTGTGTATGTTTTTTCATCTACAAAGGGCATTCGAATGCATCGATCTGCAGGGAAATGTCCTGTGTAGTATGCTTAGTGGTGTCAGTGACATTTTTTAACTCATAATTGCAAAAGTTTCTATAATTTATCGCGATTAAACACATTTTTCAGCGACTATTTTCGATGAAGCGTGTTACAGATACTTGAGTAAAATCTCGGGCTTAACCTAGTTATCAGGTAAAAATATAAAATCATCGATCCTTTAATACAATTCTTTACTATTGAGCAAAATTGCCAAACCTGTTAGTCTTTTTTTTTCAGTTTCTACCCGGAAACAATTCTCAAAAACTTTTACTTGTACTGTATTTTTCTGAGAACGTCGAGTTTCATTTTTCCAACTCATAACTCAAAACCAGAACAATTTTCTACACTCATTGGTGTTGCGAAATAAATTGTATCAGGTCATGTACAAGACGTAAAATTGTTATATATACTTGCATACCTCTAACATCATAAATATGCACTTTTGCTTGGTCATGGTCAAAAATGAGGCCGCACGGTTAATTTTTTATGACTTTTTTTTATTAAAAATGAATACATTGAATTATTATAAATTTCAAAAACTTGCAAATAAATGTGTTCTTAGTGACCAACAGTATGTTTTAAATATAATCGTAGATCTCGTTATAAAATTATATTACATGGGGGGGTGGCACTCCTCCGGAGGTCTGTTATCGCTGGAGGAGGAGTTTGCATTGATGCAATTACCGTAATGCCCCTAAAGCTCCCACGGGCCCATACAAAAATTTACACATACTCCCTTTAAAACACATTCAATTAAACATGCTGATACCTGCAGAAACCCTGTTCAAATCGCACGTCCCTCCTGAAGTGACTTTTTGTACTACCATTGGAGAACCGCTGAATTAGTCGCTGAGCGTGAGGTTCATTCCTTTGAGAAGATTCATCAGTGCCATTCGTAACAAACCTGGACTTGAAATAACGTGGAAAATTCCATATTTGCCTCATGTGTTATTTTTAGAAAAAGTATCGCTGAGATTGAAAAAAAAAATGAAGAGGAAGGAAAGTTATGCCAAGGGCAAGGGAGAGGTGGGGAATTAGCGGCAGAGACGAATGGAGGTGAGTCAAAGCACCCGCGTCAGCAGTAAAAAGCGTGTGGGCCCCGCGCGCCGAGCGAGCGGCTTTCGCTCGCCTTTTGCCCACTCGGCATTAACAGCCGTCAAAGTCACTGCGCCCCGAGACCGACGCAACGGTGGAGGCCAGCGGCTTTCTTGACCTCCCGCTAATCCTCCACTTCTTGTTGTGTCTTGTTTTCTCCTCCCTTCTCCATTTTGTTCCTCTTTTTGCTAAGGATGCACAAATTGAACCTCGATAAAGTTGACTCATTCCTCTCGGATTCACTTTGCCAAAGCATTTTTGCCCTCAGTTTTTTTTTTTTTTGTGGCTTTTATATGTCATTTTATCCATCCATCTATTTCATCCATCTATTTTCGATAGCCACCTATCCTCAGTAGGATGGCTGGTTTGCTGGTGCCTATCCCAGGTGTCTTCGGGCTGTAGGCGGGCAACAACCTTTACTGCTTGCCAGCCAATTGCAGGGCTATCATTTTTTAGTTGACCTCCTTTTAAATCGTTGCTTAAAGCGAACACAGTTTTAAAGTGATCCATTATCTGCTAGCAGATTTTTTAAAGCCTGATGCCGATCATCAAAATGCCAAATATTGCTAATTTGCCAGGCCAATGGTCTGTCTGAAATCTGAGTAAATCCTCCTTACCAGTAGTTGGCGCTACAGTCAACAAAGGGCTTTCTTGTGACTTTGTTGGGAATGATCTGTCATTGTTTTCAGGTGTTATCAGAAATATCGGAGCCTAATGAAAAGCAGATCGAGAAAAAGTAGCATGCGCATATGAGGCAACTCTTTCCGTAAATGTCAATAAGACACAATGCTCCGGGAAGATCTTTAAGGTCAAACGTTTTTTAAGCGGCCCCAGTCAAGTCATTAAGTGAGAGAAGCTTCCGAAGAGAAGAGAAGAAAGCTCCTTCTGTTTGAGAAAAAAAAATGTCAAGACTGGCTTGCATCCACCATTACAACTGTGTATAGTCCAGCTCGCGGAGCCTGAGTTAACCCCCCCCCCCCCCCCCCCCCCCCCCCCAAAAGAAAAAATGATGGGTGTCTAGTGGCTACGATTAATCGCGTCTTTGTTTTGCTTCCAGCCTCGGAACCCAACCTGAAGCTTCGCTCGCGGCTAAAGCAGAAGGTGACCGAGCGCCGCAGCAGCCCTCTCCTTCGCAGGAAAGACGGAGCCGTCCCTACGGCCAAGAAACGCTCCCTGGATATTGCTGGTGAGTGAATTTCTGACTTTCGGTCTTATGAATGGCGATCAAAAGTTGATGCCTAGAAAATGACGGGCCCTTAAAAGCAGAAAAAGAATGTGTTTTTCATTTATGAATTAATTCATTCATTTTTGTTAGTTCCGCCTCTCACCGTGTGGCTGACACACCCCATTTTTGACATCATCGTGTGGGCGTGTATTTGGTATGCATGGGCGGTACTCAATGAGTGATGTAACAAAGTGAGGACCCGCTGAATGGGACATGGCTGGCGCTGAGAGAGCTTTAAGGTGGTTTTTTTTTTTCCTTTGGTGAGGAATTAGCATTTTAACATGTCTAAAATCTCACAAAAGTTTCTATTGCGTTGTAGAGGCCCTTTAAGTTAGTAATGGGATTTTTTTTGCTAAATTTTGCTATACTTTTCGGGAACATTTAAAATGTTTCCATTGTGCTAGCAGTTTATTTTTATTTTTTTTAACCAAGCGCACCATATAGAAATAAAAGATATGTGTTTCACGAGACTTTGTTTTGCCATCACTACTTTAAGTACTGTAAAACATAATTCCCATTTCTTATTTTTTGTTATAAGCCTAAAGAGAGCAGAATAAGTTATTTTTTTAATTTATTTTAATTAATCAGCCAATTTATTGGCAATCCAACCAAATAGCCTCCAAATTAGGCATAGATATTCGCCAAATAGTTGCATTACCTTGTCTGGAATCCCAGCTGGCCTTCTTGGCTAACCTAGTTATGTCATTATATGGGTCGATCTCTATTCCAAATATCCTCATCAGTGGTGGCTCAGTAAAACAACAAAAACTGTTGAAAATTGCTGTGTCTTTCTTCCAGACTCGGCATGCAACAGCGCCCCCGGCTCGGGTCCCAGCTCTCCCAACAACAGCTCCAGTAATATCCCTCACGAGAACGGGCTTCCCATCTCTAGCAGCCCAGGAGAGGTAACGCCATTATGGCATCGCATCTCCATGCGCCAAGACATGTCATGACCACTTGTCCGCGTGCGTGTGTCTGTTCAGACGTCCCTGCTCCAGCGTCTGGTTTCCAGGGACGGCTCCGTCAGCCATCTTTCACTTTATACCTCCCCTTCTCTGCCCAACATTACCTTGGGGCTGCCTGCGACGTGTACCGGAAGCGCTGTAAGTACACCTTTGTACTTTTATCAAATTCAGGCTTCTGGAAAAACGCAGGCAGAGCATAGCCAGGAAAAGCATCAACATCATGAATCTATGAGTTACAGTAATATAGAATACATATACATATACATATATATATATATACATATACATATACATACATATACATATACATACATATACATGTATATACAGAATTACAGTATATACACACGTGTGTGTGTGTGTGGCAAAGGAGATGTGTTCATCATTGATACTGTAGACTTATAATCGGCTTGCGCTGATATTTGGCTTTTAGGCGATTGATGGTAATTGCCTTTGTAAAAATCTAATGGCGCATATAACAGGAATTTAAAACTGTTAACTTCAAATTTTCATTTTCCCTTTATGTATTTTTTATTTATGATGTTATTTAATTATATATATATGTAAATTATATATACATAGCACTTACTATACTATTTTGTTACTAATTTTGTATATACAATCTTGATGTTTTTACCTGGGGTTTTGCAAGCATTAACTAATTATCATAAATACCATTTCGCCTTGCGATCCCAAATCCGAAACGGATTCATGTGGTATGGCGGGGGTCCACTGTAATAGTGTTCACTGATACATGTTTGGGAAGATTTTTTGAAAAATTGAGCATTGAAGGCCTGTTGTGTAGAATAGGATGACATCTTTGAATGTAGTCCACGTAATGAGGGAGCAAAAATTGTGATACTCCCTGCACACACACGCACGTGCGCTCTGAATGTGAACGTGTGAGTATTTCCTCATATTCCTCCCTTTGGTATGTCTGATTTGACTTCCTTTTGTCTGCCTTTGCGTCTGACTTTTTTGGTGGGGGGGGGCAGGCAATATCAGGACATCAAGATGGTGAGAGCCTTCTGGCATTGCAGAAGGGCATTCCTTTGACGCCCCCTTTCCTGCCGGCTTCCCACTTGCCTGCCTACTTGGCATCTTCGGGCCTGGATCGAGACGGGGTGGCAAGCAGCGCGCCTGGCCACGCCCCCCTTCTCAAACACATGGTGCTGTTGGAGCAGAGCCACAGTCCGATGGGTCGGTATTCGGACCTGCCGCGGTTTAACCCTCGACTGTCAATTCAAGCCGCAAACTATGGCGAATCGGCTCCTGCTGCCGCTTTTGCTCATTTGCCAGAACTTCCTTGTTCAAGTTTGTTCTGTGCGCAAGTTCTAGAATTAAAACAAAATGGCTGCTTTCAAGCAAAATATGAGCGTTTTGTATATTTTGGACTTGTTTAATATGGGGCATGGAAAAACGAAGCCTAGGTTAAATTTACACAAAAAAAACGGTATGGTCTGTGTCTGTAGTCTGTGACGTGATGATGACACTTTGAGATTTAGCCGTTATAACTGGTCTCTACCGCCACCTACTGCCTTGAGGTGAAACACAAGTCATAACAGAATTTCTTGTTTGCGAACATAATTTGACCGCCACAGTGGAATGTTGCAAAATTCACAGGAAAATTAATGCAATGAATCCTATTAAAATGCATCTCAAAAATTGTTATTATAATGGTTTTAAATGGTCCAAACACTGGACAATGATTATATTTGTGCACAACATCTCGCACATCCAGCTGCAATCACATAGAAATGTCAGAATCATTGCATTTTGAAACTTTACATGTTTAATCATCTGCAGGAAATTTGAGCTCCCTAGAGTTTTTTTTCCCACTTTTTTTTTATCATAAAAGAAATCTAAAGAAATGTCCATAATTCGTAACATAATGGCACAAGAGTTATTGTTTTTATTTCAATATTGATGTTAATAGTACAGTAGATATGAAATAAAAATGAAAAAAAAAAACAAATTGGTTATACAGTGCACAGTATGTGTTCAAGACTCACGTCACAACTTATGGCATTGCCTTATAAACGAGGATTTAAAAAAAAAATCCAATGCTGAACGCTAAAAAAAATGTCCTATGTCTTTGCGACTCCCAAGGCAATGGAAAATGCCGGCTTCCTAACCGGGCTTGTGCTTTTGTGTTGGGCAGTGGGCCTAAGCGGCCTTGCTCTCCCTTCGCCGTCCATGTCCAAGCTGGCGCGGGGCCATCACCCGCTGGGTCGGACCCAGTCGGCGCCCCTGCCGCAGCAGCAGTGCGCTCAGGCCCAAGCCCTGCAGCAGCTGGTGGTCCAGCAGCAGCACCAGCAGTTTCTGGAGAAGCATAAGCAACAGTTCCAGCATCAGCAACACATCATCAATAAGGTACCACCTCCCTCATCTAAACACAATTTAGCAACAAGTGGTTTCATTCTTCCTATTCATTTGTACTTAATTTGAAAAGAAACATGCACTGTTCATGTCATGGTATTAAATTAGATTGTTGATACTTGCAGAAACACTATTAAAAGTCTCACATAGTCCTTGAATGGCCATCACATCGCCTCATTTTATGTTGCGTCATCCTGCCGTTATCTA
Organism: Hippichthys cyanospilos; assembly: GCF_059441005.1. Classification (NCBI taxonomy): domain Eukaryota; kingdom Metazoa; phylum Chordata; class Actinopteri; order Syngnathiformes; family Syngnathidae; genus Hippichthys; species Hippichthys cyanospilos. The sequence goes on along the minus strand of NC_142373.1, from coordinate 13,505,905 downwards.
TAACTGCTTACCCTCCCAAGGGTCGCAGGCTTGCTGGTGCCTATCACAGCTGACTTGGGACAGTAGGCGGGGGACACCTTGAACTGATTGCAAGCCAATCGCAGGACACACAGTGACAAACAACCATTCACGCACCCAATCACACCTAAGGACAATTCAGTATGTCCATGTGGCACCATGTTTCAATTAATTTACTTGTAATGTGAGAAGAAAACCACACTGGTCCTACCAGGGCATTAAAAAAGTTTTATTAGATATACAGATATCAGCAGAAACCCTTTTAAAACCCACAAACGCCTTGAAGTGCCTTCCAGTACCCCAAGGGGAAAACATACCCCTGCTTCATGCTACAATTGATTTGCTCTAAATTTGAAACGAAAACTGTACTGATCCTGTCAGGGCATTAAAAGGCATTCAATTTGATACGCTCATACCTCCAGAAACCCTTTTAAAATGTCACAAGCCCCCTTAAGAGAGATTTGAAATTTTAGAGACTTTAGATGAGAGTTATTACAATTTTTAGTTTTTCATATGTGATCTAAACTGCCACATGATGCGTTTAAGGGCCTCGATTACATGATCCAATGAGTTCACGGTGATGAAAGAAGTAACAAAGACACTGATTTATTCTTCACCATTTCCTAATTACCGTCATGTGAGTGATACCCAAATGGCGAACATGTCCACATCCAAATGTACAGCGGGCAATCAGAAAAGTCTCCTGAGCATTCCTTGTGAGTGTGTGTGTGTGTGTGTGTTGCCTTGGTCGCCATGGCAACTGTTCTCCCGGCGATGCTGCCTCCGTGTATGGCTTCCAGGAAATGTGACTCACCCTAATGATTGTGGGCGTGTGTGCCGCGCTGATGTGCGTATGTACACTATATGCGAGGTGTAAATGAGAGTTGGCCTAGGGACGAGCTTGTTTTGCAGCGATCCGTGGGTGTGTGTGTGTGTGTGTATGCGTGTGTGTGTCTGTGTGTTCGTGGCAGTGAGTCTGAATTATCCGAAGGCTTCATTGACTTGAGTTGTTAAGCCCTCCGCTTCTCAAGTCTGGCCACATAAAGATCCTGGATGCTTTCATGAGTCATTCCTTTGTGCCCTCGCAGTTTTTTTTCCCCCCATTTAACAGCGCTTATAAACGTCGATAGAAATATGAAATTCAATGTTGGTAATTAGCTGCAAATGTAGGACTACATTGATCGTTTTTTACTGGGCTGGCAGTGAATGAGTTTACTGTTCTTCCACAAAATGGCAGTTGAACTTGTTCAATGTCAGACGGATAAATATTCATCTAAATAAATAAATGAATTAATCTAAAAAAGAATTTGATGTCTATAACCATGGAGATTATTATTGGTGCCATCACATGTCTTTTTAAAATTTATGGCCAAGATGGTAGACCAATTCAAAACTGTTTTAACTTAAGGGATGTGTTTATTTGTTTTTTTTAAATTATCATTATTATTATTAAATAAACAGTAATTCATTATTAAACCATTAATTTTCAATTAATTTATAAGGAATCCTGCTGATCCTGGAAACTCTGCTCTTTCTGTTTCTGGTTATGTATTTTTTAAGGATCTGTAAAAATTAAGTTTTTTTGGGTGGAACTAAAACTAAAGGGAGCCAAACTTTCAACTTTTTAAAGTTTCAATTGGTCTTTTAATATAATTTAATTACTTTTAATTGATTGATTACTGTATCATCTTTCATTTTCTGTTCAAATGTACCCATATTAATTGGGTTATTATGAAGGGTCTTGTTTAATTAATACTTGTGCAATACCAAGGTTAGTGAAATTTCATTAATAATATTGCTTGTAATCTATTGCAGTTCAGTAAATTTAATGTTTATTTCTTACAATGTAATGCAGGTGTTCAAAATGCCAAATATTGGTGCCTGGTTGATAATCGGACTATCCCTAACTAGACATTTAAATGGGTGCAGGCCAATGGATATATTGGTGAATTTTTTTATTTTTGTTTTTTCGTGTTTTTTTTTAAAATTTTGTTCATTGTACTTTGAGAAACATTGTGCCGAAAACCCGAGCTCCAAATTTTTTGCAGCGTAATATTCAGTTGCTTTCTTTATTTCACGTCCAAAAGAGTGAATTTCGTCGAAAATAGCATGCAAACTCAACCGAGCTTTCTTGCTGATAGACTGAAATTGTTTTTAAAAATGCTTAAAACATTGTTTGCCAGTATTGTTTCCTGGCTAAACGTTGTTATGCAAATGAGAAGCTTTCCACACTCCTACTTTGCTTCCGTTCGTTTCTGCTGTCTCCGTTTGGACAAAGGCCACCCTTTCCCGCGTCCTAAAGTTGGCGGAGGAAAGCGAAAAGAGAGGTAGAAAGGCCGAGTTCCAATCAGTGCCGCGGGAGTGAACGTCTGTTTGGAGTTTGTTTGGAAAAGAGGGCCGGGGATGAGGCAAGAGGCTGCGCTCTGACGTCAATCAACTGTTCCCTGGGCAATATGCCAGCCAAGTGTGTGTTCGTGTCTGTGGAATTGTGTGTGTGCTCTTGTTTTTTGCGACAAGGTGAGGACCAAATCCTGAGTTTTACTGTCTTTGTGGGGATCTCCTGCACTTGTGGAGACCATTTTGGTGGACCACTCAAGTTCAGACCTCTTTTTGAGGGTCAAGGCTTGTATTTAGAGAATAGGTTTGATTTTAGTTGAGGTTAGGGTTAGGCGATCTTTTGCGATGGTGAAAGTCAGGTTTAGCGTCTTGAAAAAGCTTTAGGTCAATGGGATGTCCCCGCTATGATAGAAAAATCCTTGTGTGTTTGTGTTTGTTGCAACACAAACACTGACCTACTCAATTCCTGAATTAAAAATAAGAATGTTTTTTCTCAATTTGCGCTTGTGGCTTTTTTATAGGCCTGCTATCATTTGCTCTGTGATTTTCCATTCACGCAGGCCCGGACAAGTTAGCCGTACTTGATTTGGAATAGGACACAGACTCTCATGAGTCTTGAAACAAACAAGAGTTCTGAGAACAGGTTTGCTTGCCAATGAGTGCTCTAGCTTGTTTGTCCTTGTTGTGAGCAGATGACCTTTTGATGTTTCTAAACAGGCTCTAGTTCTAGCATCATTTGATTTATTTTTTTTTGGTTTATTCATTTTTTTAGGAGGTTACACTGATTTGAATGTAGCCTCACTAGACTGATTTTGTAATGCGTAATTGGCAATAAAAAGAATATTTGCCTGTGAGTCAGGGCTGGGTGAACCCGGTCGATTGTTTTCAAATAACAATTGATTCTAACTATTTCCTATGTTAGCTTTGTTTGCATGATAGCTTCGTTAGCACGTCTATGCTATGAGACTGCTAGCGTTAAGCTAAAGATGATTCTTCGTTAGCACGTCTATGCTACGGGACTGCTAGCGTTAAGCTAAAGATGATTCATTGAGGCAAAGTTCTGTGGTTGTTATGAGTACACAATGTAACTCGGTTTGTTTTAAGTGAAGTTCCTCAAATGATTAAAAACAAAAAAAGAAAACTGTCCATTTCCCCCATGGCACAACAATGTAGATCGCAAAACGAGAGTCACGATTCCAAATGTTTGTATTGGCCAGATGATGCCGAAACCCTGCGATCAGGGCTCAGCCGCCAGCTCGGCCGCGTCCGTGTCGAGGCAGCACCAGAGTCACCCGGAGGAGACGGAAGAGGAACTGAGGGAGCACCAGGGCTCCTCCGCATCCCCGTCCATCAAGCAGGAGCCCCTTGACCCTCACGAGCAGGACGACAGGCAAGCTGAGCAGGAGCTTCTCTTCCGACAGGTGAGGAGATCAAAAATTGAAATGCCCTCGAAAGCTGCAGAGATCCCATCACGCATTCTCTCGCCCTGATTACGCAACACTTTTTTTTCCACTGTTGTATGGTGGAAGTGTTTTTTTTTCTTTCGTTTCTTTAAGGAAGTCAGTGGGAGCAAGCAGACAGCAATGGCAGATGGACAATAAAACACCACATTCACACTCTTAAACTCTTCTGTCAATTTTATTTAAACAGGAAAATTATGCATAGCGGCAACACGATGTAATAGTGGTTAGCGTTTCTGTCTCGCAGGCAAAACGTTTCAAGAGCTTGGATTGGTTTGTCTGAAAAATACTTGTACAGTAAATGACATTTTCCAATAAATTTGAGCATCATCTTGAGCAGCATCTTGCTTTGTGATGATGTCCGCTCGCCAAAGGCTGAGCGCTAAACCCTTTGTTTACAGAGTAGCTAGTCACAAGTGATTAACATTTCCTGATGCTTACCTAACATTGTGTGTTCTACATCTGGCCAACTGCCATGCTTCAGCAGTCTTCTGTGGAAAGAAAAAAAAATATGTTCCCTCATTTATCACTGGGGTTATGTTGAAAAAGAAAAAAAAGTTTTAAAAAAATACACGTGGGATGTGAAATCATGACGTCAAGGTTAGTATTTGTGTGTTTATTTTTGCCCCGTTTTTGTCATTTACCAGGTTTAAAAAAAAAAAAATCATTTATTGGACGTTTTTTTCATTAATTGATATGTCAAAGGTTAGTTGATAAGTGTAATCTGTGGAGTAGTTGATATTTATTCGGAATTGTTTTTTCAGATTGTTTTTTCATTTGTTTTTGTTTATTAGACGTTTGTTCTTTGTTGCACTGGTTTACATTTATTATACATTTTGTCTAATCGAATGCTGTGGCTGCATTCTACAAAAATGCCTGCTTTATTTTTATTTATTTATTGAATATTATCATTCATTTATTTATTATTATTACTATATAATTGTTTATTATTTATTTATTTATTCAAATATTTTTAAGGCAGTAAAATCCACCACCACACACTTCATATACTTGATTCTGGCAAGAGTAAACGCTCTAAAAAAAAATTGGCCTCGTCATTTGTAACCCACAATTGCGTTTTTTTCGAACCAAATGTTTTTAGATGACAAAAATATTGCGCTATAAGACCTCCAAAGTTGAAGCGCGTTCCTTCGAGGGAACACTGTCATTCTTTACTCGCTGTGAAATGGACATCTTGATGAGAACGATCTTTAATCCCTTTGACATTCAGTACTTGTCTCGCACTGAATCTCAGCAAATTGTGCTGATAATATTTCTCAAATACATACTGCAAGCCTATAGAGTGTGCAAACAGATGAGACTGACAGATTGTGTTTGTTGATGGAGTAAACGAACGGCGATAACATCTACAGGCCCGTACGTCGGGACGCCGCATTCCCTCCCTGTCTCGCCCATCCCAGCCGTCCTGGGATAAATTCAATCAGACGCTCCTCTGACTGTCGCCATGGCGCCCGTCGAGTAAGCGGACACGCCTGCAGGGATGGCAACGCAGAAGTGCTCCATGACTTGACTTGTGACTTGCCGCTAGCTTCCATCACATGCAATGAGTTGTTGAGAGGCATTTTCAGCACTCATGTTCTGTGCACTTAGAGCAAATTCACAGCTTGTATCCTTGATGACTCACATACAGTCTGTATGTGTCCTTGCAACATGCATTCAGTAACCATCTGGAATCACAGCTTTGAATTTGTGCCCAGGGCGCCATCTTCTGGCAAAAGTGAGAACGTGCAGTCCCCCCTCGTCGCTCTGACCCTGAAAGCAGATCTATTTTCTTCAAATGTATGTTATGACTATGGAAGAGGGCTAGGGAAGAAAATAGAAGTGAACTCATAATTCTTTAAAGTCAGAATTCTGACTATTCTCAGAATTAATTCAACCAAATAAGAATTTAGAAAAAAAAGGGAAAATAAAGTGAACATTATGTGAAGTAAGAATTCTGAGAATTAGGGATTCTGAGAATAAAATCAGAACTCTCGCATTAAAAGTGAGAATTTTCACTATGAAGTTGGACTTTGAAGTGAGAATTCTGACTTTAATTTCAGTAATCTGAGAATAAAGTCAGAATTTTCACTGTGAAGTCAGCTTTCTGACCATAAGGCGTGAATTCTGATTTCAAGGTCAGGATTCTTAAAGGGAAATCGGAACTCTCACGAGTTCTGACTATAGAGTGAGAATTCTGGGAATAAAGTCAGAATTCTCACTTTAAATGGGACTTCTGACTTTAAAGTGAGAATTCCAATCAATAAAGTCTGAATTTTGGGATATTCTCACTTTAAATTGAGAATTGTGAGAATGAAGTCAAACATTGGATTTTGAAGTGAGCGTTCTGACTTTAGAATGGGAACCAAAATTTTTCCTTCGCTGGCTCTAATCCGGTGTGGACAGATTAAGTGTTTAATAAGCAATTTCATTTAGGAAAAAATGTGTGTAAGACTTTTTGTAACTTCTGGGAACGACTCAGACTTAACATGGCACCATGGCAGTCAAAACGTTTTTTTTTTTTTTTCATTATTAAAAAAATGTCCTGATCAATGACATTTTGAAGTAATATTGATAGTTATTTAAAAACCAAACAAAATGGTGAAATGGATTAACCTTTCATTTCACAGCTGTGCGTCATCATCTCGACTTAATATCATGAATTTCTCAACCGGTTAATATGTTTGAAGGCGTTGCCAAACTTTTGCTCCGTCCTCTGCTGTATATAGATCTTCTACTCAAAAAATACTTCCTTGACACCAGTTACTACTTTACTATCGCTAAGGATTTGACTCGAGACGCGGATGCTTGTGTTTGTTTGTTTTTTTGCGAGCAGCAGGCCCTGCTGTTGGAGCAGCAGCGTATCCAGCAGCTGCGGAGCTACCGGGCATCCATGGAGGCGGCCGGCTTGTCCGTCAGCCTGGCGGGCCACCGTCCCCTCTCCCGGGCCCAGTCCTCGCCGGCCTCCGCGTCCTTCCCCATGATGGTCCAGGAGCCGCCCGTCAAGCCTCGTTTCACCACAGGTCAGCTGAGGGGGAGAAAAAAAGGTCGTTTCCCGATACACTTTTGCAGCCTTGGTTACTAGTGTCCGATACTGATATTGATCCGATACGCCAGTGGGCATATTCGCTTTCCTAAAGAAATTTCCAAAGGTGTCTATTTCTCACTCGATTTTCTACTTTGTTGGGAAAATTCGGCACCTAACTAATCGAAACGAATCCAAGAGAATCTAGTCAAGTTTCAAAGTAAAAGGTTTTTCAAAATAAAACATCTTTCAACCCCATATAAAATATACAATGGAAATAATAATTTCAGGTGCGGCGCAGGAGGATGGTAGCGATTGATATGACATCAGCATGAATGATACATGCTTTTACTTTTTTTGGATGTTAGACTTGATCTAGTGCAGTGTTTTTCAACCTCTGTTATTCCGCAAGATAGTCAGGTGAGCTATGGGAAATGATTACTTTTTTGTGGGAGAGGTAGGGGGAATAATGTGCCATTGTCTGCTGTGAGAGAAGTGTTGCAGCGTAATCATGTAATAAAATTGCTAAGCCAGTAGGTGGCAGCACAGCACTTTGCAATAAGATCTTAACTCTTTCAGTGTCATGCACGAGAATTCTAGTCTTAACTTTGTGTCATGCACGAGAATTCTCGTCTTTTAAAATAGTAATAACCATAATAGATAATAAAATTCTCATCAAATACATTTTTATGGAGGGTAGCCGACACTCTTGACTAATGCTTACCTAATATAAGCCAATTGAGCACTTAAGTGATAACTGTGACCATTGGATGACAGTGTTTTCACACATACAACATAGATATTACCTAGATGCAATTCTACTAAGGAATAGAAATCAATCTTTCAAATGATACCACACATATTTACGTAGACATATCAAACAATATTCTGTCGGCTTTGAAAGATGAGTGAAAATGCTAAATATCACCCATTTATTTTACAATTTTGGATGAAAAAAATTAACCTCAATAATGAGAATTACAGTCCCGTGTTATGTTCGTGTCAAATCGCCGAGCGTTTCTTTTTCGACTGCTCAGGCCTGGTGTACGACTCGTTGATGCAGAAGCACCAGTGTATGTGCGGCAACACAAACAGCCACCCGGAGCACGCGGGCCGCATCCAGAGCATCTGGTCTCGTCTCCAGGAAACGGGCCTTAGGGGACACTGCGAGGTAAGCCGGGATGCTATAACAACATGTGTTCTCATTCTCAAAAACCGAATTTCTGTCCTTGTAATTGATTGCCTTGATATGGGTCACGAAGTGCTATGTGCGTCACATTAAGTCTCAAGAATGGACCCGTGTTTTCTAAGTACACCATGCGAGGAGAATATGGATATAGATTAGCTCATTCGATTAAGTAAACAATCGCTCTGGGTACTAAAGTACTAAAATAGTCAAATTCTTTAGGAAGTATTGTATGAAATTAATGGAGTACTTGCTACACTTAGTAAACAAGTGCTGCAGTAATTGTTTACTTTAATACTTAGAAACGCAAAAGTAATGTATTACATTGTGTATTAAAGTACTTTATTGCCTTAGGTATTTGAGTACTAAAGTAATCAATTACTTCATGTAATTAAGTAATTACTTACACTTAGTAAATAGGTAAAAGCAGTTGATTACTTTTATACTGAAATACCCAAATAAATCGTTTGTTTTGGGGATTAAAGTGCTGAAGTAATTCAATGTTTTGTGCAGTTAAGTACCAAAGTAATCTTTTTCATTTGTTTTGTTTTCTCAACTATTAAAAAAATACATTCCTTTAGTTAATAATATAATAGTACTGAGTTAGTTTAGTACCAGCCATTTTTAGACCCGTCTTTAATAACCAAACTCTTGAAAGTTTTTGAAAAACAAAACATAAATAAACACTTTTGATTGAATGTCTAGACTGTTTGTTTGAAAAAAAAAAAAACGTATCAATGTCTTTCTTCTTTTATTAATTCCCCCCCCCCCCAATCAAAAATACTTCACAGGTTCATCACTGAGGATTACTCACTGTGTTGGATAATTATCTCCATCTATTATATTTGGATTCGTCGCTTTGGAGCTTGACTAATGAGTGAATCAATTCCTGAGCGCAATTGTGCCTTTCACCGCTAGGGGGAGATATTCTGCCAGTTATTGCTGCGATCAGGCTTAGCTCACATTTGTGGAGGAGACATCACGCAGATGGAGACATAATGACATACACAGACGGTGTATAGTTGCCTATGCGCCCACCTGCCCAACTTCTCAATGTCACTCACTCCTGTCTTCTCCTCAGGAAAAATACGATTGTCCAGCTTCATGTATCATTTTCTCGGAATGGCTTTGATACATTGCAATTCCATTGACTAATATGTCTTGGTGTTTTGTCCCGTCTTTCTTGTGTGTAGTGTATCCGGGGAAGGAAAGCCACACTGGAGGAACTCCAGACGGTCCACTCGGAAGCCCACGTTCTCATGTATGGGACCAACCCGCTGCGCCAGAAGCTGGACTGTAAGTAACACACTGTTAACTGGAAAATACTTTTTCAGCCATGTACCCCAGAACCAGCAACAGCCTTTTTGGATGCAAAAAAAAAAAAAAAAAGACAGAGCGATAGAGAGAGCGAGAGAGCTGTGACCTCCCTGTCTGACTTATTCAATTATGGAACTGCGTTTTTTTTCTACAATCTATTATTGGTGAGAAAATAAAGTCTCATGAAGCATTTGTTATATTTTTCCACTCCTCTAGATGGTGCTCTTGGTTTAAAAACTACAGGCTAGTATATTGTGAATGTAAAACATTTACATTTACATTGCATTGAAACTAGGAGTGACATCTACAGAAGCAGAAAAAAAACATCCAAATGGTTCATCAGGCTTCACTTTACCTACTGGTAAAAAGGAATTTTCAAAAGTATTAATAGTACATGAAATTAATTATAGACTTTACTGCTGAGAAATGCTAATTAAGTGAACTATCCTTCGAAGCGGAATAATGATCAAAATTCAGAGCAGTTAGCTCAGACACATTTTTGGAAACAAAAGTTTCATTTTGTTTGATTTCACTTTTGACGGCTGATCAGGCATTCCAGAAACCCAATTATTTAGATACAAATAGTTCAAGAATACACTATTGTCCTGTTGTCAACACTTGTTTTATTTTCCATTCCTTCCTCTCTGCTTTTTTTCCATCCTCACAAAAACAGATCCTCAAAAATTTCAAGTCTCCCAACAGACCTCATTGATGTGCTTTTTTTCCCTTAAAAAAAACAAAAAACAGCCCCCTTCAGCTTTCCCAATTCAGGAGTGGCCTTGTGTACTTGACTCACTTACTGCAATAAGTCATAAAGTCAAATGCAGAGTTTGGGTTGTTGTGCAAAAGTGCAGAGTTATTCACCTGGTAAAAACTTGAGTTCCCAAAACTGTTTGACTGGTTATTATTATTATTATTATTATTATTATTATTATTATTATTATTATTATTATTATTATGTAATCATTGTTTAATATGTTAATAATTTATTACTATTTTTTTTTTTACTTTTTTAAACTATAATTTCTAGAAGAGTAAACTTAGAGGTTCAGGGTGTTCTTCGCCTGCTGCCCCAAGTCAGCTGGAATAAACACCAGCAAGCCTGTGACCTTTGTGAGGATAAGCGGCTATAGAAAATGGATGGATGGATGAAAATAATGGCAAATTTTTATTCCTTTTATATCTGATTTTTAAGACTTGATCATAAAGTTGCTCCAAATGAGCAGCTGCGCCTGGTGTGGCCTGCCATCGTGAGAGTACTGATACCTCAAAATAAGGCCAGGTATCGGCCTGATACTGATACTTGATATCGGCACTTGGTTTTCCTTATATCGTTTTTTTAACGTCAATATTTTACCAAAAATGACTATTAGCTCCAAATAAGTTATCAGCCTTTCTTGAATACTCCTAATTAATAATAGGAAAACGAAGCCTCATGAAGCCTCATGATATTTTTCAACTTCTCTACATGTTGCTCTTGATTTAAAAACAAAGACGAGTGCATTGGAAATGTATTAAATTTCCACTGCCTTTAAACCTCCAGTGCCATCGAGAGGGACAAAAAAATACATCACTAGTGTTTCAAGAAGCTTCATTTTCCCATCGCTACGAATCATTAGTATCCTCTCAGCCCTGGAAAAAAATATGAATCAATTTTGAGCTAAAAATAGTTATAATTATTGATCTTTTTCTTTCCTCTTACTCTTTGCCCTCAGGTTCCATCAGTCCCATGTTTGTGAGATTACCATGCGGAGGCGTCGGGGTAAGTTTTTCATTAATGTCCGACCTTACACGTAAATGAGTGAAATAGTGCCAACTAAATTGCCAAACGTCTGTTGTATCAACAAATGTTGCTAGCACCCACTCACTCTACGTCCCGTAATTCCATTACAACACACTCAAACGGCGGCCCTGGAGCACCGGAGGCAAGAAAAGCTGTTGCTGGCCTTTCCGCTGTGTTTGTAATCGTAACCAGATGTCTCATGCGCACGGGGTGTGTGTGTGTGTGTGTGTGTGTGTGCGTATGCGTGCGTTGTTTGTAAAAGAGTGTGTGGATATTAGTTGAACGACCATTTCTTGCCAAGTTGATGAGATGACTTTTACCTGTGTGTGCGTTTGTGTGCGCGTGTTCTCCCATGCACTTTTTCCATCCCTTCCATATCCAAGGAGCTCCATCCTTCCCCTTTCTTGACCTCCTTCCTCCCGCCCTCCTTGGGTGCCTCCCATGGGCCTTTACAGCTCGCTGTGGTGGGAACAATGCGAGCCAGAGCTGCGTTCTGCTCTTTATAATGGCAAATGAGGCTAAATTGTTGTCTTCCTGTCATACACATGCATACAAAATGTGCGTACAGAGGAAAGGGGGGATGAAATTAGCCTGTCAGCCTGTGGAGAAACATCATTCCATCATACCAGCACGCTCCCACGTTTTTTTTTTTTTTTTTTACCTGATGCACATAAACATCACTTCTTGCCTAGAGGTAAAATAGCACTGAGACTTGGCAGGTTTCCCAATGCAAGTCCCAGTGATGTATTCTTTTCTCTGGGTGCTGTTGCCTAAAGATAAAAAGTCACTTAATGTTTTCCTTTTTGGCAGAAATTTTAGAATGGAACTAGTGTTCGGGGAAATTGAAGCCTCGTGAACCATTTGATAGTTTGTTTTTTTTTTTTTGCTCCTCTAGATCAGTGGTCCTCAACCACCGGTTCGTGGACCGGTTCTTAAACAAAGAGCACCGCAAAGAGGACATACACGCAATTGTTTGCCTTTTGGCTAAAACTAAAGATGGAACTAGTCATGGGAAACTTTTTTTTTTTTGCTCCTCCTGTTCAAAAGATGCTGTGGAAATTGAATACATTTTATCATCATGAAATCATTACATTTGCGGGATTGGTTGTGTTTCATATTTGCGTGTTTGTTTGTTTTTTTGCCAGGTGGACAGCGACACCATTTGGAACGAGGTGCATTCGTCCAGTGCAGCTCGACTGGCGGTTGGCTCGGTGGTGGAACTCGTCTTTAAAGTAGCGGCGGGAGAACTCAAGGTTGGTTTTTTGACATTTTCAGGTTACAGACAAGTTCTGTTCCAAAGGCACACGTGTCGGAAGGGTCATAACCTGTCGCAATACAATATAATCACCACGTACTCCAAAATTCGTTCATGAATACTTCCTGTGTATTCGCCAGCCCGTTTGTATCCAACCAATGCTCACCCGCTGGGTCAAACCGTCGTGAGGCAGGTTGTACCTGTTGTATTAGTCGAAAATTATCCACTAGAAGAAAACCAAAGACAAACCCCCAAGCAGACCGACCTCGTCCCGCCAGCCGTCCGTCTTTTGTCTGTCTGGACCGGCTGCTCGCTGTTTGAAGCCGGCGGGGCGCCATGCGGCACGGGGGCCCTCGCAGACGCCGGCCGTCCCGACTAACAGGCCCCTTTTATTGGCGGTCTCCCACCGAGCAGACTTGGCACTTGCCGCTAGCTTAGCACCCAAATGCCGCAGACTAATGGCTCTGATCAAAGGAACGCTAGTGCGCCCATTTACTGTACAGTATTTCCACACATTTTTATTTATTCATTTGTTTTACAGTTACCTATTTTAATAGTTTAAACCGGTGGTTCCCCACATTTTTTTTTCAATGGTGTAACATCTTAGTTTTATTTCCGGATCACTAATGACAATGCGTATCCTTATAAGAAGTAAAGGCAAAATCAAATGAAATAAAGGCATGCAATATTTGCAAAGGAATCACTATAACATATTTTAGTAAGAAATTGCTTCATGTTACAATTAGTTTGCTGTTCATTTGAAAAGAAAGCTTAAATCAAATTACATTAGAATTGTTGATACCTGCAGAAATTCTTTTCAAATCCCACTGCTGTAAACCGTAAATGTAACTTAACGAATAATACATGTCCCATCAAACTCATCTTGCAACATTGCAACATATTTTCAAAACTGTGTACTGTTCCTGTCACATTATTCAACAAAATTGGCGGATACCTGCAGAAACCCCATTAAAATTTCACGTAGCCCCATTTAAGAACCACTTGGTTGAATCGTAAAGCTAATTCAAACATCGATACCCAAATACGGTCAGATCCTTGCAAACCTATCTTGCAACATTACCCTTAAAATATGTATGGCTATATTCTGAAATGTTGACATTGACATCACAACAAAAAAAAAAAGAAGCAGACATCTTGTGAGAATGTTACCAATGGTGGGGTTAAAGTTAACCATTATTGACTTGCCCTAATCTTAACCTGATTTTAACACACACACACGAACACACGCACGCACACGCACACACACAAGCCCAATGAGCAAATTCCACCTGCGCCAACAACTGTCAGCGCCACAGGATGCCGTAAATCGTCTCTTGTCACACCTGCGCCTGCGCGCTCCCTTGCGTCCTTGTCTGTTTTTTTTTCCACCTTACCTTTCTATGTATGACTATTTTTCTGCTACTTGTAAAAATAATGTGGCCGGTGTCTGTGGTCGGCGTGATTCTGCAGCCGCCGGCCGTACAACTTGTCTCTGGGCTAATCTCCCGACTGGCTACTAATCCGCAGCAGCTGGCTCAACATCATTAGTCCATCCTGCCGCACTTAACATCACCCTAGACATTTAGCTCATGTCCCCTTAGAGCGCTGGGAGTCCCCCCAAAAACACTTGCCTTCAAGGAAAAAAAAAAACTCTTTCAATACTCTGGTGTTATTGAAAAAAGACGATTATGCATAAATGGCTTTGATGTTGTCCTCCACCAGAACGGTTTTGCAGTCGTGCGACCACCCGGACACCACGCCGAAGAGAGCACGCCCATGTAAGTATGAAATATCGTTTTACCAACACGGACCAATGAAAATGTCATTTTTATACATTTATTTTTCATCATTCTCACAATATTTTTGCCGTGTTGGTACACTCCTTGTAGTGTGATAAATCAGTTGTCGTGCCATGTTGACCTTTGACATGTTGACGTTATCTGGGTGAAATTTCGGCTCCCTAGCGTCTTCTTTCAATGCTTTATCTCTTAAAGATGAACCGATTATGTTTGTATTAGGTGCTTTTTATTTTCAATGGAGTCATAAAATACAGCATAAAAAAAAATCAACCGGAAGTTGTGAAAAGTGTTACGGCAGTTGTCTGTCTTGCTTCCATCCTCAGGGGATTCTGTTACTTCAACTCGGTGGCCATCGCGGCCAAGCTTCTGCAGCAGCGGCTCAACGTCAGCAAGATCCTCATCGTGGACTGGGTGGGTTCTGCGGAAAACACGCAGGAAAACATCTTTCCGTCAAAATATGATCTGAAAAGCCTTTAATGTGGCACTTTATCCACGATCATTGGATGAGACGTTTTATGAATCATCCAGACCGGTTCATAATCACCTGCATTGTTTGTGTAAAAAACAAAAACGGTACTGCTGCAAATCAAAGTTGGGGGGGGGGGGGGGGGGGGGGGGATTGCACATGATGCCGGTTTCACTGAGCAGTGCAAACGCTGTATATTAGTCTCAAGGACACACTTCCAAAAATGAGAGAAAAGTCAGCCATTTTGTCACATTTTGTCACCAGCATCCAGTCATACATTGTTCATTAGAGTTCATTAGACGAAATATTGGACGCTAGTATTTGTTATTCGGCATTCACAAACTTGTTTTTTTTTAACTTATCCCACTTTTTTGCATTTGTTTTGTGTTTTAAATTTGTATCCATATCATGTTTGTGATTTCTTTTGCAGCATTTATCTTTCAACGTGTACGCATTATTGTTCGTAGGAGTTTTTAACGTGCTCTATTGTTTTTGTTTCCATTTAATTTTTGCGATTGCATCTTTTTTGCTGTTTTTTTCTATGTCTTTCCATTGTTTGTTTCAGCTATTTTTGGTTTATTTGTTTCTTATTTGCCTCAATCTTGTACAGGTAGCATTCTGCCAATTGGAGCGCAATTGCCACTTTAGATAAAAAGAAAACAAAAAAAGTATTAGATCCAAAATCTCCATTTTAGCACTCGTATACGATAGATACTTTATTAGGGTTATTTCTGAGGCTCCTTGATTTTATTTTTTATTTATTTGATGTACTTGCAATACATTAACATATTTAAGGTTTAATTGTCGGAACCAAATATTCTCATCGCTGCTCTAGGCTGCGATACAAGTATCGTTTTGGGAAATGAAAAAGTTGTACGGGGACGCCCCTGATGTGCTGATGGGGATGTTTTGACTTTTGTCTGGCTGTCGGTCACGCGAAGCAATCCTCGGACATGCGTTCCCAAAGGCTTTGAAGCGTGCATGACAAAGCGGCGGTTGCGTCTAGGTGGAGCGCGGCCGGCCCCGGGAACTCGTAGCTATTCTCGGAAGCCTTTGAAGGCCCTTTTCATTTCCTGAGCGTCCGTCTGCCGCCGGACGAGATTTTCCGCCGGTGCCTTGTCGTGCCACTGCCACCAGACGACGGGGACATTTTTTGGGACCGGTCTATTAAAACATTCTTGTGTAATAGACACTAGAGTCTTTTAATAGACACCATATTGTTGGCCAGACCTTTTTGTCAACCTGCAACAGGCTGCAGTTAAGTTTTTGTTCTGTCTTTGACGTTGTCTGTGTGCAATGTGTTGAGATTGCGCATCTTAAATGAAAGAAAGCCGTTTGAGGCTTCAGCAGGCCGATTTGCTTTTTTGGGGGGAGGGGGGTAGGGTAAGGGTTAAAATAGTGTTTCCCCAGTTATGCACCTAAAACTCATTATTGTCTCAATTAAAAGTTATTTACCAACCAGTTATTGTTGTTTATTTGGTATTGGGTGCTATATCTATCACAATATGATGCACAAAATAGTTTCGGAAGCCATGCTTGAAATATAAAAGAAAGTCGGCCATTTTGGTTTGAAGGAGCAAATTCAATGGCTCATTCTACGCATGTTAAATTGATTTTTTTTTTTGCCAACTATTTTTAACCTTCCAGGACCATTGCATCTACGTCTCATACTCAGTTGCGCCCCCTTGAAAGTATGGAAAAAAATGATCCCCAAGGGCGTGAACTGGGCCTCAAAATTCTGTTTGTTTGTCGTAACCAGGATGTTCATCACGGTAACGGGACGCAGCAGGCTTTCTACTCGGACCCCAGCGTTCTTTACCTGTCCCTGCATCGCTACGATGACGGCAACTTTTTCCCGGGAAGCGGAGCCCCAGATGAGGTACATCTCAAAAAGCCAGTATGTATTTCTGAGCGAATTTGTAACTGACCCAGAAAGTGTGTGCCGGCACCTTTAGGTTGGCAGCGGTCCTGGTACAGGCTTCAACGTGAACATGGCTTTCACGGGAGGACTGGAACCTCCCATGGGTGACGCCGAGTACTTGGCAGCATTCCGGTAAGAATCCCCCTCGTTTTTCGTTTGCCTCAAGGTGAGCGAGGATTTGCCCCATGTATGGGCAGAGAATTTAGGGGTGTGGTTAGTATGTAAATTTCCCCCGTGTAACATTAATTTTAAAGGGCTCATTCACATATAAGTTTTACAGAAATGTGCAAATGACAAAATATTACAAATACAAATGCATATTGGCTATATTTGGCACAGCCTGTTGTATGCAAACATTCTTATCTTGCGCCTTTATTTACTTCTTTTTTTTTATTCGTATCGTTTGTATCGAGCACGCCCTATAGCCACCTTACCTTCTTCTTGTGCCACGTCGATTTTGCAGGGGATCGAGTTTGAGCCGCAAGAAAAGCACAGAGAAAGCAGATAAGAATATTGCTTCTAATGAAAACCAGAAGCTCTCTCTCTCTCTCCCTCTCTCTCTCTCAATTCTCTCTCTCCCTCTCTCTCTCGCACGCCTCCTTTCACTTGCTCAATGAGAGAGGAGAAGAAGAATTAAAGTTAATTCAAAGCAGCTCTCCTCCTCGCCAGATGACATGGCTTTGAAGTGTTAGTGTGGTGTCTCTCTCGCTGGCTGTCTCTCTCTCTTCTCTCTCTCTCTCTCACTCTCTGACTTTTTTATGAACAAAGGGGGAAGCCCTGAAGCTTTTGCAACTTGGCTTTTTCTGGACCTCATACCAAAGCAGCATTTTTTATTTGCACATTGTAAAAGATGATAAAATAGACCTACAGTCAATTATATCTTCTGATGCCAGTGTTTTCCCTTTTTACTAAAAATGGATATCATCTCAAAATTATTGTTGCTGTCCTTGACCAATAAAACTTGGTATCAGTATCTGCGCTTAAAAAAAAGTCTACCATCGATTGCAGTGGTATATAAAGGTATTATTTTCAAATGTTTCATCATTGTTTTCAAAATGTATGCATCAAATCTACCACAAGTATCGTTACTTGGTATCCGTATGAATAACCACTTAAGAGTTGAGTACCGATCTGCAAAAAAGTGATGTTGAACACCCCTACTTAATTCGAGAGCTAAATTGATTTTCATGTACAATGAATACCTTTCATATCATATTTTGCCACTAGCTGTCAACTAATAATGACATCACATGTGCTCAGGGCTGACCAATCATAGCTCAGTTTGCAAACCTATAATTTCACCAAACCAAAATTTCACTTGAAGTTCTATTTTCGCTCCTTGTAACAGACATGGTCACTTAGTGGACAATTATTTTTCTCGCTATCTTTTTTCTCATCAGAGCTAGCCTACCAAATCCTAATGTCCTCAGTAGAGGAAATCCTGTCCTTTGCAACGATGTATCCCGTGTTGGGGTGGGACACTACTCAGTTAGCTGGGACAACGTGGACACAACGATGGACACAAATGAATAGGCTGTCTCTCTGGAGGAAGTAGAAGTTTGCTATGTTTCGTCCATATCTCAAACACTCCAAATTACGGTGTTTTTTAGTCGAAATGAATGAAATCCCCAAACGAGCTCCGGTCCATGCTCGATCCATCATGCGCTATGCGTCCTCGTTGGAAATTGCGCCTTCCTCCCACTTGCCAGTCTGCAAAGTGATTGCTGCAGCTTCTTGCTTGCGATCTTATTCCGCCGGGGTGTGGGAGGCATCATGACAGCAGCTGTTTTTACCATTGCGTCTTCGTGCGCGTTCAAGGTTGGGAGAGGTGAATGGACGGACGGAAGGAAGCGTTTCGAGGAAACGCGGCGGTCAAGGTTTTCCCCGGGTGTCGCGTGTCGGTCCAAATCAGCACATCTGCTGGAGTTGCTGCGGGAATGACGCAATCCGTCGTGCCAATGTTTATGATGCCCACTTCCACTTTTAGATATCTCACATGAGTCAGCTCTGTCATGCGTTGTAACTTATCCAGATATTTTGGACCAGACTCCACCCCCGAGGATTCCCTTTGTTTTTGTTTTGGGTTTTTTTTGTTAATTTTATTTTGTGCGTGTATTTTTTGTTTTAACTTGTCCGACCTGAAACAATGACCAAATATAACAATCTTGGATCCACCCAGCTCAGGAGGACAATAATAATAATACAATGACAATTCTGGAAAACAAAAACACTTAACTCTGCTGTGCCACGTGGATTATTAACTCATTATATTCCAAAGACATATTTTTATTTTATTTTTGTTTGTTTGTTTATTTTTTTTCCATTCAATCCCAAGTCTTGTCCCAGGTTCTGACACAGCTGTATGAAAGTTCTGTTCTGGTGGTTTTAGGGGCCTCGGTGTGGTGGTCCCCATTTAAGATAATAATTTGGTGGTGAGAAAATGTCAAAAGGTGACTTGGCCCCCATAGTCAGGAGCATGCCGCTCATCCGCAACCAACCAACTGTGCCACTATGGCCTTTGAAACTCCAGAGGACCTACGGGGGAACCCTGTGGTACTCCCCACTAACAACACTACATGCATAAACTTAAGACAGTCGCTCCTACCACTTTCAAAAAGTCGAGAACCACAAAACGTTGTCAGGAACCATGTGTTTGGCCCTGTGGTACCTATTTATGAAGTCAATTAAATATCAGTGCTTACTTGTGGTAGGCAAGAAACAGAAACAAACTTTTATATCAAACAATGTTAATCCCTATTGGACGGTGTATTATTATTTTTTTAACTTATTAATACATTATTGACTGCTTGACACTATGTTACGCTCCATGTAAGCAATCCCTCCAAGAGCTGCATGTCAACAAGCAGTTGACATTCACCGCAGCCTTCCGCTTTTAGAAGTATCTCTACTTTAAACACATGCAATTATAACTGCCCTTTCTCTACTTAAGAAACTTCTATTACCGCCTCCAAATTTTCTAAATTACCATTTCTGCGGTGACTTTCACTTCCGTGCACGTACACATGCTGCGCAGACACGCGCACGCACTCTGCAATTTTGTGTGTGTGTGTTTCTCGGTAACGCCGTGCGAAGGCTCAGCGGTGACTTTTACCTCACTTGACAGAGCAACTTTACAATTCCAGACAGTTTGATCCCATCAAAAGGGAAGATCATAAATTTTTGGGGGCCATTATTTGCTGATCCGGACATTGTGGTTTTGATTGCAGTCAGGAATGGGTGGAGTGACAGTTCTTTTCTCAGGAAACGTTGTGTTTCTTGGAGCAGTGGCTGTTTGGCCTTGTCGGAGGCCATATCATCCAGCCAGCCTTTTCACATGAAGAGTACAAAAAAATAACTGCTAATGAAATGCTGCCAGACAGAATTCTCTAAAAAAGTTAGTTGGACCATATTTCATTGTTGCTACACCTGCCCGATAGAACATGTTCCTCTTTTATCAAACTTCTTTATGTATAGATACACTTTTGTTGAATAATTTCTCCCGATTGCCATCACGCGTTCGGAAAATGGGTCGATCGCATCATTTTCAGCTGATCGGAAAAAAATTGAGCGTTTAAGAAAATGCTATTTTGTTATCTTATTGTAGTTTTAATGGCTACAAAGCAGAGAAATATTCCAAAATACACAAATGTGTCAATAGGGGTGTCGGATTAAGGAAAGAAATGTGATTGGGGGACGCCATGTGTGTTGTTTGTGTTTGTAGGACAGTGGTGATGCCGATAGCCAATGAGTTTGCACCGGACGTGGTTCTGGTGTCATCTGGTTTTGATCCGGTGGATGGACATGCTCCACCTTTGGGTGGATACACACTGACTGGCAAATGTAAGTACCAAATAAAACCAACTCAGTCGGTTAGTCTGTTATGAATAATCATATTTGGTTCTTTGTACTCCATTGTGCGTAATGAAGCTTTGTTTTGAAAGTGGTGCTATTTTGATAAAACACCTAAGAAATAAATACTGCTGAGAGGTGAAAATGAGATTTCTGCAACTTGATGTTGAACTATTACTCCAAATTACTCATTTGTATCCAAATAATTGTCAGTTCGATAATCGACTGTCGATTAATCGATTCATTTTGACAGCTCTAGTCCATAGATTACTGAGCTTGATGAATACCCCTTTAAAAATAACGTACTCTCTTGAAATGGTTTTGCCCAAGATTGTGATGTGGATCCTAAAACAATATATCGATGAACCCTTATCTGGGGGCGCCATGTGGGTGGGGGCTTGGTCCATATATTAAAATTCCACTCACGAGTAGATCAAAAGCGGTGACCATTTAAACACAAAGCGTCATATACTGTAGCTAATAAACATGAAAGCTGCTTCCTATTACGGCGTGTTTTTGGCCCCCACAGCACACCTTTCTTCCTCTCGTGGATTGTTTCCCTTCTTTTAATCCAAGCCCAGATCCCTCCTTTTTTTTTTTCTTTGATCGATTTCCAAAAAGGAAGTGAGAGCTTCATGGGTCTCCCCAACTTATAGCTTTTCCCTCCCTTTCCTTTTTTTTTTCGTCTTTGCTTGTCATTTCCTGACACGTGGCCCAGGTTTCGGCTACCTGACCAGGCAGTTGATGGGTCTGGCAGGCGGTCGGCTGGTACTGGCCCTGGAGGGAGGCCATGACCTCACCGCCATATGTGACGCGTCTGAGGCCTGCGTCTCCGCTCTGCTCGGCAACGAGGTAAGATGAGAGCCGGGCTTGGGAGGGGGGTTAATTACTGTCAAAAAAAAAAAAAAAAAACCTCATAACTGTCTTAGTGCAACCAGCTTTTAAGTAGGGACATTAAATCTTCCCACTGCAGCAATGGTGGGCCTCATTTTAAGCATCACTGGATAAATGATGGTCCAATAATAAGCTGCGGTGTTGTGATGGTGTGCAATAGTTGTTTTTTTTTCACTTTGCAATTGTTTAAAGTCCCCTTTCAAGCTTCTTGTTGCAGCCCCAGATAGAGTCTTTCACCAGAAAGACAGCAGTAAGAAGACTTTCCAGGCAAAAGGTTAATTGTGGGAGTGTGTAGGTTGGATTTTGTGATTCATGGCACCCGACAGAATAGCTAGTCACAGAGGCCGCCTCCGCTTTTTCTTGGAGCTGATGGAGAAGCTGGAGTGCTTTCTCGCAGGGGCTCATGTTGTCCCTCTGCTCCGCATTATGTAACTAAGATTACTTCTTCCCTTCACGAGGAACTATTGTGCTGAGAAAACCCTAATCCTCAAAATTGGTTGATTTTCAGAGCGAGCAAAATTTTGCGATCAAACGACAAGTAATAGATTATTAACGAACAACTGTTTCAATAATCCAGTTCCAAATTCAGGGGCAGAGGGGGGGGGGGGCAGCTCGGTCGCGCAGTGGTTAACATGGTCTTCTTGTGTGGCGTTTGCATGTTCTCCCCAAGCCCGGGTGGGTCCGGCTTCCTCCCACACTCCATAAACATGAATAGCAGGTGCATTGGACATACTAAATTGCCAGTAGGCGTGAATGGCTGCGTGAATGCTTGTTTGTATCTGTGTGCCCTGCAATTGGCTGGAAACCAGTTCAGACCCTTGTGAGGATAAGCGGTTCGAGAGGATGGATGGATGGATGGGTGGATGGATGGATGGATGGATGGATGGATGTGGGCAATAGGGCTGAGCAAAAACTCAAATTTATTGGATTAAGTTTGTCTTTTTAAAGATCTGTCCTTTCAAATTTGTCGTGGGGATTTTGTACATTAGTATACAATCGTTATTAGTTATGCACAAACTATGAATAGCTATTTTTTTTACACAAGCTATGAATCACTTTACGTTAAAACACATTTTAAATCACTACACTTTGTACTGAATGTTTGTTGGTTTATTACTTTAAATCACATTGATTAAAATGGCAACTATCAAAATTGACCTTTTTTTTCCTTCCCCCATCTTAGAGCCATATCCCAGCCCCAGTGTGCAATGGTATATGTACTGTATATGCTCAAGTCCTACCTCGCGTGACATCACATAAAACGCTCCTTGAAAGTAGCACATAATAATATGTCAGTCACTTTACCTGCGATATGTAGCCACAGTAGCAAGCTTACAGTGGTACCGAAGCCCAAAAACCAGGAAAAGGAAATGCGATAGCAGAGGAGGACTCGTGTGATACACAATGAGAACTACATTTAGCAGCTGTCCATTAAAGTAGATGGCACGGAAGGGGGAAAAAAAAAAAAAAAAACTAGCAGTTTTGACAGACTTTGATAACCGTGTCCTCAAAAACCACCGCCCGATCAAGAAAACTATCAGTATTGAATATTTTATGACTTACAGCTACCACTAACGACTCTGAGTCAGAGCTACTGTGCAGCCAAACTATTCTGACGACTCTACAGTTTGGACGCAGTGCTGCAAAATTTTGTACAAAGGATTTGAAGTGAAGGACGCTCCTGTCACACTCACTCCTGCAAAAATTATCAATTGGATTAGGAGGCCAGCGTGTTAAGTTTCGACGGCCTGCCGAGCGCCAGACGTTACTTTTTTTTTTTTTTTTGGAAGGGGAGGGTACTGGATGAATGCACCGGAGAGCTGAAAATTCGAAAATAGGCAAGAGGTGTTGAGCGTCAATTGCCTCGGCCCTGCGGGACACCCCGTTGGCTCGCACACCCCGGGCCTCGTCGCTGGCGCACATCTGAAAGCGGTTACCCTCACACCTCTTTCCGCGGGGTCGGCCCAGGTCTTGGGAGCACATCGGACGGGGAAACGCGCTCCTCGTTTGAAGTGTAGCGAGAGGAAACCTGTGTTTAACAAACCTGCCTTATTTCCATGATTTTTGGGGGGGCTTTGAATCATGCGCACACTCAGGGCATTTACAATTGCCCCACTTGGAATCGCTGTTTGTTGTTATGCTTCCTTTTGTGGACTTGAGCATGCCTGAAAACTCAATGATTTTAGTTAGCACATATATTGTGGTAAAAAAGTACATATTGTCGCAGTCCTAAACACAATTTCTAAAAATTGACTCAGCAGTATGCAGTGAAAGGCTTGGGTGAAGAAAAAAAAGGCTTTCATTTCAACGTTTTTCTCAAACTGCTGGTTCAATTCCAATAAGCTTGACACATCCAAGTCTCCAGTAACTGCTGGTGTGAAGATGCGATGTATGGCAAATTCAGTTGGACACTTCAAACTCCTAGAAATAAGGCTCATCGATGCATTAAACATTAATATCTAAAAAAAAAATAATTGTTAACATTGTAATAAAAAAAGATCCCCAAAAAAATGAAAAAAAAAAAAAAGATTCACAAAATTTGTCAATTGCTCCTCAAACTAAGTCAATGATTCACCAAACCGCTCTCCAAAAAATGTTTCAAGCCTTGTAATGGTAACTTTATGAGCATGTTTAGTTACGATTAGCACTAAATATGATTAGCAATTAGCCTTTAAGTGATTACTGTATTAGCTTGCGCGCATTAGCATGCTTGCTTAGTCTAACGGCATATCATATAACAGAAAAGTGGGGCACATCATTTTATTGTACTGTATTGTATTTTACAATAACATTTGATAGTATATGTTTTACATCTTTGAGTCAGTTTCCTTAAGTCTTTCTGATAGTTTTCTCCTGGCTGGTGAAAAACAACTTTAGAACGAAATCCTGCATTTAAGGCTTTTACTTTTGCTATGCCACAAGATTATAAATTGTTCCATTTCTGGAGCTCTCAGCAGTCGTACTTGAAAAATTAGAATAGATTTTTCGAGTATGATTGGATCTGACTTTGGTGGACATGTTTATCATAACAAGGCGATGTGCTCGATAGATGTGTGATGTCTGAAGTGCCAAGCGTTGTTAGCTACGCTTTATAACGGGGAGCTGGCAACAACACAGAAACACCACTCGAGAAAGTTTCAAGCGTAACTAACAGAAAGAAACGTAAACAGCGTACTTGTCCCGACTTCTAACGGGCCAAGTGGTGATGTCAGTCAGCCGACGGGGGGGCGGGGCGAACGGCACATGTCGATGATCGGTTTTGATACATGACATGTCGAAAGAGCCTGAAAAGTCCCTGATGGTATCAAAACAGGAAGCAAGTACCTTTATCGTAATATCAGTAGGCCTCGGTAATGGATATGGAATGCGGCTGGAAAACATCAATGGTGCGTTGCAGCGAGAAGCAGAAAAAAGTGCCGCTATGGCTTTTGGATTTTTTTTCCTTTTCTTGTCTTGGTTGATAAATCAATTGGTGTATTGCGCCATGCACTTATTTTCTTATTTTAAAATTTCCAGCGGAATTATTTTCATCCTTCATTGTTCAGATTCTTCTTTTGTTAGGGCACCGCTGGACTAGTCCGTGAGGAGATTGCAGGGGGTGCATGAAAACTTTGAATTATTTCTTTGACACACCTAGATCAGGAAGGCTGCGTGTCAACTAAACTTTCCGGGCTAGGGATACAAACTTGGCAAACTGGCAACAATACAAGGCCCGATCATAAAGAGGACTCGTTTAGCGCCGTTGACCTAGCTGTCATCCATGATAGCATTTAGCATTAGCTAGTAATAACACACCCACCGGTCACCAAATTCACTTTTAAATTTGATCTAAATTATATTTGTATTTTACATTATAATTATGGATAAATATCATATAGTTATATTTATTACTCCTATGATTATATTTATTATAAGAATTTATAGCATGTTCCGTTTTCGTCAAAAATCTTGTGTCCCCGTTTTTAATTTTGAAAATCTGCTCACCCTAGGAATGACCGATTTTTATAGTCCCTCTTTAAGCACCTAAGCCGTGCTCTGTGACCTCTTGCACTTCCATTCCTTTACAGCTCACCAGTGAGGAAAATATTTAGCTTTTTATTGCTAGGTTAGGACAAGCCATGCTATAATGAGAGTTCGGTTTCTTTTGAAACCGGCTCAAATTAACCTGCAAAAAGCGATGACAAAGTCGTCGCCTGGTGTTTCTGGCCGCCGTCGATGTGCGCAATGCTGAAGACGGCCCACTTCGCCATCTTGTTTAGTTTTTGACTAACTGACCCATCTGAAAGTTAGATATTGAATGTAGTTTTTCAGTACGAAACCTCTGCACGTCTTATGTATGATCAACCATAGCAATTGCTTTTTGAGATTTGATATATAAGCCAAACCCAGGTCAAAATGACGCAAGAATATTATTGCTGCTACTCTGTACTGGGTTAAACCAAAATATTGGATTTGGGTCACACGCTTTTCGAACATGTCCGGGTGTCAAAGTGACGCCGAGATATTATTGCTTTTCTTGAGAAACGAACATTTCACTCTTAAAACACAATATTTGAACGGTATCGTTAACATTTCAGACATATTTAGCGCCAGGTCAAAGTGTCCCAGGGACAATGTTGAATTCGCTGCTTAAAATAAAATATTCGATTTGGACCATACACATTTTGGATTCGTTTGAGTGACTGAACACGACGCGGGTCAAAGAGACAAGATTGCCGCTCTTGTGAAATGAGTGTATTTTTAATGGCTAAAACAAAATACTGAAATTGGATCATGCACATTTCGGACACTATTTGGTGACCAAATACGCCCGGGGTCAAAGTGACCCAGGGACATCGTTGGTGTTTCTTGCAAACAAACATAACAGGATGCTTAAATAGCTCGTGAGTGATGTATTGGCGCAAGCAGATGTTGGCCCCGTTCGAACGCACTGGCTTGTTAGCAATGATGTGACGAACAACAGGCTAATATGCTAATTGCTAACAGCTGCTTCTGACTTTCGCCAGTGTGTTTTCACTGGGGTTCCAATAAGACGCTCAAATTCACCTGTCTCCTCTCGAGGCCCGACTTTGGTCCACCAGTGGAAAAGATCACCTGGTTTGCACGCCACACACCATTAGCTCGCTCACTTAGCGTGACATAATCAACAGGTTTTGGTGACTGGGAACACATGGCTGCCGTCACAACAGTAAACAATGGACGCCTTGTGTGCCTTTTTCTTTTGCTGAACAAGTGGAATCCCACCTCTTTCCACTGTTTTTGTTTCAGCCTCCCCCTGGAATGTTTATACCGGCGCACATTCCTCGCCCTTAGCTCGTGGCTTTCCGCAGCGTCTCGCATTAGTTCGCCAGGACATCCGTCACCGTGTCGTAGAAGCTCCGAGAAGTTCACGGTCCTCTTTTTTTTTTTTTTTCGCCCCACCTATGGATTGATGTCACCGTTGAAGACTTCGATATAGCGCGGACTATGTTTGCCATTCCTGCCAGGTGGGGGCCCCCCGGAGGACCCTGACATGAGCCATTAAAGTTTATAAGCATGGGGCCCAGCTGTCAATCATGCAAGACAGGCCGCCCCCCCCCTGCCCCAACCCCCATCCCAGCGCTGACTGAGGTGAGCCCAGCGAAACCCCAGAGAACCCCTGACCTCGCTCTGACGGAGCGGGGTTACTTTGGCTTGAACCGGCTAGGGTTACGCCAAGTTGCTCTTGCTCCAAGGTTCAAAGGCAACTTTTCAACCAAGCGCCGATGCTCGGACACTTTGGGCTTACTTGGGGAATTTGTCGTTACGAAAGAGGCAAAAGTGACATTTTTTGTGTTTTACTCTACTGTTTGTGTTTTACTCTCATCTGTTTTGGCCCATGTTACTCACTAGTCCAGCTCCTGGTTTTTAAAGCAACACACACAGGCCTAGACTTTCGTGATGTAAAACCGAAGCCTCATGAAGTGCTCGTGATATATTTTTTACTCCTCTAGATGGGGCTGTGAATGCCAAAACAATGGAAACGTATTAAATTTGCATTGCATGTTATAACCAAAAGTGCCATCTAGAGGAGGAAAAGAAAACAAGACACTTCATTTCCCCATCGTTACTTACACCAACAATAGATGAATTTGGTTTAGCTTTCAAATTTTGAGCTATTCAAAGAGTATGTGTTAAAAAATGCTCAACGGGTTTGTTTCTGCAGCAGTACCTGGTCCGTTCCTGTGCGTATGATGTAGTGTGGCGTGACACCGCAGGATTAAAGTATTCTTCTCCCTGCACTGCCTCTTCCTTCTTCCCCTCTGGACCCCTCCCACACGCTGTTTGTTCAAATTAAAAGAACTATTCAGACCTGGCTGACGAAAGCCTTCTAGTCTTAAATTCTTCCTCTTTGTATAATATGAACGTCGTTTTTGTATGCATCTATTTGTAATCCGTTTGAATGATAAAGACGGGATGTAGCATTACGAAAAGGATGAGAAATCGTGTTTGATGAGTCCAGACTACACATGTATACTTTAGCAGTTTCCATGAGTCTGTGTCCTTGGGGTGGCTCACAGCACAAAGAGCGTATTGTCTTTTTTATTTATTTATTTATTTTTTTGGTCATAGCATTGCTCCCAAATAGGTGTGGACTTGCAGACCATTTTGCTTAGTCGGTTCTCCACATCTTGGCGAATAAATTCAGATCCAGAGGTGAGCTGGAGGTGGCAGGTTCAAAAGTTCAAAAGACAGGTTCGCTGAGAGACTTGGATTGACGCTAATGTTTCAAGCTGCGCAATTCCTGTTTCTGCTCACAGTGGGCAGCAGAGAGACAAAATCATAGAGATGGATCTTTATGGTGTTATTGTTGCCGATACCAATTATAAGTAGTCAAGGGAGCTGCTAACCAGTGCTTTAAGTAGGGGGGAAAATAAATGCCTGTACGCCCCTTATTGTCGAGAAATAAAATAGGTCATGGGTAACATGAGATTATTAATTCTACAGTATAATAGATAATAATAAATAAATACATTATACCTGAGTTTGAAGTGGATTCAAAAGCATTTGGATCTTTTCAATGTCCAATGTCCAAGATATCGACACTCCCGTTAGCATCTAGCCCCCAACGTCGGAGACTTTTGCCTAGTGTAACTGTTAACTGTAACTGTAAATGTAACGTGCTAATGTAAAGTACAGGAAAGTGTCCCGGTGTGTTAGAGGCTAAAATTGAAGTGCAGGTGCTGTTGCGTTACCGGAGACTTAAAGCACTGCTGCTAACCGATATTTGGAGCTGATAATCATTTTTAGTAGTAGAAAAAATGTGGATGTAAATATATATATATATATATATATATATATATATATATATATATATATATATATATATATATATATATATATATATATATATATATATATATATATATATATATATAAATATCAATAATATCATTTATATATTTGCGGCAGAATCTCTTAAAATATTAACTAAAAACCTTTAGCAAATAAACATACATTTTGGATGGTAAATCAATAAATAAATTTAACCTATTGGTTTAATTTCAAACAAATACAATATGTGCAGAGGTAGCATATTCCCCACCAACGCTAGCTTGAGGTCATCGAAATTCACAAGTCGGTGATTAAGCACCTGTCTCTGCTCAAAACACACAAACACATTAAAATAACACCGGCTGAAAATGTCAACACAAGCGGTAGCCAATCATTAAGCGTGATCTAAATTTGTAACATTTGTGTCCTCAAAATAGTTGCTAATAGCGGCCAGTGGAATAATGCTCAAATTAGCCTCATTTCATTTGGATGTTTCTTTTGTTTGTTTGTTTTTTCAGTTGGAACCCATTCCAGATGAGGTCTTGCATCAGAGACCAAATGCCAATGCCGTCCGCTCCATGGAGAAAGTTCTTCAAGCTCACAGTGAGTTGATAATCGTAACCTCTTTTTGCAACAGCGCACTGTTTTACGTGATTGCTAGCATGCTAAAGAAACTAGCTAGTAACAATGCGCCCAATCACATATCAAGGGTTATGAGACTTTTGTTTTTTTGTTATTTGTTTGTTTTGATCTCGTTTTGACTTTTGTTGTTGTTGAAAATTTCATTTTAGATCAGAATTTTTTTGCATGTTTGTTAAATGTGGTGTTTCCGTTTAGTTTTTGTTTTAGTGCTATTTTTATTTTGTTTATTCTCCTGTAGGGTTTTTGTCAAGTGTAAAACATCACAATAAGTGTTTTGTAAAAACTTATAATAACGAATTGTATTGACTTACAAATGAGAAGAACAACCACCCACAAAAGAAAAACAGATACTTTAGCAATCCAGTCCAAGTTTGTTCGTTACTTAGCAGATGTTAGTTTTGACATTTTTTTTTTTTTACATTTTCTGTTAGTGTTAGTGATGTATTTAGTTCTGGTTTTATTTATCGTTGGTTCAGCCTGCTCGCTTCTTTTATAATTCTAGGACGCACCGATAATTTTGGCCTTCATTTTGGGGAAAAACAATGTGTTTCTTATATGACGGTCATCACGGTATTTGTTTATTTATTTTCCAAATGATAGGGTGAAGAAAGGTCTGAAAATAGTTAGCTCTGTATCTCAAATCCCAAAGATGTATTTATACGTCTTTAAGTAGTCCAGCCATTTAACGTCAGGTATTTATTCATTTATTTTCAAGGGATATCGTAAAAATAGCTTGCACTGAATATGTTTTTGTACAGGCAAAGCGCGTTGAGGAGACATTGTAGTATGGATCTAAAAAACGAAACAGTCAGCACACAAAATAACCTTGGCGTCCTTTGTGCAGGTAAATACTGGCACTCCCTGCAACGCTCCGCCTCCACGCTGGGTTGCTCCTTGAGCGAAGCCCTCCGACGAGACGCAGACGAGGCGGAAACCGTCTCGGCCATGGCCTCGTTGTCAGTCGCCAACAAGCATTGTGGAAAGAAGTACGTTTGCGCAAGCTTACTAGAAAGGGGCAACTAGTTTCAAAAACAGTCATGAATACAGATCACAATAAAACACATTTCCATTTAATAAGTGTGATTTTTTTAGAGCATCAACTTCTCCACAGTCGCGATTTTTGTTAGCCATCGAGCTCAATTTTCGGTAAGTGTTGTGTTGTTGACTTCGTCGTGTCAGCCAATCGCAAAAAATGCCTTGAGCATTTTCTAGAACCAAGTTACAGTACACACATTTTAGTACACTTCACTCATCTTATATACCTGGCATTAGTGTAGCAATTTTACATTGAACATTGAATTGCCATTGAAATTTGTTGTGATCGCTCTCGCCAACTTAATGGGACAGTTCAGTGCTGCTAACGTTGCTAGCATCTAGCATTACTTGCCTCTGCTAGCACTACTAGCCGCTAACGTCCCAATATCTGAAAGGAAGTATTTTTTAAGCATCCTTCCTTAGCAGAATTTTCAATTGACCTTGATGTCAGGACAATGTAGAGTTGTTTTGTGCGTGTGTGTGTGTGCAGGGTCGAAGAGGAACCGATGGAAGAAGACGCCGCGTAGTATGGCGCCCGGGTCGGCTTTCCAGCATTGAGCCTTTGCGTGTCCCCCACGGATGGCGTCGGTTCGCAAAACCACTTTGAAGTCTGCCGGCGTCCTAACCAGACGTTGTTTCGCGGGCCGGAGGACACGCAGGGACGGGTCGGCATCCGTATCACGTAAATGACCTTGATGTGTACAAATGGATGTAAGGGTCAACTGGTGGGACACGCGGGTATTGTGCAGCCTTTCATGCCAGTACTTTTCATCCAGGACTTTTTGGAATGTCAAAAAACTGATAGTAGGGAGCATTCTGTTTTGTTTTTGGTCATCGGTTCTTTGTGTGCGCACGTTGTCGTCAAAACCCACCGGATGGTTTCAAGAATGTCATTCTGCACTTAACATTCCTGCTTTTATTGTTGTTGTTGATTATCTGAAAGAATGGAAGAAATTCATCAATTTGGTCACGTTTTTCCAGTGTATGATCTCATTCCAGTGGAAGAAAAAAGGAAAACTGTACATTTGTGCCTTTTTATTTTGTTATTGTTTAAAAACATAGATATTTTTGGATACTTGGTTAAGGAGCGATGCCTTATGTACGAGCCCAATAAAAAGCCATTTCTTCTTTCCCGTTTGGCTAGACATGCAGAGTGTGCATGTTAATAGCACAAAATCACTTCGTTGGCCTTCTAGAACCTTTTTTTTTTTTTTTTTTTGCAATGTCAGATTCAGCCAGCCATCCCAGTTAAATGGATCTTTTCCTTTTATAGCTTTTATCGGGAACCGTTAAAATACATTTTTGATGTCTAAAGTTGTCAATGGGGCCAAATGAATTATCAGGAGTTTGCAAAAAACATTTGCATTCCAAAAGATTACAGTTTTAAGTTAAACTTTGGAGTGAGAAAAAAGCAATCATCATCCTCTCACCACAACTCCATTTTTGAGGAGCCGTTATTCCAGAGGAAGATTGAGTAAGGCCAGTGAAAAGAAAGGAAAAGTTTGTCAATGTCATAATCTTACACTAGTCAATTTTTAGAGTGTCTTAAGTTGATATTTTAATGAGCATCAATTTTGAATGAAACTCGGTTTTAACCTAGCGTGACCCTCAAGTCTAAAAAAGGTGGCTAACATTGTTAGCATATACAGTAAATGTGTAAACGTTTTGCTAGCGCCTGATTGTCTTCGGTTCATCTTTGCAGGGATGTTTTTTTTTGTTGTTTCTAAAGTCTAAATGATTTCAATCTTGCTAGCACATTTTTTTCATTACTTCGTCTTTGCAGGGATGTCTTTTTGTTTTTTATTTGTTTCTCATTTTGTAAATTTTCTTCATTTTGCCTCGTGTTCTGATGTAAAGCTGACAAGACTGATGAGGGAGTGGAAATGGACCGAGGGTTTTTTTTTTTTTGTTTGTTTGTGGGGGAAATGTTTCTACTTTGTATACAAATGTGTATTGTCTGTCCATAGTAGAGTTCTATACTATATCTGAAAAAGAAACGATTATATTCTATAAGGAGTATGTATACGGTTCATGTAGTCGGCCCTTAATAGGCGCCATTTGTTGTCCTCGCTTCTGTTTTGCTGTGTACTATGCTTTTGGACGGGATGCGGACCCCGACGCCTTCATTCCGCTCGCCTCTTCGCTTCGCGTAGTCGTGCACATATTTGTACTTTTACAAACTTGCAAACACATCTTTTCCTGTCACCAGATTTGGATTGTAGAAGTACGTGTGTTTTATATGGCACCTGTTACATTGTAGAAATTCAACAAACCTGAAACCAATATTAAATGTGGATTTTACAATTCACAAACGGGACCAACTCTAGAAATGCCTGCTTTTTATTATTTATTTTTCTTTTTTAATTTGTGAATTTGAAGGAAGAAACAGAGAAAACATTTTTGTCTGGCAAACACATCTTGTCATTTATTTACAAGTATGTTTGTGCATATTTTCCACAAACGTTCCACAAACATTTTTGTTAAGACGCTAAACATATTTGCAAATACATCCAAACATACTTGTAGGCTAAATACTAAAGCTAAACTGGGGAAAACTATCCATGCATCGAAGGCTTTCTCTTTCTTGCGTCCTCATACAGGTAAAAAAATCCCCCTGTTGCATGATACGCCATGTTTTTTTCTGTATTTGCGTTGCACTGAAAATAAGTCGGCAAGAAAAGTCTAGCTTGGTTGTTTTATTGACGCGCCGGCACGCGTTTTGCAGCTTTTTAATACTCCCCATAGTCAGACGATATTCTCCCATACTGTAGGTGGCAGTAAATAGACTATAGAATACAAACGACACTGTATCAGAGGTAAAGAATCGTAGTCGATAAACGATCTAAACAAACTCCACATGGACGGAGGGGCGTGGTTGCTGAAATTAAATAACAGTTTGACGCATGCACCCGCGTGCAGCATAAACCAAACCAACACTAGAAGACAGGATAAAAGTAATAAAGATGAAAGATGGATGAAACAAAGTGAAAGACATTATGCACGAAATTGATGTAAGTATGAAAAAATGAATGCTTATTTCAGATTTGACCATTTCTTTCTTCCTCTTTTTTTTAAATGTCGGGTGGTTTTGTTTTTAACTTCAGCCAGATTGTAGATTTGACAAGACGTTTTTTATGTTTAAATCCGAGACATAGATTTGTTATAGTGAAAAGTCCCCTGTTGTGAAACATTTCTGGCTGCAATCATAATTTCATGGATGGAGTTCTACTATATTTGCAAATATGATCAATTCTACTTGCAAATACACTTGAAAATAGTTGTAGGCCAAACGCTAAAAATACAGCCTTTGTTGTCATAATGCTAATTAAATATGGTAACATTATTTTAAAATTTAATAAATGCTGAAAACCTCAAATGTGTACCCATAATGCTACAGGGTGTGGAGCATACCTTGTAACATGAAAAAAAATACTGTTAGTAGTATAAGTTTGAACGTATTTGTAAGCTTCCAATATTTGCAATACTTGCAAATATGTTTGAATGTACTAGAAAATGTTTTTGAACGAGTTTGCCCATCAAAAATGTCAACTCCGCATTGGAAGCTTCACGCTTCCTTGACAGAGAGAACCTTTTTCAGACGTTTTCCAAAATGTGTTTGAGAGCCGATCGTTGCGAGCCGCAATGTCTATACATGAAAAGCAATATTGGAGTGTGAATTGTTACATAAAATTTAGTTGAGAATACAAATATCCAGGCTCCATTTCTTTTTGTCCAATTCATTCTGAGATTCCCAGCCAACATTTTCCCAGCGGTGCCAGTTCTCATAAGAGCGTCTGACTCAAGTTGGCTACCGTTGAATGATTGAGTTTCTCGGCCGGAGCCAAAACTAGCAGTGACTGTCTGGTTCCTTCGTTCGTCTTAACGTGAAAAAAAAGTGCAACATTCCATTTTCCAACAATTTCCATTTGTTACACAGAAGCATATCTCGTGTCCAGAAGCTTTTGAAGTTTAGTCCAAACAGAACCAGGAAGTGTTTTTATAGGCTTTGGTTGGACTTTTCCTGCTGACAAGTATTCTGAAGATCTTCCTTCTTGATGAGTCCTGCTCACTTTGAGGATTCTTTTGTTCGAACTGAGTAGAAAATCAGCTTCTTTTGACCAGTGCGCAATTGATTGTTGTGCTTCCGTTGGCAATCCCAAAACATGCACACAAGGTTAACAGGTTACGTCTTTGTCAAGCCAAAGAAAAAAAAAATGAAAGCGCTATATATATATATATATATATATATATATATATATATATATATATATATATATATATATATATATATATATATATATATATATATATATATATATATATGGTCCCTATTTATTTTATATGTGTATGTGAAATGACCTCGTATTGTAGGACTTTTTTTCTGAAAAATTGACCAGCTGTATAAGGATTTTTTGTTAAAAAAAAAATGGCAGTGTATAGTAAGGGTTTTTACTGAAAAAAACAGCTATGTATTCTCGGGCTTTTTTGGTGAAAACGATCATGTGTTGTAAGAAAGTCTCCAATAAAAATAGTTAGTAAGGCTTTTATTTAAAAAAAAAAATCACATAAAGCTTTTTTTCCCCTCCCAAAGACAGAGCATGTATGACTGTTAGGCTTTGTTTAGTAAGTCATTTTTGTTTTATTCTTCCAATAAAAAACACTATGTAAAGTAAGGCTTTTTGTGGGGGATAAAAATGCCTATGTATAGTAAGGCTTTTTTGAAAACAACAACAATGTAAAGTCAGGGTTTTTTTTACTTGGCGAAAGAAAGACCATATATATAGTAAGACATTCGCCCAAAAAGAGACCAAGCCTTTGTAAAAAAAAAAAAAAAAAAAAAAAAAAAAATCATATATGATTTATTTCCTCAAAAAAAATAAATAAATAAAACAAAACGTATACCAAGTATACTAAGGTTTTTCTGGGGAACAAAAGTATTTTTTCTTTTTTGGAGGGAGGCTTTCCAGGGCTTTCTAATAATCTATATTAAAAAAAAAAAACTATAGTAACTCATTTTTGTGGAAAAAAAAAACAAAACAGTGTTGTTAGCCTTTTTGTTTCGAACAAGCAGGAAATGAACACACGCAACCTGCGTTGGGAGTCATTTCATTCCAAATCAATCTCATACCCATGAGAAACAATCTGAGTATTCTGCCCCCTTTGTGGGAGCCGGGCGTCGTGGAACAGCACGGCGGGTCCCGCAGTAGCTCGGCCAGGCTTTCGCTACCCATCGGGCGAAGGTCAAAGGTTGCAGCTTGTCTCCAAATAAACAGACGAGGATCCGCGTGGCTTGTGGAACTAACGCAAAGACAACACCTTTTAAAGGCAAACACAAGCGCCTCAGCTCCTGGCAAACATTCCCGGCGGCTTTTGTCTCAAGTTGGAATTAGGAAAGCAAAAGTGTCAATAGCTTTGTTAGCTCGTCAGATTGCGTCAGTCATCCAAAGGCAAACAAATGAAGCTTAACCGACAATATTTGCCGACGTACCCCCGCGCATGACGAGAACCTTTAGCGCTGCCACCAGTGATGGGAAACGAAGCCTCATGAAGCCCTTGTGACATTTTTTTGCTCTGGATTGCACTGCTACATTAAATATGTATGGAAAATTCAACGTGTTTCCATTTCACAAGTGTTTACCTTATAAACCTAGAGGAAATCTGTTATATTTAAATTAGTGTCCTCTTTTGGGATCATAGTAGAGATGTGTTCACAAAAATAAATCATTAACTTGACAGGTAACGAGCGGTGCCAAGTTGGGTCGAACCATTCTAGTATAGGGGGAGAATCTGGCTTTTTACAAGAATGAATTTGAATAACCCAGTGAACATGAAAGTTGTTTTATGAACTTATATTTTCCTGAAACAGTCATTTAATATAACAATTATTTTTAAAGGATTTTTGCATCTTTGTTTTATTTAAATTCTAGAGTACCCCCCTGAAGTTCCTTCAAGTACCCCCATTTGAGAACCACTGATCTGGAAGACTAACAATCACAAGTGCTACATGAGGCTTCATTTTCCCATCACTTGATGCAACTTGAGCAATTTTTACCTGGAGGTGGACATTTTCCATCAAAGTTTACAGATTTTGGTGAAATTTCAGCTCCTAGTGTCTTCTTTCAATGCATTTCCTTTAATGTACAGATCAAAGAACTGGACAAGGGCTAAAGAAGCCTGGACGAGAGTAGCCAACTTACAACATATTTATTGACTTAACGAATGAACTTAATGCAAATAAAAGTCTTTTTTTCCGGCGCTTTCTAAATTTTCAGCATTTATCCAACAAACAAGTCCAAACATACTTACAAATTCGTACTCGATCGTCCCAAGTGTAAGAAGCGACTAAAATGAAAGAACCAAAAGTATTTGAAGCCTGGCCCCCACCATTGTTTCATCAAATCACTCCAAGCACACCCCGTACCAGCGGATAATCGCTGGAGATTATCGGGGCTTTAATTGGAAGGCGTGCAATAAACTGCTCAAACTGGATATGCGCGTGCAGCGTTTAAGTCGGCGCGCATTCATCATGCGTACCGCGTAGTGACGCGTAACCCCGTGACCCCGCCGCAAATTCGGGTCAGAAGAGAGGTGGAGAAGCTTCCTTCTTCCTGAAGCCCCGCCCGCAAAATGCCGGCCCCGCCGCCACAACAAAGCGGGCGAATGTCACGGCGGGTTGAATGATACCCCCCACCCGGGCTTCGCTATCTTCTTTTTCCGCTCGATTCCTCACTGTGACGTTGCGGTCTGCGGCCTCGGCGTCTGCCGGTTGTCAGTTCTCTCTATCATTACGCAGCCACCCGTGTGTGCGTGTGCATAGGCGTGTGCGCGCGCGTGTGCGCGTAGGCCGCATCCACCCAGCTGGACTCATCACACAGCACATTTTAATTGCAGGTTCCAGTGTCTAAATGAGTGATGCCACTTTGGCCGGCGAGACTAATTACAGATGCCGGTCATTACAATCGTTTTTGGAACGGCCGCAAAAAAAAGGCGTGGAAAAAAGGTAGACCGCACTCGAGAGTTGCCGGGGCGCCTCGCGGACAAGGGTGTCAAAAGGAAGAGCCAAAGGTGGTGCTATATTTTGGACTTTTGATTGTTCCCATTTTGTTTGGTTTTGTTGACTCACGGGCTACTAAAACGTACACGACATGAATGACCACAAACAAGGCGGCCATCTTTGGAACTTGCCGCCAAAACAGAAACAAAACTTCCTCGCCTGCGCTCACAAAATAGCCTTCCCTAGATCACTGAATGTTTTCATTTATTATAAATTCGTCCC
The DNA here is from genome assembly GCF_059441005.1 of Hippichthys cyanospilos. Lineage (NCBI taxonomy): Eukaryota > Metazoa > Chordata > Actinopteri > Syngnathiformes > Syngnathidae > Hippichthys > Hippichthys cyanospilos. Next base: position 13,468,349 of record NC_142373.1, on the reverse strand, counting down.
GCAGCGCAGATGACACACAGAAGAGAAAAAACAAAATGAAATGTAAATACATTTTATGAAGTAACGTGCATAATCTAGAATAGATGTCTCAGTTTTTTTTCTGATTACTTTATATTTGATAAAGTTGATCGCTAACCCTTTGAAAAACACATATCAGAAGTATATCATTCGTTAAAATGGAGTGTATGGTATCCATGGTGGATGTATGAAACTTTGGAACTGCATTCATAGTGGTATCTTTAGGCATATTTTATTCAGTTCGAAAGATAAATTGTGTAACATCTTGTATTGCTGTAAAACTGAGCCACTACCTAACTATGCACATATGAATAGAACTTCTAAAACTAAAATACACCTTACAAGTTTTGCAAAGGAGTCACTATAGCACAATTTAGCAGTTGATTCATGTTCCAGTTCATTAGCTCTTAATTTGAAAAGAAAACTTTATTGTTGCCGTCAAGACATAAAAAGCATTCAATTAGATTTGCTGACACCAGCAGAAACCGTGTTAAAAATTGCCTTCACGTAGCCACTTTTGAGAACTACTGTCTTCAGGTTTCTCCTTGAGAAACACTTCTCATAAAATTTAAAGACGTCAGGTATATATTGTAAATCATTGCTGTCGTTGTACCGTGCTCGAGTTGTTGTTTTGGCTTCGTTTCCTGGGCCCCTCCTCTCCAGGGGTGGTCCGGCATGACCGGCCAGTAAAAGTCCAAACAAAAGCGGGTGACGGGGCTCCTGAAATAGTGCGACCTTCTGACTGCGCTGACCTCTGCGGCCATCGCTGCTGCTAATGAGCCCAGGGGAAAAATTTGCTCATCGACGAGGGGAAAAAAAGGCACTAAGTAAAAGCCCCTGTCGTGGACCTCCTCCATCAAGTTCTGCTGCCCCAGAAGAAGCTCGGTGAAAATGGCTTTGTTTATGCACTTGATTGCTTGTTGCCATTATAGCCTTGAAAAGATTCCCCGGTTAGATGTCGTCTTCCAGGCTCTCGGCTCACAAAAACTGTAATTATTGTTTGGCTAACATCCGATGGCTAAGTTAGATCCGCCCGTTCGGAGATGCTCAAATCGTCAGTGCGGGCCGACGGCCTTCGTGAGCGAAAATACGCCGAGCTGGAGGCAAACAAAGGACGCTGATTAGGGTTGATTACTTCGGGGATGAAAGGCATGATCGTAATGGAAAATGAAGACGGTTTATGTAACGGCATCGGCCTTGCGTTTGCAAGAAAAGATGTGCAGCGTAACAAGAGCCAAAAGTAATCTGCCTTTTAACTTGTCATGCATCGTTTTCTTTTCCCTTTCAATGTCCACATTAGGACCGCGAGTCATCCTAGACTTCGGATTAAATAGATAATGTAATCCCAAACCTATTCACGATTATTCTTTGGAATTATTTTGGCCTATGTTCAAGGTCGTAATTATTCAAAAGACCTTCTTAAGACATTTTAAAACTGTCATTAATGTAATCAAACAGTCTTTTATGTCTTCATTGTAGCGAGGAAATTGTTGCTGGATTGTCATTGGAAATTGAGAGCAAAATAATGGGGACATTAAGCAACTTATTGGGAAATTTGGCTTAGAACAAAGCAGTGTTTCCCAAATGGGGATATGAGAAGGCAATCAAGGGGGTACGTGTGATTTTTAACTGGGTTTCCGCTGGTGTTAATACATCTAATTTCACAAGTTAGTGAATTTTTTTCCAACTGGGTTTCTGCAGGTGTTAGAAAATCTAATTTCATGCTGTGACAGGAAAATGTGTTTTATTTTCAAACTGAGAGAAAAATAACTGAAACATGAAGCAACTTAAATCCTAAACTTGACAGGGGCTGACAGGTTTTAGTAAATGTAATTTCATACCGTGACAAGAACAGTGCAGTTTTCTTTTCACATTGAGAGTCAAATAATTGGAACATGGAGCAGCGTATTGCTAAATTTGACACTGAACAAAGTAATGTTGCCCAAATCGGGGTACGTGAAGGCACTTCAGGAATTTAGCAAACCTAAGTTAATGCCTTGACAAGAATGGTAGATTTTTCTTTTCATATTATGAGCAAATTAATTGGAACATGAAGTTACTTATTGCTATATTGTTTTGCGAAATGCTGAATATATATATATATATATATATATATATATATATATATGTGTGTGTGTGTGTGTGTGTGTGTGTGTATAACCATTTCATCTTGTCTTTTTTCACACTCATCATTGGCTCATTTTTCACCCAACTGTTTGTAAAGTGTTCTTCTGTCTCCAAAATATTCTGACCTCTTGAATAATATTTTGTCCTCGTTCCAATCCAGACGGACCGCTCTTTCAAGGTGCGCACAACGTAAGCCTCCCCCTCATTGCGTTTTTACAGCAAATTAAAGTTTTGCAGCTTTTTTCCGACTGATTTTACAAGAAACATCTGGATCATTGTGGCCCCGGGTGATTGTGCGCCGCTCAGCTGCGAGGGCCCGGAATAATGAGCGAGTATCAAACGGCAAAGCGGGGGGTGGCCGGCGGCAACTTAGACCACCGCGCCAAAGTCCGCGCAAAATACGCTCTCACGTGAATATTTCAAGCATCTTTTGATGTTTTTCGACCTGTAGAGCCATTTCCAGGTGTTGTCTGTGTACTGCTGGACTCAACCTTCATAACAAGTCTTCTACGTTATGAAGTGTTGCCCAGAAACTTGAAAAGATTGCCTGTAATGACAGTATGCTGTGTAGGGTGTTGCGACTAGGCAAGCTGAATCTACTCGCCGAAACGGAGCTCAGGACGATGAAAATCTGACTGCAATTGAATCAAATCAAAACTTTTTCACTCCTCGGAGCAACACGTAACACAATTGCGCGGGTAAAGCTTGGGCGTTGTGGCTAGATGGCAACAATGTTGGAAAAAAGTGTGAAGACATTATTAGCATTTTCAGTGATAGAGGCAGCACTTCACAAACTTGTGCAAGTGAGGAAGGGGAGTTAGGGTACCGCAACAAGGTTTGTGTCTTCTTTTTGCTGAACTGGCGGCAAGAATAGTGAAAAAGAAGTCATTTTTTCTGACTAAAATGAAAGCATTTTCACTCATTGAGGCAGCACTTCATCCACTTGTAAACCAGTGCGCATGGATGGTACAAGGATGTTGAGATCGGGAGAGCGGCTTTTATTTGTCAAAGTGGAGTCAAGGGTGTTGTCATCTAAGCAAGATGCTTTTACTTCCTGGACCCAAGATTGCAAAAAAAAAAAAGCGATTGCCGTGGGAAGGAAAAAAAAAAGCAAAAAAAAGCATTTTCACTCATGGAGGCAGCACTTCACAAATATGTCAGAGTGAAAGTGGGGGTGGGGGGTACAAATGCTTAAAATCAGCTGGCACTCTTGGGGTTGCCTTTTTAGATAGCGCTTGGCACTGAAAGGGTTAAATACAGTAGGAAGCTGAACATTCACCCAGATGGTGACATCAGGTACAAACTACATTTATACGAGAACACAATTTAGCAACACATGACTTCATGTTCTATTAATTTGCTCTTAATTAGAAAGGAAACTTGCATTGTTCCTGTCTTTGCATTTTAAAGCACTGAATTAGATTTGCTGATGCCTGCTGAAACCCTGTTCGAATCTCATCTACCCCCGAAGTACCTTCACGTACATCTAGGGGGCTGAAATTTCACCCAGATGGTGACAACATATCAGAGTTCAACATAATACCTAAGCCAAATACTGCATGAATGCTGTGGGGGAAAAAAAATGACCCACAAATGGTCAAACACCCCTAGAAGGAAAAAAAAAAATCAGATTATTGATGCCTTCAGCCCAATTACCATGTCGCAGCCCATTTGTAACTTTCTGACTTTGCCATTGAGCTAAAATGCTAGCGCACACTTGAAGCCTCAACAATGAAGTTCTTTCAGTGTTACGATTGCATCAAAACACGTCTGGCAAAACAACATGCCAACAATTTCAAGTTTATTTTTTTAAAACTCTTTCTAAGCGCCTAAAGTGCCATTTTGCAATGTTGTTGTTCTTATCTTGCTATGCTGGGGGGCTCCCAGCTCATTTAGAATAATCACCAGGCATTTCAGCAGACAAGCTTTTCCTTTTTCTTCCTGCATGTGGTCAGGATTGAAAGCGGCTCAAATTTTCTCTGCTGGTAACGAGGTGACTTTTACGATCGTATACCATAAAAAAAAAGGGCTGAGAAAAAAAAAGGAACATGAGATGAAGATTAAAGCAATTGAAGGAATAAAATAAAAGCTGGGTAGGAGTTTGGTCAGAATTATGACTTTATTCTGAGAAAGTCAGAATTCTAACTAATTCCAACTTTCACTTTAAAGTCAGGCTTTAGTCTCAAAATTCTAACTTTAAAGTAAGAATTCTGAATTTATTGTCTGAATTCTGAATAAAGTCATCCTAAAGTCATTTGTTGCTTTATTCTCATGATTCTGACTTTAAAGTTAGAATTCTGACTCGCCTCACTCTCGTCAGGCTCAGATTAAATTCAGAATTCTGGCATTAATCTGTGTGACTTCAAGGTCAGAATTCTTACTTTAAAGTCAGAACTGTACTGTCAAAGATCTTACTTGAAAGACCTCAATTCACACTTAGAAATCTGTGAGAATGACGAGTATTCCCATTATAAAGTAAAAATTCTGACTGAAAATGTTGACTGTAACGTCAAATAAAGTCAGAATTCTGACACTGGAGAGAATTTTAAGAATAAAGTTGGAAATCTGAGATGAAAGTCAGATTTCTGCTTCCCTTTTATTCCTCGACTGGTCATAATTGGCAATAAGTGTATTACATCCAATGCCATTTGCCATTTTAACGTTCGTAAGGAATAGTGCGAAAATTGGAGGGAAATGTATTCCACGGGAGTGCAGAAATTGTTGTCGCCTGAAAACAACATGCACAACATCTCCTTCAAAAATATGTTTTAATAAATAAGCAAAATATGTACAAAAAAAAAAAGACTTTGGGGTAACCACACGTGGGATTGTTTTGGTCCCTGTTGCAGACTATAGGCGCATTTCTACACTTTTATGTACACATTTCGACATCTATACTTTGCTGGACAAAAAAAGGTCTTTAGGGAACAAATGAAAATAAATTTATCTCCTTTTGGACTTTTGCTGTCATAGCGTCCCAACAGCAGCTCAACAACGTCCTTTCGGAGGCAGGCCGGATGCCACGCGTGCGCGTGCGCGCGCGCGCACTCACTCCATCCTCAATGCGTGAGCATGTCACAATATGTCCACCGGCTCCTCCATTAGTCCATTTTGGGGTTTGGAAACAGTCTGCAAGAGAAGAAGGACGATTGAAAATCGCAGTCAAATGAAAATTAACAAATGTTCTTTTTCAGAACAGCCAATGGACGTGTGACGTAATTGAGCGAGATCTTGTATTTCATGCAGGTTCTTTTTTTTCCCCATTAAAAAAGTCATTTGGGGGAATTATTATTTAATAAACGAAACAGATTTGGAATTCATCATAACAAAAGTAAAGAGCCAAAGTTGAGAAAACATGAGTGATGAAATATTGTCGAATGTTTATATTTTAATGTACTAATTATGTTGCTCGAATCCGACCACACAAGGGTGTGCAAACCAGCAAACTCGATCGCCTTTTTTTTTTTATGGTGTCCACCATGCTTTTTTCGCACTTCTTCCTGCAGCTGCATTTTGGTACAAGCCACTGCCATTCATGCGCGCAAATTACGAGTTGGAGTAAAAAGCAAATGGCTGCTGCATGGGAGAGCGGTGGGAAAATTACCCTTTTATTATTAGGCTTACTATTATGCTTCATTCATAAACACAGATCAAATGATTTTTTTTTTTTTTTACAGGTTCGGTCGTTTATTTATTTATACGCATTTTACGTATAATATAGCACCAATGCAGCATTGTTTTTTGATACTGATGAAGTTGATATGAAGAAACCCGAAGTTGCCACTGTACTTGAATAGTCGCGTTAATAAATCTGATTTACTCTTTTTTTAGGTTTCTATTTTTAACATTTTTTTTTTTATCAATCTTTAGCATTTTTAAACTTCTCAGTGATTCATATGAAATCATAATGTTGAAATGAAATAAGCCCACATGTGCTTGATAGGCTAATAATAAATGAAAATCTTCTAAGAAATAAGAAAAATAATTAAATACAGCATTGGGACGAGGGCTTAGATTTTCTGATTTTGATGTCAAAAAGGTGGAAAAAAGATTAAACTATAAACGATAGAGGCTGAATATGAACGATAGACGATACAATATGTATTTATTTAAACAGTAAACCAAATATAAACGACGAACATAAACGTCTGGCACCGTTTGAACTGTTGTCTTGGAGCATTTTTGTTTGTTTGCTTTCGTCAAAAACGAAACAGCCAAAAAGGGAAAACAGTGGACCTTCTTTACAAGTGAGTGAACGAAAGTGAGCCCTGATAAAAATGAACTTGCAAAGGTGGGTTGCAGCGGATACGCACCGCTCGGGCATCCCAGCTGCTGACCGTCCTCGCGCCTTCAGTGAGAGGCGGACATGGACCAGGCGCCCTCCATCCTCCAGACCGAGAAGGCGTAGCTGAGCCTCTCGTGGGCCACGTAGCTGCAGCTGGACATCTTGTTGTCCATCTCGTCGCTCTGCAGCACCTGACACAGGAAGTCGATGTAGCGCGAGGCCAACTTGAGCGTCTGAATCTTGCTCAGCTTATCCGAGGGCAGCGTGGGGATGATTTTGCGCAAGGACGCGAAGGCCTCGTTGAGGGACTGCGTCCGCTGGCGCTCGCGCACGTTGGCCAGGACGCGCTGGTTCTGCAGCTCCTCGTAGGACTGCGCTCCGGTTCCGGCGGTTCCGGTTCCGCCGCCGGGGCTGGGCTTCTTGCTGCGCTTGAAGGGCGTCGGGCTGCCGCCGCCGCTGCCGCTGCCGCTGCCGCTGCTGTCGTCGGCCGACTTCTTGCTGGGCCTCCGCTTGCGGGCGCAGCGCTTGCCGCTCACCGGCCGGCGCTCGGCCTCCTCCTCGCTCGTGGCCAAGCTGTCCGCGGGGGACACCGGGGATCCGGAGCCCTCTTCCATTTCTCGCTTGAAGAAATGCAAGGGGAGCGAGGGGAACGCGGAGTCCACCTTCGAAGCCGTGGCGATTTAGCGAAAAGCCTCCGTCAAAAAAAAAAAAAAAAAAAAAGTATCCGAATATCCGAGAAGATCTGGGCAGAAAGACGCCGAACCCCTCCTTGCGCGCACCCAGCCTGCTGCCTGACTTAAAAGGCGACTGCTGGCGTCCGAGTGCGGCTTGGCATGTCTTCTCCTCGCGCAGGAAGTTTTCCCTAATTTTTTGGGGGGAAACCTCATCCCGGGTTGGGATGCTAAATACTTTGGAGGCTGGAAGGGGACGGCTTTTGCAGCTGGAGGGGGAGCCTGCATGCATGCCTGCGGTGCATGCGCGCACCCTTTTCTTATGTCACTTCTTCACACTGAAACTACACTCGCCTTGACTGTGTGCACGTTTAGCGCATTTGTCTGTATTGGATGGATTACTTGACCTTCATAACGTTGACTGTAACCATAATCATCCACAAACAGGGCTTTTGAAAATATTATAACAAATTAAACACTCTCAACCCGAGAGTGGATGGATGCATGCATGCATGGACAATGGATAGCAAGACTATCCCGTGGTGATCAACCTAACGGATTACAGGAGTTATTTGGGATTCTGATGAATATCCACATCGACATTTGTTAAAAAATCTGCCGCTGCTTAAAGGAAAATGTTTATTCACAGTTTGAATGAGAGTAAAACTCATCTACAAAGAAACCTGCACATGCAAATATTATTTTTCTACAAATGATGTCATTTCTCACTGATCACTGCAGTAGTGATACTGACTGGCCCTGATGAAAAATCACGAGTTTGTCTTGTCCAAGACAAGACCAAGTAAAAACGCCTTTCATTCTGAGACGAAATCCTTGAAAATTTGTCCTCAGATAAGTCCTGAGACCAAAGTCGAGATTTACAACTCAAGTCTGCAGTACCACAAATTTGAGAGCCGCTATCCCCTTGCTGAAAAGCTATCAAAGATGACATCGAATATCTGACTTGGACTTGACTTTGCAATATAGTGGACTTCAAAGACTCTAGTGGTCCAAACCTTAATAAACATATAAACAGACAGATGCGTAGATAAATCTTAAATGCACCTTCAACAAAGCAAGGAACACTAGAACTTCCTCAGAATGTATAGCTGGAGCAGATGGCGTCCATGTTGTTTGACAGAGGTCCAGCTCTTCATCTGACATGTCATGTTTCTTCTGCACACATGGCTCACATTAGAGCGCCGACTTCACCCGCTGCCAGAATGCACACTTTGTCCAAATCAGCTGACTCCCAAAACGACCATGTCATGCTTAGAAGGAGCTGACAAAATTATGTATTGATTCGCTTTGGCTCGAGCCAATAAAAATGATGCTGGCTTTCCTTTCTAGAAGAAAATCAAACAAGCCACTGACACAATGTCAACAAACACTTTCTTATTGCGAGTTAATTACGCTCATTAGGTCTTGAATTCAGTCAGTCATCCACAAAACGGCATCGCATTAAGAAACAATTTGGCCCATCTCCATTTCAACCAAAAAAAAAATCTCCGGTGGAGACTTTGCTTGGATGAGATGACAGAAATCAAGTGAAACAAAATGGCTGCTTTTGACTTGAAACCTCCCGATGCCCTTTCAGACTTGGGAGGAACCGCCTCTGCTTCATGCTTTGTTGAAGCACTTTCTACTTGGAGCCAAATGGAGCCTGAATGGGAAGCACGTCTTCAAACAGGTAATGTTTCACACATGGAAGCGTAGTCCACGGCATGAGAGTTTTTCCCTTGGCCCACTAGGCCTTGGGAACAGCTACACAAGGGCCCTCTAGCCCAAAAGTGTCATACCTGTACAGTGAGCTTCTCGTGCAGCAAAAAAAAGGTCGGCCTTCACTTTTGCATGCCATGGCGCAAAGCAAATCGTTCCAAGAGGCAGGTGGCAAAGAAAGAAAATACCGGCAAAATTCACATTTCATGCCAATAAATCCAAGTCAAGCCCAACCCAGCTCAACCCAGGGTTGCTGAAGTTCAGCACGTCATAAAGGCAGAACGTAGGGATTATTGACGAAGGAAAGGCAGATGAATGGAAGACTGATGGATGGAATGATAAAATGACAGATGAAAGATGCAAACGTGGATGGATGGATGGTGAGATCATGGATAGATGGATGAATGAAAAAACAACAGATGATAGATGATAGATAGCTAGGACGAGCTATATAGCTACGATTGCAAGGTAGAATCTAGATCCAATGATGGAAGAAAAGATGGATGTACAATGACAGAACAATGGATGACAGCTAGCTAGCTATTAAACTAAGATAGCTTGCTAAAATCTAGCTGGCTAGATAGAATAATGGATGAAGAATAGTGAGATGGAACAATAAAATGGTGGATGATGAGGAATGGAATGACAGAAAAAATGACGGAAACATTGACGGCTAGAAAGCTAGTTAGTACTTGCTATCTAGCTAAGATAGCTAGCTTGAATCTCACTAGCTAGCTTGGTAGAACAATGACTGAACAGATGGGACATTAAGGGGTGGATGGATTATGGATGAAATTATGGAATTATGGAATGGATGCTAGATGAAATGACGCTTAGATAGCTGGATGGAACAGTGGATTGATAGATACACGGATGAATAGACGGATGGTGAACCGAATTGATGGATAGCAAAACCGATCCACAAATAGGCCACATAATATTTGCAGCAAGGACTTTAAGCTTTAGAAAGTTGGATCACTTTTAAACATGAGACTAAAATCTGGGAAGACGTGAGCTGAAGTCACAGGTGGGCGACCAGGAGAAACGACCCGTCAGCTGAAAAAGCAATTTAGGCTAGAGTTATGCCGGCGCTTCTATCTTATGTCTTGAAAGCGAGTGGCGCTCCACGAGCCGCGCTTTTGCTGCCCTCAAAACAGGAACAAGTCACAGCAGAGGTCCTAAATAATGCCAAGATGGAGACCAGGACGTCAAAGTCCCAACGAGAGCAAAGCGCCTCTTGTGGAAAAGACTTTGAACTCGCGAGAGAATCTCCTTGCATATGTGAGTGACGTTATGGAAGAGATGATTTGTTAGCGGCCGCCACCGGTGGAATATTACCGCACGTTCACCTCGCCAGGATCACTCGTCTCTGATTCGACGTGGACTTCAAACCCCGGAGACGCTTGGCGACGCTCACCCCGAATGATCTTGGCGCGGGGATCTAAAGGCCGATGTTCGCTCTGTATACATTATCACCTGATTATCCACACCTGTCTCTTCATGCACACCCTCCGCTATGCGGGTCTTTAAGTGTTTCAAGATGCGGCTGAGATGTTCGGCCGAGGAAGCCTCCAGCTGCTTCTCATTGCTCACAACACACACCGTCCATTACCAGCAGCGCTATCGCTTCCCAAGCTACTTGCGGCCCCACAGATGCAACCATTTTTCAGTCACAAATGCCATAAACAAAGATTCCTTGACTTGACTCCTACTGCTAGCTAGAAGCTAATTTATGATATTTGCTCCTATAATGGAGCCTGTACCACCAGGAAATGGTAGCAACAGGTGGTGGAAAATATAGAATGTCAGCGTAATTAAGTCGTTTTTGTTTTAGCGCTCTTAATAAGTTGCTGAACGTCATTTCAGGATGACGTTGTGCTATTAATGCGGGGACTCTTTGGAGCAAAAGTACTTGACAGCAAATCAGCAAACGTGAGACGAGTCAAAAGAGTCTTGTTATGTTTTAGGGAACAGTAAAATACAAGTGTACCAAGGCAATTGCGTCCATCTTTTAATTGGTGAGATAAGGTTTATTTTGAAGTTGGCCCTCTCACTGCGTTAATGGCTTGTTTTACTGTAATGTAAACTTCAATTTTAACTGTTGTACTGGATATCACATATTATACTGAATTTTCTGTACCGTAAGGCGCAAAAACCAGCCTTCAATATCCTCAAAAATACAGGGCACCCTACAGTATAGTGCTGCTTTTGTGCAGTCAGCCCCCAAATATGTAAAATTGTTATTGTGCAAATTTTGTGAGACCTATGCTTGACCGACTGTCGAAACATTTCCCGCTGATAAAGAGCTGCGAGGGGAGAAACACATACATGACATACGCTAGCGGCCATAAAAAAATGAAGTATTACGTACAGTGTGAATACTGGTAGCAACATAACGTACGTTCCCTTTTAATGCCGTGTGTATGTATGGGTTAAGTATGGACACACACCTCAAAATAAAGATCGTGCCTAATAATACGGTAAGTAATTCTATATAATTACATTTTTAAAATCCCTAAAATGAGTTTATTTGGGTCAGTGTTATAAAATCCAGAATATTGCCAATTTTTGGCCTTTAAAAGTGTGATTGACTGCAACTTGTCAAGGCCAAAACCCAACTTCAGGCGCTGTTATCACAGATGGGTAAAGTCAACTTATTGACTGGTTGGTTCAACTCCCAAATTCCCACCACGTGTGGATCAGTGTTCATAAATTTGCCCGGACCGTGATCCAAATGAACCCCCAAAACTCAACACGCAAATCGTCTCGTCCCTTTTAAGAGCATGAGCGCATGGACTTTGCTCGTCTTTGTTGTCTACAGCGATCCGAATATGTGAGGCAAAAACAAAGAGACACGTCTGTTTTTACTGCGCGTTGCTTTTCCAGTAAAGCGTGACTCACCCGAGTCATTCCGGAATAACAACTCGCACGTCAGCCTTGATTGCAAAGCGCATTTGGAGATCGGTTGACGCGAGAGCATTACATCACGCCAAAGGAATAACGCGTGATTAAAACAAGAAATAATTTCCCGGCTTTTAATTGCGCTCTCATAAACGGGGCAATCCTTTGATATGGCGACGCTAACGTCGACCGCCGTCCGTCATATAAAATGAGAACAGTCGGTTTTGAGGCTCGGCCGCTGCGGCGAATGAAACAACAGACAGGTACGTATTGCCCAATAAAACTCTGCTGGCGGCTCCGGTCTACGGTAAGCAAGCGGCCCATTCATTTCTATCCGCACTGGGCTCGGGGCCGATGACAAGGTGTTTCTGAAATGGCATTAGGGGCCCTTTCATAAAGCTTTAATTGGGAACGCGGAGCAGCTTGAAGCAGTTAGGCTTTGTTTAATGCCATGCAGACTCGCTGCTTTGTCTCCTGCGTGGAAGGGGGCCCGGGATACCAGGGACCCCCACCGTCAACGTTTGCTTTGATACATCGGGATGGAGGGGGTGGCGGCAGAGCAACCCCCCATTTAAGCACATATAAACATGCACCCCCATACCCGAATACTGTACATAGCTTAGGTGCCCTGCGGAATCACGGTCATCTAATCCGGCCAAAATACCCAGGAGGGTCTAGTTAGACACCCACCCTTTGTAGGACCATCTGTGAAAGACGCTCGCACTAGCTCGTCCCGTTGAGGCAAAAAATTTTGAATTTCTAATGAGACCATTAATGGGTAAGGGCCAATAGGAGGGAACCTCTTGGTGAAAATGCAAATTTCACAGGGGAGCAATAAGTGATGTCGAAGAGATGAAGTGGAGTGTGCTCATTTTTCATGCTGTTTTTGATGAACTTTACCATTTAGAAAGGATAAAACTGAATATTAGTAATAATGCAATGTTTTGTTTTCTAAAGGGGTTCCTGAGCTCTGGAATTTAAAAATGTGCAGAAAAAAAGGAATGAGATTTTGACCTCTGGTTTTTGTTTGTCTATTTGTAAAAAAAAACAGAAATAAAAAAATACCAAAAACTGAAAAATTCTAGGTACTTCTTTATCATTTTAACCTTTCACTTGGCACAGCGGCCGCTTTCGGCCAATAGTCTAAACAGGCAAAAGCGGTCTTTTGTGTGTAATTTGTGACGTTTTATACATATGCATATTGTCATATGCATTATGCAATTTTACGACAAACAAGCTGGGGGAAAAAAACAGGATGTTACACAATTTATCTTTGGCGCTGCCTGGAGATACACACAAAGTCTAATAAATTCGACAAGATTTCTTTTCCATACAAAATAGCTTTGCAGCTTCGGATAATAGATACTAGTTGGAAAAAAGATTTCACCATTGAAAAAAGGTTGAGAAACACTGATCTGAATTTCAAAGCTTTCTTGCTTACGTCATCTAACGCGGACTGAGCATTTTCCAAGCTAGGCCACGAAAGCAGGGTCACCTTTAATTTATTCTGGCTTTAGTGCTGTAAAAGAGCAGCCATGTAACCTCAATCAACTCAAATATACTCAATTGCCCCGACAGTTACAAAAAGCAGTGTCTCTGGAGCAATTTTTCTGCTTAGAATGTAATTATATCCATTATGATGTACTACTTCCAGGATTTGAACTTTAACCGGGCGTGAAGAACGGGGGGATGGTGCAGCACTTGTCCATGGGGTCAGAGTGAATTTGTTGAACAAATGACAGAAGGCGCGTGCACTTGGGTGCTGTTGGTGCAGCCTCCTGCACAAATAGGTGCACGTAATTAGCGCTGCACTTGTGACACAGGTGCCAAGGTTAGCATTACTTTCACAGCGCCATGTGGGCCGCGGCCCAGATGCTCCCCCCGCTGTCTTGCGAGCCGCGCTAATGCGTGCTTACATTGAGCGGAGGCGGGCGAGATGGAGAAGGAACAGGCAAACAGCAGCAGTGTTGATTCTGCTGATTGAGCTGAGGGCGCGTGGGGTGAAGATCGGCAGATGTCAACAAAGAGGAGGCCTTTGCAGTCCACTGTCACTGTCACCTGTGTCACCAAAATTGTCCTGCCAAAATGTACCTAATGGAAAACCTGATGAATCTCCCAGTCTCTTTAGTGGACACATTTTCAAAGGATGCCTCACGGATCAGTAATAAAACCCATGATCCTTTTAAAACAAATGGTGATGCAACACACGTAGACCATTAATAGAGCAATACTCACAATGGCCGAATTTCGAACACAAATGGTGAAGCAGCACATGTAGGTAGTTAGTTGAGCAATACTACCGGGCGCCAAATTTTGAATACAAAAGGTGAAGCATCACACATAGAGAGGCAATAGATCAACACTCACAGGCTGGTATTGGGCAGAAACATTGTATCTCCCAATTGATCACTTTTCAGGAAACCTAAAATTATATATCAAAATGGTTCATGAGGCTCCATTGTGCCATCATTTCTTGAAATAAGGGCAGTTATCAAACCAACTTTTGATCCTGTATATACTTACACATGCCTGTTTATTTGCTATATGGTATTTGTATGTATACTGCCCTCTGGTGGTGAAGGCTCTCACAATAAAAGGAGCAAGACCATATCCATTGAATTGGAAGAAAAATTGTGATTAATTTATTTACAACAGTTTAAATAATAAATTTTTTTATGAAGTACACTGTCTTAGAGCTCTGATTTTGATACAAAAAAAATGTACAGATTGTTTTTGGTTTGCCAATTGAGAGCAGCTTCATGGCATTTCCACAGCGATTTGCAATTGTGTGTGTAAGGTAACTTGACAAAGAGAAACACTAATAAAAAGAGTGGAGCCATTTAAGACCAAGACTGATGGCCCAGTGAGCTCACATTTCTAACACCTCATGGAATCCCCGAGGTGGCCGGTGTTTACTTCTCTCCATGTTGCGTGTTTGCGGTGGTCACCGGGAGGCCTGCCTCGCTAGCTCACCCAGAGAATTATCCAGCGTCCCAGTAGGCTTCAAATGCGCGGCCCCCCCCAGCGTATGGCCCCCGGGGACCCATTTTAAAGACAACACCGCATTTTTGCCTTCACACGCTCGCCGAGGCTCAATGCGCGCTCTTGTGAAGAGCTGTAATGAGAAAAGCAGGTGAGCTCTTAAACAAGAGCTTCACAGCTCTTAAAAGTACCAACACATTGGGTCACCGCGGTGAGGCGAGACTGACGTGTTTTTCTTCGATTTTGCAACATGGATTGTGTAATTTAGGGCTTAATATACGCCAGCCCCAACAAAAAAATCGATTTGAGGCGGAGTGATATGTACATACTGTATCACTCCGCCTCACAGGTGTGGAAAAGTATACGTCATTATGTGGGTGGGTTCCGCCAAATGATTTTATTACCATGAATTCCTAATTTCTGATGTCCACAATGAAAACAGTTAATCCAACGGATTTAACCCACCTGATGTTTTTAGGTTTTTATTCCAAATGTGGAAAAACAATTGCTCTTGGTCATCTGTGCTAGGGTACACCAGTGATTCTCAAATGGGGGTATGCATACCCCTTGGGGGCATTTAGCATTTTACCAGGTTTTCTGCAGACAGCAGTAAATCTAAATGTAATGCTTTTCAATGCCGTGGAAGAACGTTTTCTTTTCAAATTCAGAGCAAATGAATTAAAACATGAAGCACTATATTGCGTTATAATGACTAGGATATTGTTACAGGTTCCAACTGCCTGGAATCCCGGGTAACAATTGAGTTGAGCCCACCTTAAAAATACAGGCGGTGGGGAGGACAATGAGGACACACCCATGCGGTTGTCAAACCCAATTCTCTTCTTATTTATTAAGACAAAAGTGATCCTTTCTTTTCACAAATAAATCATGTTCACGTCATGTCAGACATTTTGATGGGCACAATTCATGATTTAAGATAACTAAACATTCACAATTCATTCATCTCATCCTATGGACTTTAGATGAATATTTGTTTACCCAAAAAGTCAGGAGCTGTTACATCACTCATGCTGTCAAAAGAAGTGGTCAATCAAATCATTTAATAATAAACATCAGCTGCTGTTTTAGTGTGCCCTTCCCCCGATGCCTCTACCAAACTCAAACCACCTCAGACTACAAACTGTTAGCTTACCGCATTGTCATTTAAATGCATCAGGTTTATTTCAACACATCGCTTTCGATTTGGAATAAACATCAAAAACAGACTCACCTGAAAAATACAGGTGGTGGGGAGGACACACCCATGCAGTTGTCAATCCCAATTCTCCTCTAAAGTGAGGGTGCGCATTCCCTCTTTTCAAGAGGAGTCTTGGCAACACAACCTGATGCCTAAGGTTCCGCTTCAAAGGTTCCTACCCCCACTATACATGGAAGAAACTGCCTTACTTTCCCTGGAAAAGAGACATTATTTGGAACATGAAGTTAATCATTGCTATATTTTTGTTTTAGTCACTTTTTTGCAAAATGATCTATGCCTTTGTTTTGTTAAGTCTCATGCTATTATGTGTATATATATATATATATATATATATATATATATATATATATATATATATATATATATATATATATATATATATATATATATATATATAAATATATATATATATATATATATATATATATATGTGTGTGTGTGTGTGTGTATAGTCTCATGTTGCCTAAACTACGTTAAAAACAAGAAGACACTGACAAATTTTATACGTTTATGCAGTTTATACATCAAACAATTTCATTCAAACTCCTCGAGTCAGAATTAAACACAAAGAACCTGACGCAGATCTTCTACATTTGAAGTGTTTGTTACATGGTGTTATACAAGCAAAAACTGTTATAGAGTTATAGAGTAGGAAGCAGGGGCTAGCTAGCTAGCTTAAACAACAGCTAGCTGGCTAGCATAAGACATTGTAGCTATGAAAGAATTAGCCGGTCTGTTCAACACATTTTTCTAAGCAGATGTAAATTGTTCCAGCAGGATGTGATGCATTTAATTGTATTTACAAATGCAAGGCCCAGACCAAAACAGGATAAACACACCTGCCCCGCATATTTGGCAGCACAAATTCGCTGAATGGTAATCAATAAATGACCACAAAGTAAAAAGATAGACTGAAAGACATATTGGAGGTATTTGACTTGTTGTGGTCTCCAAAATGTTCCTCTTGGCAGTGGATTTCAAATAAACCAACCAATTTACGTCAACTTTCAGTTTTAATTGAACAGACCGTCAAAAATAGGACATTTACAAATTGCACCATTGCATTACTTTGGAATTTGCTTTCAACCGAAATGGCTGGCTTTCTGTTTTATGTGGTATGTATATGAAGTATGGTGTTTTTTTTTAATTAATTAATGAGGATCAGTACTGACAGTGATTTTTTTTATTTTTTTTGGGTGCATGTGCAGGGGTGCATATGAAGTAATGTTAAATTAAATTCCAGTAACGGGTTCTCAAAGCTTTCTCATCTAAATTTCACATCTATCCAGCCATTTTCTAGAGCCATTTATCCTCACAAGGATCACAGGCTTGCTAGTGCCTATCCGAGCTGACTTTGAGCAGTAGATGGGTGACAACCATTCATGCACCCAAACACACCTATGGACAATTTATTATATGTCCGATACAACAGCCATGCATGTTTTTGGAGTGTGGGAGGAGCCCAGAGTCCCTGAAAAGAACCCAGTGGGCTCGGGAAGAAAATGCAAACCCCACACAGGAAGGCAAGAGGGAGGTGGATTTGCACTCGGGTCCCTGAACTGTGACGCGAACCTGCGAACCACTGCCCCACCGAGCCGCCCCCATCTAAAATTTAGTGTTGAAGAATTTACATGTCAAGGAGTCATTTTTTCAAATACTAGTACTATAGAAGTGTATCACGCATACACTGCATCATTAATCCAACAGTGGCATCTAGAGGAGTAAAAGTGTTTCACGAGGCTTCGTTTTCACATCAATGCTATAATACAAACATTTGCAAAAATTGGGGAATTTTGGAGGATGTTGACAACTGTTTGGGAGTGCGCTATTGTTCACATGAACGGGAGTTATTTTGAGCATACATTAGCATGAATTAAGAGTCCAATAAATAAATAAATAAAAGAGAAACAAAAGTGTTGACAATATGCCGACGTCGCGTCATCTGGGTCTGGCCCATCGTCTCATTTACATGATCAAGACCCTTTTCTCACACATGAAGACTCGCGGAAAAAGAAAAACAAAAAAAAACACTCGAACGCTGGATGTCGTTCAGTCTCATGCCAGTGTGTCTCACTGCAATGTGACAAGTGGCGGCCATTTGGGTAAACAATGCCCACGCCCATGCGCCCCTCCGAGGCCTCGCTGGCAAAAGCTCTCAATTGACCAGTCGGCAAGAAATTACAATATTAAAAGCCTGAGGTGCGTGCGACCCAGTGAGAAGTCTGCAGATGTCGAGGAGATCTCCGCATACGGGGGTGCCCCACGGCCCTTAACTAATCCCACTTTATCCACGAGAGACGAGCTGTCAGATCTGGGGACACAAAAGAGGGACAAACAACGTGAGTTTTGATACGTTTTAATGACTGTTTAACGAGTTCTATATGGAGGCACACTTATTACACAATGGCCACAAAAAGAGACTTGAGGACAGGATTTATTAAGTAGGGTAAGAAAAAAATAAGAAATAAAGGAAATGAAATCTGGAGCACATATAGCCAAAGGAAACACACCTGGGAAAGGAAGTGTGCAACTAGCACTACTTGAAATGACATTTCCATTCAATAACAGTAACTTTGCTTTCTACTCAGTCTTCAATTATTTTTTTGACTAGCTTTGTAAACATCCATGATGACCAGCCCTAGGTTAAACTAAATCTACATTGACATAAGAAATAAATAAAAAACAGCTAGCTACTCTCTTGATCTTTATTTGCCAAAATAGACCTGATACTAACTGGAAATATGATTATAATATTGTTTGGTTGAGCTCCTGATAACTTATGAATGGTAATTTCTATGTTAGCATCATAGCTAACGTAGCATTTCTCCACATTAGCAAAGAGATTCGAAGGTTTTATTGTTTTATGCATAGTAATACTATACAATGAAATTCTTATTCTGTTCACTTCCTCGAGCCGACTACGTTCATAATGGAGCAAATACTGAGGTAGAAAAAAAATACTTTGTGTGGATAGCATAAAAATCAAGCAAATGTTGGCCAGTTTTTGATTAAAAAAACAATTACTGACATGCAGTATGCTTGTAATGATTATGGATTAAAACATTAAGCATGTGAAATCTTTGCATCATATCCTCTTGAAAGGCAGCTTGTCTCGGCGGTTGTGTCCATTTTGTCTCAGTAAAGTGAAGTTAATTGAATGTTTGCACACTTAAGTATGGTTTGTATGCATTAATTTATGCATACTTATAGCCTTGATAACAATGTACGTGGGAGAAAAAAAAAATGTATTCACCCTTTTCAGCATCTCATCCTATCCCAAAGATTTGTGTTTACATATCTCTCAAGAAATAAGTTATTTAATCCCACGTAAATTTATTTATATATTATGTATTACACGAGGAAGGGTTAATAACTGTGAATGAATAGTAGGCTCACCTATATTTATAACTGGGCTAAAACCGTCTACACGTAAATGCTTTTGGGACCGGACAGAGAGAGATCATTCTTGGAGCAGAAAAACCGAAATAATGTACTAATCGTATTCTGGAGACATGGATGGAGAATATCTTGCTTCTTCAAAGGCATCGCAGGTGAATTAACCTCTCTCCCAATCATGGCTGGTTATTCGCTGAGGTTGGAAAACGTAACGAGTCGACTTTGAGTAAAGTGAGTAAACTGCACTACATGCAGCATTTGTTTCAAATATGCTGGAAAAAAAATCGATTTGAGCAGAGTAAGTTTGGATAAGTTCCTCTCGTCAAAAATGAACATCATGTTATAGTCAAGGCAGAATGTGACGTTTGCTCACCGCTGGTGTTCCAAACGGCGTTGGTCTGATTCTTGTATCCGTTTTTGACGCACTCGTCCACGTAGGACTTGGGGTCACACCCGGACACGAGGATCTCCCTGAGGAGGGCGATGTAGGCGATGGCCAGGCGCAGCGTGTCGATCTTGGATAGTCGCTTCTCGTACGGGAAGGTGGGCACGTGACAGCGCAGCTCTTCGAAGGCCGAGTTGATGCTCAGCATGCGTTTGCGCTCGCGGATGTTGGCTGCAGCGCGCTGCACCTTGTACGGCTGCTGCGGTTGCTGCTGCTGCTGTTGCTGCTGCAGTCGACGCGAGCGCCTGGCCGCCTCCGGAGACTCATCCGCCACCTCTTCCGCGGGACACTGCGCGTCCCAGTCGGCCAAGGCAAGCTGGGCCTCCGGGAACACCGAACCGCACCCCGGCGACGCCCAGGGCGACAGCTGGTCGCCGCCGCCGCAGCCTCCACCTGCGCAGTCCAGCAGCAAAGTGTCCAGCTGCGTCTGGAACTGCAGGTTCTGCTCCATCTGACCCCAAAAGGCGAAATCCGGCGAGCCGTCCTGGTCCAAATCGAAGAGAACGTCCTCCATCGCTGCAGTGTGTAATTTGGGCCAAGTGGCGTTGCGCGTCAAAATTGCGCAGGTTAAATACTTGCGGGGCCTCCATGTTGTCTGAAAGGAGCCTCTTGAGAACGCTCGCTATAAAACAATTACAAAGGGATCGGTTGATCTCCAAATGACAAAAAAGAAGGGGGAAAACACGTGTCCAATTACCCCCCCCCCCCCCCCCCCCCCAAGTAGTCCCGCTAATATTGACAAAACACTCCCTATTTAGTTAGCTCATTATATGGAGCAGCAGGCCCACGCCGGGCCTGTGCCTAAATGAATGGCAATCCTGGGATCTATTTAAGCGCAACTGTCAAAAACACACGAAAGCCCTTGAAAAAAAAAGAAAAGAAAAAAGATCCAAATCTCATTTGACCAAGGTGGCGAGTTTGCGTTCATTTTTAGTACGCGATATTGCCAAAGTAAAAAAATGTAACTTTTGAAGACAAAAAGTACCGCGTGACAGTCCCAAAATAAATTATTGGCCAGGAAAAATGTATAATAATCGGCCGTTTTTATGCGAGACCACCCCCAAAAGTTGGGCCAAACTGACCTAAATATGCGTGTTTTTCTTGGACCCGCAATTCGATTTAAATCTTTCTTTACTAATGAAAGGTTTCTGAAATCTACATTAGATGACGTATTGGCATCCTGTCGGTTTTAGGTTGTGTTGGTCCAAACAATTCAGTGATCCCAACATCAAAAACACACGAAAGCCCTTTAAAAATGATCCAAAGCATTTAAGATGGCGTGTTCAAAGTCAACAATGAGTGCTGATCAAAACATTTGAATTAAAAGAATGGCTTTGATGAAAAAAAACATATATATTAAAAATTAAATAATACATTCATTTAATTTTGTGTATTGTGACATAGAGCAACGCTAAGCGAAATTTGGAGATCTTTAGAACGGTCTATCTGATGAAGGCGATCCAATCCAATTTTGACTTGAAAACCCGACGTAAACCGGATTAGGAAGCGGTTCCGAATAGCCGAAAAAAGGGTTTTCTAAATCCTGACAATTTACGTGTACCTAATGAAGTGTCCTGTCACGTTTTTCGCAAACGCAGCCAAAATGCGATGGTGATATCTTTATAATTCGTTCCACACAAATTGTACTGTCTATAATTTGATGATGATTTATCCACAAAAGATGAGGTGTAACATGCAAACAATTTAAGGATGGTGGATTCAAATGCAGAATCCGTGTTTGCCAACACGTGCTTTCTATTTCCCAAAGTCCTCCACAATGTTTATTTACAGCAAATCTGTTTGCACTTGTTGAAAAAAAAGAAAAAAAAAAGAAGGGGGTCTTTTTCCTCGGAAGCAGCTGATTCTATAAAGACAGGTGACGTGTGTTGTGAAAAAAATGCCAGAGCAGCTCATTTTAAATTATTGACATGATTATTCAGTCCATTTGAGACATAATGTTGAAATATGATGTAATTTCTACGAGATAATCAATGCGATGCATGCAATCTAAACATTAAACAATAATTGCATCAGCATTCTTTTCGTTTTTTTTTTTTTTGTCGAATGTAGCCTCCAACCCGAGCACGTATTTGTTTTGAAGCCGTTCCCAAAGTTTAAGTGATGGTAATTTACAGCAAACGTTGTGCTATGCGTCGCCACGAGCATTACGCAGGAATGTAACATGAGCTCAATTTGATTTAAATGCGCCTCATTTGCTGTGTTTTAAAAAAATTAGACCAACCTTATACAGGCAACGTGTGGTCATTTGAGAGGTCCTCAGGAAATGGGGAAACTCCGTCACAAATACAACCAAAAATAGCACCCTATAATATCGTGCTTAATAAAAATCATCTGGAATGACAAACAGAATGTGAACAATAAAATAGTTGTTGCTTCAGTTCAGTGGGCATTGTGATCTGGAGTGCAATATAAGCCACATCAACAGTAGCTATTCTTCTCAGAGGATAAAGAACATATTTTTGTATGGAAATGGCTTTTGTTCTTCCACAATTTGTGTTCAAACAGGTTTAATGATATTTTTAGTCCTTCTATGGCATATTGCACCTGTTAGCATAAAGCTAAAAAGACTATTAAGTAACGATGGAAAAACGAAGCTTCATGAAGCACCTGTGATATTTTTAACACCTCTAGATAG
Source organism: Hippichthys cyanospilos (assembly GCF_059441005.1). Lineage (NCBI taxonomy): Eukaryota > Metazoa > Chordata > Actinopteri > Syngnathiformes > Syngnathidae > Hippichthys > Hippichthys cyanospilos. The sequence goes on along the minus strand of NC_142373.1, from coordinate 13,445,930 downwards.
TTCTCTTGGTTTAAAACAAACCTCTTGCCTCTTTAAACCAAGAGTGCCATCTAGAGAAGTAGGAAAATAATCACAAGTGCTTCACGAAGCTTCGTTTATACACCACTACTATTAATGTGATGTTTATTAAGATGATTATTTTGTGTCCTTTGAACAAATCAAAGTAAAACCATAAAAATATATTTTTTTAAAAAAAGGTCAGCTCCAATCATGAAAAACTCTAAATCCAGGTCACTTGTATCTCAAGGCAACTCTGTACAGTAGAAATAATTTGATTCCATCAGGGTTCTTTTAAGGGTCTGTTTTGTAGGCTCCACCCAATTAAAGACAGAATCAGTGAATTGGATGATGCTGTCAGCACCTTCTGCTCCCTCTCTGCCAAAGACAGCACGCACCCAGCTGACGAGCCACGCATCGGGCCTGCTCAGCTTCTGTCACAGCCAGCCCTGGCCTCATTGTTCGTGTCACAATCCGTCCACTCGGGACGCTCCTTGTTGGGAGATCAATGCTTGTCAAGTGAAAAAGATGTTAAAAACAAAGAGTCTTGCTGCTCCAAGGGCAAGCGGCCTGGACTGGAGTGCTCAACGCAACTGTGGGCAATTTCAAGACTTCAGTACACACCGGCATTCAGATTTGCTGACAATTTAGAAGCTGAGATACAGACGGGACTCAAACACAGAATTAATATTGACTGCAAGACAGACACTACAAACGCTTGGGCCACCATACCGCCCTGAAAGGAGCCACAGCACCTGGCTCAAACGAAAACGAGAACAAATGCATACAGGGCAACACTCTATAACATGATGAAGCTAAGAACTAATATTAGCTAGCACGTTAGCCGTAATCACATGTTGTTGGATCAACAAACGAACTAATTTTGACTATACAAAGAAAGTATAACTTACAGACAGTCGTGGCCCAGATTTCACAGAGACAAAACGTGTGTGTCACTGACTGACTGCGCTCAAAACCAGCATCCTTCTCACTACGAAATGTAATATCGATAGCGGCCAGAGATGGCGCTAAAAACAAAGATCAAGCGAAACAAAGTACGAATAAATGAACTGATAAACTAAATCGCTTCCAAAACATTATTTCGTGTGCGGCCCATGCGGCCCGGTAACAGTTGATTCACGGACCGGTACCGGGCCGCGGACCAGGTGTTGGGGACCACTGCTTCAAAGGGTCAAAAAAGTAGCTATAATGTGTTTATGACAAATTGTGCCATGGGGGTTTAAGGACATATGCTTCCACTGTACGACAAAGTCTGCAGCGATTCATTGCGGAGTCGCGTTTTGTTTGTGTGCCAGGAGGATAAGCATCACGTGTCCAAAGGCCGCCGGGATCCATCTTTGCGGCTGAGCGCAATCTTTGGCCCGCTTTGATCCGCTCTCGTCTATTACCGCGTCACGGCACATTGACGCGATAGCTCAGAGCACAAGTTAGCCTTGACTTGTACGGCAGATTGCTTCTCTGATTGTTAGCCTCATGCCAAGTACACGACCGAGCCAGTTGGCCAAACAAACAATGTGGGGAAACGGCAAAAGAAATGGTCGGCGACAGCTTTTGCTCGACTCTCGTAAAACCTCAGGCAAGAAGCTGTGCGCCTTTGAGGCGGCCGCTCTGGTAAAAGCATCAAGAAGGTGAAACGGGCCCTCCCGGGGACGCGAAACGAGCGTCGAGCTGGACGTCCGGCAGCCTCCGCTTTGATAAAAGTACTTTTTGAAGTCGTATAACAGGTGGACGGCAGATCATGTGACTTCAACTGTGTCCTTTTAACTCCGCGCTTGTATTAATCAAAGTAAATCGGAAAGTAAAAAGGGAGGCCGGGACGATAGCGCTGTCATCGCCACTCCGTGCTGGTCCGAAGCTGCACCGAGATTCCAGATATCGACATCGCACCAAGAGCGGTGGGACATTCTGCCAAAGGCGGAGCTTGACCCTCCAGTTCACTGATTGGGCGTCAGGATAGTCATTTTACAACGTTAGCAAGCAAAGAAAAAGTTTCCTGCGTTGGCCTTCTATCAAACCTATTACATAAGTACATTCCAAAGTTTGCAATGCTGAAACCAGAAAAAAATAAATAAATAAAAATGCAAAATATCTTGTAAATTTGATGTACCGCAGAGCATTAGTTCTCAAATTGGGGTACGTGAGGGCACACGACATTTTCACAGGTTTTCTGCGGGGAGCACTAAATCTAATGCTTTTTAACGCCCTGACAAGGAACTGTCATTTTTCTTTTCAAATTAAGAGCCAATTATTTGGAACATGAAGCAACACATTGCTTAATTGTGTTATAATCACGCATTTGCAAAACGTCACACCAAACACCAAATTACTGCTAAAATGGCTGCCAGGGAATGAGTTTAAAATGCAATTAATTCCATTTCCACTGGAAATTGTGAATTTGTCTTTGGGATTTTGTCGCTTGAGTGTGATACAGACCAAGTGGAACGTGAAGGATTTGAGGGATTCACCATGAGGCCTGTGAGAATCTTTTATGGGGACACTGCAAGCAGATGGAAATGTCCTCAGTCTGATTCCTTAGAAGAAAACACTTCACACACGCGCGCGTACGGAATCTTACTTTGACAAAGGTGTCTCAGGTCACTGCAGAGATTCCCAAAGACCAGCTGCTTTCTTTGTCATCGTCTCATCTCGCTTTGTCCTCTGACCCGGTTGTCCCAGTCCTCAAGGTGCTCCACAGTAAAGCCTTGAATAGGGAAAAAAGACAACATCAGCCTCTTCGTTTAAAAACAAAAATGTGTGGAAATTGCCACTGAAAAGGGACGCTTTCATTTGGGAACTTCACACTCTAAACCGCCTCCTGCATTCTTACTTGATGGAACGCGCTGTCCAAACGGAGGTGATGAGGCAAACTTTCCACAAGGTTGAAATGAGAAGGGCGCAGACGAGGATAGAGACGGTCAACACAATGTCGAGTGGCCAGAGACGAAGGTACAAAGCAAACAAAGCGGCATCAATATACGTTGTCCTTAAGTGGGGGATTTACCTGATGATCCAATCATCTCTTTTCTTGTCATGGGATGAATGTGTCCATTGTGATCACACCTTTTGAGTGACGGGATGCACTTGGCGAAAAGGAGCTCACAAGGTGCGGATTACTTTTCATATACAGTGTATCCAAAAATGTTTCCGAAAGCTAATCTAACGTAACAATTTAAAATGCCACGAAAGGAAAAGTACTTTAAATTAAGAGCAAATTAATTGGAAAATGAATTCTGCTATAGTCGCTTGTTTGTAAAATGTATAATGCCTTTATTTTTATTTTTCTTCATTAGAGACTCCACTAAAGCAAAAACTGCATGTCTGCTTTTTGGTTCGAAACTGCTGGAAACTGTTGATTACTAAAAGAAGAAACAAGCTAACAACAAACTTGTTCAGATGAATTAAAAGATTGTACTTTTTCATTTGGTAGGTTCAATGCTTACAAAAGTTCTCAAATGGGCATACAAGTTCTCCTGGGGGTCATGAAGCCTCTCTAGGGTTTATGTGAGATTTTAACATGGTTTCTTCAAGTATTAGCAAATATAATTCAAATCGAAACATGATCTGAACATTTTTATTTTCAAATTAAGAGCAAATTAGTCTGAATATAGAGCAATTTACGGGTAAATTGTGTTAGTATGGCTCATATGAAAAACTTTTATTTTTTTAAATCTCTTTCACTTTAAATGGGCCAGCAGTATCCAGATCGCGAAACAGCTTTGCATCGGATTTTGCGAATGTAAATACAAAGGCTCACGACAACCTTAAGACAATCAACCGTCTGTCAGTACAATATCAAGTATCTCGGTTCCGTGGGCCTATTTTTATTCACCCGAAATGATTTATGAACTTCCTGTTTCGCAAGATATCGACATCAGCGTGGGCTGTGGGGTTGTTTCAACTGGGCCAAGGGTATGTTTCTGATTAGCCCGTGATCAAAGTCACGGAGAAACAAATGCTTGGGTCGCATTGCGGCAAAATCCTCAAAAATGAATTGAAGTCAAATGAAAAAGTTCCATCAATTACACAGCAGACTGACAAGCATTTCAAAGGAGGTCGGCGCAGCTTTTCCATTGAGGAACAATCACACTGCTGAAAGCTTAAGACGAGCGCTAATGGCTGTTAATGCAGTTCTTTATGGTATGGATCACTGTATGTTAGCCTTTTTACACGTATGTATCACCTGTGAAGTAATTTAGGCTTTGTCTGTTTTGTTTTTTTTTTCCGCAAAGTTCCCCAAAACCAGTGCATTGTATTTTAGGATGAATAAATGAATTAAAAATCAAAAAAGGCTCACAATGTTTTGCAAAACAGTGACTAAAACACAATTTAGCAATACGTTGTTTCATGTTGCAATTAATCCACTCTTAATTTGAAAACACAAACGTACAATTTATGTTGTGGTATTTAAAAAAAAGCAGCAAACTCTCACCTGCGAATACATTTTATGCCTTTTTTTTTTTGTTAAGTTTGATACAGACGCGCATTGTCCTTCGTGATGCAATTTTTTCATAGTTTTTTTGGATGGGTTGCAATTAATTTCGCTGGGACAAAATGGTTACAACAGCGGACACAAGGGCTCTCAAGGTCTTAAAAGACAGTTGGCCTATCATCCGAGCAGGATGCTACACCCCAGAAAAAACAATCCCACTGTCAAGTGCTTGGAGATTGACGCTCAGGCGACCAATCAATCCTTTTTGCTTTGCCTCAAAGATTGCAAAAGCAATAAATATGTCTTCTCATGCCAATATTTCTGCTTTTGAGTGTCCACGACAGCAGATGAGTGAACTTTGCCTCTCGGCAGCACGCAAACATCTCAAGCTCCTTCTTCTTCGGTCTGACGGACAGCCCAAAGTAAATTCATCAGAGAAATATTTTCCACAAGCGCTTTGTTATCGGTGTCGCAATATTTGCCGTCACGCCCTTTTCGATTGGCCTAATGGATGAAGCCGAGCGGAGAGTCTGGCACAAAATGCGCGGCCATCTGAGAGCAATTAAAGGTCTGCTTTTCATGAGCGGCTGACACTTGCAGGGGGGCTTTTTAACCCCCCCCCTGCGCAACAAAACATTATTGGGCATGAGCTATGAAGCCTGAGTGCTTTGAAAGCACAATAAGACAAGAAAACAAATGTGGGAATCTGAATTACACAACAGCACATTGTGACACTGTCAAAGTCAAGAACGGCACGGAAGACGATGAGGGCCTCAGAATTTGCTCTTGGAAATAAGTCTTCACTTAAAAGTCAGAAATTTTTATTACTAGGCTCAAATATGACTTCTTGAATGAGAATTTTGACTTCATTCTCAGGATTCTGAGCTCAGAAATCTGACCTTAGAATTTTACCTTGAAACTGAAAATTCAGACTTCATTCTTACAAGTTTCACTTTAATCTCAGAGTTCTAATTTAAAAGTCAATTTCAGACTCAGTCTCATTAAAGTCATAGTTCTGACTACTGTCTGAAATCTGCCATCTCGCAAGTCTGACAAAACTGAAAAAAACTGATTAATGTATTATTATTCTGTTCTTTAATAATCACTTCTTGAAAATAGGTAGTTTGATTGACAAGAGTGAGAAATCTGACAATACAGAAATTAGACTAAATAAATCAACTCAGAATACTGAATTTACAAGTGCTGTTTGTCAGAATTTGGACTGTAAGAATTCAACTGCCATGTAAAGTCTCTTTTTATCCTTCGCTACATAGGAACGTTGCGTGTAGACAATAGTGAACAAATTGGGGCGGGGAAAGACAAAGAATTGGCTTTTGGAGGAAAGAAAGTCTCTAGAGTGGAAAACAGAACCAGATTGTTAAACATAAACATCAATCAGTTAGAAGGAGCAGAAACAGGAAATTAGATTCCCAGGAGCTGGCGGGGAAAAAATAAAAACTAAACATCCATGAGCAAAAAACGAGAATCAATGATTCATTGTGATTCAAAATTTAGTGGAGGAAGGTGTTGGGGTGGGCGGGGGGCAAATGAGTAAGGCAAAAAAAAAAAAAAAAAAAAAGACTGAGGAGGACATAAAAGGCATACGAGTAAGGTACTCACATAATAGGTTGCAATTACTTCCTGTTTCAGGAGTAGGTATTTTGCTTTGAGAAAACATTTTGTGACAACATACTTGAATCCAATTTACAGTAAAGAATTCATTGGAGCGCTTTCAGGTGTGCACGACTTGGCCACTCGGTGGCAGTATAACAGCCGTAGAGACAAACTTTAATTCTGCCACTGAATAGCTAACCTGGAGTAATTTTTTTTTGTTTTTACATAGGTCAAATCGTCATATTGTTTGGTATATTTTATTTTGGCTCAAATACCCATTCCTTAAAGTGTTATCACATTGATGCCATTTGTTTGCGAGTCTATCGCATTTCCAATTATGTGATAATTTACTAGGCAAATCTTCTAGCACAACGGTTCTCAAATGCAGTTATGTCAAGGCACTTTGCGGGGTACGTAGATGAGACTTAAAGGTGTCTCAGCAACTCTAATTTTAAAACCATAATAGGAACAGTATTTTTTTCTTTTCAGATTGAGAGCAAATTGACCGAAACATAAAGAGTAATTGCAAAATTCAGAAACAAACTTTCCCATGAAGCTGAATAAATATAATAATAATTACCAGATAACAAACTCTTTAAGTCTTTTTTTTTTTTTTTTTGCTTGCCCTCCTTTGGTCCATGAGTTGGATCATATCCCAGCTGATTTTTGCCAAGCAGCTGGGTACACCCAGGATTGGTCACCATCAAATCACAGGCCAGTGTGACTTACGTTTCGAAAAATAATATATAAAGATACGCAGCTAAGATTTCCCTGCAGCTTTGGGAACCACTCCAATTCCCTTGGGCCTTCCTTGTCATCCTCCTGTGTCCTTTCTCTAACTTCTGGTCCCTCCGAGGAAAAGCACATCTGTGTTTTTCCAATAACAATGACCTAATTATTTTGGTTCGACACTGCGTGGCAACTGTGATCAATAAAGTCAACTGAAAGACTTTGAGCATGTAACCAATTTGATGAGTCGCTACATTCTCAGGGCAAAAGTCATATATCTTTTTCGAGCAAAATGGGACACAATGGGAAAACTGGTCCAAAACCATCGTTTATGTGCCATAAACCGGGTCAGCGTATACCCCGCCCTCTTGCCTAGAAGTTAGCCGGGATCGGCTCCAGCAGTCTGCGAGACCCCAGAATCTTTTAGACAACGGATAGATGCCTCATTGGAGAATCCTGAAGTGAAGGGTTTTCCGAGTCCAAAACAATACTTTTGAGGGCCATTATGGTCCAATATGTCCACGAAGCTTGACGAGAGTCGCTTGAGTGAAGATGGATTGGACACCCCTATGACTTCCAAGAAGTCCATTTCAGACCTTTTGCTATGATTTACAAGGCCGCGTTGTTGCGCGGAGTCAACAACGGCTGACGCCGTGGCCGGGTTGACCTCACAAGTGGCACCTCACGGGCAGGAGGAAGCGTGACCTTCCAACCCGGACGACCATCGCGGGGGCCAAGGAGGCCGCGCCGGCCAAAGTCGCGGTGTTTTGGTGGCAATGAAAAATAATTTCCTCCTGAAGATGAGCCCCCGGGGAGCCGGCCTGGCCCGCAGCAAAAAGGAATGAGACATGCTGGAGGAATTTGAGGGCGGGGTGACTTAGAACATCAGAGGAAAATGGCAAAGACAGACAGCCGGCAAGGGAGGCTTGGACTCTGGTCCTGTTTATGCGATTCGTGATTAAAGTGTGCATAGAAACTCTTATTTGTGATGCAGAGATATCACGCCAGTATTCCATAGTACTTTTGATTCCCTGACTCGCTTATTTCTTCCTAATATTTATTTTTGTGATATATAATGAACATTCCCTATTGAAATGACACTTGTTTTTTGGGGTCCTGTGGAAAGCAAATGCCTGTAAGCAGCAATTTTGATGACAACTGCTATGATCTGGACAAATAATTGGAACAACTTCATTCTGGCTGCAGTACTTTGCTGTATTATATTTTTAGAATAATTCAGTTTTTGGGTTTAAAATGCACATCACTGATGTCTGAAGATTGCGAGCCAATAAAATTCAGCAACCAAATAAACTGGCCAGCTAGATACAGTTGCAAGCTAGCTAGAAAGCTAGATCTACTGTAGTTTCTACCTACATCGCTGGCTACTCTAGTTTCTACCAAGGTAGCCAATAAAGTTGCTAGCTAGCTCCAGTAGCTAGCTAACAGATAAAGTTCCTTACTAGCTAGCTACAGTGCTTGGCACTGTAGATAAAATTGCTCGCTAGCCAGATACAGTAGACAGCTAGCTAGATATAGTTGTTAGCTAGCTAAAGATAGCTGGATAATTAGAAAGCTAGATACTGGAGCTTGAAAGACCAACTAGACCAGCCATGTCCAAACACGGAAAATGAGGTACACAGCTACTGTATATGCTAAATTTAGCTAGGTGGCTAACATTCAAGCTATTGTTTCAGTAAGTAAAAATTGTATCTAACAAATGTAAGGATACGGAAAATGTTAAGTCAATTTCAGTGGGATTCAAAAGTCCAAAATGTTACATAATATTACTAATGACACAAACTATTACGTTTCTGAAGGGGGGGGGGGGGGGGGGGGCCTGTTTAACATCACTCAGTGTCATAGACTTCCAATCAAACCGCACGTTCCAATTAGCTAAGTCAAAGTAGCAAAATGAAAATATTTTTACTACTGCGGCAGAAAGAATTGAACTGGTCAGAGTGACCCTGCCTTCCGTCTTCTAATTTCATGCCTTGGTCTTCTATTGTTACGACAGCTTGGGGTGGAAAATGAAAAGACCATCATGGAAAATATTTCCCCTCCCAACCATCAGTCTCCCTAAGTTTATTATGAGAAAATGGTGATTGGTGTTTTTACAGAGCACTGCCATCATCTTGAGGTCTAATCAGGCTGTGCAACAACACCCAGAAAAATTTTGTCGTGCAAATTTACTCGCTAAACCATGTTCATACCATTTCCTTTGCTATCACACATCAAAAACATCAAAAAGCCCGAGTTGGGTCAAAAATTCCCTCGGGATTTCTAGGGCGATGGCGAAAGCCACAACATTGTTATTAGTTTACTAATACACATTATATTTTACATATTGTTATACATTGTTAGTATGTTAGCATTAGGACAAAAAGGCTAATGCTAAAAATCTGTTGCTCTCTTTGTATTACCGTAAGTCGAGTTTGATGGTAGACTTTAATGGATGTTAGCAATAAAAATTTGGAAGCATTGTTTTTGAAGAATCGCTCACCACCACCGCTGTTGTGCAAGCTCTTGTTAGACAACTTTTTGCTTGCAAGTCAAAGCACGATATAGTCCCAATGGCGGCTCAAATCTCGTAAAACTTGTAAGACAGGTCACTCATATTTCGAGGCACCGCTATACACAAGCCAGAGCCCCACTGTCCTTTAGTACTATAGATGTCGTTCATTTTCCCAGAACCGCGTTTAACGTTGCAGACATCAAAGAGCACTTGAAAAGGTAGCGCTATCTCCAGTACCCAAAGTCCAAATCCCGAGCGGCGCAATGTGGTTCATATTATATGATAAGCATCCCATCTTGGCAAAAGTATTTTAACGACTGGCGCTTTCATGCTTCTTCTCGGCAGAGACGGACGAACGTCTCGACGCAGGAATGGTCCACGCGTGGACGCCGCGGCGCGCGGCGGCTCGGCCCGGCTTTCCTTTCGCTCACAAGACTGGAATTCATGACGAGTCTTCTTTCCCCCTCTTTCTTTCCGTTTATTTTTCACTGTCTGGAGATGTCAGCGCAAGCATGCGGCGTTGCCGTGCCACGACTGTACAAGTGTGTACTGATGGCCGTCAGGAGGGACCCACTGTGTATTATTGTAGGCCGCCTTGCATGCCAGCTGCCACGGATGACCTTAAGCGAGGTTTTCCTAAGGCCTCCTTGTCTTTCTGGCTTGTTATAAGTGCAGTCTGTGAGGTCCGCGGTGACCTTCAAACAATATGCTGATAAGTTCGGCGCAAAAACAGCCGTGAAAAGTCGTGGCGGGGTTTGCAAATGGCGGCCTCGGCCACCCGGGACCTGCTGCCAGAAGCCAGAAGCACGCAAACTTAGACACGTTAGACCATGAGCATATTTGGACCCGATTATGGAGCTGCCAACGTTTTTAAAATGTTGGTGTTCAGTGCGTTCTTATTCAGTGCTTCTCAAATAGGCGCTTCGGGGGATACAAGAGATCTTAACAGGCAGCAAATGTAAACATTCATTTTTACTTTTCAAATTAGGAGCAGATTAACCATGCCAATAAAAGTATTTTTTTTCTTTTCAAATTAAGAGCAAATGAATTGGAACATGGGACACTTTGAAATGCGGGTTTGTTTACCCCTCAGGGTTCATAAAGGCCATCAGGGGATACGTGAGATTTTAACACCGTTTCTGCTGGTACAAACAGATCTGATGTATCGCTTTATAATGCCATGCCAAGAATGGTGACATTTGGTATGGGAAGGCCCTTCGGGGGTTATCTGGGATTCTAGAATGGTTCCCTCAGGTACAAGAAATCTAATTACGTGGTTTTAATGCCCTGACAGAATAGTACTTTTTTTTTCTTTTCAAACTAAGAACAAATTAATCGGAACATGAAGCTACTCAGCATGAGAGTACGTTTACCCCTGTGGGTACATGAAGTGCAAAGAGTTTAATTGGTCTAATTTGATTCCATAACAGGAACAGTACATTCTTTAAACTAAGAGCAAATTAGTTGGAACATGAAACATCTTGCTAAATTATAGTATGGTGACATCTTTTGCTAAAACGATCCATCTATCTTCTGGATTTACCTAATAAAATATAAAGAAACCACTACAAAATGTCGTTTCAAAGTCGAATAAATCACAGATGGAACAGAACTTTGAAGTCTTTTTATTTTACCCACACAAAAATGCTTTGTGCTTCGTGGGTACTTGGGTGAATTAAAAAAAAAAAAAAGTTTCACAGGGTATACAATAAAAATAAAAGGGTCAAGAACCACCGTTCTAATTGAATCATTCTTGAAGACGCGTGTGGGTTCTCCTGACATTGAAAAAATGATTTAATTCAACTCCTAACATGCATCGTGGCTTTTATAAAATAAAACCTTAAGCCGTGTTACGCTATAGATCATCAGCATGTTTGAAGCCACTTGTGTCATATTTTACTGAAATGTCTCATGCTTTCCTGTCTACAGGATTGTTTGCTGGACCGCAAAAGCTAAGTGTCACCCTTGGGGGGTTGCTTGGCTCCTATTTACAGACTTGGGAGTTTGTTTTTGCGGATGAGTTATGGACTTACTCAGCTGCCGCCTTCTTTTGTGGCCATCTCAAAGGCCGACTGGGGCCCAGCGACTTCCTCTAAACTGGCACACAATAAACTTCTTTGTTTGGGAGAAAGTCAACACCTGGATTTCCTTCAATTGCCCCCGAAGAGACAATTTCGGGACCTCGCCGCATCTTCGCCTAAAAACACTAAAAGCTCCGAATCCAAACATCGGTCTCGCCGAGATGCGCGACGAGGCGGCTTTTAAATGACTTGTGGGAATAGAAATGGTTATTCCTCCGGAGAGGCGTGCGGTCAGGGGAGCGAACATTTCTCATGTTATGCTTTTAGTCGTTAAATCTTTGAAGCGTTTCGAAACACTGGGCATTGTTCAAGTGCGGCCCAGTGCGCTCGCTGGAGCCTGCTCATTTACTTTCTTCTTTGTTTTATGCGGCGTTGTGTTTTGGCTCGCGCGTGGCAACATACTTTGGAATCTATATATCAAATATCTATACGATGATGGATATATATCCATAAAAAATGCCAGTTCTGGAGAATATACATTCTTATGCTTTACACCCTATAAGCATAGCGTATTTTTCGCATTCTAAGGCACTAATAAAAGCATTTAATTTTCTCAAAAGTTGGCAGTGCGCCTTATAATCCAGTGCGCCTTATACATTGGAATCTATACATTAAAAATCTACACAATAATGGATATATATCCATAAAAAATGCCAGTTCTGGAGAATATACATTCTTATGCTTTACACCCTATAAGCATAGCGTATTTTTCGCATTCTAAGGCACTACTAAAAGCCTTCAATTTTCTCAAAAGTTGGCAGTGCGCCTTATAATCCAGTGCGCCTTATACATTGGAATCTATACATTAAAAATCTAGACAATAATGGATATATATCCATAAAAAATGCCAGTTCTGGAGAATATACGTTCTTATGCTTTGTACCCTATAAGCGTAGCATATTTTCCGCATTCTAAGGCACTAATAAAAGCCTTCAATTTTCTCAAAAGTTGGCAGTGCGCCTTATAATCCAGTGCGTTTTATACATTGGAATCTATACATTAAAAATCTCGACAATAATGGATATATATCCATAAAAAATGCCAGTTCTGGAAAATATACATTCTTATGCTTTACACCCTATATGCATAGCGTATTTTTCGCAGTATGTTTTAAAATACAATATGTTTGAATATATAAAATATGTTGGTCTTGTTATTGTAGGTCTAATTTTCATAAAATTATATTACATGGGGGGAATTTAGGCTTCTCACAAACAAATGTTCTCTTACTTTTGTAGTCTTCCATACATGTCAAGTCCAATTGCCCTTATTTTGAAGAAAAAAAAAAGAAAAAAAAAACTTTTTAATCCAATGTTACAGACAAAACCAGTAAATGGATCTTATTTATTTAAAAAAAAAACCTGATGGTTGCAGCCATAATTATAATGTTATGCAAATTATTACAAGCACATTTTCCCAATTGAGATTAGAAACGTTTCTGCAATTATCAGCAAATGATGAATGCTTTTTATTGCAATCAAATTAAGAGCATGAAGCAACTTTTTGCAAAATTGAGTTAGCATGAAATGCTGCATGCTTTTATTTTGTTAAGTTTCATACAGATGCTCATTCTTATTAGAGGCACGATTTTGAAGCTGACAAGACCGAAATCAAACAGCTGTTCTTGTAAATAACCGACTACTTGTTGCAACTGTTATTGCTGCGGTCATTTCTGCTATTGTTATCAGTTTGAAGATCAAGATTATTTTTCTCATAACGACTTTTCTTTTTCTTGCTCATCTGAGCTTTTGTCGAACGCTGATTGTCTGCCTTTCTGTAATTCTTCAGACGTAAATTTCAATGGAGTTTATTCTAATTAACCGTTTAAAAAAACAGATCGTGTAACTTCTTGAAGTTGCTTGGTAAAAAAATGCCAAAAGTAAAAAAAATATAGTTCCAAAGTTGAATAAATCATCTATGGATGGCACATCACTTTTTTTTCCCATTGAAAAGTCAGGTATAGTAAGTCGAAAACAAATTCCACCGTGTACACTGCGCAAATGCAATATTTGAAAATGTTCCTCACAATTCTTCATAACTGGTGATCCTTCATTTTGTTGACTAAAGAATCAATAGCACGCAGTCCTATTTGTGAGAAGCATATTGCCATTTCTACTCAGTCCTGTTTCTGATTATTTTGCAAGAATGACAATAAAGCTTAGTTCTAAGCGCGGCTCGCAAATGGAAACGCAGCTCGACTGAAGCTGGGCCATCTGCGCGTTGTCTTCTAGTATTCCAAAGAGAAGACACTGACATGAAGCGTTCCACTAAATTAGAAGCCAAAGTGCACCCTTGACAGCAGAATTATGGAGCTGCCCCAGCTGTGTTGTGCGATCACATGATGGTTGCGGGCGAGCAGGTGGAGGTGAACTGCGTTTGGATCTGCGTGTAAATCAAGAGCACACTTCAGGACTTTCTTCTTTTATCCCGCTCGCGCGCTCGGTCCGTCTTGACTTTTTGGCCGCCTTTGTCGGATGCCAGAGCCGGGGCGTCCAGAAGGAATGGATTTTCGGGACGTCTTTGATCCTCCTGTTATGATTCTTTTCCTTTCTGCGCTCACATCCTCGGCTCATCCCCGCAAGATGCTTCGAATTAAGCGGCGACACGGAGCGAGCGTGAGCGAGGTGTCGCCCGGGTGAGAGGGACAGCCGAATTCACGGAAATTGATTTTCACGAAGGCAGCGCGGCTAAGGCCTGTTTACTCTTTCGACTCGGAGAAGGGGCTAGCTAGATGGTGACATTTGACTTGACCGCCCCCATCTGGCCCTGCGCTGATCGACCACTCGGTTGGACTGTGGGAAGGTTCATGCCCAATGGCTTTGCCTGCTGTCAATCATCATTGCACTATATAGCACAATATGTTTTCTGTAACCTATATTATGTATCTGTATTTGTCTGTATCGTGTATCCATTTGTCTGTATTTGGTACATGCGGCAGCCAATTGAAGCTGTGTGCCTGGAAGGGGGCTCCTCCCACCTGTGGTCCCTTCTGAAGGTTTCTGATTTCCCCCAAATTGGTGTTTGGGGATGACGTTGAGTACCTTACACCAAAAAAATGTCCCCGCATGACTTCTTTTTTCGAAAGAAGTCTCGGCATGACCTCTTTTCATCCGTGAAGCCCTTTGAGACTTTGGTGATTCAGGGCTATACGAATAAAATTTGATTGATTGATTGAAGGCCACTAAAAGTTTTGTTTTTGCTCATGTGTGAAGTATGAAATAGGAAATGTCCTGAAATGACTGCTGACGTGTGTTGATCCTTGTTTTTTCGACTACAGATGTGGCAGTCAATTTCAAAGAAGAAAGCAGCAGCTGTATGAGTTTTTTTCGCCGGCGATGATGCGTGATGATGAATTGGCCGCTGAGTGTGGTCGCTGAGCTCCGACGTGCCCTTCTGTCACTGGTTCCGCAAGCAGAAAAATGCATGTTTGTTGGTTGAGTGATTGCTATGTTTTGACGTGTTTCCGCCTCTTTACTGCGCGCCCGCATCATGCACGCAGCCATATATGGCAAATACTGTAAGTGCAATGCACTTATTTAGAATGTCTTATTGTGAAATTGCATCAGAAGAACCAAACAACCTTGAAAAAATAAGATGTGTATTTTCCACATTTAGTAGAGTTTAAATTAAAAAGATTTGGAATTGTTGAAGATTATAAATTGAGATTAATGAGGGAATAATTTAGGTGTTCCTCAAGGATGTATGTTAGTTCATCTTTCTTTTTACAAAATGAAATATTGACACGTATAATATTGACAAACATAATAATGATAATAATGGTATGAATGATAGATAAAACAACACACAAAATTAGAACCTAATAAACAATAATAGTATACTACACATATTTAATAGTAGTTTAATTTCTTTATATTAGAGTATATTTTCATGTTTTTTTTTATCAGATTTTTACATTTTGACATTACTTTTACATTTATTTTAGATTGCACACAGAGAAAGACTTTTTTTTAAAATTAATGTATGCACACAAACACAGACACACACACACACAAACACACACACACACACACACACACACACATACATACATACATACAGTAACACGTGTGCTTTCATCCCAAAACGTGTTTTCCATTAGCACACGTCAAGTGGATGTGATAAATAAGAGTATCAAGATCTGACATGTTTACGCGTTGCGGGCAAATAAACAACAGGACCATTTCCCGTGTTGCTCTTCCACACTCCAAAAGAAATACACAAAAGCAGTTAGCAGTGTGAAGGTTCACTATTGTGCGGGCGGAAAGCACACCGCAAACTCAATGGTTACTATGCGTTTGTGGCAAGCCAAATATAGTATAGAACTTCAAAGAAAAAAAACAAAAACATTATTAGACTTTTAATCTTATTTCTAGGTATATTCCTGTTGGATACCACTTCTTTTCAGAATGATACTAGTTGGAATATTCAACTTCAGTGGTCACTGATACCACATACCAACACGACAACACAATTTAACCCAAAAAGAGAGATCATTTTAACAAAAAAAAATCTATTCCATTGTAGAATTTTCATTAAAATTTCTTGAAATTAACAGCAATTTTCTGTACTTCTAAATTATGAGTTCTATTTCCTGATCTTAAAGCTGCTTGAGAAAAAAACGTACTCGTATTGCTTTCCATCATAAGTTATCGATAGAACATACCGATAAGACCGCTAGTACTTTTGATAAACAACATGTGTTAATATAAATCAAGCAACAACAAAAAATCATAGAGTGCAGTGGGTCATTATTTTTTAATTTGGGTATTCTAAGTCAATAAACATTAAGGGGGAAAAAAGCATTTGGTGCAGTAGTTCCCGATTTTTATTTAGGGTATTCATTTATTATTTACATATATTTATAAATCATTTATTTATTATTAGTTAAAGCTAAGCAATTAAAGCAGCGCTCACTAATTTATTTTATACCTGCAATACAATGCCAATAAAGGAATTCTATTTTAGAATAACTAGTGATGGGAAAATGAAGCCTGAAGAACCAATTGATGGTTTTTTTTGCTGCTCTAGATGGCGCTCTCGGTTTAAAGTTGCTATGGACAATTAAGGCATTTCCATTTCTCTTGCCTTCACCCTTAAACCGAGGATTCCATCTAGAGTAATTTAAAAAATATAAAAAATGACTGATGAGGCTTCGTTTTCCTATCATAGTTCATGTTCCAATTTATTTGCTCTCATTTGAAAAGAAGGGTGGACCTTTTCTATGATAGCATTAAATAGCATGAATTGAGGTCTTCTGATACCGAAAAAAACCTCGTTCAGTTTTCACGTACCCCTCAAAGTGCCTTCATGTACCTCTGAAAAATAATTCTACGCCACAAATGAGAGGGTTTTTTTCATTTTCCATTCTTATACATTTTTTTTCCTTGGTGAGAATAATCCATTTGGTGTATGTATGGAAAGGAGCCAAAATATGAAGCTGCTGTCGTGGAAATGTAAAGCAAGAATCCCGCATTGTATGTTGTGACGCATTGTCCAACTTTGATCGCGATTGAGTGAGACGCGTGCGGGCGAAGGTATCTTTATTGAAGCGTGTTTAATAGGATTGACGCCCGAAGTGGCATGCTTTTTGCATTTGCGCTGCGTGACTCATCGCGATCCATCTGCTCAATATCATGAACAAATAAACAGCCTTGTTAAAAAGCTCGCCCTATTGTTTCTGTCGGATTTTCTGGTGCGCAGTTAGCCACATATTGCCTTTCATCTTCTCATATTTGAATGATTAGTTACGCCCCGATGTTTCCCAGGAAACGTTGACTAAATTGTTAATCCGAAACATGTTTCTTGGGAGAAGATGTCCGAAAACACAAGTGAGTTTGTGTTGGGTAAAAAATGTTATTTTGTGTCATTTGGAGAATTATTTGAATTAGGGATATCTGGAGAAAAAGTTGAGAGACATTTTGTGTGCAAATAGTCGAGTTTCTGGAGTGGGAAATTCAACATCCTATTTCGTCTTTTGTTGTTAGGCGCTTGTAACATTTGTCTCATCATTGTTTCGCAACACTGTAGATAATTCACATTTAGTGCCCCCTTAAAAGCACAAAGGGGTAGAACACTGGTATTGAAACGAGTTCCGAAGACAAGGTAAGCAGAGCTGCACTGAGTTGGATGGGTACACAAATTAGCATTGGCTAACAATGTTTGCTTCTGAAAAACACTAATTGACAAGTGGAACTCGGAGATGAAGTGCTGCCTAAAATGAGAGAAAATACAATCCATGCTGACTTTGGGAGGCCTCGTGTGCACTATTTGTTTTGCTTTTTTTTATTAGCCGAACATGCGGGTTGTAGAGTGCTAAGTGATAGGAAAATAAAGCCTTTAGGTGCCACCTGACATTTTTGCCCCTCGAGATGAAACGCTTGGTTTAAAGATTCAGTGGAAATTGACTCCATAGCCTCATGAAGCACTTGTGTTTTTGTTTTAACTCCTCTCGCTGGTGCTCTTGGTTTAAAAATAAAGGTTAGTCTAGTGCAATAAACGTATTATATTTCCATTGCGTCAACCAACAGCGCCCCCGAAAGGCGTGAAATCATATCACAAGTGTTTCGCGAGGCTTCATTTTACCATCACTAAAGACTGCTCCGGCCAAAACTGACACATTTTAGTCAGAGTGCAATAATTCTGGGTTATTTTGATGAAAGAAAGCTACAGACATGCTATTAAGACACATTGTTATTGCTGAGCTATTAAAAAAAAAAAAAAGTTTATTTTCAAGACTGTTCTGCACTCCACTCCACACAATCCACCACCTGTCCACCTGCTGCTTTTCACAAACCTCAGAACCCCCCCACCTTCCATCAGTGGGCGTGGCAGCGGCGGGTGAGAAAATGAGAGAGGAGGCATGGAACGGCATCCCTTCTAGGCGGCCGATTAAAGAGACGAGCTAAGCTAATTGCCACCTGCTAGCAAACGCACACAGCGGCGGCTCTCGGAGACACTGATTTATACGGCTTTCAGTCTATCTCCTATTAGCGGTCGACGCTAGATAGCGTCCTCTATCATTTCCTGCTTTTTCCACATGAGGTGAACTATATACTGAGTGGGCGTCCATTTGCAAAGATGCACTAAACACAACTGCCCAAGAATAAATTGCATGCATGAGATGCTCTCGGGGAGCTTGGAAGTCTCATTGATATACACACACACGCGCGCACACACACACAACCAAAGGAGCCTCATGGATTTGAAGAACAGGAAGTTGACTTCATCCAAGCTTTACACTCTTCAAAATGTCATGTAGCGTTAGCTATGGATTCAAGGGGACGTCAACCCCCAAATTTCTTCCTCATAATATGTTTTATACATCCCCACTAGTCTTAACGTGGCATTGTGGTTATTTTTGGTGGGATATGAATTAAAAATCCATCCACTTTTACCACTTGCAGTCAACTGACAATGACATCACACTTGCTCAAGGTTCGGGCAGCGACCAATCACGACACCTGTTTTTTTTTTAGGTCATGTGAAATTTGCATGCTGAACTGTGATTGGTCGTTACCTGAGTTGTCATGGAAAAATGGCCGCCCCATGAGATGGGCAAAATCGGATTGATTTTGCTGCTTAATTCATATTCCCCAAATGCAATATCAATCACAGTACTGTTAATGTATACGTGGATGTGCTTGAATTTAAGTGCTACAATTATAGAAAATACATTCAAACATACCTGTCGTTTGTAGCATGAGCATAGCTACGTTTTTACCATATAACAACTAAAACATTTTAACGCAGACTTGCAAATATGTTCAAACATATATGAACATGAATACGAATAAATATTATTGTTGTTCCTGTTCCTGTTATTATTATTATGATTATTATTACCATTGACATTATTATGACAATTGTAAATGTAAAGACATTTTTAATATTCTGCCTTCAACTACAATCTAATGCACATGCAATGATTTTAGCATTCAACTTTCAAATACTTTTCCAACTTATACCTGGATATGCTCGAATATACATGCTACGTTTTGAGCATTTGGCTTACAAATATATTTGAACGTACATGTTGTTTGAAGCATAACTGCAGCTAACTGTTTATAGCTACATTTTAGCATTCAGCCTACAAATACTGTATGTTTGAATGCACAGTATGCTACTTGCAAATATGTCTTAATGTACCCATAGGCGAAAGTCTCAATTTTCCCGTAAAGCTGTGGGGGAATAACTTGTGCATGTGCATGTCAGTTAAGCTGTTTCCATGTTTGAATTCAAATATGGCGTGTGGCTGCTGCTCCAGTAAAACTTTAAACAATGATTTAATACATTTCCTCTCATCCACCACACAAACATAAGGGACATCCAGTTCTCGGTTGGCGAGCCTAGGGATTAGTTAATGACATCATGACATTGTCCATTACAGTCAACTAGCCATGTTTAAAGACTTCCGTAGACCCGAGTTACTCATGGGAAGGATTTTGCACCACCAAGAAGATCTCTGGGTAAAAAAGAGGGGGTGGGCTGGTAAGGTCAAATTTGGACGCGGAGTTGTAATGCATTGTAGTGAGAAAATCTCAGGGTAAAAGTGGGGGGTAATCCTATTCCTCTTTTTCAACCTTGCCCCCTTCTCAAAAAAAAAGTTGGGCATCTTCCCAAACCGCTAACAACACAACAGCCAAGCCAAAATCCCAGTTTAACAGCGGCGAAAACAAGAGGAAGAAAGCCATCCAGTGGCCGCCACTGTGGGAATGTTGTCAACTACGCTTTCTTGAGGGCTTGGGAATCCCACACCAGAGACATAACCTGCGGGCATGGAAAAACGGGGGCTGGTCCCCAACTCCAAGCCACGAGACCAAACGCTTAAAAATCACTCAATGAGACTGGAGCTGCCGGCGACGCATGCATTGCGCAATCAGGTGGGCACAGCTCAACTGTGGGAGGCCATTGGCCTGGAGGATTTTCAATAGGACTACATTGTCAATGGTTACCAATCCATTTGGTGTAGTTTTCATTAGGGACACAAGTTCAATCTCCACTTGAGATTGCGGTTTCTGCAGGGGAGCGTAACCCATGATAAACAAGGGAACACTGTATAGGGAAACAAAAAAAAACCTCCATATTGAGCATTTAGCCACTACATTCGAATGTGTACTTGCAGTTCTGTCCAAAAATTTGTACTACTTTTGCCCCCCTCAATGCGGTGACTAAGATTTTTATCTATAAAAATTGTATACCTAACCTGTATTTTTACCATTAACAAAAGAAAAAGGCAATATATAGTAAATCAACTTTAAACAACTATTTATTTTTACAGTGTTTCTATGTGTTACAGCTTAGTCTAAAACTGAAAAAAATAACCAAGTTCATAAAAGTGCCTGAAACATTAAAAAAAAAGAAAAGAAAATTCTTATTTTATTGCCATTACACTTCACATGACAAAAACAAAGCCTTTTCTCTGGGTTCACCCCCCCCCCCCCCCACCCCACTTTATGTGCTGCCTATAAAATACAATCATTATCTTTAATTATTTGAGAAGCACTGGTATAATGAGAGCCAAATGACGAAGGCAAAAAACCTTTTTAGCATTTAGACTACGAGTACATTCAATTGTATTTGCAAATGCGTTTGAACATATTTTCCGGTATTCTTTTTTTGTTATGCTTTCATATACTGTACGTCCGTAAAGAGCGCTAGTGCTTTTGCCACCCGTGCATCAGCTCCAACATTCCTTGGACTTTTACTACGGTATCAGAGAAGAAGTCTCGCATCTCGTACGGCGGATTTGTTTTGCAAGGCCGGGGGCCCAAGCTATTCATCATGTCCGATCATTGCGTCTAATGTACTGTAGTTAGCATTGACAGCACTTGTTAAAGAGGCTTAACCCTGTCCGCAGCTGTTTTCCAACACTTTTCTCTTTGTTTATAAAGCGTCATTATTCGTGCCGAGGGAACGAACGGCCACACCGGACGGACTTTATTGCGTACACAATAACCAAAACATCAGTCAAATGAGAGGGAACCAATTAAGTAGAAGAGGCCGGCGCGTAACAGACGGCAAGAGTAATTACAGAGGCAATCACTTCACATCCTTCCTGCCACATTTCACTATTACCACCTTGTTTGGAAAACAGTCAAATTAAGGCTCATTAAGTCGCTTTGAGGTTTTTAATTAAAGCGCGCTTTGTGAAGGTTTGCTATTCGAGACTACGTGTGTCCTAATTAGATCAAGAAATGCAGGAATGCGGCGAGTTGGAATATTTGGCTGAACGGAAAATTTTGAGCCTCATTTCAAGTGATGCAACACGAGCAAACATGGAAAGAAGGTGGTTGACTTGGAACGACAAATTCATTTTTATATCATTTGGATTTTTTTATTTTATTTTTTTTCAAATTGGACCTGGTTTTCTTTGGACAAAGTCCAGCAAACTTGGTCAGTGGCAAAAAAGAAACGGGGCTTCGCGATGCCTTTGGAATTAGATCATGCAGATTGTGTAAGATTTGACAGTTTTTCATCCGACTTTAAAATCAGAGACCTGTTTTTATGTCGGTGTTCTGATATTGAACAATTCTGAGAAGGTGAGAATTCTGACTCCTCATAACTAGTCAGAACTCTGACTATTCAAATTCTGATGTCTCAGAACTTTCATGAGGATTCTGGCTTCCTTTTCAAAAGATTCTGTCAGAATTCTCACTTTAAAGTCAAAATTCTCAGAAGTCTGACAAAACTTTCAGGAGTGAATATTCTGTGAATAAAGTCAGAATTCTGAGACGAAGGTTCTTCTCTGACCCCAATACTCTTCGGAGTACACGCGCAGCCGTAGTCGAGCTGAATTCGAGCACAAGACGACACCAGTTGACGTTTGCCTTCCACAATGAGCCTTGACGAGGATTGACTTTTTCACAAGTGGACTCCAAAAAATTCCTTCGACATTGGCTGCAATTCCCCTCCGCGCCCTTTAATTTCAGTGTAATGAAGGCTCCCACATCAAGCGGCGTCATAAAAGGCGTTTGAAAGCGAAGCCTTCCCACAGGAAGCACGCACTGGCCACTGGCACACACTTGCTGATCCCGTTTTGTGTCTGGGCAGTCCTAAAGAAGTCCTCAGAGCGGATCGCGTCGGGCCTCGGAGACAGATGCCAAAACGAGATGGCAAGTCTGTCAAGTGATGCTGAAGGCATCTGAAAGGAGGACAGTGCCATCTACAGACCTTGGCCAAAGCGCCGCAAATTTTGCTCTTTTGTCAACTCCATCATCCAGTTTTCACATTGTTCCACTTAGTGATGAGAAAAACAACTTGTAAAGTAGTCCAACATGAAACTAATTATCTGGCTTAAAATAATAGCGTTTGTCATCACCGCAAAGATGACGCTTGTGAAGTACAGTACAGCACTCTTTAATGCCATGGTAATTACCGAAAATTATCTGCTGTTTTGCAAAATATTGGAATATGCTGTGAACTAGTGATGGGAAAACAAAGCCTCAAGAAGAACTTTGAGCATTTATTGTCATATGGATGGTGTTCTTGCTTTAGAAGCAAAAGTTAGCCCAGTGTAAATGTATTACGTTTCATTACATTGCAATAAAACGAGATTTGAGATTTTTAAGTTTCGGGCACCTTGATGCACGTTTTTTCTGTTTTAGACTAAGCTGTAACCCGTATAAATGCTGTAAAAAATAATTAAAAGTTGCTGAAAGTTGATTTACATTGCTTTTTTTTTTAGGATTAGGTATACTTATTAAATCGTTACAGATAACGTCAGCGTGTCGAGTGGGGGTGCAAAGAGTTTTCTCTTTCCTTGGCAAAATATAATTGAGAAGCACTGCTTTAAATCAACAGTGCCATCTAGAGGAGCATAAAAAAATACCACTGTTTCACGAAGCTTCATTTAAACATCACTACTGTGTTTCAAGTATGCTTGTTACTTATGGTTGTGAACAGAAAAATATGTTTTTGTGGTTTGATGTCAAAGAGAAGCTGAGTGTGGTTGCTGAAATTTAGGTCATAAAGTGCTGATAACAAATTATTTTGATTATTAAATACAAAAACAAGGTAGGCAATTTTGGGGGGGAAATTTTTTTGAAAATGTTATGGCTAACAAATAGACATTCATGAAAATTAGCAGAAGTGGACAGCATGTCGGGACCTTCCGTCTATTACTGACAAGCGCCCAATTTGGACGCGTGACAAATAACGAGAAAAAAAAAAAAAAACAACACCGAAAAAAAGGACCATTAAAGCACTGACAAAAAGAGTGTTTTTGTCCATATTGTATTTGTCAGTCACCAGCCAGAGGTGGGCATTCAAAAACTTACCTATTCCAATATGTTTTCCTTCAAATATCACAAAATGAATGGCAATGATCTATTCTTCTAATTTGTAATTTGCAGTTCATGGTCATAAATTTGCTCCAAGACAGCAACTGATAACAGTACAGATACCTTAAAGTAAGGCGTGGTATCGGCTCCATACTCACCTGTTCTTAATTCAACTGATGGAAATTCAACATTTCAACATACTTCTTTCTATATTCTGACAATCAAAAATTGTAATTAATACGTCTTGCACGTTACTCTAATATCATTGCATCACGTATTGACATAAACAAAAGGTACGCGTAAAATGGTCAAGAGTTTAAAACAACATTCAGCCATATCTTCAGGCTGCTTTGCTACCACATCTAAAAACAGTACAGTTTGAGAAATTTGAAGAAAAAAATTGTGATTCATTGTCAAATGATTTCATATATATATATATATATATATATGGGAATACATGAGAACACTAGAAGATTTCTTCTAAGCTTCTCCAGTTCCAGTTCCAGTTCCACTTGCACTACTATTGGTTGCTTAGGTCAGTTGTATAGCACAATTGCATGCATAGCAAGATGACTATAAAGATGACTATAAATAAGAGAGAGTAAACACAGTAATAAAAAGCATCCAACTACAAGTAAATAGCGTCCAGCAGAGTGAGAAGGACCAGGGTTTAAGATGGCTGAGGTTGTCAGCTTCGGTGAAGCAGGAAGTCCTTGATTGCTTCCGGAAGCGGCAGTGCCGGTATGTGGCGCAGACGCTTCTTGCCCATGACTCTACGGATGGCGATGCGGCACGCGTGGGTCAACCTGCGAGGGCAGCCTGGCGCACGGGCCACAAAGCAGACACGCAGATGATCCATCGGGTTGCTACAGAGATTGGCGGTTCTTCTTATTTTAGGTTAGTTGGACGCTGATGTTACATTACAAACAGCTTCAGCACCAAAACCTTAAGATTCGGCTAGGCGTATGGGTGGGTATCATGCAGACCTGAAGTTTAGAAGCTTTCTCACTAGATGAGGAACTTAGAAATGTTCTCATGCGGACAAGGAGCTCCGAAATGTTCTCGTTCTGACGAGAATTTTATCGTTCAGACAAGAAGCTTCCTTGTTCTGACGAGAAACTTTCTCATATGGATGAGGAGCTTAGAAGCTTCCTTGTTCTGACAAGAAGCTTAGAAACGAGGGCTTAGAGAATTTTAGGAGCTCTTTTAATCGGACGAATTTTAGGAGGTTTCTTGTTCGGATGGCAATTTTAGGAACGTTCTCTTTTGGACAGGAATTTTAGGGCATTTCTCGTTCGGACGGGGATTTTATGAGCTTATGCACGAGGTGCAGTCTCGTTGGAATGAGAAAGTAGTCCATAGCACATGTGCTTGGGAAAACCTATGATTACATTGCCTTTCTTATTTCTGAACTGAAACGACAGTGTAGGACCAAGTTTGGTTATATTCTAACCTGAGACTTTATTAAAAGAACAATGTTGCTTTACTTGCAAGTTGCCCGTGTAATGTTCTGAAACTTTCTCACTCTAATGAGAAACATATTCCCTCAATGTCACTTTTAGGGCTTTATAGATTAAAAAATGAGCAGAAAAAAAATTGATAGAACAGTATTTGACATGAATTTAAATACACTAATTATGGATTGACTGATTTGAATAACGTGGCCCCTCTGTCTATTGAAAAAATCAAACGTTTCTACAGCTGGAAAGGACATCTTGCTAATATCGTATATTATTGTAAATGCAGATTCAAATGTTTGAAGTGAAACCTTAGTGGAGTTCACAGTTTACACAGTGAAAGAGTGGCTCCATACTATAAACATCTCGATTGCCATTACAGGCTTATGGAAATCCATCTGAGAGGTGGAGAACATTGAAAATGCGCCATACCACAAAGCACTCCTTGAGATGATATGACACGCGCTGGAATGCCGTTGCGGCCGAGTTGGGTTCGGTCACGTGACGCGAGCAACGCAAGACCGAGGGAACTGTGACATTAATTTCAGTCGACAGCAGGTGGTCGAGGGGTGTGATGTCATTTTCAATATACAGCAAGTGGCAAAATGCATTTTCAAAGGTCAGAATTATCAAGGAAAAATAATGTAGTCATCTAATTCATTATGGACAAGATAATAACATTTCAAATGCATAAAAAGTCTAAATAAGTATCCCTTCATTCCTTAGTCCACTGAAGCATTAATAATTAGAATACCATATTTACATTATTGGGGACACAAAGAAATGATTGCCTTTAACACTGAGCGCCATTGATGTGAAAAGACGCCAATTGAAACCCTAACGAGGAGTGCCATTGATTTTTGTTTTTGTTTTTAATGGGAAAGTGGAGAGTGGCTTTGGAATACATACAAAAAAAACACTATCTGTGGTCGGGCGAAATGCTTGAACTTGGCAGCCAGGTTTTTTTTTTTAATTTAAGTGAGTTAATGACAATGCATTTCCAATTGTCCTGAAAACATCTCTTTGAATTATTATGTAAATATTTGGACTCCGTTACTTCTTACCTACTGTCATGTTCTAAAGTAAACGGTTCGACTTACTCTTGGCTTCCAGGAAGATCCTGAGGGCTTCGGGATCCACCTTCTGGCGATGCGCCGCGTCCGCCTCCGACTCGTCCCAGGCCACGTGCTTGGTCCGGGCGCCGTGGTCCAGCAGCAGTTGCACGAAGGCCGCCTGGCACCCGTGCCGCAGCACGGCGTCCAGCAGGCAGGAGGCCAGGCCGCGTCTCAGCGCCTCGTGGCACACGGGTCCCGTGTAGTTGAAGTCGGGCTGCGCGCCGGCCTCCAGCAAGGCTCGGAAGCAGTGTAGGTGGTGGTAGGCGGCGCTGATGTATAGCGGGCACACCACCAATGTGTTCAGGGTGCGGGCGCTTAACGGCAGCCGCGGGCCCAGCAGGTGGTCCATATCCACGTCGGCGTTAAACCTGAAACCGGCGTGGCATCGTTTTTACATCCCGGTTACAGGAACATCCTATCTTCAACAGACTGAACATTCCTCCATGTTTAGCACCATTGCTGATATCTATGAAATTGACATGTGACATAAACGTTTATTCCAAATCTTATTCAATCTGCGCATAATTTTCACATTTTCAATGCAATATTTCCATTTTGGTTTCATTCCTAGTTATTCATTACATTTACAAAGTCATTAGAAGAAGCTGTACGTTGTAAGATTATGTGTATTATTTCTGACTTATGTGCCAAAAAATTAGGTCACTAATCACTATGTGAATTTGAAAGAAAAAAATAAATAAAAGGATCGCCATGTTTTGCAAACAGGCAACAGGTTGCTTCATGTTCCAATTCATTTGCCCGTGAATTAAAAAGAAAACTATATTGTTCCTGCCAGAGCATTAAATTAGATTTGATGTTAGCTTAAAGACCCTGTTAAAATCATGCACCATATGCTCGCTCGATGTGTCCTTTGGGACAGCTGAACGAGTTAAATGGACCGTGCTTGGGATTTTATCCGACCGTATGCCGAGCTAACCTGATGAGTTCTTGCAGCACATCGAGCTGCCCGACCCTGGCGGCGTGGTAAAGCGGCGTACTGCGGTGGTGGCGGCTCCCGTTTGGGTTGGCGCCGGCCTCCAGGAGGAGGCGCACGGAGTCGCGGTGACCATTGACCACTGCCACGTAGAGCGCCGTCTGGCCCTTGACGTCCACCAGGTCCACCTCGGCCCCTTGGGCGATCAGGTATGCCACGCAGGCGGAGTGCCCCGCCGTTGCGGCAATGCGGAGAGGTGTGCAAGGTAGGCAGCCGCAGCACCAAACGGATTTCTCGTTGATCCGCCTGGAAAGGAGGACAAAGCGGAGGCTGGGACGCGGGGTACGAGTTCAGACGTTCTTGCCCAGCCACAGAGCGAGCCTTACTGTCGAAAGGCCTCCTCCTGCAGCAGGTTCCGGATGGTGTCCAGATCGCCAACGTAGGCAGCGTTGTGAAGCCGCATGTCGTCCTGCTCAAGAGGCTTGTCACAGAACTGCTCCTCCAGCCATTCTTTTAGGTTGCGACCTGCCACCCAAGCAACAATTAAAGCCAACATTTTCTCAAGCTTTTTTCAAGTGATGTAGGTCATCGATCCATTAGCCATATTAGCCATTAGCCATTGATTTTTCATGAAACAATATGTAACTGTGAACTGCACCTCTCATGCACGAAATTTAAGTGTTTATATAATGTACATTTATCAACAAAAATATACGTGTGAGCAAATATAAGTGAAGTTTGAAAATTGACCAAAATAAATGAGTTTCTCCACTGCCCAATTGCAGCACTTGTGATTTGAGAAATGCATTCTACTACACAGAGTTGTCACGTTGAATTGGATAAATTGGTCATTTTCTTTCAGAATTAAATTATGTACTAAAGATATAGCTGATATTGTACCGAGCTGGTGTTCTAAATGCTGTAAGCATCTCGCATCGTCTTCCCAACTTGGAAGTCACAAAATGCTTAAGTGAACACGTGAAACATGGTGATTATGTGACAATGTGGGCGTCTGTGGCCAAATTACCTGCTGCAGTGGTACCGGGCAGATCGGAAACGGTGATGAGCGGAGGTAGATGACAACGAGGCGGCTCGTCGACATGGGCCTCGGGACTCTCAGCCATGCTCTCCGGTGAGAGTCCAAATGCGTGGGGCCTTGGCTTTTAACCGGACGAAACAGGAAGCCGGAGACTTGACAAGCCGGGGGACATGAAAACAATGTTTACAGTGCGGACGCGCATCAGCTGGGCACATTACGTTACTTCCGCATAGAGCGCAGCTGTTCTTAAAGGGACAGCGCCCTTTAAAGAGACTAAATATTACGGTTTTCTTACATGAGAAAAACTTGTGACTGCCGAGGGCTAAATACAAAAAATAGCAAGTAATAAATTATACGTAACTAAGTGGGACTAGAAAATAGTAAAATTGAGTAAAAACTAAAATAAGCAACCATCTTTCTAATCAAGAAAATTGCATTTCAGAACAGTAAAGTATTATTGAAAAAACTATTTCTCTATACTTTAATTTCCCATACTTTTTAATTCCTGGAAATCGATCAAATTTAATAGCATGCTTTTTTTAAAAAAAATATTTCATGTAGAGTTTACAGTAGCTTTGATCTACTGTGTAATCAAAATTACAGTAGATTACCACATAAAATCTCATTCACTGCCATTGACTGCTATAGACGTCAAAGGTCCATTTTTACTGGGCTCGAAATGGATAACTTGACTTGTTCACAGCTAATGACTTCTTTATAAGTAAAACCATTTAACTGGGCTGATAGTGAATGAGATATTCATAATGACAAGGCTTTTGGAGAAAGTGGACAAGAGGCCGGGGTGACCTTGAAAGATTAAACGTCAGCAAATCGCACACACAAAGGCACGCTAGGCTGCTGTATTATTTGGGACAAAGTCTGCGTTCATGTTGGTGACCCAGGTGGAGGTCAAGATCAAAGCTTAAAGGATTAGTAGCTTTACTGTAGACCAGATGCGTTAAAAGATGTCGTCGCTCATTAGTGGCCTGAAGCATTGTGACGACCAAAAGCCAAAGCAACTTTTTGGGGGATATTGGAGCAGCTCGAAGCTCTCAGGCTTCCGCTGAGAGCAGCCGGCTCACGACCATCTCCTAATTCACCTGTTGGCTGCAAGCAGGTGGCCGTCCACTTCAATCTTTTGACTTGAAGGTCAAGATATGCTTTAAAAAGTCATTAAAGTGGTATTTCACTCGCTTTTGTGCGTGACAGCAGCTGTTTGACGTCTCACTCAGATTAAAGTGGGGGAAATTCATGTTTTGCTATAAAGTGGCCAAAAAAAGTCAGAGATGTTTATTGTAGCCATTTATTATTCTAGTTCACTACAAAAACCAAAACATTAATATAAACTATAATACAATCTCTACATGTACAGAATATACAGTGGCAATAACGCCTTCACAAATGCATGTTCTGTTTCTACTCTAGGCATAAATTATGACATAACTTGAAAGTGAGTATTAATCGCTGCCATGTTGACTGATATGGAAATAAAACCTTGTTTTTGTGGGATCATGTTCATAATTTCATCAGACTGCAATCTCGCATTCAGCCATCTATTCATTTAGCTGTTGTTGGTGATAAGGGCATACAGTAAATCTAATGGCGTAATTTACAAACTTTAAAAAACAACTTTGCTCTCAAAGGCACCACAGTGGGAGTCAACTTGGAGTAAATATTACAACGTATCCATCCATTTTCATAAATTCCTGTATGACTGTCTATAACTGTCTGTACCTATTTTCAGATGCTCAGTGTGATTTTTTTTAACTCATCCACCGTCAATGACGTTTATATCCAGTAACGTGAGTTAATGAGTTTACAACTGACAAAGATGTAAAATATTGCACTGACCTAATTGTGGCTATTCACAATTGAATGGAGCTAAACCTATGACAGTGTTCATTCCATTCCATTTTTCTCACAGCCGCTTGAAGATTCCTCACTTCAGGTGGAAGAGGAGATGATTCCAGTCAACTTCTTCTGAATCTTCTCTTCGTTCTTCAGTATGTTGGACCTCATTGTACAGATTTTGTCCTGGTAATCAGTGATCATTTGGTCCAGTTCATATAGTTCAGCTTTAAGAGGTTCTAACGCCCACTCGGTCGCGCTGGACAAGCATGAACACAATCATTGAAATTCAATCTTGAGAACGCATCTTCATGATATATTTGAGAAGGCTGAACAAAAGAAGAATTGACGTTCCCCAATTTGGCATGTATACTCACTTCTCCTCCTGAAGCAAAGCCTGAGCGTGCTCCTTGTTTTCCTTCCGCCAGCTTTGCAGCTCGGCTTGCATGGCGTCGATGTCCTCCTGCACGTAGTCCATGATCTTGCCCAAAGGCAGCGCGCTCTGACACACCGACTGGATGGACGCGCGCAGACGCTCCACCTCTCGCGTCACCAGGTCCTGCTCTTTCTTCCGGGCTTCGTCCGACACATGCTTCTGAAGATTCGAAAGGAACTCATTCACTGCC
Source organism: Hippichthys cyanospilos (assembly GCF_059441005.1). Lineage (NCBI taxonomy): Eukaryota > Metazoa > Chordata > Actinopteri > Syngnathiformes > Syngnathidae > Hippichthys > Hippichthys cyanospilos. Next base: position 13,415,250 of record NC_142373.1, on the reverse strand, counting down.
ATTGACGGCCATAGACGTCAAAGAATTCATTTGTGTCCACCTGAGTAGACATTAGTTTTTGGGTTTTATTTTCTGACTAAATGGAGCTACCCTACTGCTTTCCTTGCGTTCTCAGTTGAGGACACCCGGGCCTCCCCGAACATATCTTGAGTTTGGGCCCATAGTGGAGACAAATGAATAAGATAGTGGTCCAAAAATAAAAAATGACTTGCAATAAATAAGTATGTAAAACTGCAGTCAGTCTAAAACAGTCTATGACTTGTGCAAAACCCTTTTTTAGCTTTTTAGCAAAATTCATAATGCTGGAAAACTCGAAATGACAAATAAATGACATTACTTAAATTCTCTGATTGATTTCTACCGGCAATGTGTCAATGGTAGCTTTGAGCCAGACTCCATTATGAATTTCAATTCTAAAATTTTAGTTATGTTACAAAGATGCGAAAACAAAAATCAAACGTGTGGCTAAATTATGCTGGTCCAAGCAGGGGAAGCGCTCGGCGAGATGGCGAAGGCCTCCGGTATGTTGATTGGCTGAGGCGGCGGGGTGAGGGTGGGCAGTTACACCGATGACAAAAAGTCGGGGTACCTCCCCAAACCCGAGGATGTTTGCTCAGCTGGGCTTGGCCAAAAGCCTGGGCACTGTTTAAGTGCGCCTGTGTGTGCGTGTAACGAGAAGCCAGACACACACATCCTTGCAGACATAAACACCCATTTACGCACACACGCGTGCCCCACCTGCACTCGTAGCCTTTGTTTAGTTTGGTAACAAGCTGTTTGACTGCAGGATTGAGTAACAACTGCCACACTTGGGCCTGCTTTCAAGTTGGGCTCGTGGCGGCCAAGACACCTGCCGTGACCAGGTAGTGGACATGGGGCTTTTTTTTTTTTTTTAAAGGGAGGTGAGGTGGTTCCAGAGTGTGAGGCTTGAAAAGCCTCAGGCCCGCAGTCCACGGTCAAGGTGGGTGGCTTTGCAGCGGGTGATGAGAGCCCTGCAGCTACACAAACACTGCGGTTCCGCCAGAATTTTGGTTTGGTCTGCATAGCGCAGACCATACCGGGTCTTCATTTCTTTATTTGCTACCACGCGTTGACTTCTTAGGCAAACACAGTGTGAAAGTATCAACTTAACTTTAAAAAAGTCTGCTTTTAAAAGGTCACTCAGGGACTACAAGAAAAAAAAAACAACAACAAAAAAACCCCACAAAAGCTACTTTGAAATTCATCACTGAAATTTGTCTTAAGTAGTGCCTCTCGACCTTTTATCAATAATGTACAATCTGTGATTTTTTTTTTCTAACCAACAATCCCCGAAGCGTTTTGGGATGAAAACAAAAAAGACTTAAAACAGAGTGCTATAACATCCATGAATTAAAATGGTGTCATGAATGACGATGCGCGTGCCTATAAACCCTGAGAAAACAAGGCATGCAAAGTTGAGTTTTTTAGCAACATTTTGCTCCATGTTGCAATAAGTTTGACCTAGTGCACTTTGTGTGAAAAAGTTTGCGAGGGGAACGTCGCTGAAAATTAAGTGGAAAAACATTACTATATCCATCAATTTTGAAACCTGCGACATCACAACGTTCTGTTCAAAGTGAGCAGAAAAAGAATTTAGGGTGTTATGGTAGTCCAACTCCCTTCATCACACTTTCCACTACACTACCGTTTCAATTGTAAATACTTTTTGGGACTTTTGCATTTTTCCCAACTTTTTCTTCTTTTTTATGATAATGTCACAGGGTGCCTGAAATATTTTTAGTATATGCAGCAAAAACAATTGATGGTAGTACGCAAAAGGCCCTCGCGCCGTAGGTTGGACGCATGTGCACTTAACCGTTTCCGCCGTGTATATTTTCACAGTAAAAGACCGGCTAGTAGCATGTGACCAAATCGCATCAAAAGAAATAAGACGATTATCCCAACGTCAAGTTGATTCCCTTTTGTGCTCGGCAAATAGCGAAAAGGTCTGCCGCCGCCATGCTCATGAAGTGTTGCAGAGAAGAATATTTATTTTCTCGGCAACTCCGCGGGGTTTTGCGGCCCCTCTCCCCTCGCTCTGTGGCGTTCTCTCAACAGGCTTCCATTTGTGTGCCACGGCGTTTATTTATGTGTTACAAACCTTCATCAAGGCAAATTTGAAAAGGGTACACAAAATTCTTGTGCAAACGCAGCTGCTGCGAGGGCCAAATTCTGTGTAAATAAAAGGAGAAGTATTTTGGATAAATATACAATGGCGCCAATGGGGTCAAGGCAAGGCCATCCGCCTCTATGTGCATCAAATATCTTACTTGCGCTGGCGTAATTGAATTAGCTAGAAAGGTACAGTACCGTCGAGTTAAATCAAGAGCCAAACGTCAGCGTTTATGCTCGGAAGTCTAAGCAGCGAGTGACTGGCTCTCACCACGTCTGGCAGCTGAAATTTCAAACCTGACATCCAACATGGAATAAGCAAGTTCAATATTTACTTTTGTTTTTTTCTCGGCCGTGATTATGCCAGGAAAAATGACTCCGTTAAACTGACCTGGCTGCACTTTCATGTCAGGAAGGAAGTCATTTGAGTTCTTTACGCAGCTGACGAGGGCGGGAGGGCCGGCGCCGACCTCACCTACCTGCTCACGTCTATCTTTAGAAACCGCGCAGGATAGTCTGCGATGTGGGTTTGGACTAGCTGGAAACCGAGAAGTTTGAATGAGGACAATTAGTAGAAAGCGGACAAGGTTATTTCACTTTTGACGGAGGCCTTTTCGCTTTTGGATATGATGCTCCTTGGTGGTGAACATCAAGCCTGAGGTGTGTTTTATGACAGATGATGTCAGAGGCCGCAATTGGGGGGGTTACATGAGCGACAGTCCATAACAGTGTTGGTTCGGGGTGGGCTGGATGGCGACGCAGGCCGAGTGCGCCTCGATTCAGAGGACCACCCAAAGAACGCGTTGGCCTTTCGCACCCACATTGCAGACGAGGCCCGCACGTGCAAAACAATGAGATCACGCTCACACGCCAGTCCAGACAATCATGCAGAAATATACACAATCTCTCTCTTTTTTCACACATCCACGCAGACAAAATACAGCAGGACTTATGACTACACAGACAGACAAATTGGACTTAAACACCCACATGTGGAGGACATCCAGATTTTGCCGTAGCCTCACTAATACAGTGGTGCAATGATGAATCACCAACTTATTGATTACCTGAATAATTGATTATTTTTGAGAGGTGGTGAACTAATTGTTACCGACAAAACGCAGCATGACCAACAGCCACACTCTAATGTCCACACGTGGAGGACAAAGAATTTTCAGCTCCTACGCTTGTTATGAAACTAAACGCCAAGCTGGCAGATATTTGATCACACACAAAGCAGGAGTTTGTATTTGGGCCTTTCTGCTGATATTGAGCAAGCGCAGAGCTTATTTGGCTCCAGACATCTTGATGTGTGCGCGGGTCGTGTGTGTGGTCTGTGCGAAGCCACGCTCGCTTGTCAGGATATTAGACCTTCGACTCGGGTGAAGGGGAACATTTTTGCGGTTTCAAGGCAGCGTAATTGCACCCCCGACACTGCCGTTGTTTACATCTGCTCTGTGATAATAACCAGGGTTGCACGGCACATTTCAAAGCGGCCAATTATCATTCAGAGACATTTCACACATGTCTGATTGAACTCATTGATAGGACTACCCGCTGCCCGTGTCACACGTTTATGGGTAAAAGGGGGCCCTCTAGTGGACAAAGAAGGAAAAGTCAAGAGCGGTACTGTACCTCTTTCGATTGAATTGAGGACGGTGGCGTTTCATAGTCTTTTTTGGTCTCTAGGATTTTTTTGACAAGACCACCTGAATTCATGGAGACAATCGTTCGACAAAATTAATTTGTGTCGTTTGCTTTAAAAATAAGCTAAGATAAACTTTATTGTTCTCAAGGGGAATTTCAATGGAAAGAAACACAAAAATAAAGGAAAACAAAATGACCGTACCGTGTATTTCATCAGCGATGAGGTCCGGTGCAGATTCCTGGAACAGGAAACACAAAATTGACATGGCATTAGGTTAGCATGTATGCCAGGAAAACACAACTCGCCATATAATGAAAATATATCTGCTTTAGTGAATTTATTGTCATCATCAGTAACCTTCTGGTGAGCATCTGCAGGTTCAGGGGCGGCCTCTGCCACAAGAAACTGCTCGTCTTGCTCATCCTCATCGTCAGACTGCTTCTTGCCCTCTCTGATGACTGACGACTTGGCACTAGAAAGCCTACAAAGGACCCAACAAGCACACCCATATTTTTGCCGCAACGTAACCAGCAGCATGCCCGTGTTGTCAACATAAATGAATCATTCTATGGGAAGTACCAACACTTTCAATTGAAAAAAGAAAAAAGGATTTGAAAAGAATTTGCAGCGGTCACCTCTCAGCTGCGACGCCATCACTGAAGCTCTCCTGTTTCTTGACTCGAGGAGGAGCCGGACGGGCGCTGCTGGGCCGAGCCATCCGCTTATTGCTGACAATGAAATCCGCATTAACATCGCTGGATTAATTAAAACTGGCAACTCGTTGTCGATTAGTTATTTCCACACTAGTAACATTGAGACAGCAACACAGGAGCCGTTTAATTAATCACTGCATTCACAAACGGGTTAGATCATGTGTGGATAGCAAAAGATGTACGGGCATAAAAAGTAATTATTTAAGGAGTCAAAAAATGTGCATTTATTTATCCTTACAAAAATGTTGAGTATTAATACCCGAATGAGTGTTGAGGTCACTGATACCAATACCACTAATACTTTAGATTCATAAAATTTACCCCAAGAATGCAATGAAAATATGAAAGCAAAACCTATACTGTATATTCCAATACAGAATTTTGCCTTACAATTTCAAGAAATTAATGCCACTTTTCAATTCCTCTGTGTAATTTCTATTTCATGATCATAAAACTGGTCCATGGGAGCTGCAGATACTAGAGCTGAAAAAGTAACATTTGATGTTGTGGCTACAGACCTGGAGGTACTTTCAGAAGGAAATGAGGCACCTGCTGCATCTTCACTTTCCTTGGGAAGATCAGCATCTATGAAAGGTCCAAAAGCCATGTCATTAATACTGCCAATTGACCACAGTTATGCAAATGTTCTTTCAGAATATCAAAATATTCTGATCATTGGGGTCAGAGGGGGAAGCTTAATGAGAACAATCTAGCATGAGAATATTGGTACTGTTTTATGATCAAACCGTTTCATGTTGAATTTCTGATGGCCCCATAGTAGTCTGCATAGTCTTAAAATAGAAGCACTTACCACCCTCACTGTCAGATTCATCTGAAAAAAGAAAGAGAAGAGAAAGGTAGCTTTACACCAACTTGGAAAACAAACGGTAACCCTGAATACACTTTTACCAGTACAAAAGTAACAAAGGTTAAGCCGCTACATTGAAAACCATTTTGTGAGGGGGATGGATGCTTACCCTGTCCCGCAATTCGAGGTTTTCTCCTTTGCCCTTTGGCAGAAGACGGACGAGGGATTCTTGCCGGACTATCCAACTGGGAACACAAAGAAATTTCTTTCGGGGTGTGCAAGTCAAACTGCGTTTCTTATGTTTAAAGTTGGGGAGGTCTGTTAATGTCTCTTCTTACTAGTTCTGGGAAATAAATTGAATGAAATCATTAATTTGCCATTTTTTAAATCTTTTATTACTGTGTAAAATCGATTAAAATCGCAATCATACAGCATGACTGAAAAAATGATCACGTATCATTTTGCGGCCATATTGCTCAGGCTTTCTTTCTTACTATTTTCATATGAGGCAAATTAATCTTATTTAAAAACATTTGAATGCATAAGAAAAATGTTTTTTAAATGAAAAGAAAAACATTTGGACGAAATTGATACTTTTATTTCATTTGTAATATGTTAAGATGTGTCAATTTGGCCCCCATCTCAAGAGGCGTCTTCAAAAAAACATGTTGCATAATTGTGACGTCTGCGAATCAGTTACCTGATTTTCAACATTCTCTGCAGGCTGCACATTCAAAGAAGACAAACGTTACGACAAATAGTGCTCGTTTTCAAACAAAAAATATCAATCACACCTGACACTCTCTAGTTCTAATGATCACTTCACCAGCAGACAAGCCCAAAAGGCCAAAAAAAGAAAAATCAACCCATCATTGTGGCCTACATGATTACTGAATGTAATACCTCATCAGCTGGCTTTGGTTCCTTCCAAGAACACAGGGAGGAGCAATACAAAGAAAAACAATTCTTACGAATAAAATCAAACATAGAATCTACCATAAATACTTAAATCACATTTTGTAAAGGATAGTAAAGAACAGAGCTTACGGCTGGAGCAGGTTTGGTAGTTTTTTTTAACTCCTCCTCGCTGGGTTTTTGTTGTACTTCTGATACTTGGTCCTGCGTATGAATACATTGATTTTAATTTGAAAAACATTCATTGGTACTGTGAAAATGTTTATTATTTTTTTTAACCATACCTTGCTATGACCCTCTCTCTCTTGACTTCTGTTCTTGTCTTGGGTTCGCTCTTTGTCTCGGTCTTGTCGTTTGTCTTTACTTTTGTCAGGTTCCCTTTGAGAGTCCCTCTCTCGCGTTCTGTCGCTATCTCGACTTCTTTCGTGGTCTTTATCCTTCTCCCTGTCTCTGTCTTTTGCTCTGGCTTTGTCCCTATCCTTGTCTCTCGCTCGCTCGCGGCTCTTTTCTTGGTCAGCGTCTTTAACGCGGACCTGTTCGCGGCGCTGGTTCTTGCCGGAACGCTCTCTGTCGTGGCGCTGGTCTTGCTCGCCATCTCGCCGCTGTCTTTCCCGCTCTCTGGGCTGCTCTGGGTCCTTGTCATCTCTGCTCCCGCTGCGCTCGATCCGCTTCCTCTCCTGAATGAGTCCATAACAATGTTGATGATAAAAGACGGAATGGTGGAAATGCATCTAGCTCAGTGGTTCTTTATTCAATGATGTACCCATGTGATTTTTTTTTAGTACTCTCTAAACAGTGCAATGCATTCTCGGATTTAAAAAAAATAGCTTGCAATCCGTGTCTGCTGTATTCAACAGCTACATTTGTAGTGGCATCTCTCGGTGTATTTTATTCAGAAACTCAAGAAGCTGGTTCTTGTAACATCTATTTTATTTTTGGCTCATCTGCCGGAAAATTGCTTAAATGATGACAATGCGCATCCGTATAAAACACCTAAATAAAGGTATAAAATGTTTTGCAAAGGAGGGACTAAAACACAATCTAGCAATAAATTGTTTGATTTGAACAACATAATTTGACCTGAATTTGAAATAAAAGCTGTACTGTTCCTGTCACAGCATTAAAAAGCTTCAAATTAGCTTTCAAAAGCTTCAAACCCGGGTAAATCTTACGGAGCCTCAAGAGGTACGCACACACCCACGTAATAACCACTGTACTGGGTACAGAGTTCATTTTACCTCTCTATCTGATGACTGATGCTCACGTCCTTCACGATTTTCTTTGTCTTGGGACTTGGAAGTGGTCTTGGCTTTCAGGTCCACCCTCTCTCCGGAAAGTACCCGTTTCACTGCCTCCTCACTGGACAGCTTTGGATGATATATTTTTAATTTTTTCATCATACAACAAGTTTCAAATAACTTTACGAGTAACCTAATTAATCAATGTCATCATTCTCTTTGAGGTGGCTGTTCAAGACTTTGTCCAAAACAGGCACCATCTCTATAATGAATGAGGTGTGTATGAATGAACGGACCTTATTGAGGCAGCACTTGGCAATAGTCTGCAGCAGCTCATTGGTCTTCTCTGGCTCGTGGCCGGCCACGATACGTGCCGGCTTTGCGGCAAGGGGCTCCCCGCTGACAAGGATCACAACATCGATGGCTTTTTGAAGGAAGGATATCTTTGTCTCTTTATCCTACAAGAAAAAAAAAAAGGGGGGGGGGGGGGGGGTTGTTTTTTTACTTTCTTTTTATAGTTATCTTTTTTCATTTATTATAAATGTCTTTGTTTATTGTTTATATATCTTTTATTTAACAGTTTGAGTTAAATATAGGTCATTTTTGTTCGCATAAATGCTTTTTGTTTGTCATATTTTTGCATTTATTGAGTTTTATGTGAGGTTTTTTTTATTATTATTTGGCTGTTTTTACACTAACAATATTTTCTGGGTTAATGTTTATGTTTTTTTTAACAGGACAAATATTGCTGAAGTCAGCCAAGTGTTGTCAGTCACCACATGAAGTCGAAAGAGCAAGCGTTTACATGTAACTCGAGAATAGCCTTTGTTCTGCTGATCGCTTTATCCACTGGTGAGCGAACCAGAAGACTTCTAACATGCTTGAGCATAAATAAAAACAAGGTGAAACGCAATAAAATGTGCGACAAGACTCACAGAACAATGGGACTAAAAGCATAGATCGTTCTTCAAAGTTTTGCAGGAAATTTGAAGTTTATTGTGACACATAGCAGCAAAGGCACACTTACCTTTACGTTATCTGACTTTAACTCACTGTCTTTGTACAGTCCTTTCATAAAACCAGTGGTTCTGATGATCTAAAAGTGAACAGAACAGATAAGACCTTCTCAGTCATCCTTTGTGTTATTTTCATACAAGCATGTCATTGAGCTTTTAAGACTAAACCCTGACTACTTAGATGGCCGGTTGATTTAAATGCACCCCCATGAACTCTTTTTTTCTCCTTTTTTTTTTAAGACTTAATAAATAGACATGCCAGTGAGGACATGCAGCTATAGCAAATGGATGGATGACTCCATTAAAAGGCGTGCAAATGCTGACACATAGTGCTTTATCAAATATGTATGCTGGCAAGGTGAAATATCACACTAACTACCTGAAGAAGAGTGCTCGTGTCGACATTGAGAACTGGAAACTTAAATTACGGTGCTTGACACCAGGGTTATGTGCAATCATGTCCTGGTAAACGTCTGTATCTACTGGTATACATTTGGGATAAGTGCTATTGGTAAAGGTATACTCTCAATCTAATAATTTACAATATGAGAAAATTATTTCACCTTTAAATAATGGTATTTTTGACTGTTGCAACATTTTCAAAATTGAGATTCTATAATTATTTTTAAAATCTAAAATTAATTAGATTAATACATTATTTTTTAAGAACAAAACTTTTCCACTTGCTGTCGCCTGAAAATGAAATCACATGTGCTGGTTGTTAACTGAGAACAACCAATCACAGCTAAGTTTGTGAATGTCACGTTGGCATCAAGTGAGCTGTGATTGGTCATTACCAGAACCTTGACCACAGATTATCGTTTCTGGTCAACAACAAGTGGAAAGTTCTTTTTTCCTATTAGTTGTACACGACAAATGTTGTCGTTATCAAAATCTTTTTATGGAAAATTATTATTTTTTTCCTGTATTACGAGAAATAAAGCGAAGTCCATTAAGGGGGAGAAAATCTCGACCAATTTAAGTGCGATGTTTTCTCTTCGTCTCTTGAGCAAACATGTCTAAATTAAAATAAAACATCTGCCTTCCAACATCTACTCTTCAACGATTAATTCAACGTTGATTCGATGAAGAAGAAATCGACTCAGCTGCTATCCCTGAAGCGCATCTAGCATCACCTGACTACAACGTTGTTTGCGGTGTGTCAATGGCAACGGCAAGACACAACCCAACGCCCAACTACTCCGACAGATAGTCGATTTGTGTGGCGTTGTTGCATCGAAGCCGCCCGCGGTGGTTTTCCCTACAATAAAACGATGCATCGTGCAATTTCGACATTGCTAGCGAATTAAAATAGCTAAGCAGTGCAGCTAGTGAGCTAATTTCGCTAAGCTCACTAAGCAGAGCAGGCGAGCGCTCGCCCTTTTCCCATGCGAGCAAAATGAACATAAATTTCACATTTCGCAAATAAACGTGCTAACTTCAGTCTCACCTCACTGAAGATGTCGTGCAGGTAGCGAAACGGTGGTTTGCTGAGCAGTTTTTCAGTCAGAGGCGGTTTCTTTATCACTTTTCCGAGCCAGTCTTGTGTTTTTTTAACAACCGCCGCGTTCATTGCGGCAATGTTTTGTTTTTTTTTTTTTAAAGGGGAATTTAATACAGAAAAGTATCAGAATCGCTTCTGTTTTAATTCCAAGGCTAAAACTTCGCGCTTGCGTATTTGGGAAGAAGAAGCGGTCGGGGAGGGGAGGGTGTGTGTGTGTGTGTGTGTGTGTGTGTGTTTGTGTTCCCTTTCTTGTTCTAACAATTTTTCAGTAGCACAGATCTACAGACTCCCTCTACTGCCGTCTCTGGCTTTAATGACAAATGTAGTGCCGCCCACAGATACTGTGCATACAAACGAATCATTTCTTAAAACACGTTTTAAAAATCACATTACAAAATTAATTTTCTATCATTGATAAAACAGACAAGAACGAAAATAAATCATATCAAATACAACTAATAATTATATTAATAAACAATTGCGCGAACATTGAGGTTTTAGTGAAACGTTCACCTGATTTCCACGGGGTCGTCTTCTGGTAATTCAAACCAAAATCCATGATTACGACCTTTAACAACTTTAACAACCGTTCTAAGATGAATAGGAATGCTAATAATAATAAAAATAATAATAATAATAATAGAAAAACGGTTACAATAATTGATTCCTGGATAGGTTATACGTGGATAAACTGATACAATACTCCCAATGAAGAATATGACGTAGTAGTCGTGTGCAGTGTGACGTCAGCAGTCATCAACACAACGAAATAAAAGTCCGAATCATTTCTCTCACCGGCTCTTGTTTTCCTCAAATGACATCTGAATAAGTTCATTTGACAAAAACAATCTAGAACAGAAATCTGGGACATCGTTATCGAATGATGGCGACCATGAACGGTCTAGTCATCAAAAAGACTCAAAGCACGCTGGGAAAAGTGATCAAGAAACCGGCTCTTACTGAAAAACTCCTAAGCAAGCCGCCGTTTCGATACCTGCACGACATCTTTACCGAGGTGAGATCTTGGCAGAGCAAGTAACGTTGAAAGCCACAAACAGAAAAAAAAAACAAAATAAAAACCAAAACAAAGACAAACTCCAGAATTCGTTTTGATGTTCATAACCACATACAAAAAGTATTACATTGGTGCTCGTACTAAACGCTTCCTGTTTGATAACCGATTTGACTGCGGAGCCGCTGTTTTAATACAAAACAACCAACAGGTGACGCTGTTACTTTGTATAAGATTGTAACGCGAGCAACCACAAGATGCCTTTTTCTATCTATCTATCTATCTATCTATCTATCTATCTATCTATCTATCTATCTATCTATCTATCTATCTATCTATCTATCTATCTATCTATCTATCTATCTATCTATCTATCTATCTATCTATCTATCTATCTATCTATCTATCTATCTATCTATCTATCCATCCATCCATCCATCCATCCATCCATCCATCCATCCATCCATCCATCCATCCATCCAGCCATCCATCATGACGACTGACAGGTGGATGCAATTTTATAAAGAAATAATGTGAGCCATGTTAGTAATTTGGTCAGTTGAGAGGTTGAATACAATTGTTTTCATGACAATCCAATCAGGTGCTTTCTAGCAGTCAATGTGCGGCTTCCATGCCGATACCTTGTGTCCACTTTCACCTTCAGATCATCAGAACCACCGGCTTCATGAGAGGCTTGTACAAAGAGAATGAATTAAAGTCGGAATGTATCAAGGTACGTCGTTGAAACTTCCAGAAACCTACCCGGTGGATAGTAAAGTGCCTTTTGAAAATTTTAGGACAAAGAGATGAAGATGGCGTTCCTTCAGAAGGCAATTGATGTTGTGGTCCTGGTCACTGGGGAGCCCCTCGCGGTGAGACCGGCGCATATCGTCGCCGGTCATGAACCCGAGAAGACCAACGAGCTACTGCAGGCCATCGCCAAGTGTTGCCTCAACAAAGTTTGTCTCGCCATTGAAGTTTAGAAAACGTCAAATGTTGGACCTTCACTCTTCCTGGAATGGACGTCTTGACAGATGTCCAGTAAGGAGGCAGTCAAGAGAGTTCTCGGACGAGAGAGGCTGGACGTGAGGACCAAGGACGGCGCGGGCAAATCCCAAGACAAGGAACCCGCGGACGGAAGAGAAGCGCAAATGGACAGAGAGGTCAGTGGAGACGTTGGGGCGAATACGAACAATTGGTCCCGGGCTAGAGGGAATGTGTGTTGTCATGAAAAGTGGGGCCCATATTGACACCCAATCTTTGGGTATTGGCAAATATTTAGTCTCTGACATGGACTAAGCCGCCAAGTATGGTTTAGAGAGGCCTAGTAAATGGGGAAGTTCTCGAAAAAGTTCGAAAAATATGTTCCTGCACTGGAAAGGGCCTTATTGTATTGAGTTGGAGGTGGTGACATTCCATGTGTCTACAGACTACCTCTTAAGTTTTGATGACCACGATTACAAACTGTCAGATTGAGTTGCGTTATATAACATATTTTATTTGGAATTATTCCAGGAGAAAAAGATGCCGGAGCAGAGCGAGAACCGGGTAGAGAAGGAGCCGGAACCGCCCAGAGAGCAAGAGAGGCACTGTCGAGACAGCGACAGGAAACACCGCCATGACAGAGAAAGCTTCGCCAAGAACCACCGGCGAGATCAGGAACCCGCCAATGACGGCGAGCGAGAGGACAAGCGTCGGGAGCGCGCGCCGAGCAACGAGCGGGAAAAGGAGGACAGAGGTCAAGCCAGGGAAAGCAACAAGACAAGAGAAAAAGAGCGGGAAAAATTAAGAAGCGCAGAGAGCGAGAGACACAAGCCGCCACAGTCATGGACCGACAGTCCGGGAAAAACAAGTCAGCCCGCTTCTGCCAAAGGGCAAAGGAGGAAAAACACTTTCGGAGGTACATGTTCCGTTACCTCAAATGTATGGAAATGTATGCAAACGTTAACCTCATTTTCTGAATGGGGAAAGAACCCAAGTTGATGGTTTGTTTTCTCTTTTCTCAACAGATGAGTCGGACAGCGAAGTCGGCGGTAAGAGTTTCTATTTGAAATCTTTCGTGAACTGTGGTCGGATTACATTAAATGGGGGAAATTACAAACAATTAAATTTAGTGAGGAAAACATGTCCTTAAAAATAAAATGCTTTGCTCAGTTTGACCTGATACCGTCAAAGACACTTTCGGAATTGCTGCCTACTATTATTTTTTAAATATATTTTAGGGGTTCGAAACACAGCACCCAAAATACAAAAATGATCTTGTGACGCTTCTCTGTTTTTAAATTGCCATCAATTGACACGAAAGTGGGGTGTTTTTTACTTAACGTAGCATTATTTAACGAGACTGCTACTGCTCGAATTCAGCAGGGATAGGCACCAGCAAGCCTGCGACCCGTGTGAGAATAAGCGGCTCTAGAAAATAAATGGATGGTCTGTCACTCACACGAGTGAAAAGTTGCTTAATGTTCCAGTTCATTTGCTCTTAATTTGAAAAGAAAAAGGTACTGTTCCTGTCATAATTTTGAAAAGCATTTATTTACATTTGCTGATACTCGCAGGAAGTTAGTTAGCATGTAGACGGACTGAAAGCCAAGCTTAAGCACTACTTTTTTGGAGTGCTTGACCAAAACCTCTGGGATGTTTTCGGAGGTGCTTAAGAAGCTTGGTTCAATTAGCGTAGCTGTCCAAAAAAAAAATGCTTAAAAGCATAATTGCCGAGAAATTTGTTGAAAACAACAAAAAATAGATTTCCTTGATTCCTTGATTTTTTTGCAGAATACCATGACCTGGAAAACTGAGAAGTTTATATGATGTTTGATTTTGGCTTGCAAATAAAAAGTATTGATGGTACTAAATAAAGTGTACATCAGTTACATACTGACACTTGAGTCACTTTTTTTTTCCTAAGATGCTCAGCAGAGGCAGAGTCCTCCTAACAAGGAAAGTGGAGATACTACCAGTTCCTCACTCCCATCCGACGTGGCCTCCAGGTCTGTGACGAGGACACCGGAATTGACATTCTGAATCAATCCATCGCAATTGATGCGTCTTTGGTCGCCTAGCAACAACCGAACGGCACGGAGCAGCAGTGCTCGCCCGGCTCCTCCGCGAGTCAAGAAGCAGGAGAGCTTCACTGAAGGTCTTCCGTCTGAGAGGTGACATTGGCGCATGTTCTTCTCCGCACTAAACCACAATCTGCAAAAAAAAATAAAGGATCTTTCTCAGATGACTTTCTTATCCTTTGCAGGCATTCTAGCACCAAGTCAACAGTCATCAGAGAAGGGAAGAAGCGATCTGATGATGAGGATGAGGAAGATGAGCAGTTTCTTGTGGCAGAGGCGGCACCAGAAGCTGCAGATGCTCACGAGAAGGTAAACGATGAGTAGGAATCGGGCAAAGCAGGACCATTTGAATCATCCTTTTCATTATCATTTTCTTCAGCACTTGTCCTCATTTGGCTCTTCTGTTTCAGGAATCTGCACAAGAGCTGAGCAGTGAAGAAAAACATGGTACATTTTTTATACTTTTCCCCACTTTGAGTTTCTCTCCATGAAAATAAAACAGCAAACTCCCGTTAGCTATTCTTTCACATGACTTGCGCAATCCCGTCCAAAGAAGGTTTCCAATCATGCAGGTGGACTGGTGAAAAAGATCCTGGATACCAAAAAAGACTACGAACCTTCAGCCACCAATAAATGCAAAGAGGTATTCTGACCATTCGGATTCATTAGCCGCTTGAATGTTTAGGCCACTTGGAATTTTTGAGTGCACCCTTAGTTATTGTCCCACAGAAGACGTAAACACATTTTCAGGTGCATTTATGGGTCTAAATTGTAACGCGAGGAAACATTTCGCTGAATCATGTTATATTGACTCTTCACCGTTTCCACATTTTGGTTTAGGCTTATTCCATAATTGAGCAAAACAACTTTTTACCCTCAAATTTGTAAACCTCTATAAAGTGCAGAAGTCCTCATTTTGTCCACATAATATAAATATTCAAACTCGCTTTACATACTGAGTGAGCACAAAATAAAAACTGCAAAAGTGCAAAGTTGAGGAGGTGGCGCTCACCCTTTGTTCTCCGCTCTCGCATCTTCAGAAACTTTTGTCGGACGAAGCCCGGAAGAAAGAGCAGGACCTGGTGACGCGGGAGGTGGAGCGTCTGCGCGCGTCCATCCAGTCGGTGTGTCAGAGCGCGCTGCCTTTGGGCAAGATTATGGACTACGTGCAGGAGGACATCGACGCCATGCAAGCCGAGCTCCACAGCTGGCGGAAGGAAAACAAGGAGCACGCGCAGGCCTTGCTGCACGAACACAAGTCGGTATCGCTTCTTCATCTCTTAACTCAATCATTACATGTGATGACAATAGACGCCGTCAACCCATTCAATGCCAAAGACGTGTTTTTCAGTTTTCGAAGAGTCCAGATATTTTTATATATGTATTTTTTTCAGGTGTTAGGCGAAAGTAGGGTCCAAAAATGGCTGGTACCAAACTAAGTACTAAAGCCTTAGCTAAAGTAATTAGCAAAAGGTACTTTGTTGTCGAAAATTATTGATTAGTAAAGTAATCAATTACTTTATTCATCATTTCAGCTGTACATATTATGGTATTTACCAAAAATAATCAATTACTTAAGTCTTTCAATACCAAATGCATTTTTCGGTCCAGAAATTCAATCCCATATAAATTATATTACTTTCATTTTTTTTTTTCTCAAGTATAATGATGTTTAAAATATGGCTACTTTCTTAATGCTTTTTCAGGTAATTAAATACTAAAGGTAATTTTCTAAGGTACTTTTATTTAAGTACTGCACTAAAGCAATCAATTTCTTTAGGTCACTAATTAATCAATTACTCTAGTTAAATAAAGTAAAGTTGTCATGATTAATAAGCAATTGATTTAGGTAACTAATTACTAAAGTAATCGATTACTCCAAGTGATAAAGTAATAAGATCATCAATAATTTTAGGTAAGATTTTAGTACTTTATTTCCAATTTTGTACCAGTCGTTTCTAGATCAGATTTTTACCCTAACAATTGATTAAAAAAATTATAAAAAACTTATAAAAATGAAAGTAATATAAAGTTGACCTCTGTCAACTGAGAAGATTCTGAATTTGAATTTCCAGACATTTGACCGCTACTCTAAATTGCTCCAGAAAAAAAAAAAATAAAAACTTTGTGTGTCATATTGCTGCTTGTACAGAGTGACCGAGCAGGCAGTAGAACCTCTCAAAGCGGAACTGGGCGAGCTGGACCAACAGATGAAAGACTATCAAGACAAAATTTACGCGGTGAGGTCCAACATCCTCACAAACGAGGAGAACATCAGGAAGAAGTTGGCTGCCATCGTTTCTTCCAGATCCTAAAAAGACAAAAGTCGACTTCAAAGGTGGGCACGTGGTGACAAACTTTCACATTTCTCTTCTATTCTTGGAATATTCTCCCAGTATGAATTCGTGCCAGATTCCAGCAGTTAGTCAATGGAGGACATGAAGGAAGGTAAACGTCAATAAGAAGATGCCACTTGAAGCTTCTTTGTATTTTACACTTGCTTGAAAGCAGAGAAGAGCAGAAATCAGGGGGAAAATATTTTATATAGGTCACAAAGTTGCGCTCTTAATTATTCAAACTTTGCCGCATGTTTTTCATTTGAAGCAGGGGGGAGGCTGCTTTTCACAACTTTTTAAGAATTCCATCAGGAATTTGGAGACTTTGCCCTGCTTCTTCCTGCTTACTTTCATAACAAACGTTCACTCCATCAGGCTTTGTGACCGACATCCTCCATTAAAACGTTTTTTTTTTTTTTTTTTAAATTATGGTTTTATCTACTGCCGAAGGTAAGACAACTCTCACTAAAAAGCAGCAAGCTAATTTAAGAGGTGTACAGGAAGTAAAAAAAGCAACAACAACAAAAATAAAACAAAACACAAAAGTGCTCTGCCAACCATGTCTGATTTATTCAACTTTTAATGGGATTAATAAAGTGTCTTGTGCATGTACAGGACAAATGTGAAGGCCAACGGGACCTCGCAAACATTTTGGATTCGGCCACAAGCACAATTGACTTCCATAAAAGTCTCCTATTTTCATTGCCAACCTTGGATGTGCAAGCGCTCTCCTTGGGACCATCATCAAATTTCACATGCGTGACTTTCTCGAGTGCTTAGCACTGCTGCTTCACAGGAAGAAGGTCAACAATGAAAGGGGGGGTAAGGGGGGGGGGGGGGGTCAGGTCACTCAAGTCCTCTCAATGTTGCTGAAATCAAATATTTCTAGAACATCACTTCAACCCTAAGCGCTCGAAAGTGGCAATAGCAGGTATGGACCATCATCTGTATTTAACCCCAAAATTTGGGTCATATGAAAAAAAAAAAACAGCCTAATTCACATTCAACCCACAATGATGCATCAAAATTAATGACTGCAAAAAGTTGAGTCACGTGACTAAAACACACAGACATACAAACAAACGCATGCGCACGTACAAGCCCGCGCACGTGCACACACACACATTTTGCGAAGGACATTGTGCCGCTTTAGTGGCACCCTTAAAATGCAAATCATCTCCCCGAGCACTTTATCAGGAAAAGGTTTGATCAAATGTGTTTTTCGAAACATACAAGTACACCAGACTCAAAGGAGTGAATGAAGCCATCGGCTTTCGTTGTCCAACTGCACGAGATGATGACCATCTGCTTATCTGCGTGCTAAACCTTTTCTTTAGGTCTTGAACGATGCGCCGACGTCGGCCCGTCCGGCAAGACGAAAACCGCCTACTGGCATTTTTGGGCGAATATTTTTGGATGTCCAGGAGAAAGTTCTAGCTTCAGATAAAATGAGAAAAAAGTACAGTTTTGCTTGGTTGAATGGCAATTATAAATGCAGAAGATAATAATATAATAAAATAGTTTTTGTTTCATTTTTGGATACGTTTTTTTAGTGAACATTAAAGTGCATTAAAGTAGACTATTTGACTATAAACATTACTCAGATTTTAGAAATGTTTAAATGTCTACCCGTTTTGTTTATGAAACAAAGAGGCATCAGAACATAGCGATTTTTGCTAGCAAAAACGGCACATTTAAATAAGCCTGTTTTGTTCAAAAGTGATCTGTAGGAATGGCAACTTTGTCATTTACTAAATTGCCTATGCCATCAGACAGCTCTCATCAGCCCATGTGAGCAAGCTGAGTGCTGCTAACGCTGCTAGCATCCAGTGCTGCCGCTAGTGCCGCTAGCTGCTAAAATACGTCGGGCTTAGTCCATCATTTTTCAAATGTCTTCGTCTTTCGTCTCCACACCCAATTTGAAATTTAAAATAAAAATACTTTGATGTCCCCTTTGACGTTTGCATTAGCTCGTCCTGCTTTTTCTACCACCGTCGATGATTTCTCCGTCGAGCGCGGCTGTGGAAATTGCCTTTGCCGCGGCCTGTCAAGTGACAAGGGCACGGGGCTATTAGCGGGCGTTTGCGCGCTGTTTTGACAATTTAGCAATTCAAACAGAGGCGGCTTGCTGCAAAACAGCTCATTAAGCAAGCAAAAGCTCTGGCTAATATGCCATAAATCTATTCTTTTCTTCTCCCCTTCCCCCCTACACAATCACACAGAAAAAAATCCCTCCCACTGTCTGAATGCATTTGGAACTATTTTATGCCCTGGTGGCACTTCAATGCAGACCCACGGGCGGGATGATATTATGACGCGTGTCTGGGGCAAGTAATTTAGCCACGTACATCACAAAGGTCACAAAGCAAATGCCAGCTTTGCCTCCTTCCATTCTAATGATGCCGTCAGCTAGTTTATTGGCGAGGAGACAAAGGCGGATTTGAGCTGAACACAAGTGATGGCAAAATGAAGCCTCGTGAAGCATTTTTGAGACTTTTTCCCCTCTAGATGGCTCTCTTGCGATAATTTATTGCATTTCTATTCCGCCAGCCTTTATTTTTACACCAAGGGCGTAATTTAGAGGACTGAAAAAATATCACAAGTGCTTCATGAGGCTTCGTTTGCCTAACGCTACTAAACACAAAAGTATTAGCCATGACAACATAACATCATGCATCATGAAAAAAAAAACTGAGTTTAAAACCCAGTTGATGGATGACATGTATATATGGAGTTGATTTTAAATTTGATCGGAAAACAAATGGTCCAAGTCTTGATAAATGAAACACGAATCCTCAAAATGTTCATTGAAATATCTTAAAAGCTCCCACCAAATTAGATAAATTAGTCCTGGTTTCAGGTTTTTTGCTGATAAGAGCATTGTGGGATGAGTTTCAAGTAGCCAATGAATGCAGATCAAATTTGAATTCTTTCTCTGATTGGGACTTGGCCAGGAAATGCAAGATAGAAGTTTTTCGATTTCTGAAAAGACTATTTTAGTAAATTCAACCTTGGCAATACTTATGTTTCACTTATACGTGTACGCGACAGATGACATTTAGACAAATTTAGACAATAAAATCGTCTTTTATAGTCGTAAGGTAGGCAGTTATAAATGAAAACTCACATCCACCAATTCAGAGTCATGTAAGGCATGATAATGCCATCCAGTGGACTTGACTGGGATTGCACTGTCGTCCCCTGGATTAAACATGGTGTATTATAGTCTGGGGTTTATCCCCTTAACTAGCTTTGTTTTCGTGTTACACTTATATTATTGTGTTGTATTTCAATTGCAGTGTAACTGTAGAACCATAGACATGGTGTTAACCTTAAGTGTCAACCAAATTTTGTATTAATGAGTAAAACAGGCGACAGGGCTCATTTTAAAAATGTACATTACGTTAAACAACCGAATACGATGACCTGTTGTGTTTTTGGGCAAGTCATGCAAAATTCACACCATGTTCCACCCACTAAATGGCATTGGCTAAAAAAAAAAAAAAAATTCTCAAAGATACCTGCTTCTGATGGAGGCTCACCAGTTTTGGTCTCATCACATTCCTGCAATCGAAGAAGTTCGTTTGTCTTTATAGTGAAGCAACAGACAAGGATATGTAAAAAAAACAATGACTTGGTTAAAAAAATGCTTGTAGAGTTCAACATTAAGCTAATGTCTCCCAAGATGGATTTTTTTTGGGATGCTGTTTTTGTCTGAGGATTTTTTTGTCATCTATATTTCATGCATCAGTTGACATAACCTCCTGCTGCCTTTTTTTCCGAATCTTGTCTGGATGAGTCCCACGGCAGCTCATTACGCTCATCTCTTCCTTCAAAGGAAGCCGAGCAAGCTCCATCTGTGTTCAAGTTCCTCACACTCTTATTTCCATTAGATTCATTGTTTTCAGCCCAATGGGAATGCTTTTTTAATACCATGACAAAAAGTGTACTTTTTTTTTGGTTATCTGCCCGTTTCCTTTCAAGTACAGAAAAAATAACGATTTTATGTATTTATTTTGTTAATAAAGGAAACAAATCCCCCCTAAAAAAGGGAAAAAACAAATAAAAAATGTATCTTTTTTTTGTGTGTGTGTGTGTGTATTTTTATTCTTAACCAGAACATTTTCTAATGCAGGTTTACCTCTTACCTTCTTAATATTTCCTGTATTTTATTATTATTTTTGATGTATTTTTAACAAAAATAATAGGAATAAAGGCAAATTAAAAAAAAAAAAACTTACATTTTGATTGCACGTTTACCTTGCTATTTTTCTTGACATCTTTCCTCATTCTAAATTGGGCCAGACGAAAACATCTTTTTTTTTTAACCTAAAAAAAAGGAATAACCAAAAAAAATAAAAATAAAAAAGTTCAATCTCCTGGAGTAAAACAGTTTGCGCACCCTGACTTGACAGATGGCTGCCGCTTATTGGCAAAGCATTTTTAGCGACACCTTAATTTTTTTGCGTGACAAGAGGGTTCGCACGAGGCACCGCGAGGACGATCCGAAGACGCTTTCTAATCCCCACACAGGTGCTCTTTAATCCCCTTAAGAGCATTTTCCATTGAGATCCATTTCCCTTGAACGCAGCGACACACACCCACACACAAACACACACGAGGCGAGCGGGCGGAGGGTCATGCCGCCGTGCCGTTATCCACATACATCATCCGAGTCCGCTGAGCTGAAAATTGAAATTGAAATGCGGGCCTTGGAAGACGGTCAACCCTAATGATTGGTCATTTCTCTCAGGGACGTGATGGGCTGGCGCCCCCTCAAAGCCCCCCCTTTAGCATTTAGTCTGCTGACACCCAAGGACCACACCTGCACATCCAAACATGCACTCTTAATCATACAACTTTTTCAATGATGTACCTAACACATGTAAGACTTTTTTTAAGTAACCCTTAATTAGCTAGAAGACAGATCGTGTGACACCGTCGTGTTTTATTGTTCGGCTCATCTGATCAAAACCCCCCAAAAAATGTCACTAATGACAGTGCGGTTTCATGTGAAACTTAACAAAATAAAAGCGTTTTCCATAGGACACAATTTACCAATAAGTTACTTTGTTCCAATTAATTTGCACTCAATTTGAAAACAAAACATGTCACAGCATTATCAAGCATTAGCTTCTTTTTTCTTAGAGAGAGAGAGAGAGAGAAAAGCTCCTCTAGATAGATATAAAATGCGATGAAAATTTAATACGTTTCCATTGAACTAGCCTTTATTTTTAAACCACACACAACATCTCTAGGAATAAGAAAATGATCACGCGTGGTAAGAACTTTAAACCATCCAAGCCCGTCCCGTGTTTCCACCTGCTGGGAACTGAAACTGATGTCACAGAGTCCATGGGCTCTGCTTTAAAAGGAAAAAAAAAAGGTGGCATCCATTTTAAGCAGTCCTCAAGAGTCAAATAATCATGTTGGTTATCAGGTGCAATTTATGGGAGACATCAAAAACATGCACGCGGCTCTCTAGGAACATGGCTGCCCACACCTCATCTAAAGTATAGCGTCAATGTTATGCAAACATCCAAATGATATAAAGTGCTTTTGGGCTGTCTCCTTGTTTCCTGTTTTTTTTTTTTTCCTGTGCCTGAGTGGTTTCAGTTGTCATCTCGAGCTTTTTCATCCCGGGTTGCGCGTTTCATTATAAGCCGGAGGCAAGGCATATTTTGTGATGTTTTATTTATTCCGAGGCATCTCCGCCGCGCGATTGACACTTCACATTTTCTTCACTTCCTGTGGAAGATTCCACATATGTGAAAATGAACTTCATCGAAACGTTGAGCTCGCTCTGTCGGGGGTCAGCATGTCTGAGAGGAGATGGATACATTATCAACAACGTGGTGGGGCCGCTAAAAAGATCATTTGCGGTATTTTGGTGTAGTTTCTCTTGAATTTTTTTTTTTTTTTAACTTAATGGCTTGGTCGAGTGACGGGAAAATGAAGCCTAATCGAACACTTGATACTTTATTTCTGCCCATCTCAATGGTGCTATTAAAGATGCAATGTAAATTTAATAAATACCCACTGCAGCCCAAAGCACCATCAAGAGGAGGAAAGCGCTGTCACAAGCGCTTTATGAGACTTTGTTTTTCCATCGTTACCTTGTACAATATCAGCCATAATAATAATAATGATAATAAAAAACTACTTTCAACATTTTAATTTCTGGCTCTTAAGTCAGATATTCTTGATTTATGGGGTAATTTGATGAAAGTGTGAGACAGAAATTCAAATTTCAAATTAAATTTATGTCACCTTTGGTGTGTTTGCCTGAAATAAACAAAATGAGGTAAACATAATTTTTGAATGAAAACAAAAAGACTAACAAGCTGATTGAATAAATCTCTAACACAGTGATCTTCACGTTCCAATCAATTTGCTCTTAATTTGAAAAGCATTCGATTGAAACCGGCGGAAAAACTAATAACTCTTTCAGTGCCATGGACGAGAATTCTCGTCTTTTAAAATAGGAGTAATAATAATGAATAATAAAATCTTCGTCAAATATGTTTTTTTTAAGGGGGGGTAGCTGACACTTTAATGCTTATCTAACATAAGCCAAGTGAGCGCTGTAGTGATAACTGTGACCATTGGATGGCAGTGTTTCCACACATACAAAATAGATATTACCGACATGCAATTCAAAGTAAGGAATGGAAATCAATATTTCATATACCACCCATATTTATATACATAGCTAACAGTCTGTCGGCCTTGAAAGATGAGTGAAAATGCAAAATTATACCGGCGCTCTAGAAGGTTCTCTTTTCCGATAACGCTTGGCACTGAAAGAGTCAAAATACCCCTCGGAAATGACCTTTCCAATTCCAACCAATCACTTGATAAACTTCCAAAATTTGAAAACCGCTTGAGCAGCAATTGAATTGTTTTGAATGAATGGATTCACCAATTAATAGATAAAATACTAACTTTTGACTGGTGAAAATAGCTCAATAAAAAAATACTTCAAAAAGCACATTTAAAGAAACACTCTTCCAACACATACGAAAGTAAACTAAGAACTCTTTTATTCATGTTATACCTCTATCTTCAGATTTTTTTGTCTTTTTTTTTTCCCTACACGAGTCCTTTTAAAAGTTAAATCATCATGCGAGGTGCAGCGGTGGTAAATACATGCAAGGTCGTACTGGAGAGATTTGTCTGCGACAATGGGGCGGTGCAGAGGGGGTGGGGCAGATTTCACACATGGCAAAAGGGAGCACTGAGCATCATTTGAGAATTTACAAGTGGAGGTGCGAGGAGGATTCAATTCAGTTCTTGCTGCTAGTCATCTCGCAGCCGAACCCGAAACGGGGACGGTTTCTTATGACATCATCGGTTGACATCTTCAGTGCAGTCGAGAGAAGAAAAAGACAAGTCTACAAGCAGGCGGTCCTTATATACAAAAGAGCTCAGTTGGGACACATCTGAAGACAGATCAGAAGTGTGCTTGTGTGTCTGGGCAGGGGGCGGGGCGTTAAAGTGACATCACAGCAGAAACGGGGGAGGGGGGGGGGTATTGCATGTCACTTTGGTGCAGGATCTACGCTCTTCTGCCATCTTGGAAAGACATCACTTTTTTTTGTCCTCTTTACATTCAGTTCTGGAAGATTCGCAATTCTTGATGCAACGTCACAATCGACTATAAAACTGCACACACTGGAGGGAAAGAGACGTAACACGCGGCGGTCTGAGCTAGTGATGGGAAAATGAAGCCTCATCAAACACTTTGAAGATCTTGTAAATTTCATACATTTTCATTGCACTAGCCTTTGAAAAATAATCACAAATGGTTCATGAGGCTTCACACACGGCAGCTCAAGCTGATATATGCTGGGGCTAGTGAAGGGAACGTGAAGCCTCATGAAACACTTTTGATACTTTGCAAATTTAATACATTTCCATTGCACTAGCCTTGATTTTTAAACTAAAAGTGCCAGCTAAAAAAGTATCACAGGTGGTTCATGAGGCTTCACACGTGGCAGCCTGAGCTGATATATGCTGAGGCAGGTCTTTCAAAATGAAGCCTCATGAAACATCTTAGACCATTTTTCTTGGTTTAAAGACGCTTATCTTGTAAATTGAATACATTTCCATCTCCTAACCTTTATTTTTATACCAAGAGCACCATTCTAGAAAAAAAAAATGTGCTTCATGGGGCTTCACAAGTGGCCTGAGCTATTACATGCTGAGGCTTGTGATGAGAAAACGAAGCCTCATGAAGCACTTTTGACCACTTTTCTTGGTTTCAAGATATTTTATTTTCATCGCGCTTGCCTTTTTACTTTTTTTTTTTTTTTTTTAACTCAGAGCACCTTCTAGAGGAGTAAAAAATATATCAAAGTGACTCATAAGGCTTCATTCACCCATCACTAGCCGAGGCCTATATTTTGGTTGGCCCCGACAATATTTTGAGCCAAGAATTGTCATGGCAGTGCCTAAGAAAAAAGAACCTTCATCCCATGCGTCACAATGGATTCTCATCTTTCACGGTCTAGCTTGTTCTCTAGCCTCGTGAGGGTAAAATGAGGCCTTGTGAAGCACTTTTGATACAGTATATCTTTTGCTTCTATTGATGGAATTGTTGGGTTAAAGATGCAATGTAAACTAGATGTACACTAGAATTAATTTTTAGACCATGAGCACAATCTTAAACGAAAAAGTGGTATTTTTTTGACTCTTGTAGATGATGATTTTGGTTAAAAAAAAAAAAAAAAAAAAAAAGGCTAGTGTTTCATGAAGCTTCATTTTCCCATCAGTACTAACGACTACTAACTTTCAGATGACATTGAGGTGGACATCATCTTTGGTGAAGATTCCAGGGTACGCTAAACGTAGGAACTCATATGTTACACAAGCAGTTGGTGAAACTTGACTTTTCCGCGACAAATGTTTTTTTACGAGCTTCACCCCGTCATTCAAATCCTAAAATTTTTCTAGTGAACCCCAAAGTGACAACATTTAAAATGACGCTCACGTCAACAACTAGCATACAACAACAACAACAACACTAATCGGCCCATTTTGCATAGTGAGTACGTTTGAAAATACATTTCACTGACAGTACATGTGTACCTTCATACTCGGACATAAAAATATTAACCGTTAGCGCAATAGTGCTATGTTATTTATTCATTTTTTAAACAAATATCTGCATCGGTATCTCGCCCACCCCACAAAAAAATCCAGTATCACTTGGGCTTTTTTTTCATGTTAGTATTGTCCCAAATCTACAAAAAAATAAGCCCAGCGTTAAGAAAACATAAGTGACTCCTCCCCCCGTCAATCAACAGCAGAAATGTAGAAAAATTGAGACGGAAAGCTGCCCGTGGAGGAATATGCTGCCATTCATTCACTCATGATACTCTTTCTTGTCACCATGCGTTGCATTCTGCTGTGCAGGCCCGCCATGCAAACACAGATCAAGATGTAAAAAAAAAAAAAATAGACATTCCCAAGCCGGGCTCGAGTCAACTTGCGCACGTCTGTTTACGAGCACAACAACAAGGAATGTACAAGTACATCGTAATGTCAAAAAAGCTAAAAAAAAAAAAAAAAAACAGAAAAAAAAATCCCCCCAAATTAGTGAGCCTTTTTATTTAACATCTTAAAAAAAAGGATGTTATATTCTTACTAGAGCCCGACCGATGTTTTTTTTTTTTCCTGGACTGATGCAGACTTTTGGCAAAAAACATGAATAATCGGACGATTCATTAAAAAAAAATTCTCATGAATAAAATAGCATGCTTCCTTCCAAAGCATTTCAACAGTTGTCAAATATATGCAGATTTTTACTATTCTCTGACCAATACATTGTTTTAAAAAAAAGACACCAACAACCTTTGGTTTTTGGTTCCCTGAATTCATTGCGTTGCAAAATTAATAAATGGTTGTCATATTTTAACACATTCATGCTTAATGATGGTCATATTATATATATATATATATATATATATATATATATATATATATATATATATATATATATATAGTCAATTCTTTGCACGACCTCCTTGCATTGCTTGTAAAAATGTTGTTTTGCTTTGCATTGAATGACAAGTCTGCAGAAAGATGTCATCGTTGAATTTCATGATAAATATTTCACAATCCGAGGTTATGCTATTGATTTATGTGTATTAAATAATGACACACTCCAATTGTTATTTGCATACATTTACTATTAATGGTAAGAATACATCAGTGCGTCTCAAATAGTGGGGTGGGGGGGGGGGGGGGGGGGGGGGGGGGATAACCCCAGGGCAAAGGCTCTTTTTGTCATGTGAAGTGTAATTGCAATAAAATAGGAATTTTTTATCATTAATTTAGTTTCAGGCACTTTGATGCACTTTGTTGTTATTTTCAGTTTTAGACTAAGCTGTAACCCGTATAAACATAAAAAAACAATTATAATTAAGTTGTTGAAAGTTAATTTATATTGCTTTCTTCTTTTGTTAATGTTATAAAGGATACAGGTTGAGATATACAAATCTTTACAGATAATCTTTTAATGTCTGCGGCTTGAAAAGTTTCCTCTTTCCTGGGGGGTTCATGGCAAAATATAATTGAGAAGCACTGGAGTACATAAAGGGAAAAAGTTAAAATTATCGGCAAATGATCGCAGATTATTTTTGACTGATGCGCGAAGTTCGATAATGGTCCGATTAATCGGTCGGGCCCTACTTTTTACGACTATGTTTAATTTCTCAGCCTCGATGGCACGTTTTTTAATGACAACTTTTCTGGCTGCCCTAATCTGACATGCAGCGCCCCGACATTAAAAAAAAAACAAAAAAAAGAAATACATAGAGACTTTATCTATCACACAACAAATAAAAATAATAATTAAAAAAAACACAACAACTAAAAACATGGATTCCAGTTTTAGTACATGGGGAAGTCCACCATTTGTTAAAAGCAAAAATATAAAAGAGTTTCATGAGGTGAGTCTGGTAAGGAGTGACCCTGATGAGATGCGGGTGTGTTTTTTTTTCTTTTTTAAAATTTTGGGAACTATGCACAACTACTTCCACGGGTTAACAGCTGCAAGTGCGTGCAAATATATGAGGGGGCGGGGGAGATGGGCTGCTAACGCGGGGGGGTTGGAATCCCCTTCCCTTCGGTCCAGCGGGCCCCTCACGAGCCGAGAGTGAACTGGTCTTGCTCGATGGGCTTCTTGACCCAAGCCCCCAGGCCGGCCTTGTGGAAGGCCTTGATGAGCGCCTGCTTGGCCTCGTGGTACTCGGCGGCCGCCTGCTTGGCCTCGTGGTACGACGCCGGCTTGGCCGCCTTGATCCGCAACAGCGACGACAGCTGGGGGGTGGGCGGCGACCCGAAAAGACAAGTCAGCGGCGGGATTCAAAACAACAACAAAAATTGGGACGCTTCGTACGAGCCGTCTCTAAATTTCAAAGCTTTTCTAAAAATTCAAAAACAAGAATATTGTTCAAATTGCGAGGATGCTTTATATTGCTCATAAAAATATGAGCCAATGGGCGCTCGATGGATTTTTTCATTTTGGACTCCAATTTCTTACTTTGAATTGCATGCAGATAACAGCTGTGTCATAGGTGAGGAAACACTGCCATCCAATGGTCACAGTTGTCACTACAGTGCTCAATTGGCTAACATTAGGTAAGCATTACTCAAGGGTATCAGCTACCCTCCATAAAAAAGCGTATTTGACAATAATTTTATGACGTATTATTGTTATTAGCATTCGAAAAAACGAGAATTCTCGTCCATGGCACCGAATGACAGCTACTTTCAATTGTTTAAATATTTACACACTTGGATTACCTTGTAATGGACAAATGGCATTCAAACACATTGGATATTTGACTAAATTCAGTTAGCTGCGTCGCAAAACAATTCCAACTTGGGAGATTTAGCGGGAGCTTGTGTCGCCTTACCTTGGAGTGCAGGCGCACCCAGCGGCTGTAGAGGGCGTGCTTGCATAGGCGCGAGGCCCGGCCCATGTCGTCCTTGCCCGTGGTGGCGTTGATCACCTCCAAGCCCTGATCGCCCACCGTCCAGTTCACGCTGAAGTTGGGCGCTTTGCCTGGCTGCCTGGCCTCCGCGTTGCTTATGCCTACACGCACCCCCCCCGAAAAAAAAACCAAAAAAACAATTCAACCTGTCTTCAATACTGTAGCTTTTTTTTTTTTTTTTTATCAGCATTTTTGCATGTGGGAGGAAACTCAATTTAAAACAGACTGCGGTGCCCTTTGTGACTGATTTATTAAACTTTAGAACTACATTTGTAGTGGTATTTGTAGGCGTATTATATTCAGCAACTTCCAAAGATAGATCCTGTAACATCATTGGTTTCCGTTCCGGCTCATCTGCTGGAAAATTGCATCGCAGTAACTCAATTTGCTTCAAGATCCAGTTAGGTTTTGTCCTATATTTAAAAAGAAAAATGAACTTACACACACCTCTTTGACTACAAATAATTGGTATTGACCCTGAAAAACAGAAAAAAACATACCACTCTACCTCTAACTTCCATGCAATACATTTCAAGGTTCAAAGTTTCTCTTTTGTCATAACGCCATCAGAAATACAGAGCAACAAAGGTTTACTTTACATGGAACCATCCACACAAAGAATGACCAACAGAGAGAGAAAAGATGAAGAGGCCTCAAGTAGAAGTGCCCCGAAATTTTAAATATCAAAATGGAATGGGAAAAAAAAAAAAAAAAAAAAAAAGACTCGGGCCATGCCCTCATCTAAGGCCATAGTATAAGCCTGGAAAAAACCTTGCACATGCCACATAAAAGTCATAACAAATCTCAAGACAAAAATGTAAGAGATGTGAGGAAGTGGGGGAAAACGGAAGTGCCTTCAAATGTTACGAAGAAAATATTGCTGGAATTAAAATGTAAAGCGGCATCCCTGGTCTACTAAGCCATGGAAAAGGTTGACGTATTGCTCAATACGCGCTAGTAAATGTCAACCGACAACACGAAAACGGGAAGGAGGCAAGCGGCGTTCCTCACCGCTGAGCAGAGGTCTGTTGAGCGTGAACTGCTGGGGGAGGTCCTCGATGTCGGCGATTCTCTGATACATGGCTCGGGAGAGGTGGTCGGCGTGGTAGAGGCTCCCCAGGATGATGCTGGAGAAGTAGATGGGCTCGGTGAAGTAGCTCATCAGGGAGCCCTGGATGCCCACCACGTTCCATCTGCGCCAAAACAATACAATCGACGGGTTTCCACTTGGAAAAAGTGCAAAGAAACTGTGCAAATAGTTATGTCATGTTTACGCAAACGTTTGCAATGGGGGTCCTTGAAAAAATGCGCTTTCTAAAAGGTGTCCCTGACTCCGAAATGTTTGAGAAGGCCAAGTCACAATTTGATGAGGGATTACCGTATGTTCCGCACTATAAGGCGCACCTAAAAGCCTTAAGTTTTTTAAAAAGCTGATGGTGCACCTTATAATCAGGCGCGCCTTATATATGGATCAATATTAAGATTGGGATGCGTAGATGAGGAATGAAGTGATAAAGTAAGCTTCACCTGTTTCTTTTGTGTGTTTACAGTTGAACAAATTGACATTGAGTTATGCTATTGAGAGTTTAGTTATCACTTTGAGTAATACTATATTGTTATTGAAAAAGTTTTAGAATATGTGATTGAGGGTGCGCCTAATAATCCCGTGCGCCTTATATATGGAAAAAGGTTTTAAAATGTCATTAATTGAGGGTGCTCCTTATAATCCGGTGCACCTTATAGTGCGGAAAATACGGTAATTCAGTGTTATTATCACTGATTTTAACTCTTTTTGGTAATTTTTTTTTCCCAGGTCGTTCTGGCAATAATTTATCCAAGGGATGGCACACATCTGGTAGTGTGATAACTAAGTGATGGTGCCGTGTTTGACATGTTGTCAGCATCTGGGTGAAATTTCAGCTCCCTGGTGTCTCCTTTCAGCGCTTTCCCTTTGACGTGGAATGCCTTTGATGTAATGACCAAAGAATTGGACAAAAGACCGCACAAGAGTGAAAAAGAAAAACAATTTGCATTTTTTATTTGGGATGTTGCTCACTAACTGAGATTTGGTGATTTGATAATGAAGTGCCGCCTCCGTGAGAGAAAATATCTGACGTTTGAACAGGGGATGTGGTGAAGTTGTAAATCAAGAGCACATGTCTGCTCTCATAGAAAATGATGGGTTGACTACTAATTACAGAGCTCAACTTGAGCCTGCTTTGATTGGCGTGAGAACTTTTTCTTTTATATTTTGGTCAAATTTCATAAGCGTTGTCAGGTTCGAGGCTATGAGGTGGGAGAGAAGATCCAAACGCGGAACGCTGAATGGCAACACATGTAAGATAAATGAGTATCGAATGCCACAGAGGCCAATGCGACGTAGCACACAAAATCCTACCGAGGGATCCAATTTCTTTTCTTTTTTTTTTTTTTTGTGCTGTATCATTAGCCATCGCTCCCTAGTCATTTTCCCATTGACATGCTCTGCGAAGCGTCACACTCCCACCTCACTTGCAAGGAGAAAATGTGCGCCTGTGTGCGTAGACTCAAATGTGTAGTCAAGAGCAGGAAAAAAAAAAAAAAAGACAGATACTTGCACGGTTTAAAGAACAAGGCTCTGATCTCGTTGTTTTCTAAGTTTGCTCAGATACAAGAAATGATCTTCTGGTTTTTTATGGTTGTTTATTGATTATGATGAGAATTCGAAGTTTTTTTTTTTAAAGGTGATTTTGATTTTGGTTGATCTGTGCAATAGTTTTGGATTTATGGGTTGGGAAAAAACTAACATACAAAAACTTAACTGCATTTCTAGCAGTATCTTGTATTTTGTTTCTGGTTTTTAGTTTCTGATGTTTTCAAAATAACTTACAATAATACAGAAAGCACGTTTGCTTGACTACCTTGAATATGCATTTTATTTTATTTTTTAATTAAAAAATGTTTTTTTTTAAATTAAAAATTGTTTTTTTTTGAGAAGTCACATTTTCAGATCCATCTCGTCAGATCCAAGAGGGTGTGTTAAGCGTCATAACTTGATTTTGAAACTTACAATCATCTAATTTATTGGTTTTTGAATAATCAAATGAAAAACGGTCTATATTTTACACATTGCCCCTCCCCAAAGCAATTTTACTAAAAAAGAAAAAAAAGAATTGCAGGTTTACATTGCTATTTTTCTTGATGAACTTCCTGTTTCTATAATGGAACAAAAAAACCAAAAAAAAAAGGTCTTGATTTTATGTTTCAATTTTTTAACAAAAGAAATAAACTAAAAAAAGGAATGGCTACAACAACAACAAAAAAGTTAAATTTTTGTGGTAAGCGAAGGCACCACGCCACTTTCTCCCAAGAGGAAATCAGGCAACATCATCTGAGGAACCAATCAATGGCTACTTATTAACCTGAATGGTTTTTTTTGTTGTATTACCCCGGTATCGCAAAGCCATTTTGCCCTCTACTGACTTAGATCCGGTCACTTGCGCCACAGCTGACAGGGAAAAAAAAAAGTCAAATCGATAGCGCAAGTACGAGGAGCTGAAAGAGTAACGGCTCCGTGCGAAAAGGAACACGAACAAGGCGTCCGCTAACGCAGCAGACGTGTCCTTCACTCGCCGTCCAATCATTCGGTGCACTGAGGCAAGGTATTACCATCCCGGGCGACCCAGAAGCACCGAGAAGTTATGGACCGCTCCCATTGTTTGCTCGGCAACGGGCTGCCTCGCCTTGAACGCCGACGGAGACTAAAGACGCCATGATCGGCGCGGCGATATACGGCGAGGACGGCTCGGTCCTTCAGCGTGCTCGGCCCTGACACCTCAGTAAGAGGAATGACGGACGCGCTCGGGATTTACGGATAGCCCGAAGAATGCCCGACGTTAAGGGACAATTCCGGTAAATAGAGAATGGATGATATCAAATGTTTTGATTTCCGCGGATTCCTTAAAAAACGGAACAATAGTTCAAAACCAGAGTGGAAAATGTGCATAAACATGATGACTAAATGGGCAAAAATGTTGACTGTTTTCCAGGAGCAAATATGCTATTTTAATTCAACCAAAAAATAATTAGTCCACTTTCATGGCGGGCGATAGAAACTGGAAAATAATTCATGCAGGGAATATAAAATTCCCCAAATTGAAACAATTGGTTATCTTTAGCTCATCCATACCACAAGATTTTTTTTATTTTGATTTTTTTTTAAGTAAATTTTAATTACCCCCCATTTCCATTTTTGACAGATCATTATTGTTCCAACTTGAAACTTTTAAGCTCATACCTCTTAAAATTGTTTTCCCCAAATTTCTAAATAAAATCATACTTTTTTCTACTGCAATTTCACCAATTGATCAAGTCTGACGTTCCAAATTTAAATGGTGCAGCTCATCATTAACACTATTTCAAAATAAAGGAAATAGTTTCAAAATAAAGGCCAAATATTCTGATTTTTCCAGCTTTTTCAACTGCAATTTGACCAGGTCGCAGATGCCAAACTTAAACAGCTCATCTTTAGAAAAAAAAAAGCCAAAATAAAGGATTTTTTTTCTCCTTAATTTCTAAATATTTTGGGCTAATTGAACCCGTTTCATCTTTAAACTGTACAAGCCTCACCTGCCCTCACATTGCCTTCATATAGAAAATTAATATCAAAATAACCCCAATGAGTAAGCAAGTTGGAATACGTCGTTGCTACAAACCTACACTTACCCAAAGTCATAAAAACACTAGCTAGCCATTAACCAGTTCACTGCCATTGACGGCTATGGACGCCACAGATCCATCCGAACAGAAAGTGCGGTAAAGCAGAAAACCCTAAACAGGCTGTAAATGATTTGCCGATTGAGGCGAGAGTGGCTTTTATCTGAAAATGACCTGGCAATCTTGTCACTGCAGGACATGGTGAGTAGCCGCTCTCCCTGGAGGACGCCGTCCCACGTTTGAATGGTGTTACTGGACCTGACGGGGATGGTGCCCTCGCCGGACTCGATCTTGGTCCGAAGCTGACCCCTCGCTTTCCGATTGGGGTGTCTGTCGCCTTGGTCTGAGGAGGAGGAAAAGGTCAAACGTTACGATACCGAATGGTGGACTCGCGTCAGTTTCATGCTCATAATTTTGTTCTACTTGTTGCTTTTTGCTTTATACTTGTACCAGACCGAATGACCTTTGCGTTTACCTTCTTGTGACCAATAGGAGGAGGGATCCATGTCATATGTTTAGGAATCTTTCATAAAGGAAAATCAAATTTCAAACATCTAAAAATGCATATACAATAAACATGTTCACATATTGTGATGTAATGAAAATTCTTGTTACTAGGAGGGATCGAATACAAGCTTTTCACTCTGGATATATACAGATATTGCAGCCTCGAACAGTGGTTCGCACACTATTTCAATGATATACCACCTAGGAATTCTCTTTTTTTCAACCCAGTCCCACCTAGCTAGTGCAAATCATTTTTGATATGATGATTTGATATATCAACGTTCAGAAACAAACAAAAGCCTCGCCTTCCAATTTATTTGCTCTCAATTTGAAAAGAAAACCACACTATTCCGATCAATGCATGAAATTAGTTTTGTCGATAACTCCATATCAATCCAATATCATCAGGAATGATACGTGCTTTTATTTTTATTTATTGATGACCTTTGACCTATTTACTCAAAACATTAAAAAACGCAACCTCAAATATAAATATGACCCTGATGTGCATAAAAACTTTACGTGCGTTCAGAATGAAATTTTCAAAAGACAGTGGGACAAAAAAAAGGCGGGGGCTAGCGTGAGAAATTCTGGATGACCTTTACTGTTTTTTTGAGCTTATATCGGACCGATAACAATATCAGATCAGGATAACCTTGTCACATTTTCAATGAAGTCAACCCGCATCGAAAGTACACCTAATAGAGCGCTGCTTTTGCAAAGAAATTAAAAACTTTTTTTCATTAAGTGGTGAAGAAGAAATGCCACTCCTTGACAACTTTGAACGGTCCAATTAAATGAGTGCACGAGACATGAAAGGGCACCAATTGGCTTACGATAGCAAAGGAGAACATGCAGAACGTGCCAAATTGACAAGCAATTAGAGAGCATCTGCCTGCATGTAAAAATATTTGGCCGACTTCCTTCCATCACATCTATCACGCATGCATGATTGACAGCCCCCGCCCTACACCACCTTGTTGAATTTGGAATTTGAATTACCGAATGACATTTAGTTAAAAACAATTATTAGTGAAAGCAAAAAATAAAAAAAAAACATGTCACAACAATATTTGGTTATCAATGTTTGCAGTGCCGTCTATTCACGGCTTAATTGAATGTGGCCGCTGTGCCGTTCAGGCGACGCGTGCGCCGGGAAAACACTTTGACCAAATACGGGGAAGGTTAATCAGTCAAGCCGGCCGAGGAAAAGACTGATAGGCGCAGACAGAGACTAACAAAAGCCCTAATTAACGAAGGCTCCTTTTGCAGCGTTACGACGTCGCGCCACGTTTCTAATTAAATTGAAGCGAGCGGCAGACAGAATCTCCAGGATTTCATTTAGCAAACTGTTGCGCCAAGCTGCGGTTAGGCACAGGTCAGACTTGAAAGAACACATCAACTCATTCGCTGCCATTGACGGATATGGACGGCAAAAATCTCTTTTTACTGGGCTGGCTGAATGACTTAGTTGTGATACATTACGTTGAAAAATAATAGCAATCTATTCGTTGATATGAAAATGACATCGCGGTTTAATGCTCGGAATATATAGGTGTTATATAATTTTTTTTTTTTTGAAGAGCAGTTTTGTGAATCATTGATTTTATTTGAGGAGCAATTTTCTAATTTTGTGGAGCATTTGATAATTATTATATTACACATTATTAACCATTATTACTATAAATGTTTAATGCATGACCATTTAAGTCATGTTTCCACCGACGATAAGAAATAAAAAGGGTTTATTGGGAAAACCAAAAACATTTTTGGTATTGCTAGCTGTATTAAAGAAAGACTATAAAAGCTTGAGCAAACTGTGTAGACAACATTCTTGCACTTCTGATAGATTTTTTTGTTAGGACTGTCTAGGAGACTGACACAGATTCGTCCGAATCTGACCAAGAAAAGTGCCCATTGAATGGGAGAAAATGGAAGGAAAGACCAGCTGTCAACCATGTCATGTTACATCTCCCTCAAAAATGTTCCATGAGCTTTTATAAGCTTCCTCCAACAAAACATGTTTTTCCTCCCTGGCACCACAGGTCCACCGTTAACGAGATCAGCGTCGAGCGTGACGCGTTACCTTCCACGCCGGCCTCGTGCGGGGAGAAGATCCTGGCGTCTCCACAAGGCGAGGTGCTGATGTAGAGGTGGAACTGAATGTTGTCCTTCAACTTGTAGCCTCCTTTGTCACACTGCATGAATATAGACTTCTGATGCTCTTCTTTGCTACTGCTACGGCAACACACAAACACACACTTCCGTCGTCAAGTTGAAAAGCTCCAAAGGGAAGATGCTAAAAACATTAAGAGCGTGGATGGACCTAAGGAAGAACTCTAGCTGGATGTAGAGGTATCTCATGAGCGAGCGTCTAGCGATGATCTCGGCGTGGCAGTCGTTGAGTGCCAGGCCGCGGTCGCTCATATACTCTCCGTTGATGCATTTGGTACCCGTGGAAACACAAATGACCTGCGCCTCTTTTACATCCGTTCCTGGTAGGAAACCAAAACCAGTGTGAACAACATTGCATCCATCCAGTGTAACGTCACAACAAAGGGGCCCGAATTCAATCAATTTTAACCGCGATGAGGGAATCATGATCATGACCGTTATGAAAGTTATGAAATGACATGGCATTTGGACACTAAGCCGCCAAACCGTGAACTATACAATGTCTTCCTTTTCAAAGATAATGAAGCTTATTTTGACACAGAGACGTGGTAGAAAATAAAGGACAGGGTCTTAGT
The DNA here is from genome assembly GCF_059441005.1 of Hippichthys cyanospilos. NCBI lineage: Eukaryota > Metazoa > Chordata > Actinopteri > Syngnathiformes > Syngnathidae > Hippichthys > Hippichthys cyanospilos. The sequence goes on along the minus strand of NC_142373.1, from coordinate 13,378,911 downwards.
GATAGTGCCTTCCCACCCTTCTAGCTACCTGTTGTCATGACGACGCCGGCCAGGACTTTCCGCCGCGCATGGGGGGAGGTAAAGTTGTCCGTCAGTTCGCTGAACTTATCAACCACCAGTCGAGAGACAGCGTCGGCGAGAACCTGCAACCGCACGCGCGCCAACACACAAAGCCACCGGTGTCAAATCAGCCAATAAAACACGACTGATGTCACACCTGTTGACCCACGCTATTCACGGGGAATAGGTTGGCCGGCGAAGAGTGAAAATCCGCATATAACAGCTACTGAAATGCATTGCGAGGAAACAAATCCTATTTAAATGATTCGACCAATGAATCGGTAATCGATATTTTGTTTCTGTCAAACGTCGGCCTAAATGAATCATATCGATCCCGACTGGTAACAATTTGCACCCGTTTAACAAATTAAGCTTCTTAAGGCATAGGATTCACCAACACAATTTAGCAGGATGCTTCATGTTCCAATTCATTTGCTCTTAATTTGAAAAGCAGGCCATACTGTTCAGGAATACATGACTTATAGCTGCAGGAACCCTATGGAGTTCTCATGAATCCCCTATTTGAGAATCAAAGGTCTTTACTGTGAATTTTCACCGTGAGACGAAAGGGTTGGCCGCACCTTCGAAATGTAAAACATGCCTGAATATCTTTGAAGGTGTCTTGTAAGTCATCTTAAAGAGAACAAGGTCCATGCAGTTCACGCTCAAGCGACCATACATCTCGTGTTCTTTGACAGCCATTTTTCTCAGGCTAAGCTCTGGCTAATGTGATAGAAAATGACGATAACCAAGATGAGAAGGGACTACAGCTGGATGGACATAAACTAATGAGATTATTATAATATTACTTTGCCGCTACTTTGGACTCACCCACTCGTAGCCTGGGTCCTTCAACTTTCAAGGTTATTGAGGTAACAGAGCTTTAGTTCTTGGACAAAAAAATTGCAAAACATTCTCAATGAAATGCATTTTTTATGGAGTTCAAATTCATTACTAGCTATTAATAGACAGGTCAACTGACTAAAATGGTCAGCTCAAAACATGTAGAAAGATGTCATCTGAGGCACAACAGAAACAAACCATCAACATTCATTTGTAAAGCAAAAAAAAGCTAGACTTTTGCCGCAGGCTTGTTTTCGCTATAGTGAATTTCAGTGCAATGCAAATGCAGAAAAAAAAAAAAACTATAAATGTAGGATACAGAAAAATGCTGAAAATGTTCACTCTGCAACAGAGGGATTTGTTCTTGTATTAGGAACTAAGAAAGAGGAAAAGGCTTCAACCCATGGATTGTTTTTCCACACTGGGGGTGGGTAATTTTGCACGTGCAAGTTTCGTTTTACTGCAGTAGGCCACAATAATGAGCCTTCACCATTTAAGGTCTTAAGTAAAACTTTTCAAGGTTCGCCTAATTGTTGTCACCGCTGAAGATAGTTAGCGTAAGGTAAGTTCTCGTTGAGTAAGACAAAGGAAGACTGAAGGCTGCCTTACCTGCGGAAGGTGAAGCTGCAGGCCCTCTCTGGGTATGGGCTGCCTGGAGGGCGTCTGGTCGAGTTGCATGTTGAAGAGAGCCGAGAGAGCGGCCTGCGCCGCCCGGGCCTTAGCTAGCTTCTTGTTGCGCCCCGAGCCTTCAAATGTCTGCGCGTCCACCGTCACCGACATGACAAAATTCTTGGCGTGACTCTCCCCGCTCTCCGACACAAAGTCATATTTGAGGCCCGGCCTGAGTTCATTGAGAATCATGACGGGGTTTTTACCGCCGGCGGGGGAGCCGAACGCCGACGGCGGGGGCAGCGGCGCCTGGGCGAGGTTGCCGCCGGGCGGCGTGGGCAGCGGGTACTCCCCGAGAGAGTTTAAAGCGCCGCTACCGTTGGAACCGACATAGAAGGACTCTTCGGGCGTGGCCGGCGTCTCAAAGCCGTTGAAGAGCATGTCCGGGAAATCAGCTTGGTCGGAAGTAAAGTCCGTGTTGACGGTCAGCGTGCGCCCCATGGCCAGGTGCGCCTCGGAGGCGTTGGGGAACTGGACGAAGGAACGCAGCGCTTTCTCGGCCGCGTTCAGTTTGGCTTTCTTCTTGGTGGGACCCATGCCCTCGAAGGTCTGTCCGTTGACCTCGACGGTCATGACAAAAACCGGCGCGTGGACCGGTCCCGTTTGGGACAGCAGTTTGTACTGCAGCCCCGGTTTGATTTCATTGAGCTGCATCAGGGCATTCTTGGGGAGGATGGGCCCGGGCGTTTTCTTGCGCTTCTTGGCTCGGAACTTGGAGTGAGCGTGACCATTGTTTCCTTCCTCCAGGGGGCGCTTTCGACTGCCCGGCCCGCTTCCATTGGGGAGTTGCTCGGCCACACCCACCCCTTCTTTGCACGACACGTTGTCCAGGTTTCGGTTTTCCTTAACGTCAGTGCTGCTCGAACCTGCGGTGCCCAGAAAGAGTAACTTACAACGCCTTCGTTGCAGGATCTTGTAAATGCAAAATTTATAGATTCCTTTATCACTCTTTGGAACTGAACCGATGATTTGTGTTCCTGTGTTAAAGCAGATATGCGATAAGACAGATCTCCGAGAGATCCGCCTCTGATTTGCCATTTTCAGCCATTTACCAACCGTTGTACCAACTGAACGGAATGGTCAAATTTCATTTTTGATCGCTCCTGTACTACAACTTTGGTTTTACAGTTGAGAGTCTCCTCCTTCATGAATATAGTGAAAACTGGGTGTTCAAAGTAGCAACGTGACAAGTGGCCGCCATCTTTGTGGAATTTGATTGAAAAAAAAAAAAAAAAAGAAATTCACCCCGAAAAATGATTGTTATCGTATATGACCAGCTATATGCAATGCTTTTTTTCTACCAATAATCTTCTGCACTAATTAAGTTTTTTTGGGCAGGTATGGGCATTTGAAACGATGCTAATTTTGACGTCTCGAAAATTTGGCCTGTACCCAAAAATTGCTGGCTATTGTGAACTGAAACTTGTCAGCAAAACAGAGAAGGGGTGTCCTGCGTAAATGATGAAATGGAGGAAGTGAGGAGAACGTGGGGAAATAATGACGTTATATCAGTTAACTCTCCTTCCAAAGGTGCTTCTGCAGATTTTCAATCGGCAACATTATACAAGTGTTCCCCCAAAATGCCATTTTAGCCCCCACAAAACGTTTAATTACTTCAGAATGCTTTATCCAAATTTCCAAACTCTTTCTGCATTTTACCCTGGTTGAAGTAGCCTTTCCCAAACCCCTTTGCATTTAGAGATTTTTTTTTTTTAAATAAACCTTGTCACGTTGCTCTTCAAAATGAAACAAAATTTCTTAATTCCTGGTCTTAGTGTATTTATGAATTCTCAACTCAGTTTTCATTCATGTGATCCCTTGACTACGTACAATATTTCACTTAAAGTATATAAGCGTTGATTTTAATAATAATAAACCATTCTATTTGGATTTGCTTTTTGAGACCCTCAAATTGCACCAATAAAAACACAAGTTGACACTAACTTCATTAGATATATGCTGGGGAACACATATCACTGAGCCCAGTAAGCAAAGCGGATGGAATATTGGCAAAAATTTTCATTTATAACATCCTTCAGCAAAGGCTTGATAGGTTACTCCTTGCGGTACTCAGGAGAAAGAGAGGCCGCAGTGTGCATGAGTGGGACTGTAGGTTGGGTTGAGGGAGTGCAGGGGAGGAGTGCAAGGGGGGGAGGGGGAGCTGAGGACCAGGCAAAACGGGAGAACGCATCAAAAAAGAAAGGCAGAATGAGAATAGTCTGCCTATTGCTGGATCCTTAAAAAAAAGCTGGGCAGGTGACAAAGAGTGCCAGTTCAAAAATGTGACTTCACGGGGACATTTGACAATAATGACATGTCGCGGTCCAAAAAACAAAAAGAAGAGGAAGTTTCAAATTAGGGGCCATCGGTGTGACCCCGTGTCTCCACCCCCCACCCCCAGTGGCGCTGACCAGTGCTGTGTTGCAATGACATGCCGTTACCATCGGAAACAAATCACAGTCGTGTCTTAAGACAAGCCAAACCAAAAGCTACTCCAAAAAAAACAAACAGTCATCGTTCAAACGGCACATTTCATCGGTTTCGGACCTCTGAAAACATGCTGGCATACGCATGCATCTTTTATGGTGGGATCATTTTGGCACTTAACTCTTTCACTGCCAGCTTGGTTAAAATGGAATGACATCTACTGCAGTCGGTGGCAGTGAATGAGTTAAAAGAAAATAAAAGAAGGAAAAGTGTTACAAAAGGATGAAAAACAACTTTAATCACCGGAAATATATACAAATTTGATTAATTAATAGGAGACTGGCAAACATGAATATATAATGCATATTCAATAAAAAGATACACACCATAAATATATGATTTACCTCAAGTGGAATATTCATTTAAATTTAGGGTGCAACATTTTTCACAGAATAATCCAGTGATCAATACCACAATGGATACGCCTGATTATTTGCAATAAATAAAATAACTTGGATGTGAATAGAAACGAATGGATAACTAGTGATCGAAAATGAAGCCTCATGAAACACAAGTGAATTTTTTTTGGCCCTCTTGATGGCACTATTGGTTTAAAGACGCAATGGAAATGTATTCCTTTTCCATTGCACTAGCCTTTGTTTTTAAACCAAGAGCACCATCTAGAGGAATAAAAAAATATCACAAGTGCTTCATGAGGCTTTTTGGAGTATGTTGTACATACTTCGATTATAACAGCTATTTATAGGATCATGGAACCAAACGAATGATGGGAAACCAAAACATAACATCCATCAACCCGTGCATGAAATAATGGCACACACATGCAGTTGAAAACATTCATGCCAGCATTTGTGTAATCGGCTGCCACTAGCTTGTAACTTGGGTATCGAGTCTTCTGCTCAAAATCCCATTATGGAATAGAATGATACGCTAACAGTTAGCGTAGCTTTTTTGAATTCTTAAAAATCATCAGTGATATATAAACCTACCTTCAGCAAGTCACAATTCATGATTGGGAAATAATACACCCTGAATGGAATTCCAACTCAAACTAGGGCTTGGCAATATGGCCCAACAATGAAAAAAAAAAAATTCTGAATGATAACGATTTTAATCAAACAACTAACCCTAAACCCAATAAACATTTTTCTAAAAAAGGTGTGATTTATAGCTTTTAAATCATGTGCAAAATATTCAGAGAACAAGCTCCTCATAGCTTACGCATAACTTGCTTGAAGACCATAATTTAGCAGCAAATAGCTATTGTGCAAAACCTCAGTTAACTACATTGTGAATTTAGCTCATTTTCAAATCATTGAATTAATTTCAAATTAATCCAATTTATTGCCCAGCCTTACCATGAGAATAAAAGGAATTGCTTGTACATGAGTGCTGACATTAGAGTTTTCGAATGTAAACATTTTTTTTTTTTTGGCTGATATCTATCCGATATGTTCAGTAAGCTCGGGAAAAGAAAATTTTCTGAAGAGAACATTTCAAAAAGTTGCTCCTTCTGTGAGCAAAAGCCCCTCAGATGTACCAATTAACTTTTCTCTTTCATGCTGTCTAATATCCGGGTGTGTGTGCTCCGCTTTATGTCTCGGTTCATGTCAGGACAAGCGAAGCCAGGAGATTTTGAGCGACAATCGAACGAACCAATCGCCGGACTCCTCGGAATGTGCGGGGAAATCCAGTTTAGTTGGATTTGCGCTGAGTATTGTTTACTACTCGTGTTAGTACTGATTACACAACGGAAGATCGAGAGGGCAAACGATGGAGGACGTGCAGGCGAGTATATAAAAAAGCAGGAAAAGAAACAGAGCTGCTGCGACTCACTCATATTCTCCTCCTCATCCATATCCATGGCGACGGCTTTGTCCTGACCTGAGAGCAGCCTCAGCGCCACAGCACCTGCAAATCAGAAGACGGGACAAGAGGACGACTTGAGTGCTGATTCCGAGTAGTCATTTGCATTGAGTAGTTGCGGCTGCGCTGATTTGTGGCACGACTACTCTGAAATATAGAGGCGTTTAAAGAGGAACGAGAACAGCGGGTTGAAACTCGGACCGGACATTGTTTCAAACTGGCGGCGGGGAGACGTAAATCTAGTCAAGGGAAGGCTGTTGAAAAAGGTTAGCTGAGGTTGTGATTTGTCTCAATGAACAGTATTTTTCAAGCACGCTACATTAGAAAACGTAGACCTCAATAGCATGTTATTGATTGCTATTTTTTTCCGTTTTTTTTTATTTTTAAACCTAAATAGACAGACGTGTGGAACCCAGAGGCGGGATTTCACAATACTTTTCAAGATGGTTCAAGGAGTTAAGGATTTTGCTCTCCAGCGACTTTCACCACTATGTATTGGTTCATAATTTGCATTGCATTGCAGAAATTTGAGGGCGCTCTATCAGAATGTTTTTGACTTCCAGTTGAACAACTTGAAAGGTCACCCCCCCTTCCAAAAAAAAAAAAAAAAAAAAATGCTGAGCGCAGATTTGATGAAGCAGACTAACGGAAAGTTAAGGCAGCAGAAAAATGAAAAGACAGAGGCGAACGGCACAAAAGAGTGAGAAAGATGGCATTATGATACCGAGCAGATTGTGCTGATTCCACTGGCGCGTTGGCTCTCGTCGCCTTCCATCACTGCCCCCATTCCTCAGTCAGACACTAGCCTGAGCTAAACTAAATGGGCTAATTAATCTGGCCTAATGGTGGGTGACAGTAAATATGCTAGCACAATTATCACCCTATTAAAGATTCATATTCCGAGGCCTAATTGAAAATGAAAAGGTGGGGTGAGGGGGACGGACGGGAGGGAAAAGGTCCAGTCGAGTGGAACGCATAAGATTCATTTTTGCACAAGTCAGGTGTGTCCCACCCCAACCACGTAGCGCATTCGTTGCGCTACAAGGCACTTGCTCATTAGCACAGTCATGCATAGCACATCCAATCTGTTGTTTTGACATGGAAGTCGCCTTGAATAGTCAACGACTGGACATGTATACTCCGTTTGAAAAGTTCACACTTTGTCAATGTCATACATTTATGTATAGAACTAAGGCAAATGTTGGCATTCGGATAAAAGTTCTATCGGTTAGCCGGATATGCAAACACAAAGAGAAAATACATCTTTTTTTTGCTCATTTAAACAGCAATTAACTCATTCAGTGACATGGATGAGAACTCCTGTCTTTTAAATTAGTAATAACGATAATAACTCAATAAAATTCTGGTGAAATACATTTTTTTATTGAGAGAAGCTGACACATTTGACTAATGCTTACCTAATATAATCCAATTGTGCACTGTAGCGATAAATGTGACCATTGGGTGGCATTGATTCCCCACTTATAACACAGCTGTTACCTAGATGCAAGTTTAACTAAAGAATGGAAGTCAATCTTTCAATGGGAACACCCATATTTACATAGACATAGCACACAATATTCTGTTGGCCTTGAAAAGTGAGAGAACATGCATAAAATACAGGCCCTCTAGATGTTTCCTTTTCCAAAAACGCTTGGTACTGAAGAAAATCAAATGATTACAACTTTGACAATTTTATTTTGTCATAAATTGAGATTTTAGACATATATCCCCATTTGGATTATATAACAAAGTGGTGGAAAACCAAAAGAAAAATAGTTTTTCTACTAAAACAGTGCATTTGAGTAAGCCTGAGTTCTCAAAAAGTGATCGGTAGGAACAAGAACTGTGTCACTTGAGTCATTTATGTCCCTTAAACTGCCATTGAAAAGTCATTCAATGGCTCTCACCAGCCTATATGGGGCAGCTAAGTGCCGCTAGCTTCTAACAGTGCTAGCATCTAGTGCTGCTCGCCACTTCTAGTGATGCTAGCCGCGCATGTTGCTGCTGGCGCTAATCACTGGCAACAGGTGGCGCATAATACAGTGTCAGCGTATTTAGGTATGCTTTTAAGCATCCTTCGTTAGCATAATTAATAATAATGGCAACTGGTGGATCACAAACAGACAGGTAACAAAATAAATATCCAATATGCGGGGTAGATGTTAAAAATGGTATATACCCTTTGCATTTGTTCAAATGTTCCATTTTCAGCTGAAAACTGAGTTGTTTCGGTATTCCTCTTTGGTTGCCATTCTCATCCACACGCTGCCGCGTTTATGCAATGTCATCAGCATGCAATGCAAATGTGCTTGTCAGGTTTGATTTTCAGATCAGACCGCCGTTTGGAAATCCGTAGAATCAGGTGCAATCATTGGGGAGTCTCACAAAAGATTCATAATGCTAGTTTGTGTGTCTTGAATAGTCAGTGAGGTAAAATTGGTTTTAAAACTACTATTGGCAGTTATTTTTTTCAATGTATTTTTTCTCTCAGAAATGAGCACAAAAAAAATAGATAATGTTGTCCCATTTTCCAAAGATAAGCCTGTAATCATGGTCAAACTTTTTCAAACCATTTGAAAGACTTGATTCGTTTCACATCACTTATCATAGGTGTTCCACAGTCAAACCCAGCTGTCTTTGGCCGAGAGGCGGGTGCAGAAATGGTCGCCAGCCAATCACAGGGCACAACATTTCATACCAACTCGCTAATTGTAGTAAGAGTTTGTTACCTGGTAAAACCGCATGGTGCGTATACTGTTGCAACAGTTTAAACAAAAAAAAAACAAAAAAACCCCCAAGGTGACATTTGGCTTTTTTTTTTTTATCCTTTCATAAACAAAACCGTTTATAGCAAAGCAAGAGAATCCATGGTGCGCGCTGTCGACTATCTCCCACCAAATGAAGCGGAGATACGGCGTCATCGGGTTGCGAGACGGCTTGCTTCCAGGTAATTCTGAGTTGAGCCACAGGAGGCAGGGGAAAAAGGGGAAGATGAGAAAGAAGATGAAAACACTCTAATTTAATCTGGCACAGTCAGAGGCACTGTGGGGACATACGAGGCTTTTTGATTTGCCTCTCATCCCCAGCTTGTGGCGGGGAGGCGCGATGGAGCCGCGCCGCCGTGGCGGCAACACCGGCCGAGCCCGACTGGCGGGGGACGCGCTGAGCGGGATGGCGAGGTGAAGGTGAACAAAGGATAGAAAATGAGAACGAGTGAAAATCCTATTCCCTGTAAAAGAATATCATTATCTCTCGAAAAACACAAAATGATGAAAAGGTCTGCCCTTGGCGCGCTGAAAGGTTCAACCGCCTCAAAAGACGTCACTGCCAATACCGCACAAGGATGTTGGGAGTTGCTGTCAGTGAAAACTACACCAAGTTAAAAAAAAAAACAAAAACATACTAACGAGGAGTAAAAAATTATTATGACGAGTAAAAGGAGATGCTTGGAAGTGTCTTAGTTTGATTTAAACCAAAAAATAACCGTTCTTCTTTGCATGAAGGCCTAAAAAAAAAAAAAAATCAGAGCATGATTACAGATTTGGAAAATTTCATGCTCTAAACGATTACCCGATTCATAACTCTTGGTTTCGTAAAATCTTTGAAGTATATAGTCAATGGCAGCGAATGAATTAAATGCGAAATGTTGCAGGGTGAGTTGAGTTCACGGCCAAAATACAGCGCTTGTATCTCAAATTTATGAAAATTGGCCTGACGTCCTTTCTCAAGACACCAATACACTCCGAGGCGCAGTTGTACTGACTTGACTATTTGAGAATTCAAAATTTGCATCCAGTTTAAAGGGCCTGTATTTTCACAGGGCCAAGCACAGATTCCATTTTTGGTCCACTACACTTTTCCTACTGGAGCTATAAACACCAAAAATGACCAGTCATTTTTATTGACAGTGACAACTGATGTGATGATAACCTCTAATTGCACACAAGAAACATTGAAAGTCTCTTATTCTGGCTGCAAACACTTATTTCTCAGATAGCAGGTTTCCACTCTAGTTAAATGGTTACCTGGAAAGGCACATGTGCTTTAGGAGGGGGAAAAAAAAAAAAAGTTTCGAAACATTTTAACATTTCAGTAAATGTGAAAACAACTCAGAAGTGGTTACGAAAAGTGAAAGGTATTATAGGACCAACCGCTTGCCATTCCTGATTAGAACCTTAAAAAAAAAACAGAAAATAAACTATAGAATCGCGATTATAATTTCGGCAGGCTGGAAATGAATCGAATGACATATGCCAATTCACAGCACCCCGCATACACAGCTTGCCGAAATGACAAAACGTATCTTCGGGACTGGTTTATTTGCTGTTTTACACAATACATTGAAGTTCGTGGAGTGTTTCTGATGGCAAAGCAGCGGCCACAGAAGTCAGTAAAATGCGAAAATGGGCTGGAACGGCAGGGGTGACGCCGTGTGGAAAGAAAAAGGGAACGTGTTGTTCTGTGTTCCAGACTTTAATATCTGACAGTTGGTCATTTATCATCGTGGACCGCTGATTGTGAGAGAAGGGAAAAGGTGGAGAAAAGCTGAGCCAGAGTATCAATATGAATTTTTATTTGATGGCTTTTGCGGGAGATTGCATTTCAGGGGGCTGGCGAAGTCAAGGTTCACTGAAGCATGACAAGGAGATAGTGATAGACCAAGACAAAGGGCAGGTGAGCCATAATGGTGCGCCTGTGCATCAACACTAAGGAACACATTGGCTCCAGACGTACCTTCACACTATGCGCGGCTGCTTGTGCTAACCATTAAGTCAATAGTAAATAAAACGCTTTTAGGACTGCAGCTATCGTAGAAACATTAGTAAGATTTTTAAAAAATATCTCCCCTTTTGTTTTGATTTTGGAAACAAGTGACCTCAGTAGTTAGAAATATCAGTTTGGAGTCATTTATGTGTCTAAATGCTATACTTTTTATTCTATCAATCAGAATAGTGTTCCCATTTCTGTTGTCAAGTTTATTTGTATAGTCCTGACTCAATTGGCTTCACAGGTGAAAAATAAGTCATACAAAACATCATAAATACACAACAGCATCCCCTGAACAAAGCTCCCACGAGGGGAACGAAAAACTCAAAAATCACATCTAAAGGAAAATAGGAAACATTCAGAAGGGACCGCAGGTGGGAGGAGCCCCCTTCCAGACTCAACAGGTTGCACTACAGTGCTAAAAATAACACAATGTGCCATAATGCACAACATAGAAACTTATAGTAAACCTGCTGTGCAGTGACAATAAAAACATTCAATTTTATTGTGTTCTATTCTGCTTTGAAACGTCATCAGACAGCTTTTGCCAGTTTATGAGACAGTTGAGTCCCGCTAATGCTGCTAGCATCTAGTGCTACTTGCCATTGCAAGCGCTGCTTGCCGTTATTATTCGAGCCGCCGCCACTCATACAAATATTTTGATTTTATTATGACTTATTAGTGGGTTAGCATAGGCTAGTGAAACTCATACATTCAAAATTATGGAATAATTTGGGCTAACAAAGTTAAAAAAAAAAAAAACACCAACAAAAACTTTGAACACTGTGTTGGACAACAAGCAACAAAGCAAATAATTAAGCTGCGGGATTCAACAAATACGTGACCATATTTGCTGTTTAGTTTGAAAATGGTATCAACAGATGTCTGGAGATCTACGGTATTTTCTTTTTTAATTCCAAGCCAATCTAGTGGATGCTTTTTCCCTGGAGTAGAAAAACAAAACAAAAACCATGCAGTATTACGGGATGACTCGGCATCAACAGCTTCCACCTCCAAGGAGACAAACAGTAAACATCTGCTCCTCGTGGCTTTATATGGTCTGGTTTATATCATGCAAGCTACAAATGATGTGGAGCTTGACAAATAATAACGCATGCCAGACAGACGAAATAGCAATGTCTGCTATAAGGACACCGCATTAAACAGCCACGAGAGGAAACATGCACAGTATAATTAACAACAAATTTAACTCTGGGTTGTGCTGGCTTTCTCAGTTTTTATCTAATTCAGATATTGCATTTGAATGTGTTCAGGTTGCATATGTTAAGTACACTAATGATTTGCTTTCAAGCGTGTACAAAACAAACACAAAATTTTCTTGTACATTTAACGTGACGTTTTAACCCTAGGTAGCAGAAAATGTAGTTACATTTTATGGTGCATTTCTTTCCGAATTGTGAGCTAGGTTGCAGATAATGTAATTACATTTTATTTTTGAATTAAACATAAATTAATTGGAACATGAATCAACTAAGTACAAAATTGTGTTTAAGTAACTCATTTACAAAATGTTGTTTAACATTACTTGATTTTAAATTTTATCAAGGTGCGCTTGTCATAATTTATGCAAGTTTGCAGTAAATATTAAAATAATTGTTGATGAATGAGATAATAGATTAGTTGTCGATTAATAAATTATCAGCTCTAATGTAGTTCCAAAGTTGAATAAATCTGACACAACTGGCAGAGGATTCTGCTTTTTTCATCTTTGTCAAATCATTGAAAATATTTGGTTAAACTTTAGTTTGCGCATACACATGAAAACAAAAAGGACGTTTGGCTTGACCATTAAAATGTCTACAAATAGGTTCCCACAATTGCCCATAAAAGTACAAGGCACTGTAAGAACTGTTTGCCGTTCCTTATCTGACCTGCTAATATTTTTGCTGCAAATTACAGTTAAAAGCGTTCCCATGGATCAACTCTTGCAGGGTAATGCACAGAGAAGCATGAAGACACACAATTATGGACAACATGTGTGTATTCAATGTTTGGGACTAAACTGAGCTGATTGACAAATAAGTAGAAATGATCCATTGTCGTTCTATTTACATTTTCAAACTGCGTGAAGACACAAATTAAGAATAAAAAGGTGGCTGGGACTATGGATCAAAGTTGAACAAAGTCCAAAGTGAGGGAGCAACTGTGAGGGCGGTGGGGGGAAAAAAAAGGAGAAAGAAAGTGGACAGAGACAAATGAGCGCAGGAAATGGTGTGTGCAGGAGAGGCAGCCGATGAGAGCGTCTTCTCAGCAGTCTTAACGCAGACTGATCGGCCCTCCGGGCCATGCCTTATACGTTCAAAAAACATTCATGAGAAAGTGGCAAGCTTGCTTTGCTATCCCATACTAGCGCTATTATTTTGTACTTTATTATTTAATTTTTAAGGCAGCTATCTTGTTCATATTCAATTGGGGGGGCATTCAATTCCATAGGTTTTTTTTTAGGTTTCCTTGACATTAATCTCAATAGTGCAACTCAAGAGAAAAAAAAAATACGAATAAAAATAACTTACAGTATTTGGTGCTGCGATCAATTGTTTCATCAAGTTATTTTTGATAATCATTTGGACTCGTTTGGAATCGTTTCAGCCTCTTGACTGGATTTTCATAGTGGTCCATAAAATCTGATTTTATTGCACGGATTAATCATTTCATCAAAAATAATTTTTGATAATTGATGATTCACTGAGAATTAAAATTGGCCAAACCGTCAGAATTTCAGCCTCGACAGTAAATGCTAGAAGATATTTTGTCGTCCTGAAAATAATATATTTACAAATACCTGATTGTACTTTGGAAAAAAAAAAACTAAAGATAAATAATTAAAATAATTTTGCCTATTTTCTCACATGTTACGGACATAACCAGTAATCAAATAATAATTAATAAATAAAAAAAATGTTTGTTATTATTTCCTAAACGTAGGAAACGTAGGAAAATGCCTTGGTTTTTTTTCAGTTTTTTTTTAATAAACCATTATTTCGTTCAGCCCACTTAAAATGGATCATTGATATTTATAGCTGTCAGTGAAGGCATGTAAATATTTATTTTGACATCTATAGTCGTCAAAGGCACCGAATGAGGTACTAAAAATACAAAAAAAAAAAATGTTGAAGTCCCCAATTGAATAAGTTCTCATTGAAATGGAGAGACTGTCTTCCAAGAACTACGGAAATAGCAGGTAAACAAAGTGTAAAACTCGGCTGCAAAACTAGACTGAATCACAAAGTATCCAGAAGAATAATGGGAGAAATTTTGCAGATCCATTTATGTATGATATCTGATCATTGAGCACCACTGTCACCATGGTCGAAGCCCATTACTTTTCTCAATAAAGCTTTGGCAGCCCGCTGATTACTTCGTGAAAAAAGCGACGTCATTTTAATAGAAACCGCAGCTTTTTCTCCATGGGAAGGATCTTCGGGAATAAAAAAAAAAATCCAGTCTTGCGCTCTAATGCTTCCTCAGGTGGCGCCTCCAGGTGCCGAAATCATAATGAGTACAGGAGTGGGCCCCGGCGCCCTGACAGAAAGGGGTCGTGGCCTCAGGGGGGTGGGGGGGTTGCCTGTCTGGCGGCCTGATTGAAACTGATGGTCCAAGGTGGGAGTGGGCCGCCGAGTTCCGCCGACCTGCCACGGGCCACCCTGTCACTCGTGCGCCTCATAGTCTATTATTCAATTTGGCCCTTCTAATGACAAACGAATTAGGCTGCCACAAAAGATTTGCCTTGGGAAGTACACACACCCGTGTACTGTATGTGGCTTTCACCTGAATGGCATCCATTTAAGAAGAAACTGGATTCATAGAAGCCTGCTGGAGGAGTCGACGTTATAAAACGGTTCCGAGACAAGAAACAAAGTGCAAACAATTTGAAATTCAAAAGCTTTGAATGTAAAGTACTAAAGTAATTGATTTCTAACTAGATCAGGTATGGCTAAAACGTTCCTCCTTAGAGGGCTGCATTTAGAAAAATAAAAAGCAAACAAACAACGAAATTGGTCCTCTGCAACAGATGTGCATTGATAATTGAGCACTATCAAATTAGAATAGAAACACAAGTAATTTGATGATAAATTAGCGGTCAATTATCGATGCAACTTTAAAGCAGAAGGCTATTTTCCGTATTTTCCCCTTCTATTTTTCTATATGCAGCCCTCAAAGGAGAAAAGGTTTGGCTATCCCTGCTGTTGATAAAAGTTTTTGTTTTTATTTTAGTGTACAGAACGATTAATGGCATTTCCATTCCTTTAAAAGTGGAAAGACGTTTGAGAATTGATCTACAAATGTTTTGTGTTCATGGAAGGAACAGGTGGTCCTATTTTTTCCTTTAAGGGCTATATTAGGAAAAATACAAGGAAGGCTACATATTTAATGTTAACTCATTGAACAGTTAGAAAAAAAAAATCAATCAATGAATTACACATTATCTATATAACAGTCAAAAATGCTACATCAAGGCTTTGCGTTGAAGTTGAGTAGGTAAACTTAGATTTGATTTCCCCCAGCAACAAAAATACACAACACAGCATACATCCACTTGTGCAAAAGAAGACGAGGGCCAGTGTGGCCTTGTAATGAAATCAAATATATCTTTTACTCTTTTGGCTCATTATTTTCTTTTCAAGGTTGCTTGCCACTTCTTTTTCTCGGTAAAATCTGTGTGACAGCTCTGATTTATGACAAGGCTAAAAACAAAGTGCCTCTAGGGATTCGAGTGTATGGCCCGAATGTGCTCAAAGCTGTGCGTCACTACCGATGCCGCTGCTGTGCTTGGTGCTCAAGCAACCAATAGAGCGCCCGTGGAACTTTGGGAAACTGACACCTGTGTGAAAATATCCTCAACAAACGACTGCGCCGTTCAAACATATTTAAATGCATTCAAATGTTATTGCAGGTACACTGGAATGGATTTGCAAGTGCATTCGTATTTATTCGAATATTTTGGGGAATGTTATGGCCGGGTGCATTCCTATGTTTACAAGTACGTTTGTTCAAAGCGATTTACAAGCGCTTTGGGAGATTGTCAAGTAAATTCAAACATTAAAATATGGTGCAATATATTTAAGTACTGCATTTTTCGGGCTATAAGTTGCACCAACGAGATTGTGCAGAATATCGATGTTTGTCACGTGTAGGCAATAAGCCACAGGTTGTAACATCAGTTAATCATGCAAAAAGATGATACATTGCCGTTTTTTCATTTTTGGTTTTTAATAATTAATATGATTAATTTAAAGGGTTTAGGAGGGTTTATTTTTAACATGCACTAATCTAATTCTAATTTGTATTTTTTACTGTTTTTGATGCATTTTTATAGGGAGAATTAGGAGCATTTAGGGAGGATTGGAACGAATTTGACTATTTACATGTAAAAAGGAGCTCTACTTATGAAAGATTCACGCTGCGAAATACAAATTAATTTCCTAAGTAGAAGTACCACTGTAGTTCAAACTTAAAATCAATACTTCAATAGCGTATTCTCTTTGTTTGCAGATTATTCCCTGGTGTCAAGTAAAAAACAAGACTACATATAAGATGCACTGGACTGTGATCCGCAGGGTTCAAAGCGTGAGAAAAAAAAAATCTGTGGTTTACAGTCCAAAATTTATGTTCCATCTCAATCTAGTTGCAAATATGTTCTTAAATAAGTTCAAACACTGAAATATATTTGAACATACCTCAACATTGTATCTGCCAGTCAATAGTTTAAAACCGCTCAATGCTTCCAAAAGTGTTAAGATTAAGGCACAAATGTTTGTGGTATTTCTCGTTTCCAGCCAACAACAAAAAGGTGGCATTATATTAGTGGTCCCGAGAGGCACTTGATGTATTTTTGTGCATAAGAGGGAAAGCCATTTTCTCCACAGGCCCCGATGAATGACTTCTGAATACGTTTCAGGCTCATTTGACTTGTTACTGTGCAACAAATGAACAGAATTTATTGATGTGGTGACAGACTAGCACTTGTATCTGTTGGGCTGTCGAGTGTCACTCCATTAGGCTAAAACCCAAAGTCATTTACGCACTTGTCTAAATAGCGGCCAAAAGTCGAAAATGACTCCATGATCATGCGTTTTAAGGGTCACAATTTTTTGCACGCCAGTGTTTGGCTTATTCTCAATAGAACACAAGCAGGTGACTAAATGTCATTCCGTTTGACGTGGTAGAAGAAAACATCAGGTAGTGGTGCAAGGGCTTCGCGCCCCCTCCCACTTTCAAATTGCAAAGCTCATTTTTGAGATTGTGCTGCCATGGCAGAAAATCCCTCTGTTCCCCTCCATTCTCCATATTTCTTATACGGCCCATTGGAAAGCAACGCCTACAAGAGTCATGGCTGGGCACATTTATAAGGAACTTATCATTTGCAAGATATGCTGAAGTTGAGCATTCTGCAAGCCACTTGCTTTGCACTCCATTTCAAGGCAAAATAATAAATCACAATCGTGCGTTATAATGCACAAATCGAGCGGACGTCGGGGCTGGGCGATAAATCAAATTAATTTGATTAATTTTTCCTTTTAAAAATAGAAGTTTTGAAAAGAAAGAAAATCGTGAAATTTGTTTTGTAAAAAGTGTCAGAAGGCTGGATGAGTGCTTTACCAGACATGTTTACAATTTATACTAGACTTAACTCATTGAGTGCCAGTCATTTTCCAAACCTCCTTCACCCTAACACTTGAAAAAAATACGATTGAACGCACACACACACTCATGAAAGGTACGTAAAATTCCGTCCTTGGAATTGAGTTAAAATGCACAAGCTATGATTGTTTCGTTAACGTTAAAACTGATTTAAAATCCTATTTTATTATCGTGGTCTAATTATCTAATAAATAATAAATCACATCTGTAAATGAATGTTCATTGGGTTTATTACATCAATCACAATGGATTAAAATCATAATCGTCTAGAATAACTGGTGAAAACTGAGATTTCGTTTTTGGGCCATATTGCCTCGCAAACACGTTGCATTCCGAGCAGAAGAATGGACGGGATTAATAGGCTCATCAGTGATGTGTTGAAGGCCACTCCAAGATTACATTCATCTCTTCTTGATGGAGTATCTGCCTCAGTGTCACGGTAAATGTTTGACCTTGCTGTTCCGAAGATGACGGGACGAGATTTGCGTTGACCAACCCATGACAGTCTCTCATACAGAATGTGTGAGACATTTGAAGGGGCCTCTTGCACCCTTTTATTTTTCTTACGCGGCTCTCAAACCAAAACGTTTGGAGACCCCTAACTTTGGCAGTAGTCTTACTTAGCTGTGCCTTATCTTCTTGCGTTCAAAGAAAAAAAATCCCCCCAATGCTAAGGGAGGCCAGGAAGATGTAGCAACAGAGCCGTGAAATGCTGATAGATGTAGTCAGTCTCAGCAAACGGAGCACAAGGGAGGATCGGTGACAAAAATAATAAATACATTGCAGGATCAGCAGCTGCGGACTTACAGTATTTGGCTCAATTGAGCAGGCTTGACAAAAGAGGAGGTGATGGGGGAATGGCAGCTAATATTACTACGGCGGTCACTACTACCGTTGCTGTTTGACTTAATCCCAAAACGAGCTAATTCAGGAGCCAATTTCCATTTAAGAGGAGAGGTGCAATATAGCCACTGTGCATATCTCCAGAAGTTGTCCACAAAGAGGCTCCGTGTTCTTGCTTCAAGCTGAGCTGCTTTAAACTACCAACTTTGGTTGGATGAAAATCTATCTTCGAACTAAGATTTTGTGAAACGACGCAAACAAGCTGATGCGAGTTATCATGTTATATTTCTTATTAGCCAAAAAAAAAAAGTACAGCTTTCTTTTTAAATTAAGAGCAAACAAATTGGAACATCAGAACCTTTTTTTCCCCGCTAAACTGTGTGATATATGGCATTGCTGTTTAAAATACGACCAGCAATACGACTACAAATGTAGTTCCAAAACTTAATAAATGACAAAACTCAGTCTTTTTTTCCCCCATCGCAAAATATTTTGCAGGGGCTCCATCATTGTGAAAAAAAGAACCACTGCTATTACAAAAAAAACAGAGCAGCCCCCAGGAAGAAGCCACATTTGACCTATTTAATCGATATGCCTGTAAATAACATTTGTATCGTAACAGAAATAAACTATTTAAGAACTCAAACGTCCGCTGACTTCCAAATATTTACAACGTGAGAAGTCTAAGCTTCTAAGACAGCAAGTACATATTTGTCAGAATCACTCATGTAGTATTCACCACCTACGTCTAGATCAAAAAATACTGATCACGTACCAAAAGCGGTCTTTCTGAGCTTCTTCACTTCAGCCCCAATCATTTCTGTAGTCCACATCTTTACAAAGTTATTATCGGTATTTACATGGAGAGAGGGTTTATAAGGACAAGTAGTTCTTAAATGCTTTATTCACTTGACACGTCATAAGTAACAAAGCCTTGTGACATAACAGCTAAACATCATGTCAGCTACAACTTATAGTAATCGACACGTCTTCTCATTACTTATCCAACAATTTACATCAAATCTTTGAATTAGTAATTATTTTTTGCATTATTCAAAAAAGATGTTTTTATTACTTGGACTAATTTTACACCTTTTTAGCTTGGCACTGCAAAAGCATATTTTTTTCTAACAAAGAGCAAATTAACTGGAACATGAAGCAACATAGGGCGGCACGTCCACCTCACAGTTCAGGGTCCTGAGTTCAATTCCAGATCGCTCCAGCGTTGCTGTGTTGAGTTTACATGTTCTCCCCATTCCTGCATGGATTTTCTCCAGGCGGTTTTAAACTGGTTCATCATATTTATTTATATGATATATATTCCCTTGCACTAGCCAACATTTTTTAAACAAAGTGCACCATATAGAGGAGTAAAAACAAAACAAAAAAAATAGCACTAGTGCTTCATGAGGCTTCATTTTCCAATCACTAGCCTATCCCTACAAGAGATACTACAAATGTATCTCCAAAGTTTTA
The DNA here is from genome assembly GCF_059441005.1 of Hippichthys cyanospilos. Lineage (NCBI taxonomy): Eukaryota > Metazoa > Chordata > Actinopteri > Syngnathiformes > Syngnathidae > Hippichthys > Hippichthys cyanospilos. The sequence goes on along the minus strand of NC_142373.1, from coordinate 13,359,273 downwards.
ATAAATCAGACACGGTGGGCAAAACACTCTGTTTTAAACGTTTTTTCCCCCCTATCTACATTTTTTTTTTAATAATGGGATAAAAAATATTTCACACGGGGTAATCATTAAAAAATGAGAACCCCTGAAAGAGGGTATCGAATTTTGGTCAGCTGACGAGACGAGTGTATCCCTCCTATGAAAGTAATACGGCGCAAAATACTGGCTGTCCCTTTCCCGTGGCGGGGGGTTTACCTTTGCGCTCGGAGCGTTTCTTGCGGCGCCTCTTGAACCTGCGTCGAATCAGGCAAAAGTAGGAGCCCGGCGGATTGTGCGCGCCGTCGCTTCCGAGAGTCATGGCCAGCTCGCTACTACTGAGTGGCAAAGCACTTCCAGCGGCGCTTTAATCGAGCGTGGGCTGCGACACGTGGGCTCCTCGCGCTCCTTATGACAATCAGACAACTGCTCACACCTGAAGCATGCCTTTGGACTCACTCTGCTCCACTCCCCCCCCCCCCGCATACTCACTTATACTCTCTCTCTCTCTACCCGTTTGCTCCCTTCAGTTCGGGTTGCGTCTGCCCCATCGGAAATGGGAGCGGGGAGGCGGTTACTGTCATTTTCACACATTTACTAACCCAAGCAGTATTTCAAGGAATAAAAGAAAGAAAAATCAGGAGTGACAGTCGTTCATACTCACAAACTTTTGGAGTTTCCAAAAATTTGGAGTTCCCAACATAGCTATCATGTTTTTTTTGGAACGTGGGAGGAAAGCATAGTACCCAAGGAAAACCCATGCAGGCACAGGAAGGACATGCAAACTCCACATAGGAAGGCCAGAGCCGTAATTAAACCTGCAAACTCTGCACTGTGAGGCTGACGTGCCCCGTTAATTATGATCATGATTCATATCGTTATTATTATGACAGTTATTAGTGTTCGCCACATCGATGGTCTTGAATTGTCCGACTGCATCTGAACGCACCATACTTCTCATCATCACGTCAGCAGTACTGGAGAATTTGATGTGTCAAGCTAATTGGAATGCATCCAACGCTCCAAGGCAAAACATAAAAAAAAAAAAAACGTTTGATACATCTATTGCATTGACGTCCATTTTCTTATTTGGTGTATTTGTTCTCCTAGTAAATTGGCCTGTGTAGCGTGTTGGTTGCGTGTTACATTATGTTGTTGCTGTGCTTGACATCACTACCATTCCAACTCTAACTACACTTCCTAGATTTTTTTCCCGGTGAAGTTGTGAACACGGTGGATGTGTTGCATCTCATTTGTGTGTTTGACGATGTGGCCATGCAGGTCATAGCAAATAAAACTGGAAAAAGTATGACACATCGCTTTCAAAGGAAAAGGACTGTACATTTAAGTTCTAATCGTGCAACACATCATATATGTTGGTTATGTATACCCAAGAAATATATATATAAAAAAAAAAGATGTTTTGCAATATTATTTGAGTGTTTTATAGTCAAAATATCAGCAGAATGCATTTTGGTTTAGTCCCTCATGATACTCTGGCTCCCTCTAGCGGCTGTACAACAAGGTCACAGCTGCATTCAGCCAAGAACTATGAATATAAATGACAGACATATTTTAGCTTTTAAGTATTATTTTACATCATGTAATTAGCAGTTTGTTTAACCAAGGATTGAAAAAAAAGTTAGGGCCCATCTTACAGTTTACGTGTGTGATGCTAACATATATCAGCTAATTTGGGAAAACAGTTTGAACAAACCCTATCAGTTAATAAAAAAAAAAAAAAAACAACAAAAAAAACAATAAAAATCACCTTATGTTCAGGTTCAAATTGTTGTGCAGGGTCCAGTAAGCAGGAAACCCTAATGGACAGAGAACACGAAAAAAAATAGGTGAGTATAACTGCATGTTCTTCAACAGTTGTATAAATAACTGTACAGTGACCAGACTGACACAAATAACGTGAATTTGATCTTTGATGACATTTATTAATTTTGAAAGAATTTCTTGTTTAGTGCTGTAATTTTTAGGGTTTCAAAGGGGGAAAGGTTACAGCAAAGGTGAAACCAAGTCCAGTGTGGCATCATCCAAACTGGACATTTAAAGAACTTTTTCTTCTCTAAAACAACACAGGGGGTGGCAGTTTTGTGACTGACTATTACCTGAAAAACATCATCAGAGTTCCTCAGGGCTCAAATGACATCAACCAATCATGGCTGATCTTGTGAATCACATGACCTGACTCAGAAAGCAGTGCTTGGTTGTCACGTGAGCAAATGTGATGTCATTTTCAGGGGAGAGTCAGTGGGAAAAAAATGGGAGGATTTTGCTAAATAATTCATTTTTAATATATTTATTAAATAAAATATTAATCAAAATGCTGTTTATATTAGCAAAGGGCTCAATGAACACACTGAATATTATTGCCGAAAAAACCCCATCTATGATGTCTTCTTTTTTAAAAGCAAAGCTCAACATTGATGATTTTGCAACGATACGCCAACACAATGCATTCAAAACAACTCATGTGAAATGTAATTTTTTTTACAACTTCTGGTTGTGTTTTTAATTAAATCATGATTAAATTTCAGAACAGTGGAGCCACATTTCTATGGAACATGAATTTATGGAACTTTCTGAGTTTGGGGTATTTAAATACTAAACATGTAAGGTCATTGGAAAAAAAAAACAACAACTAAAACTGTGTTTCCAGGCAAAACCAAAATGTACATATTTAAGCATATTAGGGACATAAATCTGTTCAATGCTGCTATGCAACAGCCAAACATAACTCCAGCTGGCCAAGTCAACCGCTACTACTGCAGTGGAAGACTGGCGTTTCCCCAAAAAGGACCGCGGTCCACCCATATCCCTGACTGTTTGCGTTTAAAAGCCCCAACAGCATTTGAGGTTTTTAACGGCAGCCATTTTAGTCCTTTCAACTCCAGGCGCCCTATTCTTAGCTTTGACTGAAAAAAATAAACATGACAGAAAAAAAAACCAGACCCATTGACAAAGAACAAGCTCCTTAAACAGACTTGCGGGCAGAGAATCCAAAAAGCGGCGCTGGTGAGCTGAGGACAAGTATTGTATCCCGCCCATCCAGCCTTCTACCACTTTTGCAAAAATCACAATTTTGTTTTTTTTCCCCTTGAATGACAAATCAATCGAAATAATTTGATTCATTACCCTGAGCCCATTTGTTGGCCCGCTCTGAATTCTGACAAAACGTGCACAACTCTGCAAGTTGACTCAGTGGTTGGTCTTCAATCACTTCCACTTGGAGAATTTGAGCGCTCACTAACAGATATGAAAAAAAAAAACAATAGAATGGCACTGACCTCCGCCAAGGAGGAACTGTCATCAAAAATGTTTGTGTGCGTGTGCGCCAGTGTGTGTGTGTGTGTGTGTGTGTCATAATTGAACACTGTGTTTGTTTATTGGTCCATCGCTAAAGTTGGCAAGCAATTTCCCTGTCACTTCCATTTTTGATAGCAGAAAAAAAAAACATCTCATAAAAGGGGAACTCAAGGATCAAGGAAACTCTTTTTCTTGGGAACAATATGTCTGACGTGTCCCTTCTACTCAAATTCTGATGAAGACTGCACCTGGAGTAAGAATTAAGCAGATTAATCAACCCATTTTTATCTGACATGTTATTCTATAGTTTCCTGCTGTTCACAGAAATTGACGTCAAGGTGCCCTCGGGCTGGCATTGTGCAAAGGTGAAATTCCAAAGACATATTTAATATGTCTTTCCAGATTCCAGACATTCAATATCAGTGGACAAAGAAATGTGTTGTAGATAAATTAAATAAATAAATAAATAAAAGAGGGGGAAGGTTGGTTGCTTCCAGGGGGGGTTGGATGCCCAACAACAAAATATAATTGGACTGACATGTGAGTGATACTGTTAAGGGCAAGCAAAAAAAAAACAAAAACAAAAATACACACACAATGACAGAACGTTCTAATTGTCATTTGTGCTTATTGTGAACTCAACAAGCAAGTAAATCGGCTTATTTTTGAAAATGGCTTCATCAATAAATGGGTCTAAATTTTTCAAAATTTACATGAGAAATGCTAGAAAAAAAGGTATCACATTATTAAAAGATCCTGGCACCAAAAACAGGAGAAAAAAAGAAAAACGGATCACGAATGGGTCACATTCAGCATGGTTTAAATCATACATTTTTTAACTTGTATGTTAATACACTAAGTACGCAGGTGTTAAACAGTCCCCAAATACCGATATTCTGTGTGTTTTCCAGTTTTCTGTCAGCAACACACCAGATTCAAATGATTAGAATCATTTTGAACGTCTTCAAGTGCTTTCTAAAAAGCTAATCATTTAAATCAGGGGGTTTGGGGGGAGAAAACTGGAAAACATGCAGGATGCCAGCCATTGAGGACTGGAATTTGACACATATGCAAGGTTGGCTTAATAATAAACAATAATGTATCCCAAATCAAAACAACCTCCTCTTCAAACATGCATAAATAATTTGATGCGTGAATGGGACTAATAAACCCTTACAATATCGATTCCACTCCTGTGAAACTATGATTTCTATTCTATTTATTACTTTTATCAATGTCATTGTATACCTGCTGTACAATGACAGAAAAAGCATTTGATTATAATTCATACCAAACAATATCGGATTAACGTAAACCACAGTGATCATTTTAAAGACTTAATAGCGTGACATATATAGAGACATCAAGACACAAATAGCGACAGAAGAAAGGGGAAGCAATAAAGCGTTGATTTATGTTGCTCTTAATGGCGTGCAGTCGGCGCTGACCTTCTCCAAGCTCTTGGGAGACGGAGGCCGACTTGAGTGCGGCAGGTGGAGCCCGAGCGAGCGGGAGCTGCATTTAATTTGACAGAGGTGATAAGGAAACAGGGAAGAAGACTAAAAAGCTATTGGAGACACTGAACTTGAAGAGGGCAAATGAAGTGAGGACAGGGGAGTGTGTGTGTGTGTGTTTGTGTGTGTTCGCCAGTGCGTGATAGAGATGCATGAGTACAAAACTCCACTCCCGGGCCCCAGCAAGAAATTAGGCCAATGGCTGGGTAACCACTGGCTGCACACAAAGCCTCTAACGAGGGTCCCAACAAGCCATTAAAGGATGCCTCTGACTGACCTACATTTGCCAGCAAAGACACACCCCGGAACGCTATTTTAATTAACGACGTGCGTTATTAAACGTCCCTGTCATGCTAAGGTTATTGATTGCGTGCGTGGGTGTGGGTGTGTGTGCGTTAGGCTCAATTCGATAACGACGGAGATGAAAGCCTCGCAGTGTTGTTGCTCTACTTGCTTTTTACCAGCAGAGGGCAGCGCTGCTGCAAAATTTTGGGGATTGCACCAGGCAGCACATTATTTAGCAGACACGTTGCTCCAAAATCAGTTGAATTAAGATGTTATGGTTGCAATTATCCACAATAAACTATATCACGTGATTTGGTTTACGTAATTTGACTGACTAGGAACCCTAATTTACGGCGAGGTGCTTTCGAAACAGACTGCCATACCGACAGGAGTTTGAAATATTTTAAACTGCATTCTGCCATGTTTTTTTATGCCTTTATACTGTGTTTCTGAAGGTATTCATTGTACATGAAAAATAATGTAACATTACTTATTAAAGTAATTAGACAAAATATGAATGCTTTTCAACTGAAAATCGCTAAATATAATTTGTATCCCTTCAACATTGCCAAATTGCATTATTTGGAAAAATGAAGGAAATTGAAAATGCAAGTCCTTGTTTAAATTAATGAACAACAACATTTTCTATAACGTTAGGAAAAATCCAAGCAATATTGTGTGTATGTTACACAAACTATTTCCACCATCATATTTTCATTTTTTTATGTGCAAGATTTTTTTTTAACTTTGAAAGTGACAGTTTTGTACTGGACATGCCCACAAAGGGACATTAAAAATAAATAAATAAAAAGATCCTTAAGACACAGGGGAACTAAGCAAGCACAAACAAACGACACAGGAGTGCTGATGATGCAAAATAGTCACTGTCACATCCTGGACGCACGCGCGCACACACGCACACACACGCACACACGCACACACGCACACACACAAATGAATCACAGATTGGCTTTAAAGAGTTAGGATATACTTTAGTCTTAATTTAGCAGCCTTTAGGGAGCCGTTTTGAAAATAAGGTTGAATTTTGCCATCATAATAGGACACTGGAGAGTTTTTGTTTAAATACATTTTAGGTAACATGAGTTTTTGAGGTAGCAGGGTTGTAAATATCTAACAAGGTTTAAGGAAATTTTATTCTTCCAATTACATTTTAGGTAGCATACATTGTTGTAAAGAGCACGGCCAGGAGTTTTATCCATACATTGAAAAAAGAGGAGCCATTTGGCATTTCAGATGATGAGGTCCGTGATGAGGCCTTCAAGGATTTTGGATAAAAAGCCCTAAATGCCAGACACCCCATAAGCAAACTGTGAAAATAAATATGTCTCCTACAAAAGAAAAGAGGCTAGCACTCCATTGTGTACACTAATGCCACAAGCCACTCCGCTGTTAACAAATTGTTGACATGAGTTAATTGTTTTGCCCTTGCTACTCGGGTCCATGAGCACTTTCCTTGACTAGACACCTGCATCGTGGGCCTTTATCAGTCGGGGGATCGCAGCCAAAGACTAGGAGCCGGTTGTTTACTGTCGGAGCTCACCAGTGGAGAGCCACTTATGAAAAAGAAATGGCTGGAGGATTTTAGTTGGATCAGACGCTAAATAATACTATGTAAACAACATCCATTATCACTTTCAGGGAGGCCAAATAAGGATTAGTTTCTGTATACGTGTCTCTGCGCGGGGACAAGAATGATACTGTAAATGAGCAAAAAGACAAAACATTGGGGTTGTTCACACTGCAGTCCAGGGGCCATTTGGAGGCCCATGGTCAAAAAATTAGGATGTGTGTGGGTGCACTACGACCATAAATTTCACGTAGTGTCTTTGAAATGGCATCTGAGTCAATGTCAGGTCATGAAATGTATTACCAATGTGGGTCAGGATAAAACAAACAAACAAAAACCCCATCAGATTCTATGTACTACAGCAGTGGTTCTTAAATGTGGTAGAGTTTTTGCAGGTATCAGCAAATCTAATTTACTGCTTTTTAAAGACATGACAAGAACAATTTATTTTTTTCTTTTTACCTTAAGAGCAAATGAATTGGAATATGAACCAACTAATGTTTAAATTGTGTTAGTGCTGCCACAACTGAAGCCTCATGAATCACGTTTAATATTTTTTTTTGCTCTACTAGATGGCACTCTTGGTTGGTTAAACCAAGCGCACCATTTAGAGGAGTAAAAAAATATCACAAGTGCTGCATGACACTTTGTTTACCCATCAGTACTTCACACCAAAATATGAAAAGAAAATACACTTTGACATGGTCAAAACAGTCAGGAGATTGACCAAATCCCTCTCGAAAATTTCAAAATGTATATCAAAGTAAATTTATCGTTAGTTTTGTAACGGTTGATTTGTGATATACGTCTGGTTACGGCCCAAATATTTTCAGCATTGACTCGAATAAAGGGTTGTATCTGTGCTGTGTACCTCATCAGTATTTGGGACAGGAGAATTTTGGGGCGCATGATCCTTAAGATGAAAGCTGGCTGGGCCACTCAGGAACAATTCAAATCCGAAACTTGGTTTTAGTGTGTTAAGCAGATTTAAGTGAAGGAATGTCAAGCGGCACCGGTATCTGTCGATCTTCCTGCGTTTGCTGGCCCAAAACAGAAGCCTGCTTGTGTTCTTCAGGGAACGAGTGTCAAAATAGGAATGACTTAATGCTTCCTATGGAAGTTTCCAAGGCCTCTATGGCTGGGTGTGGCTCTCCTCCTTGCCATTATTTGGGCTTGGTTAGCAATCAAGCAGCTGTATCTTGATTTTGTGTACTGCACAGGCATGCTTTGGAACAATGGGCTTGTTTTTGTTGAGCCCCCGTGGCAGGATGCATACCTGAAGGCTCTTAAACAAGAGGCCAGAATAAGAAGGGTCACATGCTTACACCGCAAGGCGTCACGGTTGTTTATGAAGTGCCAGAATTGAGTTTTAAGCGTTTTATGGGTAAGCACGTACGTCATTCCTATGGAGATGCGGATGTTGACAAAAAAAAAAACCACTGCCCTGGTACCCACAAAGTCTTTCAGTACTACAAGCGAACAACAACTAGGTCTGTGTTATTAAACATTTGAAGCGGGCTCTATTTGTCTGTGTCTTCCCACAGTTGTTGTTGTTTTTTGTTTTTTTTATAGGGGTGACTTGGTTAACTACTCGAAGCGTCATTTTCCCCATTTATCTAGCATACACTTTCAGGAAGAATACAAGCTAACCACAGTTAGCTAGTTAACCACATCAATGGACATCAATGCCTTCGTACATTTTTATTTTGAAACATATTCTGGCTGTATGTCGCGGTGCAACAGCTAAATTGACTCATCACAAACGTCAAAGAAGATACTGTGATCTATTAGCTGCAGTTTCAACGTGCTAGCAGTGGTGAGCGGCGCTAGATGCAAGCCACGCTATCGGCTCACAAAACTCAACTACCGGATATAGGCTGGCGAGCGCCTTTGGATGTCCTTTAAAAGGCACTTTAATAGATGTAAATGACTCAATAAACACAGTTGCAGTTGCTATTGATCACTAATGAACAAAGTAGGTTTTCACAAATACAGTGGTTTTGACATCACTCCTTTTCGTGAACCAAACAGGAAGATGTAATGTTTCTAGAGGGTAAAATATTGTTGTTGAATCCAGCAAAAGCGTAGCCCTTCTAAAGTGAGACAACAAAACAGGGTAAACTTGCATGGCAGGTGTATTGGACATACTAAAGTGTCTTTAGGGCAACCAGTTCAAAGTGTACCCCGCCTACTGCCCGAAGTCAGCTGGGATAGGCGCCAGCAAGCCTGTGACCCTTTTCAGTTGGATTTGTGAATACCAAAATGTTCGCTACCTGCAGCCCTAGTTCTGTGTAACATTCACTTTCAGGTAATATTCTTGTTGCCGTGGCAACGCGAGCTAGATGGGCGACCTTGCAACTCGCACAGTCGGGGGTTTTGCTTAAAACTCAGCAACCTCTAAAGTTACAAGAATGGAGGCTGGAAATTAAACCTGAGCCAGTTAGGCCGACATACACTTTGGGTCACGATTTACAGACATGATAAAGAAGGGGGCTTTCATAACATTTGCATTATAACATACCATAAAACCGACACACTGACAACAAACAACATTATCATAGCAGTGAAGCATATTTATGCCTTACATTGCATCTGCTTTAATTAACGTGATTAGAGCTTCCCTGTGTGTTCTTTCTTTCCCCAGAAGCCTGTTGGTCTCCCTACCCTGCTGCTGCATGACCTTGTTGAGGTCACAACCTTCCATGACCCTAACGTTAACGTTGAAGATGCATTTCTGCCACAATGAATCACAATAAAGAATGTTTATTATTGTGACTGATTAGTATTAAAATATCAGTGGCAACTAAGATTCTTCCCTTTTTAATTTCCATTTATTGGATCATGAACTAAGTGCCTGTGCAAAGCAGCTATGAAGTTCTGGGTGATGTGAAAAAAGCCACTGCAGGTTTTTAACTGCACTGCAATGCAGCATGATGTTTTGGTCAAAATTTGACCTTCTGTCTTGCTGGTGCTGGGCTCCTTTCTTATGCTTATGTCATCATCTTTACTAAAGGTGACACATTCACAATCGGGTTGACTACAGACTTTAGTCCTAGAAACCTTGTACTCATACCCTCCAGTTGAAAACTGCAGCTGTAAAAGCTATACATGAGTAAAGTTTGGAAGAAAATATTTCCTAATGTTGAGAGTACATTAGCTTCATGTGGGCTTACGCATGTGTGAACAAGCACATGGAACCAACTGCAGAGTTGCAAAGCATCGGTAGACTGAGCAGCAAAGGAACACCGAAACACCAGGTAACGATGCCACCGCCCAAAACGGGCCTGCCACCTGAGCTCTCATTCCAGTCTCTGAGGGCAAAAGGTCTCATCTCCACCGGCATCATGAAACCACCGTCTGTATTATGGGACGATGTTTGAAAAGCTAGTCGGACATGTTGGTTCTCTTTTGATAGGATTGTTATGTTAATCAATCATTGAGTAGACAAAAACCCAGATGGCTCACTTTGCTCACTTTTCCTATCGCTCTCATAATAGTAGCTCGGGCTTTCCCACAGCGCTTCTATTCAGAGACCAAAGATAGGATTACAACAGAGGTACTCACAAGTAGGCCACCACATATTGTGCTCACATTTCCCTGTTTGTGTGTGTCATACTGTGTACGAGAGGAACCAAAATAAAAAGTATCTTGAAAAGTAGGCCAGAAAACTCACACCTGAGAAATGTTTTGCAGAAGCCTTGACAGACATTTTCAGACTCCTTTAAGCAAGGGATCTCTGTATGAACGTGCGCCGTCCCCCAAAGGAAGTTTTCCCGAGCGGTGACTCACTGTCATTGGGTGAATACCTCAGACGACATCCGAGGGAAGACTCCGGGACAAACATGGCGCGGTCACGCCGCCGTGACTCACCGTTGTTTCTCAGACGGAACCGAGCGGCGCTGCTGCCGGGGCTGATTGATATCGCTTCTGTCATTGCTATTCTGCGTTCAAAGAGTGATAAACGAGATACATGCACATTCCATCGGCCCAGACTCAAATCCAAGCGAATTTCACCACCGATAGATGGAACAGAGATTCCGCTGAAGTGGGTCAACGCAGGGAGGGATAGCGGTTGGGCGGCTGAACAGAGCGTAAATCGCTGGTCGGTTCAATCGCCGAGATGAAATGCAGATTCGCATGGGGCGCTGTTTTGCAATTTGAACTGGAATTTTGGCACGCGTGCTCGATTTAAAAAAACGGATTAAGGTCATAAAGGACCTCTGCAAGGACTGCAAATTCCTTTTTTTGTACAATGCCCTTGCGCTATTAACCCAATACCTAACTTGCTAAATCTACTACTAAATTGGAATGCTGAACCCCAATCTTCAAACGTAAGACGCGCGCGCATTATTGTATGTATTGTATAATTATTAGAGTGGCACCTAAAAAATAATTTCATGATTAGTCTGTTGACTATTTGTAGATTAATGGATGGATAAAATGTTAAACAACACGTTTTAATTTCCATCAATGCTTCAACATTAGGGGGTAGCAGTCACAAGCAGAACAAGATGTTAGCAGCGTTAGCAGCTAGCAACACAACTGCCGAGTAAAGGCAGGTGTCAGATGACTTTCAAGTTGAAAACATGAACGCTCTATGTGAGTTGGCATTCCTACTGAGCATTTTAGCACAAATAAGGCTTACTCAAATTTGCTTTTTTAGCAACTGCTACTTGGATTTTGACTTTGATTTGTACAAAAAAAAAAAGGGGGGGGGGTGTGAATTTGTCTAAAATCTCAATGTTTTTAGAGAGGGCGGCACGGTGGAACACTGGTTAGCACGTTTAACTCACAGTTCAAAGGTCCCGGGTTCAATTCCAGCTAGCCCCGGCCTTCGTGTGTAGAGTTTAGAGGTTCTCTCCAAGCTCATGTGGGTCTTTTCTGGGCACGATGGTCTCATCCCACAATTCAATAACATACGTGGTCGGTGTATTGGACACTCCAAATTAGTGTGATTGTGAGTGTGAATTGTTGTTTGTCTTTGTGTGACCTGCGATTGGCTGGCAACCAGTCCAAGGTATCCCTGGCCAACAATTTCTTATGCTTATCCAAATCCATGATTTTCTCGATAGAATTTTCAATAGGATATATAGAATCCAAAATATATCAGAGATAGCTGCAGCCCTATTAATGTGAGACACCAGTTTTACAGTGAAAAAGGATTGAAGTCTGATCTAAGGACCTTTAACCCGGTAGGAGTGTGGGAACACAAAGCGTAAATAAGAAGTGACATCTTCACTGTTAGCTGGTGTTGGTTTCAGCGTGCCAGGCCAGAAACCACAGACGGGGAAGTGAGGCATGCATGATGCAGATGTGCCTGTGGCATCCTGGCCTCCATCTGCACTCCGAGCTCCGCCTCCCCCACTTTCTCATTTTCACGGCTTTCTTTTTCCAGGTCTGGAAACATCACCGTTTCCTTTGGGCTTCGGTGTGTAACCATTCATGGTGAAATATTTTGCTCTTGGTGACCGACAGCAGAAGTTTGTGGTTGTGACCAATAGCTCTTAAGTTTGACAGTTTGTGTGTGTGTGTGGGTGTGTGTGTGTGTGTGTGTGCGTGTGTGTAATTATACCTTAAGCATTCCAAGTTGAGCTGCTTTTGATTTATGAGAATTAAATAAGACGCAGGGATATGAAACGATGAAATATAGTGCTGTTGAAAACCAACATTAGCAGAAGCCAATGAGTTGCGACAGAAATGTCCAACCATAATTTAACTGAATTGCTTTTTTGTGTAACTCGAGTTCATCTGTGTTTTGTGTCTTCCTGCCACTCTAGCATCTCTCGATAGAAAAGAGTAGAAACCGGAGTCGTTATCCCAAAGGGTGGGGACAGTTGCCAGACATTGATTAAGCCCTGCAGATTTAGCTTGAGTGCCCATCAAAACCTAAGTCGGAGGCACAGTGAGATAGTGGAACGGTACACTGACATCAGGGAGGATCTCAGAGCAAACGGTTTGACCTTCTTGGACTTTGCGGTGCCAGCTAAAGATGATAGGAGCATCAACAATAAAGAATACTGAAAAAACACAGCACACAGATCAATATTCTCTTTGTTACACAAGCCGCGAGTTATCAGAAGCCGACATCATTGGGATCACAATGTGCACACAAGGACAAACAGGGAAGAAGAAGGATCACAAATTCATCCGAGGAGCACTTCAATCATGCGGTTACTCCCTTATCGAAACCACACCGCGATAGAAATCAGGCGCAGAAGGGAGAGGAACACGCTAGCACACAGTCATCGCCTTCCCTGAAGGACTATTGGAAAAACTAAGGAGGATCGTTGTTTCAACTACAAATCTCCCTTAACACGCAGGAGCAAAATCATGGTAGCATAGGCAGCTCAGTTCAGTTAAAAAAAACAAATAAATAAACCTGTTGTGTATATTGTAAACCGAGAAACTTTGTACTTGTATTTTGGTACTGGGCAATAGAATGGGATCATTTGATGAAAATTGTTTTTTCGCATAAAGAGACGTTATGCTGAAAACCTCAGGTCGAAATCTTGTTTCATTTTCTGCAATTATTTTAACTAAACTATAGCTCCAGGAACCCTCTTTTTGGGGAAAAAACGCAAAACAAACTTTCGCAGCATGACATTCCATTTTATTCTGCATTTCACGATTTAAAATGTTAAATTTAATTTTAAAAAAGCGTTAAAAATGAACTGACACGGCTTTACTGTTTTTGACTTTGCTTCTTCGTTTGTCATCTTTTCCTATCACTCCTGTACTAAAATGTGCGTTTTCACCAATTGGTCCCCTGATATTGGCCCAAAAAATGTTCTCATATGTTTTACCTCATAAAACAAGTTGAGCGCAAGCTATTTTCACAAACAAAGCGAGCGATTTCTGAAAAATATTAACTACCAAACGTAGTCACGTTTCAGCCTGACAGGGTAAATCATTTGACTGCAGTAGTTCTCGGAGCCATGATGTCCAGAGCGCCATCTGTCTCTAAGTTCAGACATTTGCCATATGTCCGCTCAAGTCTAATCACCACAAATCTACCCATCGGTACCTCGCAGGACCCCAAATGATCCTCTCTTGAGCATTTTCCGCTGTTCTTCAGCTGCTCTCGCTTAATACCATGACGCCGCACACACACTGACTTCCGGACACACTTGAGCAGCGCTGCCTAAGACCAGCCTGTTTAAATTGATTAGACAGAAATTAAGTGATGATGCGCTTGAAGAGCAATGATGGAGCAAGTCTGGCTAATGGATTGTCCCATCACTCTGACAAGTGTGCTTTGAATCCGTCATAATCAGTGACTATTGAAAATAGTACGTCCCTACGTCCTTTGTTTTGAAGTCTTTGTCCAGTAAAAGTCAATATCTCCTAAATTTGACATATGGTAGACAGACTTATTAACCACCTTGCCAAATCTAAATGATTTAAGAAAAACGTTCTGAAGTATATAAAGGGTTTTTGTCGACAGTGGGAGAGGAGGGGTTGGCAAGGGAAGGCCTGGTGGGCCTGCAGACTTTTAATATTGTATACAGCGCTGGTATAAAATTATGCTGAGGACAAGTCCACAAAATGGATGGAAACAACGTATCGCTCAACTGTCAATCAGCCTCTACTACGACCGGGAAAAAATGATGCTAGTTTTTGTTGCATCTTTGCTATGTCTACACAGGACTAAATATTTTCAAATATCCACTCAAAGCTTTAATTGGCTGGAATATACACCACCGTGTCTTCAATGGGACTTTCCACGCCGCAGCAACGAGGCACTCTAAAACGGAACAGAGGTAGGCGCATTCACGTCATTTGTGAGTCGGTCGGCAAAACAGGCGTCCGTCGGACCTCTGTGAAATTTTCAAATCTCAGAACTTTCTGCTGGGGCCTTTGAACAAATGTGTGTGTTTGGAGGAATCACCAGAGAAGACAAAGTCAGATCTGACCATAAAATATATTAGTCATACAAGGAAGCAAGATGCCAAATTAGGTTAGATTCCTAAAATAATAAGGAAAACCTTGAGGTCACTCATTGTGTAAAAGTAACAGCAGAGGCAGAAATCTGTTTGGCTCACCCCATCAGATGCATGTTCTCTGGCTAGCTAAAATAGGAACCCTTATGTAACCACAGCAGAGTGAAGGAAGATGTCGAACGCAGCGGTGGAGCAATGGCTGGAAATGTGCGAGACTGCAACAGTTCAATATGCACGATGCATAATGGGAGTACAATTGACTGCAGTTATATTTATGGGGTTTTTTTTGTGTGTTGTCGCCTTTGTGATGTCAAACAACAAACCGAGTTTGACTCGTAAAATTGTGTATTATTATTCCCCATTGATTTTTAACAATATATTTTGGTAGTCAAGTATTTTGCTAGGAATTTTGATTACTTGACTTCTTACAGCATTCACACAGTATGTCGTTCTCAAGATATGTCGTTCCGATTCTTTATTATTGTTTTATTCGCTTCACTTTCTTGTCTATTTCAACACCCACACACAGACTTCCACTGTTCCAATTCAACATACTCCAAAATATCATGACAACTGAGCAGCTACTTTTCTCCCTGATTATATTACAGTTTTCCACAATTCAATATTTTACATTCCCATTCATTTTCAATGGGACAAACATTCCACATTCTATTTCAGCATTGCTCCAATATACTTCACATAATTGCATATACTTACTACCTGCGGATTTAATAGGTCGGTAGTGTCGAAAAAAGTAGCATTCATTATGTTGCGTAATAGTGTGCACACTACACTATATCCACCTGGCGGCAGTATATTGCATACCGTACATCTATTCTTAGAAGACTTTCACAGCTAAGTGAGAGTAAGCTGCTGTAATATGACAATTTTTGCAGAGGCTCGAGTTGCTATATGATGTGTCTACATCACAGGTGTCAAACTCAAGGCCCGGGGGCCACATCCGACCCGCCACATCGTTTTATGTGGCCCGGGAAATGATAATTATGACTTCAAGGTTTTGACTAAAATATCATATTTGTAAGTCATCTTCAACTTTAAAAATGACTTTTGGGAAGCAACAAGCATTTTTGTTAGCAAACCCTTTTTTGAACAGTTTTTACCGGCCTCTGATCCCTAGGTAAATGCGTGACGATCGTATTTAAAATGGATTTGACCTTACAGTCATAACGTGCCTCCGAAAGAAACTGGAAGTACAATTTGGCCTATGATGAAACTGGCTTTGACAACCCTGGTCTCCATTTAGTGCAGCCGCTTGTGTTTCATTGCTTAAACGGTTATAAAACAGCAACATCTACGCTAGTTTTGAGGGTCAATTATTTGATGAACCTGTTTTTAATCAACAAGCATCCAAACAAATGTCACTGCTTTCATTCCGAAACCCTACCATTTGAAAAAGACATGCATTAAAAATGATTTAGTTACAGGTTTAATCCGTATCATCTCATTATTTTCCAAACTAAAGCACATGTTTTTGATTCAACCCAAAGATCAGTCTAGAGCAGGGGTCCAGCATTCCCTGGGTTCTTCCGGGGGGCTCCTACGTGCCTAACATGGCCTAACTGTCACGTTGGTTATTCTACATCAGTCTAGACTCACTTTATTTGAAGTAAAATCGAATCACTCAAAGATTTTAATCACCAATTAACAACAATCATTGTCTGCTTAAAACTTGATTCAAGTGTGCTATTCATTCAAATTTGAAGTCCTTACTTCGTGACCAGCGATGCATGCTTTTGCGTAATGTACTGTACATTCTAAATTCTGAATGGACAGTGAAATGCAGGACAGGGGTTGCTTTGTGCGTACACACTGTGCTCCATGACAATAGTGTGTTGCAAGTTGCTCGAGGCGTGTTTATATAACTGCTTTCCTAACATGGGACTGTGTCACACTCGCGCTAATGATGACATAATAGCAAAAGACACAGAAGCGTTAAAAAAACTCAATGCAAGTGTCGACGCCAAGAGTGCCGATTCACAATTAACATTACAAAACAAACAAGCACAAAGTGTCTTTGGAAAGCATGAATAGACTTGGACATGCAGTATACATATATAATGGGACAAAGTAGCATGTTAAAAGATGAGCAGCGGCAGCAGAAAGAAGCAAAGGCAAATATTTGACGTGAGCAGACAGTGAGGTCACGAGCTGCCAGGGCCCATTTTGCTCTTAAGCTTCTCGTTACTGCGAACACATGGCAGGAACAAGAACATAACCCGATACAGCTATAGCCGTATTGCTAAAAAGCGTCCTCCGGGATGTTTGTTGCTTCTCAGGTCAACTAACGACCTCTTTTCCTTCCTTCCTTCCACACTTGCGTCGAGAGCCAATTCATTTAACGCGATGCGATAAACACGTCAAGCCCGGCACAGTACACAGAAAAACAAGATGTTTTGAGCTGGTGAAAAATAGCTCTACCCGGACAAAAGAGACTTTTGCGGCGTGGTAAACATGAAAAATCCATCAGCCATTCTATATGGAATGTATAATCATTTCAATGGTCACCCAGCGGGACATAATGCCATCCGACTGCACAAAAGTGCCATCAAACTGATGTCATTTTCTGCATGCGCCATTCAAGGAGAGGCCATTTGTCGTTTTACCACATCAATTTTTCAGATATTGACTTTGCCGTTATAAATGGGCTCAACATCGCGGCACGCCATAGGTGCATTCGTTTTAAAAGGCAAAACCTATAATGGCGAGAGAGAGCAAAGGGAATGCTCTGGGGAAAATGATCTTTAATATTTTAGATGTTTCCTCTAAAAAGGTAAACCGCATGCCACACATGACAGCATCTGGTTGCACTTTGCTCTGGATTGGAGCAGATGAATAAAGTCTTATATACACCAATACCAACTTACAGGACTGACACGCCCTGTTCATCCGCATACGGCATCATTGTTGGACAGAAATACACTCCGGGTGGGGTGGGGGTGAGCGGGCACTCTTCTATTTCATTGCATCATTCGCATTAGTATTATATTTTGTATTTCGATCATGAAGATGTACACCTACAACCCAACATGGGCTGCAGTTATCGAATATTGAAAATTCTGAAAATTCAATCAAATAAGAGGGCATTTGGAGGGAAGAAAAAAATATCCCTAAGTAGCATAATTAGCTACTGAACTTGATTTCAGGATGACGCAGTATTTTTGACAGGGTAATGAACTATTACCCTTATAACTATTATAACTATTATATTACTATGATTTTGAACAGAGGTACTCTAATTACTCAAGATTTGTTTCACACTTTAACCTAACACCTCACAAAAATCATATAGATTATGGAAAAATGTTAACAAAATATTAATAAATTGTTGTTAAATTGTTACAGCTATATACCAGCAGCACATAGAGAGAAAAGTAACTTCTAATATGTCATCTTGGTGTTAAAATACCAGGATAAATTACACAGTTTGAATTTTAAAAGTCATACAGGACATTGAGGTATGTAAAGTGTTTCTTTAAGCAAGGGTCACACTGACATGACTTTCAGTATGCTGATGATGCCAAATGAATAATGCATTTTTATGGTTCAGTAAATATTGAATGATGCAAAAAAAAAAAAAAAAAAATCATGACCTCAAACCTTCTGCTCTTTATGGAAATGACAAATTTTGTTCTGCCTTCGACATTCATTTCGTTTTTAAAACCGTGAGATTTGGATTATGATTTTTGTTTTAAATACATGATTCAATTGAAGATATATGCTGAAAACGAGCAATGACTGAACTATGTAGTAGTGTTTATTTATTTTTTTTTCCCCCTATTTCAGCTTTCCTAATTTTTGGGACACGTAACAAAAATGGTGTAAACATGACGCGCGTCGACGCGTGTTGAAATCATTCAAATTTGTCAGAGTCGCTAACAACACTCTTTGTGACGTGTCAAATTTACAAGATTTATTTTGACTTGACAAGGACTTAAATAAATTGTAAAACTAAAATGCCAAAGTGGTCCTCAACAGCTCTCTGCCTGCCAACACACAGAAAGCTGCTAATGAATGACTCATCAGTGCTAATTTGTTGCGCTAATTTTAACTGCACGAGCTTGAGGAAATCTTGCAAAGGCAGTGTGGTGAAGTCGTGTGAACATTGGTGCCAAATATGGAATTGCTGTCGAAGGCTTGCCACGTGTGTGGTAAAGTATCAAAGATCTTCAAAAAAAAGGGATATTTTCATCTTTGGGAAAATTACTAGCATTGCTCATAGGATGCATATTCAAATCAAAATATATCCTCGTGAGAGCCTGCCTATTCATTTGTTTCCAGTGTTGTGTCCGTTTTTCTTCACAGCAAAGCCTTTGCATCCCACCGTAACACATGAGACACCATTGGAAAGGCAAACATGTCCTCGACTGAGCATACTGGAACTTAGGACTACCTCCAATGACTCAAAAGATGCAGACCAAAAACAAACAGGCACCCAAGCGGACAGAATTGATTAGGCTGGATCTCAGAAGGAAGTACTATATACAGTATGTAAATATAAAGGCTATGAAAGGTGTGTGTCCTGCAGTACGTGTGTTTGTCTAAGCTATTCCCATGAATTCAGTTCTTACGCAATGGGCATCATTTCAGAAAAATGTGACAGCAAACTTATGCTATGATGCAGTCATGTTGAAAGTTCCCACTGCCGCAGGGAGAAAACATCACTCCGGATCACAAACGCTACTCACCCAGTGAATAAAGTTAAAACAGCACACACACACACACACACACACACACACACACACACACACACGCTTATACTTGCAGCAGCCCCAACACAGACTGCTATAACAACAATAAATTCTTAACCGCGTAAAGCCCGTAGTGGTGACAAGTTGTTTATGTGCGATATGATCATAGCGTTGAATATGATGGAAAACACTGCCTCGTACAACAATCCATGCGATATGTCTGTCGTGTTGAAATCTGTTAGTGCAGCCATTTCAGTACCATGTTTTATTTACACCCAGCTAAGATTCTAAAACAGATATCATCACTGTGCAAATTGCGCATGTCCAAATATGGTCCGCTTCATATTTTACCGCAAATCTGAAGTATTTGTTTCCATGTTGGCTGTTAAGTTTCTCACATTATTACTGTAACTACTGTATTTTCGGTCTAGTCGCATTACATTATTAGGTGCAGTCTGAATGAAATGTGGAAATTTCCATATATAGGGTGTACTGAGTTTATATGTGTCGGTCTTGACCTCCAAAAGGCAGTCTTGGTCTTGCCTTGGTCTACGCTTCCAAAAGCCACAATGACCTTCAACACTTGGTCTTGTTTTTGTCCGGACCTCCAAAAGCCTTGGTCCACTCAGTCTCGACCTTTAACAGTCTTGGTCTTCTCGGTCTTGACCTCGGAATTTCTCCTCGGAAAATCTCCTCTCAGTTTTGACACTATCTAGTCTCATCGATATCTTTGTCTCTCTTACTTTGATTTTGACCACACGCTACTCCTGGATAATTCAACTCCAATTCAAAACTATCAATCATTGAATGATGATTTTGGCATTTAATAAGAATTCAAAATCTCTTTTTGCTCTCCGGGAGCAAAAACAGATTCTGTATAGCTGCTAGAATGAGAGAAGAAAAGAAGGACGAGAAACACAAGCACCCACATTTTAAAACAGCAGCATTATTATAGCTGGCGTAGGGATTATCCGAGCTTAAACATAACACTTGCACTTGTGGTCAGAGAGGATGCATAATCTCCATTGTGTCAATTGGCTTGCGTTTCCATTCTGCTTGACGACCCTGGCTCACTGACAGAGACCTTCGCAGCAGTCAAAGACACAAAAAGAGCTCATGCGTGCATAATCACGCACAGTACATACTGTACAGTGGAACGCTATTAATATTTGAAACGCATTTAGTTCAATGTCCCGTCAGTCCAGTCCTCCAACTAACAAACGTATGCGCTGCGACCGCGTTATGGACATTCATCATTATGGAGGCTGTGGAAAATTTTGAGGAGTGCACAAGTGGGACATTATCAGCCTGCTTCCAGTCGGCAATTCTGAATCGGATCCCGAGCGTCGCATAAAAAGGGGAGCATATTTACGTTTTAGGTTATGGGGGCGTACGTTTGAATATGTGTGTTTGTGTGATTTCCACAGGGCTGAAAATAAGAGATTTGCTTTTGTCGCAATTTAACAAGCATTAGCCCTACCAAGCAGAAACCAACATGTAAGTAAGTGTTGAAAAACAGAGCTAAAACGTTCAGTTCAAGAGAGTCTGATAGATAATTGCATAGCGACTAAAGTGTGCGAATGTATAAAACTCAGACATACTAGTGTTGTGTCATGTTCCAATTAATTTGCTCTAAATTCGAAAGGGGAAAAATGACTCATGGTATTAAGCATCAAGTTAAATGGTTGATAACTGCAGGGACCCTTGTAAAATCTCCTGTACCCTCTGAAGTGCCTTCACACACCCCCAGGGATAATTATACCCCCATTTGAGAACCACTGATCTGTAGGTTGATCGGTCAATTTTAAAAAATATTTCAAAGAAGCAGCCATTAAAGAAAATTACTTGGACAGTTTATTAGCTGCATATCCCTACTCCTTTGACCTCCAGCCTTTTTGGCTAGCTAGGGACACACAATAAAGGTAAAAATAAAACTAAATATTTTTTTCTCATTTGCAAACAAACTTAGGGTAAAATTGTTAAGACCCTAAAGTGTACCTTTCTTAGTCAAATAAGTCTGACACTTGCTAGATATGATGAAAAATGAATAAATGAATGAATCTACTGCATAAAGACTAAGACAGAGCCTTGAGTTGCAGACCAAACAATTAAAGAGTAAGATAAAAATAAATATACCTCTATAAAGCACAGTGAAGCTTGAGGCCACGAGAAACTGTTAAATCTGCTTTTTATTGACACACTGATAGTGATATTCATCCTTCTGAAAAATCATGACTAGATTCACCAAAACAAGGAACAACATTTTGATTCTCTATTGAAGATCGAATCTTCCAAAAAGGATTTTTTTAAACCCTCTTTGTCATGCACGCACACACACACACACACACACACACACACACACACACACGCACACACACACACACACACACACACACACACACACACACTTTCAATATCCAAAGACCTAATTATAGCCTGCCCATTAATCAGCAACAGCTGTAATTATACTAATTCCAACGTGTAATCTGATCAAGGTGAAGAGATCAAATTGCAACCTTTCGGTTCTGCTGGGTTGAAATGGGTGTGGGGGATTTAGTAATGGTGGTACCGGTGGTGAAAATTCATTCAGACCATAACAATGTGATTTAATTCACCGCGCTAGTTTATTAATAGGACAAAGGACATTCAAGATGAGGAACAAATGTCCACAACCCACTATGCATCTTCAGAATACTTGTCCTTAAAAACAATACTTCTCAAATGGGAATGTGTGTACTCGTGCAGATATGTTAAGGTATTCCATGTGGTATGTGAGATTTAAACAAGGTTCTTGCAGGTATCAGCAAATCTAATTTCATTCCCCTTAATGCGGTAAAATTGTATTTTTCAAAGCGCAAATCGACTGGAATATGAAGCAACTTATTGCAAAATTTTGTTGATGACCTTTTATCCTATATGAGTTTGAAATGTCCGACTGAATTTGAATGTGCCATACGTTTAGTCATCACATCAGCACCTGATACTTGTTAAGCTAATCGAAATGCAACTTGCGCACTGTGAAAAAACTTCCAAATAAAAGCTCCAAAATTTTGCAATGAAATCCAGAGTTTATTTTGATGCTCGTCGGTAGCGTGTTAGGTTATGTTGTGGCTTGACATGACTACTCCTACTCTTCCTCTGACCGCACGGATCACTATTGAGTCTTGCAGAACCTGGCACTCTTTAACGCAGTGGTGTCAAACAAATTTTTATTTTGGGCCGCATTGTAGTGATAGTTTCTGTCAGAGGGCCGGAATGACTGTGAATTCAAATACATTTTAAGTGTGTTGATCACACATTTACCAAGATTTGATATCAGAAGCCGGCAAAAGCTGTTCAAAAGAGATTTGGAGAGTAAGAAAATGTTTGTTTTTCTTCCCCCAAATTTTTACACGTTAAAGAAAACTTGCAATTTTGGTATTTTAGTCAGAAACCGGAAGTCAAATCAGCCAATTCAAGGGCCACCAAAAGTGAGGTGGCGGGCCGGATCTGGCCCCCGGGCCTTGACTTTGACACCTGTGCTTTAATGCAAATGAACCATTTGGGATGGCGCTTAATTCGCTGTTTAGCGAGTCCATAGCAAGTCCAAAATTAACATAGAAAATAGAAAAGAAAAATCACGTATTTCAAAGCTCGTGACCATAAAGCTAGGTTGCGATTCATTCAATACTCATTATGAGGCGTGATGAAAAGCATTTCGGTGCTTGAGGCAGCGCGGCTATTGTTGCGATTAATCAACCCTGTAGGTTGTATCTGCAGTGTAACACAGATGTCATGGAAACAGTTAGCAGAAGAATTCTGCTGGGAAACAAATAGACGACATCAGTGACAGCAGGTTGTATCGTGGCTTGGCCTGAATGACGCCATTGTTTTTGCATCTGGCCGCCACTCCCACGGCCAGGTTTCCAAAACAAACGCCGCCTTTGATACTGGATCCATCTGTGTCCTGTCTGGTCGCAGGGACGGATGGGACTGGATGAGTGGATGGAAGTGAGCAACTTGCCGCGCAGATAGCGCAGATAAGAAGGAAGCCCAGGGAAGTGGAGTGTGGGCGCAGGGTGAGAAACAACATACACGTTCTGTAAATATAAACACTGCGTGCCTGTTATGTTGTGACTGAGTCTGACTGCAAAGTGACAAAAAACATAAGCTGCGCTGAGAAGGAAAACGATATATTTTTTCTGAGCGATGGACGGACCAAAAATTCGGAATTGCTTGAGCAGTCATGCCAACGGCTGCCTGAAGCACACCAAATATTCATTCGAGTAATGGAGGGCAGAAAGGCCCGGGGCTGTCAAGTACAAAAGTTACGTGAACGCTATAGTCATCCGCTGCAAAGAGAGGCAAAGAAGAACTTTTAAAAAGGGATACTGAACTTATTGAACATTCATATATTGTCTATTTTTTGTGTACGCTTAGGGTTGGCCAATAAATCACCTTTGCATTTTAAATAGACAATTTAAAATATAGCTTAACAGTAGAATCTGGGCAATACTTAATTGCGCTAGCCATGAAAACTTCATTTAGAGCGGTCAGGACATATTGTTTTGTGAACGTTTGGCACCGGCTGTATTTATGAATAAATTGAAGATTTAAAAATATTAAGACGGTCACTAGCAAATGTTCATTTGACTTGATTATTCTATCAAATATTCTATTTTTAATTGAATAATCAGCAATTGGCTGGCAACCAGTTCAGGGCGTCTCCTGCCTACTGCCGCTGGGATAGGCAGCAGCAAGCCCGTGACCCTTGTGAGGATAAGCGGCTGTAAAAAAAAGATGGATGGATGGATAATTGAAAAATCTTTAAAAAAAAAAAAGTCTTCTTTAATGTGTATTACAAAAATGGTTAAGAAAGGTTAAAAAGTATGGTTTTCCTTTACAAACTCCAAAGCGGAAAGCCAAAATCATCAGCCAAATCAAATCTTTATTTTTTTGTTTACTCCCGATTTTATGGCGCCGACAACCCTGATAATGGCAACCTTTTCTACAGTTTACTAGAGCTTGAAAAATGTGCGATGTTTTCTGGCATGTTCAAGCCCCCCTTCCCCCAAAGGCAATTTTGAACAATAAACAGCGATTTCCTCGAGGACCTTCACACTGCCAGCTGCTCAGGCGTGAACTATAATCTGGTTTGGGTTACTTTTCACCCAAAAAGTATGACGCAGATGCCGTCAAGTTTACAATGTGCATACTGCAACGGCTAGAACTGAGGGGTGACGGTCATCATCAAAACCGTCGCAAGGATTTCAACATCTTTCGCCTTGAGGGTGGTATGCTCTCCTCCAGCGACATTGAGATGTTCTGCTTACGATTTGATATATGCGCGATGAAACTCAACGCAGCATCAAAAGCCTTTTGCTGATATTATTATTATTTTATCCACACGTGTATAAGCTGTTGCAGAGCAACACATTGTAAAACTGTTTATACAGACTCGGCAGTGAATGAACGGTCTTCGTGTGTAAAACACGCGTGGTGGGCGGCCACTTAAAAAGTCCTCCGATGGCTTTCTCAAATAATTAAGTAAATGAGTCACAAAAGTGAGAAAAGACTGGCGACAGGACGACGTACTCCAAAGTGGATAAATAGATTCCCATGGTGCATAATTATCCATGAGTGATGGGTTAGGGAGTTTGGGGAGTAACAAAGCAAAGAGTGACAAGAAGGCATGGAGGAACGAGGGAGCCCGGGCTCCCCTGATATTTCAACCTTCCTAAAAATAACCGTGATGAAGCAGAGGCATGAAGCGTACCCCTTGGAGTGGACAAAAAAAAAAAAAAGGGGCGACAATCTTGCCCGCATATTCAATAACATCACAGCCTACACCACAGGATATTTTATGCAACGGCTCTCAAATGGGGTACTTGTACCCCTGCGGGTACGTGGGATATTCACAGGGTTTCTGCAGTTTTCAACAAAACAAGTGCCAATGCTTTTAATGCTATGACAGCAACAATACGTTATCTTCTTTTCAAATTGAAAGCAAATTAATTGGAACATGAATTAACATCATGCTAAATTGAAGAAAATGTTCAAGAAAATACGTCAATGAAATATTAAGATATTTCTTTGAATGGAAAACTTCCCAAAAAGAGCCAGAAAGAAAAAAGATGTTACATTTTGGAGTTATAATCTGGAGTTGCTGAAAAAAAGCATGCCAAAAGATACCACATTTCACAGGGGCGTATATTGGAGGAAAAAAGGGAAAGAACGACTGCCCTACACCACAGGAAATATTGGTCAGGATGTTTTAGGGCAGCGGTTCTCAAATGGGGTTACAAGTACCCCTTGGGGCGCCTTGGAGCACGTCAGGGGATAGCCGAGATTTGACCAGGGTTTTGGCAGTTATCAGCAAATCTAATGCTTTTTAATCTCGTCAGTAGAGCAGTTTATTTTTCTTTTCAAATTAGGAGCAAATTTAATGGAAAATGAAATGATTGTTCCTCAAAAGAGTTAAAGTGACACGATTGCATTTTTTTTGCAAAGATTTATACAGCAGTGCTTTGTCATTAGTGACACAATTTTCATAAATAAATCAAACGGATGCTGTTACGCAATCTATCTTTTGGAGTTGCCAAACAAAAACATTTCACACATGATTGCAAAAAGGTTGAGAAAAAATGTTTCAGAGAAATCCTACAATCGGGCTTTTTCTGGCTTTGATTCCAAGATAGTAAAAACGCTCAAATTAACATTGATTATTTGTTATGTGTTTATTAACATTAATATGCGAAAAGCTTTCTGTTCGATCCTGGTGATTAACGACATCAGCAAGGTGGTGCTTTGCTACCTCAGGGAGACAAAAAATGTATCATGTATCTGCACCAAAACCATAAACAAACCCTGCTGCGCGCTCCACTTTTTACAGATTTTGTTTTGCTCCTCATTAGTCATTTCTGTCCTCTCATACATGGCAACAATCCCGAAGATATCTCAAGTCGCCGCACAAATTATTTGAACTGCTCGTTATCCCTGTGCATTTGAAAGTCATAGTGTCGAATCACTGAATAAGAATGAAATCAGACGGGGACATTTTTAACTCACCCTTCCGATGTGTCGTCAGGGAGACAGCAGCTTGATTTTCTTATGTCAACCTGTAGAAAAAAAAAAACATAACATAATTAGAAGGGGATGAACAGTGATTTAAACATGGATTCATTCAAGAAATTAACTTTGTATGATTTTAAAACGGCTTAAGTCTGGCTGACTATTCACAGCCAACTGAGTACACTGCACTGGTGCCATGTTGGAACATGGGCACTTTCCAACTGATTGGCTTAAGAGGAGATGACATACTGTATGTATTTTAGGACATTCTGCAAAAAAATGACCCAAAGCAAATCAAAAACAAGGACCATAAGTTCAGGCCAACCTGCTTGTGTCGCCCCCATTCTAAGCTAAGCTAGTGAACCGCAAAGCTCCGCGTGAGGGCGTTTGAGCAGTAAAATCAGGCAATTACAATTTCTCCCTCCCGAAATCATAACCCAGCAACATTTTCCGATAATCTTTAATTGGCAGCAGAGTGCACTCGCAAGCCTGAAACGACCTACTTGGTGCTTTGCTAAAGTGAAGCTTCGATTTAAAGCCTTAAAGCGGCGAAGTGAATCCAAAACATTAATGAGGGATGTCCTTGACACACTATGCATCTGCCTTGTTAATATTTTTTAATTTGATTCCAGTTGTGTGGCTGGCTTCGAGCTAAAAGCGGATCCTCACAACACTGAAACGGAATTATGTCTTCGCGCTCAGATGGGAGAGGCAACTGCGAGTTAGTGAAGAGTAGCATTGATGCGACCACAAAAAGAAAACAAATAAATAAAAAGCATGTGGAAAATATTCAGACAAAAACAAGACTGCTTTAAATGTTTAGGTTGTACATTTAGTAAACATCATTCATAACGTGCATACCGATCCGCCTGTCGATCTCCCATTCCATCCTACTATCACTTGTGAACAAGACATCAAGATACTTGAACTCCTCCAATTAGGGCAGGTCCTCATCCCTGACCCGGAGAGGGTAGTCCATCTTTTTCCGACTGAGGACCATGGTCTCAGATTTGGAGGTTCTGCCACTTTTGCAAGGTTGGTTTCAAAATTTCGTTTTTAAAAAGAAAATTTAAATGAAAAAAATTATTCAAAGTAAATCGATCTATCACCCAGCCCTCGTGAGGAGGCAATGTAACTGAGAATGAAGATTGGGGCTTTTTTCTTTTTTTTTTTAGCAGTGCCGGATTAGTCCATTTGAGTCTAACAACTCTGAACAACCTCTGCGATTTGCTTTGGGGATTGCGCGACGTCTGCTCCTGCCTTGCCACACAAGCGGGAATCGCATTAGAATATTGCATTAGAGAGCAGAAATTTGCAGAAATGGAGTGTAATGACCTGACCTAGCCCTGAAACGCCTCTGAGCGCTAGCAAGGAATTTGCATGATGTGATTTATCATGACAGTCATTATTACTGAAATGCTAAGTCTGTTGCAAATGTTCCAGAATTATCAGTTGTTTTGGCCACCTTGCAGTGGCGCGCTCGAGAAGCAAACTAAAACAGATGCCAATAATAAACTCAGGAGCTCCCCTCATGAGCTTCTAAAAACGTAGACCAAAAACACTGAGGAAAGATCAGCTTAGAAGGGCCACTTGATGTTAATGGAAAGTACCCAAAGCTAATTCAAGCCTTCGACATTCCGCAATTAATTTTTTAAGAGAGTCAGAAAAGTCCACTCGGACATTTGACATTCACCAGAGGGAATGTTTGAGGGTGGATTTTTTTTTTTTTACCTCCACAACAAATGCCCAGAAGACTTGAACTTCCAACTCAAAAGTGTCTCTTAGTGAACTAGACAATAAGAGATTAACAGTAAAAGCCAATGTTATGTTGAATCATGAAATCAAGAGCGCAGCACAATCAGCGGCAGCTGTGTAGCCTTAAGAAAAACACTTCTTATTCCAGGCGAACGGGAAATGAAAGAGCGACAATTGTTAAGTAGCAAAAACCAGTCTGGAGCAATGGGGGAAAGGTCATGTGTTCTCACAAGTCCAGATTTGCCCTGTTCTGCCATTGATGGAGGCATCACGGTTGGAATTCTACCTATTTCAAACGGAGGTGAGCTATTTAGTGTGTGTGTATATATATATATATATATATATATATATATATATATATATATATATATATATATATATATATATATATATATATATATATATAATTATTTCTGTTGAAATAAAAAGTTTAATAAACACAGACCTATGCAAAAGTATTCCAAAGACCTCCACAGTCAGGAAGTGTCACTGACCGATTACTGCAAGATGAGTGGCCAAGATAAGCAACTTTTAGTCAGACAAATCGCATGCAGATGGCTTGGATAAGCATGGAGGTTTTGCCAAGCTATTTCAAATAGATCGATAATGTCTGCGGTGTTTATGGGATCTCATTGCACGCTGGCTACGGCAGATATCCAACGCCCGCCACTGTCCCCTGTGACCTTCTTGAAACATTAAATGATATTGAGATATTAGGTGTATAGTCAATGGGGAGTTTAAAAAAAAAAAAAAAAGCAGACAAACCATTTTTTTTTCATTTTGGCTAATGCACTTCCATTAGCAGCCTTTAAACGTTAGCATTTTTCAGTCCCCCAACCAGCACAAAGTAATTTCTGACAAAATAAGACAATGGATGAAAATAAATGAATAAATAAATAAATACAATTTGATGTGCTCGAAAATGGTGTCACTAATTCTATTGAGCGTTTAAAAATATATAGGAAAAAAACATTTTGCAAATGAGTCACTATAACACAATACAGCAATAAATACCTTCATGTTTCAATTAATTTCCTCTTAATTTGAAAAGGGAACTTTCGTGTTTGATGAAAAATATTTAAATTAGATTTGCTGATACCTGCAGAAGCTTTCAAAATCTCACATATCGCCTTAAGTGACTTCATCCATTTTTTTACTCGGCAACTCCAGAATATGTTTTATTTCTGGCTTGTCTGCTAGAAAACTGCATCACTGATTAAAATCTGCATTCATATAAAAGTTGACCAAAGGCAGAAAACGTTTTGCAAATGAGTAACTACAACACAATTTAGCAATAAGCTGTTTGCATAAATTTAATCTTAATTTGCAAGGATGCACACCTCCTATCACGGCATAAAATTTTTGTATGAGATGTGCCGGTACTTGCAGAAACCATGTTCAAATCCTGCCCATTTGAGAGCTGCTAGTGTACTTCCTCAACAATCGCCATAAATGTCTCAAGACCAAGAATGGTGAATGAGCAACTGCATTTTCAGGAGCAGGTGCAATCAAAAGGTCAAATGATGCTCTTGCATTTGATTCCAGCTAAATAGAGAAAAATTAGGCAGATGGCACAACAGCTGATGGCTTAGGGAGTTGTTTGCTTCCAAAAAGCGTTTGCTTCTGGAGAAAAAAAAAAAAAAGTGAGGGATTAGAATGGGAGTCACATCGTAGGGAAGCAGCAGAAGGGGAGGGAATGACTCATTCTGACTCTCAAGGTATCTTGAAGGAATTACCACCCTTGCCAAAACGATTGCAGCTCCACACCTACACACACTTGAAACCTGTAAATTTCACTCCGAAATAATAGCCTTCCATCTTTTGAATTAAGACAGCTGATCAAAAGCAACCCGTAAGACAAATTGTGGCATGAACGCAGCACGATGAAAACTTGTCAAGGCCGAATTTAATTGAAATACTGCTTCAAGTAAAGAAAAATTCCAGCCGAAGTAAATAGGTTATGCCTCAATTTTAACAGCTTGCACAGCACCTCTGTGGAAAAAAAAGAAGCATGTCAGCCAAACATCCATTGAGAGCCACACAGGATTCAGTTGCAGTTTGGCTGAAAGCACGAAAGACAGCGTAACGGCACTGAAGGTTAATTGAGGAAATAACTACAACATAGAGAGGGCATACTACACAATGAATTGCTGAAAAACGGCATACAGCAGACATACGTTGTCTTTGCGTACACAATCTACCCACTTGCGTTTAATACATGTGCCCTGTTACTTGTTTGTTGTTTATACCTCGCTCTTTTGTCTTAATTTAGTACTTATGACATTCGTGTGGATGGCAAAGTAAGAATTCCATTGTACGGAGAAACCGGTTTCTGCACGGTGCACATAACAATAAACACTTTGAATTGACTTCCATTTACAACTGCACACTGAAAATAGAATGGTCAAAAAAATAAATACAGCAGGTATCAGCATATCTACTTTGTTTTTCAATGCTGTGTCTGCAACAGTATATTTTTCTTTTCAAATTAAGAGCAAATTAATTGGGAGATTAAGCAACTTTATCCTTAATTGTGTTATTGTGATTCCTTTAAAAAAATACTACTGGATTTCCCATACTTTTATCGATCTGAAAAAAGTGGTCTGAACATCTCGAATAACTAGGAACTACATCAAATTTGACTCAAATTTTAGCTCAAATTTTACCAATTTTGGGTCAGTTTGACCAGTTTTCAGGGGGTGAGTTTTGTTGCAAACTAATGTGAATTTGTACTTGAGTCGGAACAGGCACAATTCTATCACTAAACTGCACCATTAAGACGAGACCAATTAAAGTACTGTCACGACAGTAGGCACACATCACTTGTTCTTGAAAAGCACATAACACCCGCAGGTGTGTTGTAATATAAAAGATAAACCAGTGGTTAATTGCTCATTGCCACAGGGGAAGCAGTGACATCAATAATTCCCTCCATCACATGTTAACGTCTAAATAATATGACTGAATGTGACATGTGCCTGGCTGTAAAGAACGCACATGCATACAACCAGACATGCCATCCATGCAAGTCAAATGTCACGTCAGGCTAGAAAAGCCAGTCTCTCAGTGGTCTGGGAAGTATTTGCCATGAGCATGGGTGGATATTAGATTCTGAAGGTAGGATTGCTGTCAGCAAAAACATTGGGGTTTATTAAAATTACAGCTCTAAAAGTAGTTGGGTTTTTTTTAATATATATTTAGGTAAAGTTAAAGTTAAATAAATTATTACATTACTATCAAACTGGTGAGGTATTTTTTTTTATAAGTCATCCAATCAGCTCCCCCATGCATGGGGAGGGAAAAAAAAAGTGACTGACAATTACCGTAATTCCCCAAATATAAGACAAACCTGTGTATAAGACTCTGAAATTTACCTCCAATAAAACGTACCAACACTTTAGCAACAATGTACAAAACTTATAGCAAAACTAAATAAATCTAATCTTCCTAAACATTTCATGTCACATTTCAGTTCAAGGATAAGGATGGACTTGAACGGTTGAAAATAATGCCGCAACAACTGCAGCTAACACAAGCTGCTGTTAGCTGCATTTGCTGCTAAGAGCCACCTGATGTCCAGCCATTACAGTAATTATTGTAAGTAAGAATATGGCAGATATAATATATATATATATATATATATATTTTTTTTTTCTCACATCTGTGCCTCAAAACTCTGCGTTTTGATGGATCAATCACATTGAACCCTGTTTAGATGTCCATTAAATGAGAAAAGACAAGCTCATTAAAAGTGTCTGACAGACAGAATCGGCAGTAAGTGAAACCTTGACTTTTTAAAACAGAGAACCAGGGTTTTTCCGCAGAATACTCTTCTTCTCCCTTAAGGAGTCACCACACAGTAGCCTCCAACTAAGCCTGTCTCCAGTTCTCTTACACCAAATACCTTCGTGTCTTCTTTCACTACATCTATAAACCTCCTCTTTGTTCTTTTTCGAGGGCTTCTGCCTGGCAATTCAACTCCTCCGGACATGTCTGAACCATCTCAATCTGGCCTCTCTGACTTCATGTCCAAAATCTCTAACATGTGCTTTGGTCATTCCCAAA
This sequence comes from Hippichthys cyanospilos, assembly GCF_059441005.1. Classification (NCBI taxonomy): domain Eukaryota; kingdom Metazoa; phylum Chordata; class Actinopteri; order Syngnathiformes; family Syngnathidae; genus Hippichthys; species Hippichthys cyanospilos. The sequence goes on along the minus strand of NC_142373.1, from coordinate 13,327,034 downwards.
AAGAACCTCAGCATCTTCATCTGTGCTAACCTCCAGCTCTGCCTCCAGCATTTCTCTCAGTGGCACTGTCTCCGGGCCAAACAGCATTGCTGGTTTCACCACTTGCACCACGGAATATTTAAGAACCGAAACAAATAGTAATAACCGGTGCTTTGAAAACAGGTGGCAATGAATGAGTTAAGCGTGTGCTGTGCTGGCAATTACCACGTGAACCACAAATTTAAGAGCAGTAACAACACACATGTTGATGTTTATTGTCATGAGTATGGGAGTTCTGCAGAGAGAAAATCGTTAAAAATACAAAAACACAGTATTTGTCGACTTGAGTTGATTTCCGGCCCATTTGCACAGCTGGACATGCGGAAAACCAACATTGATGTGGCGCCTTGATTAACCCTGCGGCTTTAGTACATGCTATAGATTATGAGTCACAAGCACTCATTAGAGAAGGAAACGGAGCGGCTGCATTAGGAGGTCAATGCCATTTGATTGCTCCCATCACATACATTGTGAGACAGCTCGGTCACCTTGGGCTACACTCAATAGATTTATGAAAGGGCGGACAAAAAAAAATAGCTTTTAAAATTAAAAGGCATACAAGCAACATCTTTAAATGAAACACCCAGTTTCAATATGATTGCACAAACTTTGTAGGAGGAGTTTCCAAAACTCAAGCAGATTTATTCTTAGGCTTTAGCAGATGCCGGGAGCAGAGTACTGCCAGAGTTTTACAGTGACTGATCTTTCATGACAGACAAAATATTGCGTTAGTAATAAGTAATAATGAATCAAAAATAACCACGAAATAAACTGGTTTCGCAATCCACTTTATTGCAATTTTTTAACCTGCCTATTTGGATTATTGACGGAATAATCAATAGGATAATCGATTCTAAAAATATTTGATAGTGACGGCGGGATCCTCCCATGGAAAAACGTACTTGATCGTGGCAGTAGCCGATTGGATTCAAGCTGACGGATATAAAAGGCACATGGCAGTGAATGTTAGCATAAACAGAGATTAAACGGAACGGTGAGAAAGCAAAATGTGTTCAGGGTTAACATTATATAAAACACAGCAGTTGGGTTCAATTAGCCAACATCCTTCGTAACCCGAAGGGTTTAGCACTCCATCTTCCTGCACCGGTACCAACAAATAAACAAAAATGCGGTCCTAGGGTTGCGCTAAATATAAAACAGATCGACGGCATTCAAATCTGCATTCCGAGAGTTATAACCTTCATGTTAAGCAGAAAAAAAAAGAAGATTTCCTGTACACACACGTTTGAATCATGACACCCTGTTCAACCTGCCAAGCACTAAGTGGTTGGTCTTGGCCTCTGCTGCCACAGGCAGATGGTCGAATGATTTGTACAACGGCCACGGAAATAAATCACAATAAAATCCTGTTCATACCCAACCCATGCTATTTCAGCCATAACATTACTGGCACAACATTAAGTCAAACATTCAGCGCATGTTGCTGTCCTTAGAACGTTGCAGCCATTGCATTTATGGACAGAGAGGACATTCTCCTGCACTAAACAAGTATCTATGGAACCTTAAATATCTGACACCAGAAACTTTAACCTTGAAAAGACAAAGAAGATTGAGATGGAAACACGACAATTTCGATTCTGAAAAACATTCAAATTAGAATTGCGCTCAAAAGCCAGGATAACATTGAAAGCTGTTGTTTTTTTTTGTGGTATAGTCTTTCCTTGGTTATTGCAGCGGTCATGTCCCCAAAAAGGCCCACAAAGTAGAGTTTGATTAGCTTCTTTTATGTTTTTTTTTTTTAATCTAAATCGCCACATGTGGTCAGTCTTTCATAATTGAATGAATCAATGGATGGATGCATTTGAAATGAGAGTGAAAGGTTCAGCGAACAAACCAAACCCATAACAAGGGGGTTCATCCTTGGAAAGCTACATTTGAGAGCCGGTTGCATCAGGGCAAATGCCTCATTTGGTAATGTCAGATGCGGCCTTCTTTCTGCTAAATTTGGAGAAGACAGCATAGAATGTCCCAGCTATGTCGGAATGAGTTGCTGTTTCACTCTTGAAGGTCACCATTGTAAAAGACATTCCTTTTTTCAACTGAGCTTTTACTTGGTGAAATGAAGGTTCAATAATAACAACAACAACAATATACAATTATGATCATTTATTTATTTTAAAAATGTGAAGGTTCGTTAATTCAGTCAAGTTCTCAGATTCACGTGGTTCATTTAAAAAAAAAAAAAAAAAAACTAACTGTTCATTATTAATGGTGTGCCTATTTTCTACTCTATGCACAAATGAGTGATGCAGTGGCTAGTTATTCCAATTAAGGTACGCATGTCCTGTTAGATGGCGCAATGAGGGTAAACCACTCATCTTCGTGATGCGCTTTCTAAGAATACTGTGCATTATGCCAAAGCACCATATGGAATCGAGTAATGGAGTAAATGGGCAAGGAGCTGAAATGACAATCAGTTGATGTGACAAGGGCCCAAGCAAAATTATTATTTTTTTTTTTTTTAACTTCTATTCGTAACGGTATACAGAACATATGTAATGAATCGACAGGGGATGAATGTGTACATCTTTCCTGCTGACTGAACTGCCATTTGTCCTTTCTGATACTTTATGTAAGTCGTGTGTGCCTGACTCGTTTGCTCCAAGATTATCACGGATAACAATGTGCATTCATATGAAACCTAACAAAAAATATTTTTTCAAAATAGTCACCAGAACAAGTAGTATTAATTTGCATTGTTCCAATGAATTTGCTCTTAATTTGAAAACAAAATTGAAAAAAGATTTTTCCTACATAGGTAATATTATAACCAGGGTATGTTGGTCATCCAAGAAGTGCGCCAACAGACCTGCCTTCTTACAAATAAAGGAGAAACATGATATAAAATTAGATGTGAACTGTCACAGAGGATCAAGAAGATCACAGTAGAAAAATGGTCATCAGCAGTAAAAGAAAAATATACATCAACAAACAATGTGCTTATCAGAATTATTTAAATTTAATGACTGATGGACGCCTGAAGAATTTTTGCACTGCCGTCACTGAATTAACATTTCCTTCCGACAAGCACTGCACGCCGGCTTCTACTGAGCCAACAGGCTTTTTCTCCGTCTTTCTTCAACCTAATCCTCCCTTGGCTGTCGACCTCATGGAGACAGAGGACACGCTTAAGGATTCAGCCGGAGACGCTCTTTCACAAAACAGAGAAAGCGTCCCTTCCTCACTCTACTTAAGTGCGCCTGTTTGTGTGTCATTTGAGCATGATATTTCAGTTGCTGGCTGCTAAGATGATTGTAGCGTGCTTCACTCAGACCTCTTTTCAGAATGAATGGGCGCGCAGGTCATTCATAGCATTGTGCGGATGATCGGTATTATATTAGTCAGTAAACAGCTGGATTCCAGTTGACCAATAAATGATGACTTCAGCAGTGATGAGTCAAATGAGAAAAAAAAAAAAGCTTGCATTTCAGCAACAAGGTTTACTTTTAGATTTTGCTAAGCCAAAATTTTGAATCCCCCAGGGTCAGAAATCCTGGACGCTTAAGAACTAAAGAATTGGTTTTGTCCATTGCCAGCTTTTCATTTGTTGGCCAAATGGGCCGCCGTTTAGATGAAAAAATAAATAAATAAATAAATAAAATAACGACAAATTAATATAATAACTTGAAAATTTGCAAACCGTTTTTCTTTTCTTCTTTTCGTCATTGTTAAACCTCCATGTAGAGGTGTAAACATGTTTTGGTTATCAAACAATCATTTTAATAAGAGTGATTATTTGAAGAATTGATTACCTTGATATTGCTCAAATCCTCTGATTTCGGCAACCCAATCGCTTAATCAAAATAAGACATTCGCAAATATCTACTTTTAGATTGAAAACAATGGCCAAACCAGTAACTGAAGCACCTTCAAAAAAGTTGACTTCAACATAAGTCCCTGTCATTCAATATTGATTAATTGTTGCTGAACTGATTTTAATCTTTAAACAATACAAAATATACATCGATAATGGCTAATAAACTGATCAAGAAAAGAAAAAAATGTAATAAAATTTTATGAAAAAAAAATTGGATACAAATATTTGACGAGATAATCGATAAAATAAGACTATAAAAATAGGCGATAGTGATAGGCTTACTTTAATGTGATGTTACCGGTCATCAATCCAATTCATGTTGGCAAATTCGGTGGTTCTCAAGCCCTGCAAAATATTTTTTTTCAGACAAGTAAACCCAATATATATGCATCAGTAGTAAAAATTAACCAAACAAATGCATACAATGTTTTACTCTAATTAATTTGTTCTCAAATTGAAAAGAAAGTTGTACCGGTCCTGTCAGTAAAAAGCATTAAATTAGATTTGCTGATACCAGCAGAAACCCTGGGCAAATGCAAATAAAAATTCAATTTCCATGTTTATAACAAATGTGTTGAAATTACATGAAACAATTTGCCAAGAAAGCGCACACACAGCGTACAGTTTATAAATGTTTATAGCCATTACATTATCACGGGTGAAAATTCCACCATGCGATGCTAAATGCATCATTCGTTGAAGTGCTTTTAGAGTCCACTGATGCGTGCTTGAGATATCACTTGTGACACATGGTCAAACAATGAAGTGTGTCCTTGAGGCAATTGGGGTAATTGCAAAAACATCAGGACAGAGTGACACCATATCCAGCGCAAATTTAATTGAAACACGATCCATTGGATTACAAAAGAACTCCTGCTTTTTCCTTTTAAAAATAATGCCATAAATGGAAGACCTAAGATGGATGCAAGTCTGTTTGGACAAGTCTGGAATATAGAAAGCACGAAGCCCCCAGACAACATGTGCAGAAGCAGCTACCATATTTCTCAGTACAAGCTGACGTTGTTTATAAGCCGACCCCCCTTTTTTGTGTGTGTGTATTAAAAATGACGGTAGTTTAATATGAATTTCTACATTGTACATTGAGTAACATACCGTTGGTGATAAATGTCCGTCAGCACCCCATGCCCCTTTTTACTTAGTGAAATTTGGATGTTCATCTGCAATCTTTTTAGTACTAACTACAATCAGCCATCAGACAATTGGACAATAGTCATTTTTCAGTACCACCAAGCAGAGAAATGGAGAAATGTGTCCAGTTGAGTGAATAAACTGGGTTGGTTCACCTCACTATTTGTCCTTCACAGCTATAACACAGCACAAAGCTGCCTTTACCAGAGATGTATTTGTAGTGGCTACCTGTTTTGGTCCTGGTTTCAGGTTTCTTGCTGGAAAAATCATTCTGAGATGTGTTTCAGATGTGTCTTTCTCTGATTGGCTCTTGGCCATTAAATGCAAGATAGAAGTTTTTTGATTCCTTAATGAAAGAGGTTTTTTAGTAAATTCAACATATCACTTGTAATGTATGTGATATTCCAGACTTGTCCAAACATATACACACATATATATATATATACACATATATAAATATTTATATATATAACATTTTCTGTGGGATATCTGAATAACTAAAAAACTGAATCCCAGAATTAATATTGATATTGTTTTGGTTTGTGTAGTAGATACTAGTTGTGTGGTGTGTACTGTGACTTCAAGCAAAACTATTTTATGATTGAGCAACTATCAAAACAACCGTAACATAGCAACAAAAATACAGCACAACCATTAATTAATGTCAGGTTCTGTTATTTGGCAAAACGACCTCCAGACACAAGTATGGACCTCATTTGCTGCTGTTAGGCCAGAGGCCAGCAAGAACAACTCGACAGGCACAAAATAGATACATTGTTTAAATTCAGTCTTTGGGCTGGATTCAACAAATTACTGCTTGGAAAGAAAGCAGTGCTCTGCCTTTTCACGTTCAAGTCTGCAAACCAACAGTAATAAGATGAATAGTTTCATGAGTTTATAAACATATAAAAGCAGTCGAGTGACATTTGGACAAGCAGCTTACAACAAAAACTCCAGCGACAACAAGATGTACATGTGCGCTTGCTAGCTTTGACAACCAAGGGACCCTGACTGTTTAAGAGTGAAATTTTGACTATGTTTCTTAGGACAGCATTTGTTTATTTGTGTTAAAATGTTGAAATTTCATATGACTAGCAAAATCGTCACTCATGTAAATTAATGCAAATGCACCATCAGAAAAAAACATACCTACATAAAGATCAATTTCATCAGCCGTTTTTATTTGAAGTTGTTTCCTTCATCGAAAAATAACAGTATTTCCTATTGTATAATGTACTATACATCATCCTGAAACTGCGTTTTAATCATCCTGTTTATAAGGTGGAAGGGGGCTCAGTATCCTTCAAATGAAGTTGTTTTTAAGCAAGGATTAGATCGGGGGCGCCCATTTAGAAAAGGATGACAAGCAAACTCATGATACACAGGCAAGCTCATCAGCTAAATCACAATAATAACATTCATCTCTGCCATTGAGCAATTTCACATCGGCCCCATAAATCATGAAAGCCTGCCTGTTCTGCTGCAAGCGGGCCGCGAACGAGGAGAGAAAATTAAGATTGTAAGAGCAACAGACACAAAGCCTCGGGCAATGTGATTAAACAATTAAATTATTTATCTGCAGTGGTATTTTCTTCAGAAGCGCAGAATTGGAACCCGAAGCATGTACACATTGTATTTAACCCACCTTGAATTGACTGGATGGATGGATGGATGGATGGATGGATGGATGGATGGATGGATGGATGGATGGATGGATGGATGGATGGATGGATGGAAGGATGGAAAAAGTAACAGAGCTCGGGCAATGTGACTAAACTTGTGATTCAATTTATACGGTGTGGTATTTTCTCAGCAGAACAGAATTGGAATTGAAGCATGTCTACATTGTATTTAGCTGATCTTAATTTGGCCAATGGATCGAAATGAAAATAGTAATAATACTTAATACTCATAATCATAGTTTTCTTAGGGGCCAGTAGCATTCAACGAGAAAAGTCACATGAAGTGCTAAAACATATTCCTTCAGCTTTGATACTACATCCAAAGAGTGAAATATTCCTTTGCCAAATTCATTGTTTATTCAGTTAAATGATAACTGGAAGATCCTAGCAGATCCTCCAATAATATTTTCATTTTTTCAATTTTGGAATAATCTAATTATAAATATTTCACTAAAGTTCTATGGTGGTAACACATAGAATAATAACGTCGGTTTACAACGTCCCTGCCTTACGTTTTTTGCACTTTATGACATAGACTGCAACATTGATTTGTCTCTATCTTCAAGCGTTTTTAAGTAATTGGTCCTATTTTCTGGTCGCGTCAAACTGCCTGAGCTACAACGTGTCACTAAGATGCGGGTCAGCTATTGGTCCGCTCACCGTGTCACTAAGATGGTGTCACTAAGATGCAACATTCTGAAGACTTGATTGTAGTGTGAGTGCTTACAATATCATATTTATTGTGCATTTTAGTGCTTAATTCAAACTTTAATTCATTAGCCATGGGCCCCAAGAGTGCTTGTGATGTTAAAGGGAGGCAAGAAGACAATTAGTATGAAAACGAAGCTGGAGATAATCAAGAAATACGAAGAAGGCTAGGCTTGGCTAGGCTACCCTTGCAAGAGAATACGGCCATACAAACTCAAGTCACGTCACTCAAAGGTAAATAAATATTTCATAGATTGTTTTTATTTATGTTATTTAATTGTATACATGTATAATATATATAAGTAGTACTTACTATACTATTTTGTTATCAATTTTTAATATGTATATACAATTTTGATGTTTTTACCTGTGGTTTTACACTCATTAGCTAATTAGCATAGGTTTCTATTGCGCGCCATACGACACCCAAAACTTAAGCATGCCATGACATCTTGTTAAGTCTAATTAACAGGGTGTGAAAAGTTTTTGGTTGGACTCACGATGCATCAATAAATAAACAAAGTGAAGAAGGTAAGAAGGGGGGGTGGAGGGGGGGGGGGGGCACAGGCAGTATTTCCACTGGGAGACGTGAATGTCACAGCAATGCTCTTTGCTAAATAACACTGCGTTGGAGGACCTTTAAGTCAGGCGAGGTTTCCTAATAGAGAAGAAATTCCAAAACTGACTACAAACGACAGTTTGCCGGAAGGCTGACTTTATCTTTGCCTGAACTCTTATTACACCATGAAATGGAGGACTTACACAACTTGCTTGTCATTAAGGATGGGCCTTTTTTTCCAATCTTGACTGTTGCAGTCAAGCTAGAAAATATATTTTGGACACATGAATGTGGACACGAGACTTCGGCTGTGCTGGAGCCTTTGCAAGGAATGGAAGGTGCTTTATAGTTACTAACACTGTTGTTTTTTAGGGATAGACTGATTACGGTATTCTGTATTTTGACAAATGTCGGCATCAGCCGATATTTGTCATAATAAATCCAATTTGATATTGTTTGAACTTTAGGGAACTAAAGTTTTTGTTAACATTATAAAAGATTTGGCTGACCCTGGGAGTACCGCACCTTTCTTTTTTACTTGAAATTAAAACAAAAGAGACATTTTGACGTGTTATTTTGGCATTTTGTACAACATAAAATACATTTGATATACTTATAGCTGTGTACGTTTTCATTTAACTTTTAAAACCTGTTGATGACCATGGGGACTCCCGGAACGTTTTGTCACAACATTTATTAGTTTTAAATTTGTTTGATAAAATAAAAATAAATAAATCAGCAACTTAAACATTTGAAAGGTTGTTTAATAAACACATGCTTAAAGACACGGGTTTGAACGAGAAAAAAAAGTCAACAATATGTATATTTTTTACCAAAATGAATATCAACTCTTATACTCCAATTATTATAATCATACTAGTTGTATGACGACATAAAACGAAAAGAAAACCAAGCACAAAAGAAGATCCTCACTACTATTCTGAATACTTTAAGTATGCACAATTGAAACACCAGTGTGATTTTTGTAAAGCTGAGGGGGGAGAGGATGAGCAGGGGAAAAAATGGTTGGCCAATATTACATATGGACTACATATGGGCTAAAAGAATCAAACAGCCAACTCAGCAGGTGGGCGTGTACGACTGCCAACAGAACACCTTCCCTTGCATTTACTGATAATTTAACATCTGAAGCTAAAAAAAATCATTCTAAAGTGTCGGTCAAATACGTCTACTGATATTCGGTCAAATGTTTCAGAGCATTTAAAACATAATCCTCAAGGCTTAAAGTCTGAAGTAGCTTTTTAATTTCTTATCTAATCTATCGTGGTGGCGTTTAGGATAGGATGTCCATGTTCCTATATTTATGATCCTGACTGTACAGTAGGACAAAAGAAAATGAGAGGCTGCCTAAGAACTAGTCAGATTTCTTGTAATTGCTTTTAAAGGAAATATGATCAGATTAGGGGTGGATACCATTAGAGGTGTTCATGAGCTCAAGGGGAGAGAGCACGTCCTCGTTTCACTTCCGCGCGATAGCCATCCCGGAGATTTTTATGAAGCGTAATTAAGCTCAAAGTAAGATGATCTTATTTTCGATTCTGTGTCCCATCGCATTAACAGAGATGACATGAAAAGCAAGCTCTTCTTTTCAACACAGCAAGGTCAAGAAATGTTGCTTAAACACACCCACGCCACGTTAAATAAAAAAGGCAGAAAGTACATACACTTAGTCTTAGTGCAGCGTGACGTTTACTGTCAGATTTTTTTGGGGTGGGGGGGGGGGGGGGTTGAAGAGTGGGTGATTTTGAATTTCTGGTGGGATTCCTTGGCCTCATGGAGGAAAAAGTAGAGGAATCACCCAAGTGGAAAACTTCAGACATTGAAGAAAAAAAAAAAAGTCTTCTGCAATGAGAATCGTCTCACTGAGCAAACCACAGTGAGTCTGCCTTTGATTTGCCCACCATGCAACATACGCTTTTAATATATGGGTGCTTCTATCAAATTTGTCAAAGCAGAACTGGCAATAAGACAGAGAGCATAATTGACCCTCTCCACTGCAACTTATCATGAAGTGATCTTTGTGTTCCTCTTCATCACTTTGTCTCAAGCTAGTATTTATAATCTCAAGTGCTTTGCCTCATGTAGCCTCGAAAATCAGCAGCCTGCGCTGATTTATGACTCGCCAGAGTCATAATTTGCAAATCTTAGTGTCGCGGGAGATGCTGCAACAGCAACACATTTGAAATTCAATGACAACCTCTTGGTCCCTAAAGTAAGTATACTCCAGGTGAAAGGAAAAAGTCAATTAATCATCCATTTTCTATACTTTGCATTCACTAGCCTGCACAAGTGCTGGAACCTAACTCCAAATTACTCAAAATGTACCTCCCAGCGCTCAGAAGGAAAAACATACAGGGTTTGTAGTAAAAAGACCAAAAACGTATCCAAACGTATTGGTGGTTTTTCTGTTTGTATTAAAGTAAGCTTTTAAAAGTTGCTGAAAAATATTTCATGAAACAAATGGGCGCAGTCATACTTGCCGGAAGCGGCAGGAACCGGGCACTCAACAGTAAACTCACTACAGCCAACTATACACTTTCATTTAGTCACATGTCACTCACCAGGTTTGCGATGTTCATGGGGGGTTCTGACAACGTTCTGCACACCAAAAAAAAAAACAAAAAAAAATGACTTTACATCAGGGGTGTAACGTGTCCTTTGGTAATTTGAGTACTTTGGTTCTGAAAAAAGGCTCAACTCACTTTTCCTGCCTAAAGTACTATTTATTTAGTGAAAACTGACAGGAAAAAGTCAGGCTAACCACAACAATATTAATTAATGCTCGGGCAATGACAGTAACATGCCACCAACACAATGAGAAGAACTATAGAATAAACCGTATGATCGCGAATAACATATTGATAACAATGCCTTGGTACACTTATTTAAAGCAGATCTAAGCAGCGTGTCGCGTCGTAACGGCTGACTCGACTCATCATTGACGTCAACAACACTACGTTGTCCCAAAACCAAGTTCAAATGCTAAATATGCTGATTAAGGATGCTTTTTTTTTTTCCATACACCATACGCTGCTGCTATGCACAGTTTAAATTTAATTTAAATCAAAATGTTATCTAAAAATTATTTTTGTTTTATTTATCATTAGATGCTTTTTTTTTTGTCTTCTGGATTCATAATCGTTCTTTACCCAAGCAAAAAAAAAGAAGCTTTTTTAACGCCTATCCAAATACATGAGGATTCAATAGAATTTTCAGTAGGATCTTCGCACACCAAAATTTTCGATAGCTGCAGCCCAACTGCAAATTGCTTCAAAGAAATACACCGTGTTCGAATGCTATAATCATACAATATTGGGGATTAGTCACATGCATCAGCAGAGCTGTCAACATGAAAGAAAGTGTCCGAATCGGCAAGGTCAACCAGAGGGCAAGAAGGCTGTTGAAGAAGCATAAAATGTGAAGAAAAAAAACAAAACAGCACAAGGTCAACCAGAATGGAAATCATCAAAAAGGGCGGGGGGGGGCAACTAGTCAAAGAGGGTGCATGAATCAACAAAAGTGTGCCGTCAGCATCCCTGGGGCCAGCGGGGAGCGTTCAGTGACTTGACGTGGGTCGCCTCCTCTCCTTCGCCCTCTCTTTCATTTCTCCTTTTGTCTTTCTCATCCATATGGCAGATTCCATCTCGTCCCCTCCCCCCGTTGCACACCATTGAAATGGCCTCTCTCTCTCTCTCTCTCTCTCTCTCTCTTTCCCACACACACACACAAACCCACGCTTGCTTGCACAAGCATCCCGCATGAGCCATGTCTTATTTACGGTTCGATTACAGTCGACCGCCCTGCAGGACGCTCATCCTCTTCCACATCCCTTTCTCCTTGTGCCCAGATGTTGTTGAAATAATTGAAAGAGGGGATGGGGGGGGGGAGAGACCTGGTTTGGCCATAAAATGCCTGTTTGTTGTTGCAAGAAAGCTGCAACGCAGTATCACAGCAGTAGTAGGAGGAGTACTCAACCAGATCTGCATAAATGACCCGCTGGCAAGCAACTATTTATTTTAAACACAGCTGCAATTTTCAAAGTTGACAAACACAAAAACGCACCTCCTACAGCACGGATAGCCGCGGGAAGAAGCGCTGTGCACAAGTTAAAAAAATAATAATAATAAAGGCTCTCTAGAACACACCTCCGTGCAACAAGGTAAGGTCAGAAAACAAGTGAGCAGAATCCCCAGGAGACAGAACGCGGCACCATCACCTCAAAAAGAGCTGAGTAATAAGGTGGTTACATCTTCTGCCCCCCCCCAATTTATTAAATAAGTAACGCTAACACTGGTGCCGCATTTCACTGGAGTCTGCAACAGAGCTCGTAAAGCGGCAGTTATGCGGGAATCCTCGGAGAGAGATGATCATCTCCAGGGTTGTGACTGCACAGAGGAGCCAGACTTCATTTGTCATGCGATTGATGAATAATAAATTTACTTTTTTTTTAACTGCTGGCAAAGGTTTTTCCACCAAGTTGGTGATCATTGGTGATGACGGGTCTTTTTTTTTTAACTTGTTCATAAGTTACATAATGGGATGGGGAAAACACACACACCAGGAAGCACTTCACTTGAAAGCTACGTGAAAATGGCAGAAAAAAATGGTCAAATCTGAGATCTAAGCAAGACTTAACGCATCTATCTATGACTGTCACTGCAGATGAGTTGCTGTAAAATAATAGAAAAAAAAAAGTATTTGCATCATTCATTCATCTTTTCCTAACAATTTGTTGGAAAGATAATTGGGCAAAATATGTAACTTCTCTATCCATTTTCTGCGCCAGCAGAATTAGACATAGGGTGAGAAGCTCAGTCATCCGGGAGGGACTCAGTTACAAGTCGCTGCTCATTTGCATTGAGAGGTGAGGTGGTTCGGGCATCTGGTTAGGATGCCTCCCAGACACCTCCCTGGTGAGGTGTTCCGGGGAATGTCCCACTGGGAGGAAGCCCCAGGGACGACCGAGGACTCGCTGGAGAGACTATGTCTCTCGGCTGGCCTGGGAACGCCTGGGGAACCCCCCGGAGAAGCTGGACTAAGTGGCCGAGGGGAGGCAAGTCTGAGGCTGCTGCCCACATGACCCGACACCGGATAAGCGGAGGATAATGGATGGATGGATGGAAAATTGTAAAACCCACAAGAAAAATCAAACAAATAGTGATGATTTAGACCCACAATTCATATAGTCATTCCTATGTTTAATGATGCTCCCGTAATAAATCCTACAACCTTTATTCATGTATCCCAAAAGGCAAAACTATGATTATTACATTTAAAACTCAAAGCACATACTGACATTTGTTGCAACAACATGTGTGCACTTTGTGGCCTCCTGAAGCACTGCAGCGGCTTCTGTACGCACACTAACGCAAATTGCCCAGAGGTAGAACAAATCTGGACTTGTTTTATAGAAACATAGGGATTAAATTAAAATGTTCCCAGTGAATGAGCACAGTACACAAATATGCCCCCATAGACCGGCAGCATCTGCCCTACTCTGATCCCAAAGACCCTGAACACCGCTTAGCTTCGCTGCAGCCTTCCTATCACGCTCTCCAAATACCTGAGGTTACAACTTACTGTGGTTTACGATAGTAGGGTTGACAAGTATTCGAGTGATTCAAGTACCTGGGTTCAAAAAAATGCCTGAGGAATTTTTGTCAGCCTCGGGTATCTGCTTATTGAGTGTACACTGTCAGGAAGAAAGTCAAGCTAACCACAGTAACATGCTGCCGTCAATAACAATACATTGCCATGAAATCAAGTTCCATTACTAATTATGCTAATTAAGGGATAATTAATAAAGGCTTAATTACGCTGAAATTTTATTATCCAGCTCCTGTTGCCAATAATTTGCAGTGGCTCTAACTTTGGCGACTAGCAGCTTTAGCAGCAGTGAACAGTACTCGATGCTAGCAGTGTTAGCGGCTAGCGACACTTAACTGCTCCATATAGACTGGCGAGAGCCGGCGGGTGACTTTTTAAAGGCATTTTAATAGACGTGAATGACTCAACTGACAGTTGCCATTCCTAATTTTTACCAAACCGTGTGTATTTAAATGTGCAGTTTTAGACGGAAAAATGTGCTTCTTTGGGTTTGATGTAATTCCTTTTATAAATGAAATGGGAAGATTTGTCCAAAATCTGACTAAACAAGTCGGCTGATATGAAGTTTAAATTCATTTTTAAAAAAAGGTAATCATCTAAAAAAATGTAAAAATGTGAATTGAAGTTTTTATTCAACGGAAATCATTTGATTGTCCTCTGGATTCATAATTGTCCTTAAACCAAGCAAAAATGTGTATTTTTAATCATCCAAATACGAGATTATTAATACAATTTTCAGATGGGTAATCCCAATGCCAAAATATTGTATAGCTGCAGCCCTGTACAATATTATTCAGGACTTTTTGGAAATCAAACCACTCCCTTGTTTATGCTCACTACACTTTGCAACTATATTTTAGTTGGTTACAATAGACATACATAAGTGTTTTTTTGTTTGTTTACTTTATTTCTTAAGGTGGTATTTGGTGACAAAAGTTTGAGAACTACCGGGATGCACGAAACCAGCTTCCACCAGATTTGATGGAGCCCTCTTCAAGAACTTCTGAATAATAGCTTTTGTGAGGAAAAATATAGATGTGAGGGCAGTTTGTCCTTGGTCTTTGATTGTGAAGTTTCTAATCTAATTCTTCACAGACACAAAGTACAGAGGGTTATGTGGCACATTTGAAGGACCTCTTTCACATCCTTACTAAATTATCGGGTGTCAGTCAAAGAATACGGAACAGGAGGAAATATATGTTAATGCTGGACAAACAGACCTAGCCATAACAGAGGCAGAAAAAGCCAATTCTCGTAACAAATATAGGTTATGAAGCAAATGAAGGCTAAAATAACATTGGGGGGCTGCGGTAGTGCAAATGCTTTTCCATCATGGAGGACATTTAGCCAGGAGGCATTGCGGTTAATTGATTTCTATGAGGCCATTTGAGAATGCTGAGGTTTGACCTCTTCGACCTTAGTCACTCCAGCGTAGACAAAACATGCCATTGGCTTGACGGGAGCTACATTAAAGCTTTCAAATATGAGTACTGGCAGTAGATGCCACAGCAACAAAATGAAAGGGACACTATTTTTCTTAATCGACAGCCATTTTTTTGTTGACATACACTTCATAACTGCATGACTAGGGACCATGTGTAGACATAACTTTAATTATTTGAATACAAACATTACGAGTAATCCAAATAGCGTGTTTTTAAGCGATCATAATCATCATTTTTCACCAAGTATGTGGAAAAACTCATGGACCTCATATCCGCTACTATGAGATATGGGTCAGTTATTTTGTTTTTTTGTTTTTTTTTGCATCAACTTGCAAGCCCAAACTTGACAAGATGTAGCAGTGTAACAGATGGAATTAGTAAATATTAGGCTTGTTTTTATTGGGGGGTTTTTCCACCCAAGTGAGTCACCTGGTTTTGACAATCCACTGATGCATAGTCTCAATTCGATACCATGACAATGTAAGGACAGAAAAAAAAACGTTTTTATAGTAGTACAATGAGACAGGGCTCGTCCTCCAAACAAACTAAAAGCTAATAATAAGGCATGTACGACACTGGGAACGCTTGGGTTTAAATTTTGAACAAAAAAAGCATTATATGTCTCTGTTTAATATTCAGCAAGGTGGATAAAACTGAAAAAGGAGAGGGCTGATACATATAAAAGGGATGTGCAAGCGGTGGTACTTTATTTATTCAAGTTCAGAACAGCCTACTTGAAAAGTTCAATTTATTATCCATTGAGTGTCTGCTGATACTTTCAGTGTCAGCACAAGCTCAGGAAAGTGAGTTGAGCTTATTAAAAGAGAGAAGTGTTTTCACAGCTCCTCCATGTGGCCTGCATTATTGATGGGCTTAGCCTAATCCATGGTGAATACATGTGCAGCCACATCATGACAAATTCCATGTTATCGGGGTGATTTATACACATGAGCCTCTGCGCTCATTTGCTAGGAAAGTTTGAGTGAGGCAATTGGCAAAGTATAATGGGGGGAGCGGCATGGTTCAGTGGTAGAGTGGTCATCTCCCAGCTGAGTGGCGGTGGTTTTGATCCCCCGACCACCGTGACCATGTCGAAGTGTCCTTGAGCAAGACATTGAACCCCCAGTTGCTCCTGGTTTATATGAAAAGGAAGCTGGAGATAATCAAGAAATACGAAGAAATACAAAGCTAGCCTAGCCTTGGCTACCCTTATTAGGGAATATGGCCATAACAAGCGTCATTAAAAGGTAAATAAATCCTTTATATCTTTTTAATTTATGATGTGATTCAATTGTATGTATGTATGTTATATATAAGTAGCACTTACTATACTATTTTGATACCAATTTTTAATATGTATATAAAATTTTGATGTTTTTACCTGGGGTTTTACACGCATTAGCCAATTAACATAGGTTTGGATTGCCAGCCATACGGCGAATTCGCCTTATGAGCCCAACCGCGGAACAGGTTAATCTCGTAAACCAGGGGCCCACTGTATTGATTTTTAAAATGACAAATTATTTACTAATTATCACAATTTAATACCTAGCCCTAATCCAAACTTCTAATTTATAATCCATAATTCATGAGTAACGATGATGATCATGGGAGCCTTAAATGTTTTAGCCATAACTCTAAAGAGCTAGACTGTGAACATAAAATTTATAAATATGGTGAAATTCAGTGAAGACACCAATTTCAGTAACTCATGATGCACTTCAAATGAACCGCTGTAAGAGTAGCAAAAACAACATATGGCGATCTTGTAAAAACTAAACTTTACTGGCTATTTTTCCTTTACATCTATCTCTCCATCATTCCTGCCCAAAACTCTTCAACAGTATAATTAGCAAGGCATTCCTTTGCCTCTGAATAAAACCAGAGGGACCCCGATATCAGACTTGAAATCCCCCTCGGCGACGACAAATCCGTCCGGGTGGGCTGTCTGCAGACTTTCATCATGGCTCACTTTCCATTAGCGTCGAGCCGGTCACAGGCGCCATTCGTAGGCTGTTGCGGCAGGTGACAGGGTTGCCATACGGCACGCGACAGATTGAAGATCCACGCGCAGCGGCACCAGCACAACACGTTTCATAAAAGCAGGTTTACTCTTTGACTGGCAGTAGTATACACCAAGTAGCCACAGGCAAGGCTGCGGTAGAGAGGCTCCACACTTTCGTGCCAAGACAGATATTATAGCAGATTTTCAGAGGCATAATCATGATCAAGGACCATTGAGCTGACAATTATCAGACTGTCTTATATCACGATCAAAACATGTACACAACCATCTCAATTTAATATTATGCTTAACAATTCAAAATAAGATTAACACCCACACGACTGATTCATTTTTGCTCTTTAATAAAAATGTTGTTTAAGCCTACGGGAATAATTGCGACTCAGCTGTTTTCTGAGTTCATGTGATGTCATGTGATGTTCACAATCTGAGCCGGATTTGTCGTGACCGGAGCCCTGAGCAACCGCGATGTCATGTGAACAGAAAGTGGCAAAATGGCCGCCCGCTAAGATGGATAAACACGGGTGGATTTTTCTGTTTAATTAATATTGAAGTTATTATATATTAATCATAATGTGTTTATACTAGTGAAGCCACATCAGATATATTTTTTGTAGATAGATTTTGGGGGTGGTGGCTCGGTGGAACAGTGTTGAGCATGTTTGCCTTACAGTTCAGGGACAAAAATGTTCATGTTTTACCCAGAGGCCAGTTCAAAATAACCCTTCCCTACCAAAATAACATATGGACAGCAACACATTCATACGCAAACACAAAACATTGTCCTGAAATAAATTTAAATTACTAATTGTGCTAATCGAGAATGCTTAAAGAAAGACATAATTACACTGACATTATAGGGCACCTGTTGGTAATGATTTGCAGCACCAACTAGCAGCGGTGCGTAGCAATAGATGCTAGCTGCATTGGCGGCTAGCAGCACTCAACTGCCCCATATAAACTGGCAAAACTTTTCAAAGGAAATAGATGTAAATGACTCAACAGATACAGTTGCCATTCCAACTGATCACTTTTGAACACAGCACAAACATAACATATTTCACTCATTGATAGAATTTTCAGTAAGATTTCCGAATGCTAAAATATTCCAGCATTGCAGCCTAAATTACCGTTGAAAGTGTTTTGCGTTATGTAATGAATCTAAATGTTTTCTTCACTGTAATCTAAGTACAGTATGAGATGCTAGTTGTGTAAGCGGCCAACAGGCCTCAACTGCCCCATATAGGCTAGCGAAATAGATCATTTGACTTTCCAAGGACAGTTTAATAGACGTAAATGCTTCAATTGACGCAGCTGCCATTCATACAAAACCCTTCTCAACAAAACAGTATTTTACTCAAATGAGCTAATTTAGCCAGCAAAAATTATGGTTTTGACATCACTTAGTTTCATAAACTGAATGTTTGTCGAAAACCTTAATAACATTTCTAGACAGTGAAATAGTGTGTACAGTATACAGTAGTGCCCAGGCTTTGTTATGCCTTTAATGGTAAGTGAGCATGTGTGCACGCCGCTTCCTCTAATGTCACATCTGCACTATGACGCTAACATCATGAGGCATGTGCACTAGCCCTTTCTTGTACTTTCACCGAGAACTCCAGATTAGCTAAAATAGGTACAGACCAGCCCTTGGTTTGAACAGGGCGGGCCCAACATGGCTACTCGGAATCCAATACAGTGTACTCGGCTATTTGTATTTATAGGTTTCTCCCCCAAAGTAAGAGTGATGCATTATGCATAAGCATGTGTGTCACAAATAAGTATAGCGCATGAATAATGGCCACAACCTGCGGCTCACTCCTCCTCACCATAATTTGGTGGCACGGCTGATGGAGCAGCATTGATGTGGCCGCCCGAAGGGAAGCGAAGAAGTCACGCAAGCTGGGGTCACGCAGTGTTATTTGCACTAACCCCTCCAACTCTTGCTTTTGTCCAAATTTACAGCGCAATGTCCAAATGACTTTCATCACAGTGGAGGGACAAGTGAGGACCAAAAAAAAAAAGGCCTGCACTACTTATCCGACAGGAGAGAATAAGATTGCTTTAGCTCAAGGTTCTTGCTTGCTTGGCCTAGTTTGTTAGTCTGATGAAGCGCTCTCAGCAGTTTCAGCAGCAAATGGCATGAAAAAGAGGTCTTATTCCCATGTGCAACGCAAATGCTGAGACTGCATAAAACTCCAAGATGGAGTGGGTAGATGCATTTGTTTTGGTTTTTTTTAACCCTGATACTTTTACTTTTTGTTGGGGGGGGTCAAACCACCTGTGGCAGGCTTTGAATCGGACACCTTTCTTCAGACCTGAGATGAAAAACTTCAGCTCACAATCATTCGGACCAAGATTATCAATTGATGTGTTCAGAATATTGCTCAACAAAATTATTGAAAACACACAACTCACCCCAAAAAAACTTTGAAAATGTTTCCTATTACTATGATTTTTTTTTTTTTTTTTAAAGGAACTGGCATGTACTCCTATCGGGTATCGGTTTTGTAGAATAAGGGCGATATCTTTTCAAACCCGAAAAAAAAAGGTTTCTTTTTGGGACATATAGCCCTATACGATACTAAAATCGATCTGATACGATATCAGCAGCAATCACACATGCGTTTATTTACTTTTTGTATGAAATGTTAGAAGAGACTTGATCAGGTGATGCTATTCAAAGAAAAAACAAAAGCCTACAGACTTTTAATCAGGCCAGGTATCGGCCCGATACCAAAACTCGTTATCGGTACTTGTCCATCCCTTACTTTAATTATGAAAAAAAATCAATAAATGAAACTTTTAAGTTTTGTTTTGTTTTTTTTTACTGCTGAAAAATGCTAACTACGTGTACTATCGCTTTAAGATTAGCTACACTATCTGGGCCTCCTTTTTGCCAGAGCCCGGGTTTACAAACATACAGGCTAAGGGACACCTCGCGGCCACATGCAGTTTTCTTGACAGGGGAAGTGGGAAAACACACACGCGCATGTACACACTCAGCTTTTTCCCCCCTCTCAAAGCATGTCACATCAGCAAGGTCAGCAAAGCAGCAGCTTTTTAGAAAGAATAAGGTCATTTGTTACATACCGCAGATGATTAAAAAAATTACGTTTTTAATATCAAATTACTGTACTACTGTACTGTTTAATGTTGCAGTGGGCTAACGGCATTTCTGCTTCCTCTGTGCTAGTTAAGCAGAGCCTTTAGCGCAAACGTCGGTGTTTGAAACTCAGAGGTATTTTTGACGCCTTGGGATTTTGACCTGTCTTGTTTTTGGTGGATATTTTTGACTGAAACCTGTCATCCAATTGTGGAAGAGGGTTCCTTGAGAATTAGATGTGAAATAATTACTTTATACCTTTTTTTACTCTAATTTGAAGGTGTGTTTTGACCTGATTTTCTTAAAAAAAAGCATCCCACCCCCCACACACATTATGATCAAGTTCTATGATCAGTTCCATTCGTGTTGTTTGAAAGTGCCGTTCCAAGGACATTTTATATTTTGACAGGTTTTCTTTCTTTTTGTTGAACCAGTCACTCACTTTGCTAATCCATGGCGTTTTTACATTATTGTTGGCAGTTAGCTAACTTTATTAGGGGCAAAGCTAGTTCAGTGTGCCCAACTACAGTATTTGCATCATGAAGCCAAGGTCAGACAGGAACCCCAAAAGGGGAAAAAAAGGAAAAGTTCAAATGTGTATGTCATGACATTCGCGTCTCTAAATAATGTCACAGTTTGCATTAAACCCCAGCATCATAATATAAACACCAAACGTGTGCAACATTTCAGTGTGCATGAAAAAAAGCAAGCTAATGAACGCTTACAGTAAATGTCCAACAAATCAAACAGGGCGCAACGTCATGGGGTGTTTCATCCTCAGTGACCCTCACAACCCAAGCCGCACCCGACTTAACAACATTGCTTCTCTCCAATCTCATCCAACGTGGCAATGAGACATCATCTGACCGCACACTGCGGCGAACACCTGCATGAACACCCCCGATGTGTTGCAACAACAACTGCGCGAGAGGCTCCCTCGCTTGACCGAGCACGATGCGGAATATCCCAGGCGGACCCAGAGCGGAGGTGACACGACCAACACCGGTCCACGGACCAATGTGATCTTTGTGCACGAACATCGGTTATCTTCATTACGGCGGTGCGCTTTTGCACGAAGACACGCCGAGACGCGATTAGCAAGCGGGGCTCTATAGATCAAAAAATAAGAGCGGTACTCACGTCTTGAAAATTCACCGTGGCTCCGTTGAAAAAATGAAAAAACACAGCGATGTCTGGCCGCCTGCGTGTCGTCCGACGATGGCGCGGAGCATTGAAGGTGTTTGATGACTTGAATGTTTTAAATGAAGCAGCAGAGGCAACATGAGCGACAGACTGAGTGGACTGGCGTTGGCTGAGAAGCGAGCGAGCGGGCGGCCTTCTTCACGGACGCCACGGGTCCGTGTGTCAGCTGGCTCGCAAGGCGCCACGGTGCACTAGCGCCACCCAGTGACACGGAGTGCGTTTTGATACGTTTGGCGTGAATCTAATGCAGGAGATATGTACATACCGCGTTCCCTCTTTTTTCGCGAAATCTACGTTCCAAAAATACTCGCAGTAGCCGAAATCCGCCAAGTAGAGGGTGAACGCCCCCCCCCCCGCTTTTTATAGTCTGTCTCATTAAAAAAATACATGAATTGAAAAAAATATGTATTTTTATTTTTCACAAATTGGACACTCTGTATTGTCTTTTGGTGTGATTGGGTGCATCAATGGTTGGTCATCCCGGTGTGCCCTGCAATTGAATGGCAACCAGTTCAGAGTGTTCACTGCCTACTGACTGGATATGTCTGGTCTCACTTAGAAGAAGGAAAAATCTTGTTTTTTTTTCTTTTTAATAAATCAATGTTTACATTGGTCTTTTTCTTCTTTTTAAGAAAGAAAAACTGCAAGAAAAATAGCACCTTAAACCTGTAATATAAAAAGTTATTATCGTTGATGAAACTCCGCAGTAGAGTGAAGCCACAAGAACTGTAACAGAAAAGACTTTTGTTTTGTCTGACCCAGATCAAAAGCGAAGTTTGTTTTTTTTTGGCCGGTCCATATTTATATTGTATGTTTTGCAAGCAAACAATATTCTGTAAACACGATGCTGCAAATAACAATGGGCTCTCACATTTGACAGAAATGACGAGAGCGGGACACACAGCAGAGCTTTGCGATACCTGAGGTACCTATATTGATCAATACCAAATAAAATATTGGTTCCAATATACCTATACCAGATACTTTCAGGTCCATATCATTTATATAGTATGCTAAATTATTTATCCTATTAATAACATGTTTTGTTTTCTAAATTTCTAGTGGTTTTCATAATTTTATTAAAGCTCTACAATTATCATGAATTGAAAAAAATATAAAGATTGGAAAAAAAAGCAGAACGACACTCACGTGAACTTGAAACTACTATAAACTACTATAAATATAATAATAAAAAAAAACTACTCCATAATAGTATTAATCAATATTGAAAATATAAATGATTGTAGCTATAGAATGGTGTCGATAGGTGTGTCCCATAAAAAGTGATTTTAGTAAAAAGGATTGTGTGAGCAACCTCACACAATAAAAATTCTCCTCAGTCAATAAAAATTAATAAAAATATAATATCAATAGTCACGCTTTGGGGTCCATATCTGTGTCGATTCTGTCAATGTTTGGCTCGATCCGCACCGCCCTAGAGCAAAGCACAAACATAAAAATGGAGAAAAAGAGTGAATTCCTATTAGTTGCATTTCTATTCTGCTCTATTCTATTTTTAACTAAATTGCCTGACAGAGAAGGGCTGACTTTCCGGCTGGGATGACTTTAATCATATTTACTTTTTTCTTCCTCAAACATTAATAATTAGATGTGAATAAATGATATATATTTGGTTTATATCCAATTTAAATGAAGGTTGTGTGAAAGGCATCATAAAAGAAAATACAAATCATAAAAAATGTTTAATTCTAGAGAACATTCAAGGGCACAGTTATCAAATTCATACAGATCTAAAAATGAACATATAAACCAAGCATGCTGATCAATATAGTAAACCATGTGATGTATTGCCAAGGGCTGAAAATTAAGAGTAATTTAAGTGTTTTTTTTGTTTATGTGGATAGCGTACAGTAGATAACATTGACATTTTCGCAGCACCAGAAATGTTCATGTTTAATTAATTGAAGACAAAGTACAAAGGTGTTGATGTAATTTATATTTAAAAAAATAAAAATCTTTCCTCCATGCCATTAAAGCAAAAAAAAAAAAAGGGAAGCGATCTGAATCTGTCCTTTACGGTGTGTTACTTTTGACTTTGCACACAGTGTTTGAACTTTACATCTCTTGCTCCTGAATCATGAACAAAAAGCAAAACATTGCTATTTGTTAAAATTTTGTCGCTGAAGAAAATCTAATTCCATATGAATTAGGACATCACTGAAAATAATATGCATTCAATTTCAGTAGTTTGAGTTACATTAAGAATGGTCAAATGCATAGAGCTGTATTGTACAAAGTGCACCTTCCTTTTTTTGTATGTTGACAAAAGGCTCCTTCAAAAATATCACATCTGGCATATTTCCCACATACAGTCTTATCTCAGTCTAAAAATTGTGTATCCTCCTTTTAGTGTGAAAAAAACTCATAATTTTGTTGTGGATGTGTGTCAGCTGGAGCCCATATATGATTGGGTTCAAAATAGGAGGAATGAGAAGAAACTCGATAGTCATGAAGTTATGCAAATGTTGCGACATGTTGACTGAACCATATCTCATGTACAGCAAATCCAACAGCACGGTCCCGGTGTAAACGAGGAGGCAGATGATGTGAGGTGTGCACGTTTGCTTGAATTTCTTCCAGATTTGTGGCGACGAAAGACACATTTTAATCAGATTCGCGTAAGACCAACAAATAAACAAAAAATGCAAGAAATAAAATACGATGTTTAAAGCGGCGATGATGCCGTGTGCTTTGATTGGCGAGCAAGCCAGGTTGACCACCATCAGGTTGACGCAGTAGAGTCTGTTGATGTGAGAGCCGCACAGCTTTTTCCCCAAGAGTGACGCCGTGTTCATAAACATACAAAACAAAGGTAGCAACCAGGAGAAAAACACAAATAAGGACACCCTCTGCCTCGTCATGAAAGATTGATAAACCAGAGGCCGACACAACGCCACATACCTGTCATAAGCCATCACTGCCAAGATGGAAAAATCATAAGTATTTGAAGAGTGTATGACAAAACCCTGCAGCATGCAGCCAGCATAAGAAATCACATGAGAGGACAAAAGATCTACCAAGAATTTGGGGTAAAAACCCACTGACCCATAAACAGCATTGATGCATAAATTACACAGGAAAACATACATTGGCTTATGGAGCTTTCTGTCTGTAAGGATAACAAAAATAATTGTCAAATTGCTCAGCAGGATGATGAGATAGCACATCAACATAACCACAAAAATGATTACTCTTTGCAAAAAGGGGAAATTCAAACCAGAGAGAGACAACATGGTGACCAGAGAAACATTTTCCATCACAGATGACTTCAAGACAAGCGCAGACAATCAGCCCATGACACAAACAGCGCAGGAAGGCACGCGCCCGCTCCTCCGATGTACTGTGCGCGCTGACGGCTAGTTAAAGGCGTTTGCCAGAAATCGGCGTGACCGTCGGGACCCAAGCCGACCAATGGCTGCGCGACCACTTCCCAAAGGCAACATAGCTGTTGGCATTTCGTCAAGCCTTGGATGGGCTGTCCGACTTGGACTACTCAGAGCCCAAAGGAGACATGACACTGCCAATCAAATTAAAATCTCAATGCTTTTTATTTTGGGATGTTTTTGGAATACAAAATTTGGAGCCTGACAACATTTCAATAGTTAAATTCAATACACATAAAATGTTAGACCAGCAGGGGTATGGTAATGGTGGTATGAGTACCCTTTGGAGGTACACATAGGCACTTCAGGCAACAAGATTTCTGCAGGCAACAGCAAACCTAATGTAATGCAGTGATGGGGACGGTAGTTTTCTTTTCAAATTAAGAGCAAATCAATTGGTAGCGGAAGCAACATAATGTTAAATTGTGTTTTCGTGACTTATTTGCAAAATAAACCTCAGGGTTAGCCAATTCAACAGTAATGTTTCATTCATTAGTTACAACTTCTGATTGTAGAAAATTTCCAAGCAACAAAAATGCGTGTTTGGGAGCACGCAGCCGGACAATCAACGTTTGTAGAAAACAATTCACTCAAAGGTGGAACGGTTGCTGTTATGAATAGTGGTTTCTCACAAGGATAGACTTGATAGGAGGAACGGATGATGCTTGTGTGCTCTCTTGACTCGTCTTTTGCTTTGTTGGCAACTCCAGTTCATTTCAGTTAGTAAAACGCTTGTTTTTTGCTTCTTCATTCACTCCACCCCTGACTCACATTACTGATTACTACAATGTTAGTTTATGTTGTTGTTGTTTTTTCAGGGCTGCCGGCTGTAGAACAGCATCACGGTGGTGGCGCGGCAACAGGGGTTTCATTGTACAAGCTGTTTCTGGTAAGAAATACAGCCACCAAAAAAAACCCTCCATATTTCATAAGAAATTGAATTTTCAATGCAGATTCCATCATTTATATGCATGTTGTTAAACTGTGGAAAGCTTAAAATAGTATACCATGATATAGACCACAGGTGTCTATGGAGTTTGGCACCTATGATATAGACCCTTTAGCGGTGGGCAAAAGAAGACTCATGAACCATCTTTGATGGTATTTTTTACTCCTCTAGATGGTGGTCTTGGTTCAAAATATGCAATGGATATTTATTACATTTTGATCATGCTTCTCTAGATAGCGCTTTTGGTTTAAAAGATGCATTTGATAGTTATTACATTTACATTGCGCTGCTTTAAGAACTCAGACATGGTTGGCACAGCACTGTTTTAATAAAAACAATTTTTATAATCATTCAAAAATGCTTAGTGCTTGACAGGGGTACTTAGTTGTTATTATTATTTTTTTTTTCTTTTTACAGCTGTTAAATCACTGAAATAAGGTAGAGAACCTCTGTCTTAGGAGCTATAATGACTGCGTTATAAAACATTGGATCCCTATTACTTTGTTAAGTTTGTCTTTAGCAATGCAATTTTCCGGCCGATGATGCAGAAATAAAACAGATGATGTTACATCATTTATTATCTGGATTTCCTGAATAAAATATACACAAAAAACAAATCTTCAAGTATAGTTCCAAAGTTTAATAAATCAGACACGGATGGCACAGCACTCTGTTTTAAATCTTTTGTATTGGTGACTGTGTGTAGTGTGTTTGCGTGTCTTTGTGTGTGTGTGAGAAAAAACGCGAACGTGTCAACTCAAAGAGAGAAATGAAATAGGACATCACAGGAAATCAAATACATTTCAGTGTTGTTCAATGTGAAAATTAAACCATGTATAATATTTAATTAAAGAGTGTATTTGTTCAGGATTACTATTCAATCATTCTTAATCAGAAGTCCCAAATTCACCCCAGTCAGGAAATTCATAGTTCATAGAATAAATATCAAAATTTGTATTCACAACAATATAATAAGAACACATAATATAAAACCCTTTTGGTGGCACACACAGATGCAGCAAGCTCTTCCGACCCCCAATTTAGTTGTACACCAATACATTAACAACAAAGGCATTCAAGTTTACCTCATTATTTTTTTATGCATTTTTTTCCCCTTCTAAGTCAGACCACACAAACAAATATCAAATTTCTGTGTTTATTTCAAGAAGAAACTAAAAAGGCAGCAAAAACAATAAGTTAAATCTGTACTTTGGTTACAAAGGGTATTTTTGGTAATATCACCTTTGTGATAAACAGGGGAATACTGCATATTAGGATGAGTCTATATATTTCATTATGTAAAAATGTATTACTTTTACCGTAGCAAAATAATGGTATGCATTGACCAGCAATGTAAAAATAATCTTTATTATTTTTGTTGTTCTACAAAGGCCTGTTTCATCATAATTAAAATGACATCCAGCATATTCCACATTCAGAAGCTCCTCTCCAACTGAAAGTGTTGTATCTTTTTTTTCCTGTGACAAAAACTCAATATCCTGTTGCGGATGTGTGTCAGCTGTATCCCATAAATGATTGGGTTAAAAACTGGAGGAATGAGGAGAAACTCGATAGTCATGAAGTTGTTCAAATGTTGCGACAAGTTGGCTGAACCGTATCTCATGTACAGCAAATCCAACAGCACAGTCCCGGTGTAAACGAGGAGGCAGATGATATGAGGCGTGCACGTTTGCTTGAATTTCTTCCAGATTTGTGGCGACGAAATGCACATTGTGATCAGGTGCATATAAGACCAACAAATAAACAAAAAATGCAAGAAATAAAAGACGATGTTTAAAGCGGCGGTGATGCTGTGTGCTTTGATTGGCGTGCAAGCCAGGTTGACCATCATCAAGTTCACACAGTAGAGCCTGTTGATGTGAGAACCGCACAGCTTTTTCCCCAAGACAGCGGCCGTGTTCAAAAACATACAAGACAGAGGTATCAACCAGGAAAAAAAGACAAAAAGGAACACCCTTTTCCTCGTCATGAAAGATTGATAAACCAGAGGCCGACACAACGCCACATACCTGTCATAAGCCATCACTGCCAAGATGGAAAAATCATAGATATTTGAAGAACGTATGACATAACCCTGCAGCACGCAGCCTGCATAGGAAATCACATGAGAGGACAAAAGATCCACCAAGAATTTGGGGTAAAAACCTACTGACCCATACACGGCATTGATGCATAAATTACACAGGAAAACATACATTGGCTTATGGAGTTTTCTGTCTGTAAGGATAACAAAAATAATTGTAAAATTGCTCAGCAGAATGATGAGATAGTACATCAACATAACCACAAAAATGATTAATCTTTGCAAAAAGGGGAAATTCAAACCAGAAAGAGTCAACATGGTGACCAGAGAAACATTTTCCATCACAGATGACTTCAAGACAAGCACGGACAATCAGCCCATGACACAAACAGCGCAGGAAGGCACGCACCCGATCCTCCGATGGACTGTGCGCGCTGACGGCTAGTTAAAGGCGTTTGCCAGAAATCGGCGTGACCGTCGGGACCCAAGCCGACCAATGGCTGCAGGTTCACGCCCCAAGACGACACAGTTGTTGGCGTTTCATCTAGCCTTGAATGTGATGTTTGACCTACTCAGAGCCCAACTGGGACATGACACTGCCAATCAAATTAAAAAAAAATCAAATCAATGCTCATTATTTTAGGGTATAATTTGGAGTACAAAATGTGGAGCCTGACAACATTTCAACAGTTGAATTCAGTACTCAGGTTGCAGGTTGTCAAATAGTATGAGGAATGATGCATGAATACCCTTAGGGGGTATGACAATTTTTTTTTAACAGGATTTCTGCAGGCAACAGCAAACATAATTTTATACAGTGTATAATAGCGGATAGTATAGTTTTCTTTTCAAATTAAGAGCAAATTAATTGGTAGCAATTTTTTTATAGTGACTTCCTTGCGAAACATAGGTTCATTTTGTAAAAGGGCCCATATCGTGTAAATCTAACTTTTTTAAGTTTTTAACAATGCCACAATGTTAATTTCTCACAATAAACCAGTCCTTCTCAATTATATTTTGCCAAGCGCACCCCCAGGGAAGAGAAATCTTTTCACGCCCCTCCACTCGATGCGCTGACTATAAATAAGATTATTATCGATAAAATCGAAAACTATACCTAAACCTGTATCCCTTTTAACATTAACATAAGAAACAAGCAATATAAATAAACTTTCAACAACTGTTTATTATTTTTTACAGCGTTTACACGGGCTACAGCTTAGTCTAAAACAGAAAAAAAATAACCCAGTGTATCATTAGTAATGCAATTTTATGGCAGATAATGCAGAAATGAATGATAGATGATACATCGTCTATTATTTGGATTTCCTGAATAAAATGCACCAAGAGAATATAGTTTCAAAGTTTAACAAATCAAACGTGGGTGGCACAGCGTGCCGTTTTAAATCTTTTGTGCATGTATGTGCGTGTGTGAGTGTGTGTGTGTGCGTATGTGTGTAGGTGTGACCAAAACGTGAAAAAGAAAACTCAAATACAGGAATTAGACTTTCACAAAAAATCTCATATATTTTAGTGTGACAAAAAATCATAATAATTAAAACAAACTACATTTAACATTTACAGAATGGATTTGTTCAGGATTAAAAATTTCTGTCATTCTAAAGCCTAAATATACCATGTCATGAAATATTCCTACTGCATCAATAGAATAAATACTGAAAATATTTTCATTTTTTGCAGAATGAACCTATTAAAACACACATTCCCAGTAATCACAGAGTTTGATATTCCAACCACACATTTCAAGTAATGACAATTGTTTTTGTTTGCAGTGATGGAATAGATCAGAAGCAAGCTTGGCGCAGTGCCTGCTGGCGCCTTTTGACCAGTGTGTACGGGTCTGCTGACATGACATCAACACACTCCTCACCGGAAAGTGAAACCTAAAGCCCGAGCTCCTTATGCCTGCTGAGATCAAAAGAGAACGCATACAGTACACATATGCACATATAATGTTATTTGCCTGTCCTTGTATGCATAACTGAATCACCCCTTGATCATATTGCGACTGTACACACTCTCCTACAGACCACTAGACTGCTCTGTTAGACTTTTTGAAGCGTCAAATATAAAGAAACCAAAGAGATACATTTGTTTTACAAACTATTTTATTGATGGCGCTTGAATACTGAAAATTCCACAACCGTGGCAGACTCAATAGGCGAGTTTGCAAGGTCACCCCTGTCATCATCAATAAACACCCAGAACTTCGCCAGGTAGAGTTGTAGACGGAGACATTCCCTTTAATTCCAAAATAATCTCTAATCTAGAAATTTCCTGGAATGAATAAAACGTCATAATTTGTCCGCTAAAATGATTAATTTTCTCTGCCATATTCTAATTGTTTGAAATGACCTTATGTTTTTCATCATGTGGAAAAAGCAAAATAATATTCTGCATTGTCCAACAACATGAAAAGCATCCATTCATTTACTTTAGCCTCTTATTCTCATGAGAGTCTCTGGTGTGCTGCCGCCTATCCCAGCTGTCTTCGGGCAGCATGCGAGGGACACCCAGAACTGGTTTCCAGCCACTTGCAGGACAAACAAAGCAAAATAAGCAGCTTCTTTTGTTCCACAACAAAAGGCATTTTTCATCATCGTAAATATTACATCCAAGATAATCCACATTCAGAGGCTTGTCTCCATCTAACAGTTGTTTATCTTTTTTCTGTGACAAAAACTCAATACCCTGTTGCGGATGTGCGTCAGCTGCAGCCCGTAGATGAGCGGGTTCAAAATCGAAGGAATGAGGAGAAACTCGATCGACATTAAGTTGTGCAAGTGTTGCGGCAAGTCGGCTGAACCGAATTTCATGTACAACATGTCCAACAGCACAGTGGTGGCATAAATGACCAGGCAGGTGATATGCGGCAGGCACGTCTGCCTGAACTTCTTCCACATCTGTGGTGACGAAATGCACATTTTCACCAGATACGTGTAAGACAAAAAAACGGATAAAAAATGCACAAAATAAAGCCCGACGATGAATGCGCTGATGATGCTGTTCTCTTTGGCCGGTGAGCAAGTCAAGTTGGCCACCATCAGGTTGACGCAGTAGAGCCTGTTGATGACAGAGCCGCACAGCTTTTTCCCCAAGAGGGCTGTCGTGTTCATAAGCACACAGAACAGAGGTACGAACCAAGACAAAAACAAAAAGATAGACACCCTCTGCCTCGTCATGACAGATTGATAAACCAGAGGACGACACAGCGCCATATACCTGTCGTAAGCCATGACTGCCAAGATGGAAAAATCACAGCAAGTTGACGAGTATATGACAAAACCCTGCAGCATGCAGCCAGCGTAAGAAATCACATGAGTGGACAGAAGATCCATCAAAAATTTGGGGTAAAATCCCAATGATCCATACACGGAATTAAAGCATAAATTACACAGGAAAATATACATTGGCTTATGGAGCTTTCTGTCTGTAATAATGACAGAAATGACAGTAAAATTGCTCAGCAGGATGACGACGTAGCACAGTAACACAAGCACGAAAATGATTACTCTTTCTACAAAGGGAAAATCTAAACCAGTGAGAGTCAACACGGTGACCGCAGAAATATTTTCCATCACAGACAACTTCAAGACAAGCACATACAATTACCCCATGACACAAACAGTGCAGGATGACATGCACCCTCCCCTCCGTAGCAGGACCTTGCGCAGGGACGGCTAGTTAAAGGCGTTTGCCAGAACCCAGTGTGACCTTTGGGACTGAAGCCGACCAATGGCTGTGCGTCCACACCCCAAAGACGGCAAACTTGTCGGCCTTTCATCTAACCTGGGATGAGCTGTCCAAATTTGCCTACTGAAAGCCCAACATGGACCAGCCCAGCAGGGCATGGCCAATAATATTAAAATGTCGACGTTCTTTATTTTAGGTTATCGCTTAGAATACAAAATTTGGAGCCTCAACAGTTAAATATAGTACTCACAAAATGTTAGGGCAGTTCTCAAATAAGGGTATGAGTACCCTTTGGGGTACATATTGAGGGTTTATCAGAGATTTTCACATAATTTCTGAAGGTAACAGCAAAACAAATTTAAAGGAGCCGTAACATGAATATGAATTTTACTGACATTATGTAAACCACCTGGCTCCGGCCTTCTTGTGTGGAGTTCGCATGTTTTTCCCGAGCTCGCATGGGTTCTCTCCGGGCACTCCAGCTTCCTCCGACACTCCAAAAAACATGAACGATATTGGACATACTAAATTGTCCTTAGGTGTGATTTGGTGAGACAGTTGTTTGTCTCTTTGTGCACTGCGATTGGCTGGCAACCAGTTCAGGGTGTCCCCCGCCTACTGCTGAAGCAAGCTGGGATAGGCACCAGCAAGCCTGCGACCCTCGTGAGGATAAGCGGCTACAGAAAATGGATGAAAAGATGAAATTGAAAACCACTAACTTCGAGTGCCGCATTGGTTTGAACTGGCCCAGGATGAATATCTGGATATGACCGTTTGATGAATGAAAAATACACCAAATACATAAAAACGTCTCTATCCACTTTAAAAAGGGCAATATCAAATAAAGGATGTCATTTTTAAATTGAATGGAAAAGAAAAGTTTATTCAAGATAACAAACAAGGGGACATTCATCCAATGTACGCACATCTAAATAGACAAAATATTCGCTTATTACATTCAATATATAAACATGGACAGGGAATATCAAAAAGTCATGCTGAATAATATACTGTATATACGAATTGCCACAGGGCTCAAAACAAATTGCAATCAGGGCAGCTTAGTTCTGTGTGTTTATGTAAACCTGAATGTGTCTTTTGTAGATAAACATCAAAATCATTCTTTTTCTAAAAAAAAGAAGTTGGCATTATGAAAATTATTCTCCTGTAATTCATAAATCTAGATAATCTAACTAGAGAATAAATTGTTTTCACTATGATATTCTAATTTATATGATTTATATTATGTATATTCTAATATATGAGTCAGCACAGCAAAATAACATTCTGCATTGAGCAACAACATAGCAAGCGAAATATTTTTTTTTCCTCCACTCAGGTCTTTTTCATCTTCATAAATATGACATCCATAATATCTTATATTCACAACTTGTGTGGAATTAAAAACTGTGTATCTTCTTTTTCCTGTTAAAACTCAATATCCTGTTACGGATGTGTGTCAGCTGCAGCCCGTAAATGAGCGGGTTCAAAATCGGCGGGATGAGGAGAAACTCGATCGCCATGAAATTGTGCAAGTGTAGCGACAAGTTGGCTGATCCGAATCTCATGTACAACAAATCCAACATCACGGTGGTGGTGTAAGTCACCAGGCAGGTGATATGTGGCATGCAAGTTTGCCTGAATTTTCTCCACATCTGCGGTGACAAAATGCACATTCTGATCAGATACGTGTAAGACCAACATATGAACAAAAAATGTGTAAAATAAAGCCCTATGTTGAAAGCGGCGATAATGCTGTTGGCTTTGGCCGGCGAGCAAGCCAGGTTGGCCACCATCAGGTTGACGCAGTAGAGCCTGTTGATGACAGAGCCGCACAGCTTTTTCCCCAAGAGTGACGCCGTGTTCATAAACATGCAAAACAAAGGTATGAACCAAGACAAAAACACAAAAACCGACATTCGCTGCACTGTCATGAAAGATTGATAAACCAGAGGGCGACACAGCGCCACGTACCTGTCGTAAGCCATCAGCGCCAAGATGGAAAAATCGCAACAACTTGACGAGTGTATGACATAACCCTGCAGCATGCAGCCGGCATAGGAAATCACATGAGAGGACAAAAGATCCACCAAGAGTTTGGGGTAAAAACCCACCGACCCGTACACGGCATTGATACATAAATTGCACAGGAAGATATACATCGGCTTATGGAGCTTTCTGTCGATGAGGACAACAAAAATAATGGTAAAGTTGCTCAGCAGTATGATGATGTAACACAATAACAAAAGCACAAAAATGATTATTCTTTGCACAAAAGGGAAATTCAAACCAGTGAGAGTCAACATGGTGACCACAGAATCATTTTCCATTATAAACGTCTTCAAGACCAGCACATGCGGTTACCCCATGACACAAACGTTGCAGGGAGATGCACGCCCGCCCATCTGAAGGACTACGCGGGGAGACGGCTAGTTAAAGACGTTTGCCAGAACCCGGCGTGACCTTTGGGACCCGAGCCGACCAATGGCTGTTCGTCCACGCCCAGAAGACGACAAGGTTCTCGGCCTTTCTTCGAGCCTTGCAGGCGCCAGCATAACTAATTTAATGTTGTTGGTTTTTAATGCAGTGACAGGAACATTGGCGTTTCTTTTCAAATTAAGAGCAAATTTATTGGAAGCTGAAGAAATACATTTTAAAATGATTTTATAGTGACTTCAAGCAACTTTAAAGACACCACCTTTGATATGTTGTTTTTTTTTTTCTCTGGAAAGACTCTATCTTCTGCTGGTTAAAGGTTTTTGCTAGAAAACAGCGTGACCTTTAGGACTGAAGCTGACTAATGGCTCCACGTCCACGCACCAAAGCAGTCGGCCTTTCATCAGGCTGTCAGATTTAAGCTACTCACAGTCCAAAAGAGACATGACTGCCCTTGAATTGTGAATGACATTGCGCTTGATTTTAGATCACCATTTAAAATGCATCGTACCTACAAAACGTTAGGTGATTGGACAAAAAATATCACTCACACATTATGAAATGAAGACAAAAGACTGTTTTAAATACAACTATACAGTATTTCACAAAGGATTATAAAGTCGTTTTTGATGTTGATTTTGATGTTGTTAAGGACTTCAGAAAAGGTCTTGAAGGCCCTCACGGCACGCCACTAATAGAATAACAGAAAACTTATTGTGTATCATAATCCTGGCATAAAATGATTTAAGTGGCTGAGAATGGATGGATAGCGTCAACAATGGGCAAAGTCTAGCTCACATAATTAGAACTATGAGCAATTTCATTTTTGGGTTAGCAGACTAAGTTAA
Source organism: Hippichthys cyanospilos (assembly GCF_059441005.1). NCBI lineage: Eukaryota > Metazoa > Chordata > Actinopteri > Syngnathiformes > Syngnathidae > Hippichthys > Hippichthys cyanospilos. The sequence continues at coordinate 13,292,259 of NC_142373.1, read as the reverse complement.
AATAAATCAATTGTAATCTATGAACTGAACACGTTTATTTTAAAATTTGTGAGCTGAATTTTGTAGTTAAACATAACATAGAGAACAATGAATGAGACAGTCATCACATTGAAACAATTAAGCATCAGGTATATTCAATGTATGAAGACAGATAGAAAATATCAACAAGTCATAATCAATATACAGATAATGCCAGAAGGTTCAAAATGACAGCATGGGAAAGGAGAATGTGAGATATGGTTTTCACTTGTTAAGTACATTTTTATTTTTATAAAATGATCAGAAACTTGAACATAGCACAATCAAATTCAGATAAAGATATTAGGGCGCTACAAAAAACTTCATTCATTTCAGCAATTGAACTATTCCAAATCAATAGTTTTCAATTCAAAAGAAAGAGAACTTGAATAATGTTTTGAGGGAAATGGTTGATGATTAAAGCAAACAGAAACCCCAAATTTACTCTGTCATGGAAATAGCTTATTACCTTAATTCACTAAACATGAAATATTACTTTGAATCTCAAAATTAAGCGGCAGGTGGCTTTACAAAAGATGTTTTCCTATGATTAATAAATCTGGATAATCCAACTACTATTTGAAATCTACACCTCTCTCTTTCATGATGTAAAAAGTGAATGGCCAGAAGCATAGCAAAAATAGATTCTGCATTGACCTACATTGCGCAAGTCAAGTAATCTCCATCTTTTTGTTCATTCATAAACATCACATCCAATTTCACATTCACGGGCCCGTCCGTCTAACTGTGTATCTTCTTTTTCCTGTGACAAAAACTCAACACCCTGTTGCGGATGTGCGTCAGCTGCAGCCCGTAGATGAGTGGATTCAAAATTGGCGGAATGAGGAGAAACTCGATCGCCATGAAATTATGCAAATGTATGGACAAATCGTCCGAACCGAATCTCATGTACAACAAATCCAGCAGCAACGTGAAGGAGTAAGTGATGAGGCAAATGAAATGCGGCGTGCATGTCTGCTTGAACTTATTCCACATCTGTGCGGACGACATGCACAATTTGATCAGATACATGTAAGACCAACAAATGAAAAGAAAATGTGCGAAATAAAGCGCGATGTTGAAAGCTGCGATGATGCTGTTGGCTTTGATTGGCGAGCAAGCCAGGTTGACCACCATCAAGTTGACGCAATACAACCTGTTGATGACAGAGCCGCACAGCTTTTTCCCCAAAACGGATGCCGTGTTCATAAACATACAAAACAGAGGTATGAACCAGGACAAAAACACAAAGAGGAACACTTTCTGCCTCGTCATGAAGGATTGATAAATCAGAGGACGACACAGCGCCACGTACCTGTCGTAAGCCATCAGCGCCAAAATAGAAAAATCACAGCAATTTGACGAGTGAATGACATAACCCTGCAGCAAGCAACCGCCGTAAGAAATCACATGAGAGGACAGAAGATCCACCAAAAATTTGGGGTAGAACCCCACCGACCCGTACACAGCATTGATGCATAAATTGCACAGGAAAATATACATCGGCTTATGGAGCTTTCTGTCTGTGACGATGACGAAAATGACAGTGAAATTGCACAGCAGGATGATGAGATAGCACAATAACATAACCGCAAAAATGATTATTCTTTGCACAAGGGGGAAATGCAAACCGGAAAGAGTAAACATTGTCACTACAGAAACATTTTCCATCATAGATGAACTGGCTTCACAAATAAAATGCCCCCCCCTTGTCAACGACGTCGCAGGGAGATGTGCATCCGCACCTCTGAAGGACCGTGCGCGGTGACGGCTAGTTAAAGGCTTTTGCCAGAAACCGGCGTGACCTTTGGGACCCAAGCCGACCAATGGCCTCGCGTCCATGCCCCAAAGACATCAGAGATGTAGGCCTTTCGTCAAGCCTGGGATGAGCTGTCCGACTTGGCCTACTCAGAGCCCAAAGGGGGCACGTCACTGCCAATCAAGTTCAAGTCTCGATGCTTTTTATTTTAGTTTGGGGTTTAGGGTTTCTGCAGCAAATCTTCTTTAAAACTGTGACATGAACTGTACATTTTTCTTTTCAAATTAAGAGCAAATTAATTGGAGCATTAAACAACTTGCTTAGTGTTGTACTGAGTCCTTTGCAAAGGGATACGAGTATGCGCAGAGCTGGGTTAGTAAGTCGACCGAGACGGGTAAGTCCACTTAAAAATTAGGCTGACTAAAAATAACAGGCGGGTACCGTGTGTTGATGTCATGTTTTTTTTGTAACCCAGACCTTTCTTGCAGATGTATGCAGTTTAGTGTTGCAATGGTGGCAAGGGAGAGAAAAAAAATCTGAATAAGACACCTGAGTAAATATGTGGTCAAATAAACACTTTCAGGTTACCTCCTTTGAACCGGTCATTGGTTCATGCTCTGTGCATGCTCTCGCCGTGAGGAATCTGGGGTTCTTCAAAATAAAATACTTTACTCCTCAGTGGCCATGGTCATATGGATCTCTAGTGCAAGCTTTGCAATCAAATACCGTAAATCCCATTTGCAAGCATTTAGGAATGAACACATGGTACTATTTTTGAAATTACCTGTTTTGATCATCCATACTAATATTTACGCTTCTTTTTTTTTTTTTTTTTTTTTCAAATTGATTTTCTTAAGTGTATCAAGATCAATGACCCCAAATATAAGCCGCGGTGCTAATTAAAATGGACTGTAGCTAGCAAATTTTCAAATGGTCTAACCTTACAATGATAAATGAATCAAATTAAATTTATTGCCCAGCTCTCTTTCAATCTGACACGTACATTTGACACTACACTGACAAATAGCAAAGGTTTTGTATTTTTTGTCAGTGAATTATTAATTGCTTTTAACGGTTTTCTATTTTATTTAGAGACTGTTTGTTCTTTTTTGTAGTTTTTATACATTTAATGCTTTTATTTTTAAGTAAATGTAGTAGTAAAAGTAAAAGTAAAAGTAAAAGTAGCTTTTAAGTAAAAAGCAAAAAATATGTTTGCATCTTAGTGACTAATTTAAAGATTTGATCATTGCTTCATATTTTTCACACTGCACTGCTAACGGATGAACAAATTTGCTATATTTTGAGTCTCCTGAAAAATTATCATTTTAGAGTTTGAAAATTCCACATGAAGCCGGCATCTTTGTCGAGTGCAAGATAAGAAAAAAACCAAAAAATCATTACTGCAACTTCTGTAAGCCTTGTGTTATAATGCTTTGATCTTTTTTTTTTCATTCAAATGCTGGTTATTGGATTTCAATTGTTATGATATTGTATTTTCATTCCTCAAATGAGGCGTTTACACAAAGACATTAGCTTCTTGTGCAATTAAATTAAATGCATGTAAATACTGTCAGAATATAATTCTGATTGTGTATTTTGATATGAAAAAAAAAAAAAAAACAATGTCAGCTATTCATAGTTGCTCTGCTAATTGGATGGTCAACAGGTCATTATCCGTCCCTATCGCTGTCCCTTGAGGACAATTAGTAGAATGGTGCTCTCATGGGGAGGCCACTCTACAATAACAAACATGTTTTTTAGTCCGGCAAATTGGTGAGACAAATCATCAACAAACCTTAATGATGATAAACACCATATAGCCAATGGATTGAAAAAAAGATGGAGAAGAGACATTTATTTTCATCTTCTAGGCTACTTAACTCGTTTACTCTTGTTACTGGATGATGTAAAGTCGATACCAACCAAAAACTATCATCAAATAATTCATTAAAAATGTCTTCTTACTGGTCTGGTTTTGTCCATGATTTACAATTGGAAAAAAATAAATAAATTCTGCACAAAATGTCTGACAAATAAAGTTGGAGAAATTTCTTTTCAAGAAAAAAACATTTGTGTTTACTGTTTAACAATTGTGGAATGTCCTCTTAAATTTTGCTGCACTAGTTCTGGTAATGTCCATACTAACAAGGTTTATAAACATGTATACAGTTTTGTTCATATTCTTTTTTTATAGATAAAAATGTTTTCGTAACCAACCGAGTTGCATCACGTGACGTCTATTGGCTGTTAATTTAACAGTCTTCATGATGTGTTTCCATTTGAAACCCAGGATTTTTCTTATTTTTACTGTATGCACTGCGTCTTGATGACTTTTTGCATATTCGACAAATATTGTTGGAAAAAAATATTGTTTCCTTTTTGTACATAAAAAATACTTCCGTAAAAAAAGGAGTTTCCTCACGTGACCTTGCTCTTACGTGTCACTCGAGGTCGTGCTTTGTGCGCATGCGTTTTGTTTGCCAGACGTGCATTTTTTATGTCATGTGAACAAGTGCAGAAAATAATGTTTCTTTTTAAAATGTGGGATTTCAGAGAAAAAATAATCCGAATGGGGCGCGGTGTCAACGTAGGCATTATAAATTGGAACGATTTGCAGCTTTTCTGTCAATGACAGCAAATGACGCTTTCCCTTTAAAACTGTTCATTCTCAAAGTTTTCATGCAGCGACGGGCATTATGGGGCCTCCCATTTAACAATCTTGCTGGTTCCTGCAGCCTTTTTGTGTGCATGCATGTGACCCATATTGCGTGTGGTCATATGCTCTGAGGAAAAAGTTTGACTTGTAATGGCTCACCGTCTGTTCGAAGGCAAAGAGCACGCCGCCTCATATTGGAAGTATCGGGTTTCTCCATCCGATCACCTGATTCAGCATGTGATGAAATTTGTGGAAAAACAGGTAAGGGTCCGTCTCAAATCGGTCTCGGTGTGTGTGTGAGAGAGAGTGACAATCAATGGGCGGTATTTTGTCAGAAAGGTGGACCCTTGTCGCTGGCCGTGGATGTGGGCTGCGGCTCGGGCCAGGGCACGGTGCTGCTGGCCAAACATTTTGCATCCGTGGTGGGCACGGACGTCAGCCCTGCTCAGTTGGAAATGGCTTTGCAGAACACTCGAGAACCAAACGTCACCTACAAGTAAGCAGGAAGCCTTGAAACTTTTTGAGGAGTCTCATTGGATGTGAAAATCATGTGACATTCTGGATTGGTAATTATATATATATATATATATATATATATATATATATATATATATATATATATATATATATATATATATATATATATATATATAATTATGGGGTACGAGTGCCCCTAGAGGTACGTGAAGGTACTTCAGGGGGTACGTAAGATTTGAACTGGGTTTCTCTCGGTATCACCTATATTAATTTAACTTTTTGATGGTCTAACAGTACATTTAGTCTTTCAAAGAGCAAATTAATTGGAACATAAAACAACAAACTGCTAAATCGTGTTTTATTGCCGTGTTTGCTTTGTTAAATTTTGTGCAGATGTGCATTGTCAATATGAGATAAATAATAATGTTTATACTTCTATATTAAAGTTTTGTGTGCATCGTCTTGTCAGAACTATCAAAAATCACATGAAAGCAAAGCCCATGTGGATAAAATTGGCTGCAGAACTTAAACTCTGTCACAATTCACTATACAGTATTAAAATAATATACGATGAATGATTGATTACAAAAGGTGAAAATGTTTTTTAACTCTTTACTGGGCCCAGCGGCCACTTTCGTTTGAAAGTGTGAACAGGCAAAAATGGCCTTAATTAGGTACACATTTTTCTATTTTTAAGTCCTAAACAGGCAATTTTCAGGATTTTAGAGAAATTTAGGGCTACGTTATAATTTAAGTAATGCACACAATTTTACCTCCACAATACATAGTGAATGTTATTGGTGTGTTTTTGTGTGCGTGGGGGATTCCATCTTTAGACAGTGCGTGGCTGAGGTGCTGCCGTTTGCTGACAGCTCAGCGGACCTGATAACAGCCATGTCGGCCTTCCACTGGTTTGACCGACAGCGCTTTCTCCAGGAGGTCCACCGGGTCTTGAAGCCTGGCGGTTGCTTGGCTCTGCTCAACTACGCCCTGGATATGGAACTGGGCTACCCGGACTGCTGCCTGCAGTCGCTCAACCAAGTGTGCAAAGAGGTGCTCACACATTTTCAAAGGAGAAGTATCAGGACGTTTTTTAAAAGTTCCAAGGTGTCTTAAAGATATTAAACATGGCTTCCCATTTTTGGAGGATGCATTTTCCTCTGTGGAGTATGGCTTCTGTTACCATGGCAACCAGCAACTTGGGCATTGGGATGAAGCAAAATTAGTGATGGGAAAACGAAGCGTCATGAAGCGTCATCCGGCTCGGATGGAAACCAAACAATATTACACCATCTCCCCAAGATGCTGTAACATTTGAAAATTTTGGCTGAGGTTGTCTGTTGAGAAAATGCTGCACAAATGACAATGCACATTCATATGAAACTTAACAAAATAAAACCATGCAATATTTTGTAAAAGAGTCACTCTAACGCAGCTTAGCAATAGGTTGCTGATAGCTGCGGAACCTCTTAAAACCTCAAATACCACCCGAAGTGCTTTCATGTACTTCCAGCAAACTGGACAGTTTAACTATGCCCTTTCCTGTAAAAGTAATGCAAAATAACAATTGAAAATCATGCATTCATCTACTCTATTGTAGCCTGTCTGACTAGAACATGTTTAATTTCTCACTGCATTCCGCACTTATCACATGCACATGAATGTTTTGGTCGACATCAAGCTGCGCATTGCTAACTGCAGTGTGAAAAGGCCTTTAGAGAAATTAGCAGAAATAAGCAAAATTAGTTGCAAAAATAGGTACCTCGCTCAATGAAAGTGTTTCATGTTATCTTGAGTTCTATGCAGCTTTGCATCCCTACCGCAGTCCCCAACTCATTCCAAGTTCTATTGAGTTGTACCGGGAGGCCTACAATTCCATCCCTTATGCAGACAAAGAGTGGTAAGTATGGTTTTCACTTCCTGTGATACAGAACCTAAATGGATGTGTACATTGTGTTTTCTTGTTTGGCACCGCAGGCATGAGGGTGTTTGGGAGAGGCAGACCATGCCCCTGTGCAGCTACATGGGCTTTGTGGAATCTTTCTCTAGCTACCAGGCTCTGCTAAAGGAAGACCCTCAGAAAGCTGCACACCTCTCACAGGACATTTGTCAAAAGTACAGTGTTCCACCTGCACGACACATGCACGCTTACATTTTCCAGGTTGACATGATTTTCATGAGTCGCTACGACAAAATTTAGCAATAATCTGCTTCATGTTCCAGTTCATTTGTTCTTGATTTGAAAAGAAAATGCCAGAGCATTAAATTAGATATGATACCGGCAGGATCTGATAACCCCTGAAATGGGTTTACGTACCCCCATTTGAGAACCGCTGCTCTAGAAATCATTAAAACTGGATGTTGACAAGACACGGCAATGATTTTTGTTGATTTTTTTTTTCTTGCCTTCCTCACTGCAGGTTGATGTCCATCATGAAGGTGACATCTGCAGAGACAGAAGTAGAAGTGGGTGTCAACTATTTCTACCTGCTGGCTCGAAAAAGCGGCCCGGATGACGTGTAGAAAGAGGGGCAATGTGCTTGTTTCATTTTAAAATAAAGAAATGTACACATCCTCATTTCTGTTCTTAATTATTCGACATCTGCATCTCAGTATGAGCCATTGAGGCAGTTGGTATGCATCCCCGAAAATGTTGTCATGATTTAATATTCTCCCCAAAATTTGCCATCTCAAGAAATTATAATATTGCATAATACAGAATTGCAAATTATTTTTAATGAGGAAACTTGCCAGGGATTGGTCTCATTGTTTAATTAAACAATGAAACAAAGTATTAAAATCCACTTTTTTGCATGCACTTGTATGCTAAACTTCATAATTCAAGTTTGAACACAAATTAAACCGTCTCCAAACTGCCACTAGAGGGCGACATTAAATCGTCATGCCCTGACAAAATCACAGCCACTTAAAACTGCTAATTCTTTTCTACCTTGAATCATTTTAATATTATATTTATATTTTCTAAACTTTTTATTGTTATATTGTAAATTATATGTGTCAGTTTATATATGTCGTCTCAGATACGCATTTAATAAAGAGAAAAGTAATTTAGAGTTTTATGTATACATGGTAAAAAAAAAATTATAGATTCTAATTTGACCCAATTTTTTTGTCTATTATGAGCAAAGTTAAAAGCTTGCCATCCAAAGCTTAACTATGCGCTTGCCTGCGTTACAAGCGCAACGTCACGCAGTAGAGGAAGAATAGCAGAATAAATGAAAATAATTAACACCTGAACGTCACGCAAGTGCGTTTGGAGAAAAGAAGCGCACAAGTTAACGCACAGACACGTGTGCTTTCGAAGCTTTTGTTACGTTCGTCGAACAACACGAGGCCCTGTGACACAAAAGAACATCGAACAGCGTCAAGTTCGGCCGAGTAATATAAAGACCAGTTTTTTTTCCAACCGAATTCTTGTTTGCGCAAGCATCTTCACAGTTTTCTCGATCTTTCTGAAGTATTGCTGAAACAGGTAGGTACTATATCCATGTTACATCCTAATAACTGCTTATATTTTTTAACCGTTTATTACATTATTTCTTAAAAGGGATTATGTATAAAATGCGTTTATATGCCACGAGCAGTTAAAACAACCAGAAAAGGGTTAACTAAATAAGCAACATTTTTGAAATCGTTTCATAGAAACATTGTAACTGAAAAAAAGTTTTGATTTTTTTAATGCAATTTAAATGTTCAGTAAAGGTTAAAAATGAACGTTCGTTGTAAAAGTTAAACGTTTCCTGATGAAGTGTCCATGTTACACAATAAACATTTCTGAACTAGATTCTTAATTGCAGCATAAATTGGCTTTTTAAAACAAAATACTAAAATACAGTAAACACATTTTGAGAGTAAAAGGTTGTGACATCATAAACATGACTGTGACTTCATCACTTTGTTCCAAAAGGCCTTGATGCATTTTTGGAGTGACTAAAAATGCCATTTAGCCTTGAAGCCTTAAATATTTGTCTTATGTATATTCTTTTTACAGTGAGTTTTTAGCTTTTTGGTTACCTGTGGTCCAAAAACTGCCATACACTGGCTACAAAAATGGAATACCCACTCTGATTGGCTACAAGAATGAACTACAATTGATTCTTTGCATCTTTTCATGCAATCTTGTTGAGCTCCAGTATCATGTCAATTTTGGTTTTTCCTCATATTGCAAAGAGATTTTTGCCATGTTTGGGAAAGGGCACAATGAAAATGATCATGTCCTTGATGATTTCACGTGACTCCAGAGTTGATGAAAAAAAGTGTTGTTGTGCTGGAAGGTTTGACAAAAAATCCTAATGAGCAGAACTATCTGGTATTTGCTGGTGAAATGTTGCTGATCTGTTTCAGCTCTGAAGGAATGGCCAACCGCAAGCAGAGGGGGCTGACGGCAGCTGACGAGTTCCCGGATCTCAGTCAGCACAAGAACCACATGGCCAAGTTTCTGACTCAGGACATGTACACCACATTGAAGGAGAAGTCCACTCGTAATGGCTTCACCATCGACGGCGTCATCCAGACCGGGGTGGACAATCCCGGTATGGTAACATCAATCCTCAGAATTACTAATGTGTTTTTTTTAATTGTGTTTAATGAGGTATCGTTTTTCCCATCGCTACTTGGAACTGAGGGGCCTCATGATTCTTGATGACTAATTTGACGCCATGTTGCGTGTGCAGGTCACCCCTACATCATGACCGTGGGCTGCGTGGCTGGAGACGAGGAGTCCTACGATGTCTTCAAAGATCTCTTTGACCCAGTGATTGAGGATAGACATGGCGGATACAAGGCCACAGACACACATAAGACCGACCTGAATCCAGGGAACCTGGTGGTAAGCATCTTAAGAGTTGACCTAACTTCTAAAACACGAACCGAATGAGTAGGTTGGATGGGTTTTCCCACTGCCAGGTGAAAAAGACAAATTATACAGCGACTGTAATGTATCCCCTTTTCTGGCCTTTCCTCAGGGAGGCGATGACCTGGACCCCAACTATGTTCTTAGCTCCCGTGTCCGAACAGGCCGCAGCATCCGTGGCTTCTGCCTGCCGCCACACTGCAGCAGAGGAGAAAGGCGTGCTTTGGAGAAGCTTTCCATTGAAGGTAAGGAAAATGCCTCACCAATGTAAGCGGGCATGTGGCGTGCAGGTGGAACACTGCCACAGTTTGGCTTCCGCCTGGGAAGCCTTTTTAGCCTTTTTGCCGTGTTCTTGTTACAGGCCCTGTATCAGAATTTCCAATTGTCCACAAACTTGCTCCTCTTGTCTTTAGCTTTGGGATCTCTGTCTGGAGAGCTTGCTGGCAAGTACTACGCCTTGAAGAACATGTCAGAGGCAGAGCAGCAGCAGCTGATCGATGACCACTTCCTGTTTGACAAGCCCGTGTCTCCATTGCTGCTGGCCTCCAGAATGGCCCGTGACTGGCCTGATGGTAGAGGCATCTGGTAAGGAATCACTTTTTGAACCAAAATTACTTCAGAAGGGACAGACACAATGTTGAACATGAACATGTGTTCCTAAGGCACAATGAGAGTAAGACCTTCCTGGTGTGGGTGAATGAGGAGGATCATTTGCGTGTCATTTCAATGCAGAAAGGAGGCAACATTAAGGAAGTGTTCACCCGCTTCTGTACTGGTCTTGCAGAGGTTTGTAGAGACAGTGTTTTAAGATTCTGTGTCCCCAAAAAGTTGACAATTTTCCACTTTTACCATCTGACAGATTGAAGCCAGGTTCAAAGAGAAAGGCCGCGTCTTCATGTGGAACGAGCACTTGGGCTACATCCTAACCTGCCCCTCCAACCTGGGTACCGGCCTGCGTGCCGGTGTACACGTAAAACTGCCAAACTTGGGCAAACACCCCGATTTTGATGACATTCTTAAGAAGCTGCGTCTCCAAAAACGTGGAACCGGTACCCGCCAACAAATCTTTTGGTCCAATTCCTGCACTTCCATGAGTACTTAATGTCGTTTGTCCAATCAGGTGGTGTGGACACCAACGCAGTGGACGGAGTCTTTGACATCTCCAATGCTGACAGACTGGGCTTCTCCGAGGTAGAGCTTGTCCAGATGGTGGTGGATGGGGTCAAGCTGTTGATCGACATGGAGAAAGCTTTGGAGAAGGAAGAATCCATTGAGGATCTGATACCCAGCCAGAAGTAGAACATCCTTTCTACTATTTCTTAGGAATACTATCCTAAATGCAGGTTCTGCTCTTATGTACTGCTCTGTAAGGTTGGGCTGGATTAGAAATAAAAAAAAAAATACTGAACTTTGTCTTGTGTGGCTTCTGATATGTAGAGCATTGCACATTTTAGTCCATTATTGATCAGGTTTTGTTACATTTTTAGAGTAAAGCACAGGACATAAAAATAGTGTGGAAAGCAAAGCATGAAAGCAAAGATTCCATAAAAGTTGTGAGAGCTGTGCCACATCTTTTACTAAGCTTATAACGTGATGCATAGACATCGAGAGCAATGCAGTGTTTTCACTACAAAGCTAGCTGGTGGTTGTGACTTCAATTCCTGTGAAATCCTATGGATGCACTTTTTCTTTCATCCCATTTCATACTATGAAAGGTACAATATGTATAGCTAGCTTCAAAGAGCAGCAGTCAAAATCTACACGTAATAACACCTTTGGTTATTCTGTCTTGCAAAACAAGACTGAAGTTGGATCCCGACTTGGATAAACATGAACTAATGTAGTGACTGCTATTGCTAGTGGACAGAGTAATGCTAAATTTGAACTCATTCTTCACACGATTAAGCATAATACATTTTATTAATAATAATAATAATAATAATAATATATTTATAATGCACCAACAATAAGGAACCCTTAATTGACTTTTGTTTTCCAGCCGAGCACATATGTTGCACGGAAGATCCGCACTTCCGCTTCCATGATACCGGAGAGAAGTTCTGACAGCTGAGGCTTCACTCAGTTCATTCCCTTTCCCAGTTGCCCCGAAATCGCATTTTAACACAATTTTCGGTCTCTGGTGCCTTAATTCATCACCGAGCTTCGTTTTGACGATCGGAAAGCGTCCGATTATGGTGTAGCACGGACTGCTAGCTGAGAGATTACAGGTAAACAACGTCCGGATAAGCTAACTCGACGAGCGAGATAGTTTTGAAAACAACTTAAAAGCCTGCCTGTGAAGAAATTAAAGCACGTGTACTGATGTTGCTTTTATATGCGAAGCAATTGTAAAGTGAGAAACGACAATGAGATGGGGACAGTCATCGCCAGTGTTGGCAACGGCAAAGTTATTATTAGTTATAATGTGTGTTATGACAAAACCGTAAACCTCCAATATAAATAATAAAGGTCATAACGTAAACCTAGTTAACTGCTGCTAAGTGTCAATCGGAAGAACATCTGAACTGATCTAATGCATCTGCCAGACCTACAGGAGTTCCTCGTTTTACGACTTGGTTTTGTTAATCCGACGCAGTCGTAACCCGGAACCAGATTTACTTTCCTTTACTGACGCAGTCGTTAATGTTTTGTATGATAAAGTTTAATGTCTTGTATCCAAAAATGCCTTAGCATGTTATGTCTGCAAATTCAGCGAGGTTCGGGTAGTTTCCGTTTTACTCTATCGCGGATTTTCATTGATGACCATAACTTTTTTTTATTGCAGGTTTGCTTACCTACAGATCGTTCTATTCACTACAACGCTCCTTTACAAGGCTGTATATTCCTTTTAGAGACTCAAAAGTTTTCAATGAGAGCGCACATTTGAGAGTAACGAAAATTTACAGGGACAGGTCTCTGGATTAAATGTTAAGCACGTCTGCCTCGTATTTAGAAGGTTCTGAGTTTCACTATCTTGTGTTAATTTTGCATCTATCCTCGTTCGTTCATAGATTTTCTTTATGTACCGTACTTTTTTCAGTTGTCCATAGGTGTGAATATACATGACAAAAATTCCTGTGGAAAACCCCAGCTCACCCTATGAGCCTAAAATAAATAGATGAATTCGTAATAGCACAAAAATCAATGCATATTAGTTTAGCTTGTTTTTTGTTTTTTTAGTCAACTTCTTACACAGTGGTTGTCATGTAATACTATAATAGGAATTGACAAGTGCTGTCAGGGGGACCACAGGTGTCCCCCTGATTCAAAGGATTCAAACGGATGATGTTTCGTATGTCATTGGCACCATGACAGGGGTTTGAGTGGCGGGGCAGGGGGCGGGGCCAGGGCAGAGCACAGCAGGCAGCGCTGCAAGTAGCCATGCTTACGCTGGCCAGCAAGCTGAAGAAGAATAACGACGGACAGATGAGCCGGGCCAGCGGAGTCCCTGACGCCACTCAGAGGGTCTCCATCAGGGATCGTCTTCTTACCAAAGGTTAGGAAGGTTGTCTTCCAAACATCTTTCTACCAGTAATGAAGCGGAATCTCAGCTAACCGTGACTACCATCTGTTTGCAGAAGTTGCTGAACTTGAAGCCAATCTTCCTAGTAAGTGAACATGTTTGATTTGACCTCATATTGCTTACTTGATTAGAGTATGACAAGGCTGGATTTTGGATTGCTCGGTCAAATGTCCGATTTCACCGTCATGTCTTTCGATTACCTACAAATATGTCACTGGTTGCAGTCTGAAACAATTTTTGCCCTGTTCAGAATGAACACAACTCAAGTGTAGCATTAGCAACGCAGCTGTGAAAAACAAAACAAAAACTAAACTATATTATTATTATAATAATGAGGGTGTATTGGCAACAACTCTGCCTGTCTTACATGTGTGCACTTGTGGCTGTGAGCTAGAGCAGAGCATGTGGGGAACGGGAGTGTGACCGGATGAATGAGGGAATGAGGACATATTCCCTCAGTAGTGCTCAGGGCCGCGTCAGGAGTTAGTGGCTGCTCACTGCGCTTAATGTGCGTCGTAAAAGAAAATCATATTTGTGCCAGAAAAGAGACACGCACTTGTTTTGCTTCCTGGGCATGGAAAAAAAGGGAGGCATTACTATTATTTTTACAGTTTGATGTTTAATGCGACTATGGTGAGTTTGAAATGGCCAACTGCATTTGAAGGCACCATAAGTCGTGTGTTTCATCCTCAAATCAGGAGCTACTGAAGACTAGGACACGTCAAGCTAATCGTAATGTAACCAGTGCACCAAGGAAAAAGTTGAAAACAAATTTTACGTTCTGTTGTTGTGGCACTTGACGCGACTACCACTCCTCTTTCTCCTCGTCCTCCGACATCGGCCCGAACCACGGCGATTAAGTCTAGCAAAACCTAACTCGAACTCAAATGAAGTGTTGTTCAAAAACCATTTGGGTTTGATTATCAGTTTTGCAAGTCCATGTTCTAACATGAAACAGAATGTCCAAAATTTACTCAGCAAACAGCAATGCAAAACTGCCTAGTTTGAGCCCTCCTGACAAGCAGCCTATACAGTGGACTTTTGTTCCTGGTGTACATTTTCTGACTGACTGGAGCCAGTCGCCGAATCCTAGTGTGCTCAGTTGAGGACATCCCGGCCTTTCCAATCATGTCTCATGAGTTTGGTTGTGACGCAACTCACTTTTCTATCTTCCTGAGACGAAATGCACACAATAGGGGACACCAAAGCACCACAATTGTTAAGATGTGGTGTCACAGCCTGTGCTTGCAGTGTGTGTCTTTGAACAGCAGAGGGTAGTGTGAGGCTTATTTGAAAGTGGGCCTGTTTAAAAGGGACAAACCCCTTTCCCCATCATAGTGTTAAATGTGAGTTTGGAAAATAAGTCATTTTGGCCCATTAAACGACACATCCAGCCATTCAGTGTCAACACAGCATTTGTTTGTCACATCCTCCAGGTACATGCAAAGCCAATTTCCCAGATGAGAACAAGCTTCACCATTTTCAGCTGGCTGTGTCTCCTGGTAAGTGAACAACATTCAGTGTCCTCATTCGTCCTGTTCACTGATGAAATGACATTTGTTTGTCTTGTTAATGACGTTGGATCCTCACCAAAAAAACAATAATGATTAGTACATTACATGTCTTTTTTTGACCATTTGGCAGACGGTTGTTGTCAGCCATTCATGTCAGCTGTTGGCAACTCGGCAAAGGGACGTCTGCGCCTTGCCGTGCTCGTCGCTGTGCCTATAAATGACGGGCTTTCCTAATACAGATCAGCTCAGTGGGCCATTGTGTGTCCGGGATTGTTTTGAAGGCCATGGGAGTATGTTTTCAAGTGTTCCGACCATGTTTGTTTGGTTTTTACAGATGGTTGGTCATGCTGTGTCAGCATTTTTTCCCAGCTTCAACTAGCTAGTATCAAATGAACCGAAAGCACTCACCGCATCACAAAAATCTGAGAGCAACTCTCCAAAAACTAGAACACATGCTGGAAAAATGCCATTTTATTTCTTTATATTCAATAACAACCCTCCATATTTATCCTTAACTTAACTGACTGATATTAACAGCTATAAACAACATGTATTCATTTTTACTGAGCTAGCATGAATACTGTACTTGCTATATATGTGCATGTTGAAGCTACTTCATCACTTTTTTTTTTATTACAACCCGATCAGCTCGGCTGTGTGAAGCTACAGAAGCAAATCTGAAAATATTCTATTTTCAATAAACACTAGGTAAAAATTCTGCCTACACGAAGGACAACAGAAATAATATATTTGCCGTACCTTATATGTATCATATATATTTACAGTACCGTTTTAAATTAAACTAAATCGCAAAAGAATCAGTGATTTTCGATTAATCGTTACAGCTCTAATGTTGATCATTTTGGACTACAAGATGGCTCACGACCAAGACTTTCACAAACTAGTGCATACACACAAATGCATGTGTGTGTGGCCTATTTATGAGTCATCGGTCTCACTGTCGCCGCAATCGTTGTGTACCTCCAGCTTTGGCCTTTGTAAGCAAAATTTATGCTGAAAGGCAAAGATCAGCAATTACTGTATGGCAGAAGCCCTCATTTTTTGTCAGTAAGTCCAATAAGGAATAGGAGCAGATTTGCCACATCAGATACACACACTATACTATATTATTTCTTGCATTTTTAAACTTATTCAATCCCCCCCCCCCAAAAAAAAAATACATAAAACAAGATTGTAAATATGAACTCTGTAATGACGTATAAATACGTCTTTGGGATTGAATGTTGAAACAACGTTTTTCCATGTTCTCTTTTTTTACAAACAGTGTTTGGCTCCCCTTCAATATCGAACACATGCTTGAGCTCTAAAATTAGGTACACATGATGACTTCATGTCATTGCCAAAACAGACTATGCGGATTCAGTCGAAACTTAATGAACAAAGACACCTTGATAAACATTTTTTTTTTGTGAATATCGAAATTAATCGTTCATTGACCGTCAGACTCAATGGTGCTTGGCGGCGATGACAAGATGCGTATGTCAGCACAGTTGGTAGCCTGAAAAAAAAAATGTCATCAACACTTGAGAGGCTGCAAACTGTTTTTGCTTTTAATGAAATGGAGCTTTTTTGACTCAGTACACACATTGTATGATATGATGTATAAATTGAGAAGACACATAATATTATGTGTGGCTAATCCCTTCTCCTGAGCACCCTTTGGAAATATTACTTAAAGACCACTAGGGGGCAGTAAGGGCCTTTTTCAACGAAGCCATTGAAAAACAAATTCTCTTCATGAAAACTAAGCTGCATATATGTTAAAAAATCTGACATTTAAAGTCAGTTGTGTGAACCAATGCAATTGTTGCCTGCCTTGGTTTGGTTCTGATATTTTGGAATATTTATGTGTGTGTTGAACTGGAAGTTCTGGCTGGCTGCTTCAACGTACTGCAGACACAAATGAGTTATTTATGAGCTTTAAATGCTGCTGTTAGTCCTGTACTGCTCTCGCTTGGACTTTTTTTTTTCCTTAATCCCTTTTAAAATCTTGAAAGGATTTGCTTTTCATGCTGCAGGCTTTGGTTTCATTTTGTTGACGCCTCACCTTTATTCAAAGGCGTAGCCCCTGTGAAATAGTTTTCCAGCCTGAACTAGCTTAGACTTAATAGGATAGGCGTCTTATTTGACTTAATGTTTTGTCTTTATTTATTTTGATGATTACATTATTTTCCATGTACAATTATTATTTTAAAAAGGGGATTTTACACTTGCTGTCAACTGAAAATGACATGTGCTGACTGTAACAACCAATCAGAGCTCAGCTTCTGAATGTTAAATGACCAACAGGTGAAGTGTTATTGGCCATTACGTGAACTCCCTTGTGATGTCATTTTCAGTTGGCCACAAGTGATAAAATGTGTTAGTATATGTAAAATGATTAAAAATAATGAAATAATGAAATGATATATTGTATAATAAAATATGAACTTGCAACAAAGTTCCATCTAATGTTCTAAATTCTATAACTACATTTGTATTTTTCTATAACTACAGATAATACATCTTTTAACATAGTTTTATTTCTAAAAATTTCATCTCTAATAGCAATGTACATTTATGTAAAACTGAACAAAATAAGGGCCTTCAATGTTTTTCAAAAGGAGTCATTAACACAATGTAGTAATGATGTTTCCTGTTGCAATTAATTAGCTCTTAATTTGAAAAGAGACATTCTGTTCCTCTCACGGCATTAAAATGCATTGAATTAGAATTGCTGCAGAAACCCTGTTAAAATCTCACGCGCCACCTTCAAGTGTCCAAATCTACACCAATTAGAGAACCAGTGGACTTGTGGTTAGTATGACTACCGCTCTTGCATATTATTAAGAAAGGAAAGTCATTCGAAAAAGCCAGGCAAATTCTTAGCACCCTGTGCCTCAAGTGTGAGTTGGTGTCACAGTGAAGCTTCATTGTAGTTTTATATACATAAAAGATTCAAATCCCCTCCGGCCAAGTCTCATCATTTTTGCTGGCTGGCTTGGTAACGCCGCTTAAAGCTTGGAAGCCTGTTTGACTTGTGACGCTTAGTTTTGTATTCAAATGAAATTGGCTAGCTCTGAACTCCAATTGCTATGTTTAGAAAGAATCACAAAGAACATTGTAAACGAATTTTCTACAGGTCGTTGGAATCCTTTAAAATACCAGAATGATTGCATGTCAGGAAAATCCCCTGTTTTCTATTGCGCTTGTCCTCGCAGCTGATTAAGCAGTCCCACTCCCATTTTCACCTATGGGCAGTTTAGAGTTTTCAATCAAGCCTCATTTCGGAGTATCCGCCGTGATAAATGGGTTTACTGGATAATGTGCTTTCTTCCGCCAGTCACCAGTGGCCATGCCAAGAAATCTCGTTATCCTGATAGCGTGCATCCCTTGAAAGCAAAACTTTGCCATTTGTCCTGGATTAGTATTCGTTAGGTATCGAAAGTAAAGTAGGTCTTGAAAAGGATGGATAATTGAGGGCTTGAAAAGCAAGCGCCCTCCCAGCACAGAGCGAGGCAACGCAATTGCAGAATTGCACACAAAGCGCGTGCTTTTCTTTTAATGCCATCACTTTATTTTTCTCTCCTTCCAGATGAAGGCTACTACCAAAGTGGCAGGTTTCAGTTTGAAATAAACGTGCCCGAAGCCTACAACATGGTGGTGAGCTCTCCAATACTTCTGAACATGTAATGAAGTCATCTAGCTTGTTTGCTTTTTGCCTTGCCCGCGTTAGAGTGCAATCCCGTTTCTAGTTTGCTTTCTTTGCCTCCAAATCAGTTGTTAGCTTTGTCATAGCTACATACAACAAATTGGAAGGAAAACAAAACGCATTCAAAGGGAACTTTTTGAAAATTGACCTTGAACCCAAGCTAGAAGAAAAGACGGAACATGCCAACCCCTCATTTCATTCAACTGCTTTTGACATCAATTACAATGTCGTGCCTTCACTAACTTGGCACAGTTCATCAATTATATATGAATGCTATTTTCTATTCCACTTTCGAGCATTGTACTATTTTTGCATCTATTTATATTTCACCATACATTATTCATTTTCTTTTCAAGTTCACATAATACCTAGTAGTTATGAAACTGTGTTTGTTTTTGGTTCATCTCTAGCCTCCAAAAGTGAAATGTCTGACCAGAATATGGCATCCAAATATCACTGAGAATGGGGAGATCTGTTTGAGGTATTTAATTCACCACCGCAGTCATGACACTGGATTTTATTTTAACTACCGGTGTTAATTATATATGGTATGGTAAGAAGACAATAAATATCACGAATGCGTGACAAATGTTACCATCTTGTTTCTGTGTCTTCAGCCTATTGCGTGAACATTCTATTGATGGCACAGGGTGGGCCCCCACCAGATCGTTAAAGGTAAACTACAAGATGTTTGATGAATTGTTAAAGACATTAAAGTATTATTTATTCATTGGTTTTCTTTTTTTTTTTTACCCTCTCCTATAGGACGTTGTTTGGGGATTGAACTCGTTGTTCACTGTAAGTTGCCTGTTTACCTGTCAAAAAATTGAGACAAATTAACGATAATAATTTTGTCTCAATTTTAGCTCATCCACTACCGGCCCAGTTTAAATGGATTTTGACTTATATAGCTGTGAATAACAGCGGATGAGTTAAAGTTAAAAAAAATATATTTGATATCTATGTTTGTCGTTGGTATTCAGTCAGGTAATCCTCAGCCCCCCCCTTCCTCAACTCAACGCGCTGACTATAAATAAGATTATTATCTATAAAAATTGTATAAGTATACCTAAACCTGTATCCTTTTCAACATTAACAAACAAAAAAATGCAATATAAATCACCTTTCAACCACTGTTAGTTTTTTACAGCGTTTATACGGGTTACAGCTTCGTCTAAAACAGAAAAAAAACATCAAAGTGCCTGTAACTTAAAAAGGATGAACGTTCTAATTGTATTGCAATCACACTTCACATGAAATGGCTCCCATGAAGTCACTTTGATGTGCGTTAATTATTAGCAATAGCGTATTGCCACAGGTTTTATCGCATGAGCATGTTGATCCAGGCACATCAACTTTTTAAAATTCGCTATGTAGGTCACGGCAGTGATATTAGTCAAGCTGTAATCGAGTTACAATCGAGTCATTGCTTATCTCGCTTGACAGCTGCGGTGGGGCTATCACACTGACGTGGGGGAAATAATATTTGCGGTTACGGGGGTGCCCTGTGATGCAAACAAGACAACAAAATGAAATTTTGTGCTTTTGGCAGCAAGTCCTGGAAGACTGCTTGAAAGTTTTTAATTGAAATTTACTCCACTTGTCAATGTGTCAACAGTGTGACACTTCTCCATGCTCAATGCTAGCAAACATGCTGCCGGAGCGTTATCACAATGATTACTCATTATTTTTCTCATTTCTCTTCTCCTGCAGGACTTGTTGAATTTTGATGACCCGTTGAACATTGATGCGGCAGAACATCATTTGAGAGATAAGGTGGGTCTATGTTGCCATTAAGTGTCCTCGATTGATATTCAGAGTTGTTAACTCAGACATATTTTTGTTTTTTATATGAGTCCAGACATTCAATCACAGGTATTTCCCCCAAAGTTTAGCTAAAAAAAGGTCTAAAATCATTTGGTACAAAAATAAAGTAATCAATAAGTACTCAAGTAATTACATTCTCTCTATAAGGTAATAAGGTACTAAAGTAGTTTATTACTTTCGACAATTATGTGCCAAAGTAATCAGTTTTTCTAGGCAAATAAGTACAGAAGTATGATACTAGTCAGGTAATTAGGTATTAAAGTTATTTATTACTTTAGATAATCATGTGCTAAAGTAATCAGTTTTCTTGGCAAATAAGTACAAAAGTATTAAAGTAAATACTACAATAATCAATTACATTAGGTACTGAGCTACTAATGTATTTTTAGGTACTGAAATTCAAAAGTAATTCATTACTTGAGGTACTTAAGTACTTAAGTGAATGATTAAGTAATAAGTAACTGAAATTACTAATATAAAGTAGTTTTTGGTCCTAAAGTATTCACATACCAACCATTTTTAGACCCTCCTTCAGCCTAACACTTGAAAACAAATGAGTACCTGGGATGGAATGTCTGGACGCTGTAAAAAAATAAAAATACATCTTTGGGTTGAATGAGTATATAGGCTACTTCATTTGTTTCTCGAGCTTGACAACATAACTTTGCTGTTATGATATTCCAAATACAATTGGAGCAATCAATCATTTTAACACGATCTTTTCCAAATCATCAGAAGGTGTCAGATTTTGGAAATAAGGCATGACATAATGTCTTTGCTTGTGACGCGATGTGATATTTGTTAGCTTCTAAGCAAAGCGCCGTGTTATACGGAGATGTTGCCTGGTGTTCTGTCGAGACGTAGGCAGGGAGCAGGCACAGATGGTGTTTTTTAAAAGGCTCTTGTCCCTGCACTATCATCTCACTTGGTGCCTGCAGGGTGGAAGGCAGGCGCAACAATTTGCAAGTCAAAGCAGCACAAAATGGGACCCTGGGAGATATTTAGAATTCACTCTTGACTTTTTCCTGAACTTTTTTTCCCTTTTTGTTTTTACAAGTAATTGGCAAGAGTACGTTTAGTGCTATGCTCATCACAAAAATCCACTAGTATTTTATTAATAGTCACTGATAGCTCAATTAAAATAGGTTTTGGATTTGTATAGCTGTGAATTAGTTTACTCGCTCATTGCCAGCCCAGTAAATATTGATCTTATGCGAATGATATGTGATTTATTACAATAACTGATCTGTGATTTATTACAATAAGTACTGCTATCATCTGTGACAGTTTTTTTTAACTCCTGGGTGTCTGGAGATTTTTCACTAGCCCGGCCTTATTATCACCAAACTTGGGCTGACTTTGAAGGGGTCATAGCATAGTCAACTATAAACATACATTTACTTTCAACCCTTCAAAGTGTTCATTAGCATCAACACTACCTATACATATATATTTTTATGTACAAAAATTGTAAAAATGCAATAATAGTAAAAGTAACTACGCTGTATATTAATTAAATTAAAATACGAATATTTATTGTCATTAGAGTATTACGACTTTTGAAGTCTTGCATTATGGGAGTCCAGGCTAAGCCAATCATCAAAGTCATTGAAAAGTCTTGCAAATGTCCTAAGTTGGCCGCCACCGCCGCTCGGTGGTCTTTCTGTCGTGCCCGGTTCGTGAGTTACCATTGAAAGGGTTCGTGCAAAAATGCACGATAAAACATCGGATTTTCAATACGTCCAAAATTAACAATATTTCCATTTTGGAATGGCAGTAAATGAACCCGACATGGGCTCCATTTGACACCTATCTCTGGACCTCCCAACACCGTTTTGCAAAGGAGTCACTACTCGTGGCCAAGTAAGATCTCAGAAGCTTGATGACTCTCGCGGCTTTGGAGTTCATGCATCCCATCTGCATATCAAATGGCTGTTCTTCGATTCCGCTCTCACTCATCCGTCGACTCGGCTCTGCCCTCTCGAGTGGCTCAGCCTCATCAATCAATAGTCTATCATGTCACACGCGCGCACATTCACCTTATTGACTTTCTTCGTGCCCAGAAGCAAAGAGCATTGTGTGCCTTTGGGTTCTTATTACCCGAGTAATTAAGAGCAGACAGGTGGTACACTCGCCGCACTTGCTTGATTTGAACTTTGCAATGTTCATGCACGCAAGTCAATGAATGCGCTACGGTGGAATTGCCATCCACTGTACATAGCGACATTTCAAGCTAATGAGACGGGTAGTGAAAGAATCAGAGGCGTCAACAACCTGCACAAGGTGAAAATAAAGCCATTTTCTGACATAATTCTGTACTTTGCCCAATCCTTTTTGTCAACAAGCTGGGAAGGTGTTGTTGGCTCTCCGCACCTTTGCACCGCGTCACTCTCACCTTCACCTCGTTTGTGTGGTCACTGGACCTTGCTTTACTTAGTTTTCAACTTGGAGCGGAAAGGCCTTAGTTTGTTTTGACTTTTCCCAGATGAGGGTGAAATCTCTGAATAGCCGCGCAGATAATTAGGCAAGACGATTCTTAAATGCTTTGCCTGACTGGAGTTTTGCCAAAAGTCCAAAAGTTTTTAATAGACTGCAGAGTTTCTTCAAGATAATGAATGGCCAAGTGGAGCTGGATTTTTTTTTTTTTTTTTTGTAAGATCCCATAGTGGTGGTGTCAGGATTTCTTGAAATAATGATCTGTGGAGGTTCTTTTTTTTTGTTTGAATTGACGTACCAGGTGAAAAGGAACAGAAGATTGTGGCTATCAGGAGCAATCCAGTTATATTCTTCTTTTGTCAAACAGGCATTTAGAAAATGAGCTTAGCCTTTTGCTTGTCGGAAAGCACTCAATAGAACGCTCGGGGGATGCGAGGAAACCGACAATTCACCTTGTCGCTCTCATCTTTTCCGTTGTCTAAAAGGGCCAAAGCAATTTAGCTGAAGAACGGAGCTAAAATACAGATACGCCTCTCACTATGCATCGTCATCTTTCAGCCTATTGTGTCAGAGACTCGAAACTCTATGATAAAGTCTCATTTTACCACCCAAACTACAACCACGACAATCATTAACATATTGATTATGTAACACCTTTCTGGTGACGTTCACCACTGTAATGATAGATGCACTACGAGTTAATTAAGAACTGTGTAAAACACTTGAAAATAAACCACTTGTTAAAACATAATGAGGTTGTTTGTTTTATTGCCTACTTTATTATTTGCTCGATTATGGAAAGTAGTCTGACGGGGATGTGAACAGAATAAGAGTAGTGTAGTGTGTAGTATTACTATGCGTATGGCAATAAAACTCTCGAATCTTGAATTAAAAAGAAACAAATGTCGAAGTCCAAAGAGTTGATTAACCCCTGTGCGGTATTTTCCTCATTTTTGGGTCATTTTCCGCCACTTAATTCTCACAATAATTTAGACAAGGGATGGCACACTCTTGGTAATGTGATAATTTGTCGTGCCATGTTAAACTTTGACATGTTGCCATCTTGGTGAAATTTCAGCTCCCTGAAATTGGTGGTGCTAGCGGCCAACTTACGACATTTGCAAGCCTTTCACTGACTTGGCTGATTGGTTTAGCCCGGTCTTCCATAATGCAAAGGTCTTAATGTCATAATACTCTAATAATGACATAATTTCTTTAAAATCCTGGTCTCCCTTTACACGAGTTTAATCTTTTTCTATCACCAATGTCTGCAAATGGCCATGGCAGTGATGCGCTCCGACACTTTGTGTGCTTTCAGGAGGATTTTCGGAACAAAGTCCAAGATTACATCAAGCATTACGCCAGATGATAGGCGCAGCAAGCAAGTTTGCTAGCGAGCTTGCTAGCTCCACCTTTGCCTCAGCTTTCTGTCTCAAGTCCACACTGAAACGGGCAGCCGCCTACTGCTCACCTTCTCGCAATAAAACTTCAACGCAAACCAACATGGGAAACAAATTTGAGCAAGGATGCCAAGAACCACGCCTTTGTAATTCCTTTCCAAGGTCGCGGCCATGCGCTTGCCACATGGCGCCGCTAATTTGACGCTACGACAGCGCGCGCTCCGCTATTGGGATATATATATTTTTTCCCCCCCGAAATGAGTAATAAGAGAAGGTTTCTTTATGTGTGTTCTCAGTTCCAGTGCCTGCAGTGTTTGTTTTGGCAGAAAGGGGGAAAAAAAATGCATGCGAGTTGACATGATGAACACATTTTACACACGTTTGTGGACACCTTACTTGCTACACGCTAGCTAGCTGCCCGCCCCCATGAGACAGCATTTGAATGATCACCGTATTGTCCTCGTCTGTTGTTGTTCACACCGCACACATTTTTGTCCTCTTGGGTTTTGTCTTTTGTGCAAAATGTTGTCATCTCTCACATTCTCTCCCCCCCATGTCTCACAAACCGAGGATAAAAAAAAAAACATGAGATTGCTTAAACCAGTAAAATAACTTATTTTGCAAAAGCCGAAAGAAAAAAGCTTTAAAAAATGACATTGGATGTTAGAATAAAGACTTTTTTTTTTTTTTGCATTTGTTTTGTAATCAATTTGCTTAATAGCACATTTGCCCAAGACATTTTTCAGAAAACTATCAACAAAAATAAGAATAGCTGGTACTAAAGCGAACATTTACTTCAAGTAATTAAGTTAACAAGTAATTGATTACTTTAGTTCATTAAGTGCCAAAGTAACTGATTATTATTAAATACTAAAGTGAACTACCAAATCAGGAAGTGCTAAAGTAATCCATTGCTTTAGGTTCTAATGCAATTACTTGAGGTACTTTGTTTGAAACGGCGGTCATTTCTGATATTGAAGTACCTTAATTCAGTCAATACCATTTTTCGACCCTACTTTAGCCAAACTTGGAAAAAAGAAAAAAAAATTGAAAATAGGTCTTTTTGCGGTGTAATGAATAATTAAACACTTTAATGACTGAAAATGACATGACCGATGCTAAAGGCTCAGGTAACAACCAATCACAGCTCAGATGATCAATGTCACGTGACCAACAGGTGAGGCGTGATTGAGCCGTCAGCGCAGGTGATGTCGTTTTCAGTCAACACCATGTGGACAAATGTTTTTAAAGGTATTTACACAAAATGTAGTGTGGTTCTCAAAATAATTACAGACGAAATGTTTAACCTTAGGACGCATCCCAATTTTTGTTCTAATTTGGACTATGTGAGATGAAATGTTTCTGTAAAGAAAGAATATGAATACTTCTAATAATTTTTAGCTTTTATTTTTTCAGGGCTTATGTCATGAAATGGTCCCGTTTTTTTCTCTTTAAAACGTGTTCGGCCACAAAAAAAAAATCCCCATCTGATTTGAAGATGTTATTAATAATTTCAATGACCGGAAAAAAAGTCAGCTGATCCGTTTGTACGATTTTGAATATTGACGATTTAGTTGTTGGTGGTCAGTCACTGTTCATGTCGCCTTGAAAACCAGATTGATTGCGCCTCGTTTTTTGAGCGCCCCTCCCATACCCGCGCAGAATTTTTTTAAATGGGTCATTTCACACTTATCGCGGCAACATAAGAGCAAAATAAAATGAAATATGCACTCTTGAGTTGTAATGGATAACGCTAATGGACAGCTTGTTCATTTGCCATAATGGTGCTTTTCCTTGGCCGATTTGACAAACGCTTTTAGAACCAGGCCAGTCAAATCATGTTAGTGCATATGTGTGTATGTGTGTCAAATGTGAAGCATTTCTCAGCAGCATCTTAGTCTGTCCTTAATTTCTGAGTGTAAAAGACCCCCCCGCAGTTAAGTGGTGTCCAAACAAACTATTTGCGGTTCCCCCACTCACATTTTGATGCCCCGTGCAGCATATACTAAAAGCTAGGACTTTTTATTGCTTATTTGATTCACAATTTGTTTTCTTCAGAATATTAGAACGATGCAAATTTAATGAAAACAACTAAATGAAAATTAAACCTGATTGAATGGAAAAATGCAATTAAAAGTAAATGCCCCCAATTACAAACTATTTTTCTTCTAATATACAGTAACTAACACGGTAGATATTAAAATTACGTGGTTAAAAAATGCAAGTAAATTAGAAAACAAAACAAAGATTATTCAAATGTCTCAAAAAGTATTTTTTGCTAACGTGGCGACCAGGGGCGGAGCTAGGACATTGCTGTAAAGCAGGGGTGTCCAAAGGCGTTCCTCAAGGGCCAGTATCGTGCTGCATGTTTTCCAAGTTTCTTTCCCCAACACATCTGATTCAACTGATCAGCTCATCAGCAAGCGCAGCAGAAGTCTGATAATGATCCCGATCATTTAATTGAGGTGTGCCGGGGAAATAAACCTGGAAAACGTGCAGGACGGGCCCTCTAGGACCAACTTTGGACACCAGCAGCAGTGATGGGAAACTGAAGCTTCGTGAAACATTTTGATATGTTTTATAGCGCCTTTAAACAGCACTCTTAAAGAAATGGATTTTTTTTTGTTTACATTTCAATTGCACTAGCCTTTATTTTTAGGGGGGCAAGGGCACTACCTAGAGGAAATTAAAAATATATCACAAATGCTTCACGAGGCTTCATTTACTTTTAACCAGCATGGGCAGTGCATTTTTGCTGTAATTTCTTTGAGTGAATTTTCTGAGCCCTCAAGCGACTAAGTAAATGAAATGACTATCAAGTTTTTTTTGCGCGTACCCTTCCATGTTTGGACTGCTAATGAATGTTACATGCAGAAGGTTGTCACTCATCCACAGAAGACAATTATCCTTATTGCAGACACATCTGTCTGTAAAGAAGCAATTAAAAAAAAAAAGTTTACATGGATTTTTCACTTCTATTGCTGTCAGTGGAACCTTGTACAAATTGACCTTTGACATCTATGGTCGTCAATGGCTCCGATTGAGTTCATAAGTGTGTTGGTTTTTATGAAGGACGTCGTGACAGCCAGCCTGGTATTGATTTTGGTCATACTCCGAATTGTGTGTTGTTGCAACGCATGTCATTTTTTGTTGATTTTTGACACCCTGTGGTGTTCCCCTTTGTGATGCTGCTGTTTGAGGAAACGTGTCTGCATGAGCTCGCGCGGTATCACCAGAAAATGGAGGTCGACCTTCGAAATCTTCCGACATCTTTCTCTCAGATTGTATATCCATTTTTTTAAAGAACTATTAAAAAATACAAACAAACTTGTTTGCAATTTTTTTTTGTTGCTATGATTGGGACTTGAGATTGGACAGATTTTTTTAATGACTACATTTGGAATTTAAACATTTATCTTTTTCGTCTAATCTAAATTTTGACATTTGAAAGGGAAATGTGGACTGCAGATGTCACAACAATTTCAATGCTGAGATTAATGATGGGAAAACGAAGCCTCATGAAGCTTCGTTTTTCCATCCCTACTTTTCACTAATACTGTAGCTGCTGCCTATAATTTAATGTAGTTCCATTTTCTGGACAGAATAAGACTTTCTTATTGACCTAGTCTGGATTTGATACTGTCTATTAATCTGGTCATTTTGCGGTTCCTCGTATATGTGAGAGTCAGTCAGGCTGTGAGGGAATTGCAGGTGTCAGAAATACAATCATAGCCAAAGCTCGGCCCGTGATCGTGAAGGCTGGCAGCTGTATCACATAACGAGATGGCCAGAGTGCTATCTTTTTTCCCCCTCTGCTTTAAAAAAAATTCTGCCCTCTTGGCCAAAATCCATTCTCCACTAAAATAAAATGTGGCAGCGTTTTATTTCTTGCTCGCCTGCCTGAAAATTACGTCGCTCGTGACGATGTGCATGCATATAAAACAATTTAAAAAAAGATGCAACGTTTTGCAAAGGAGTCACAGTAACAATTTAGAAATGAATTCATCTTCTAACTCATTTGCTCCTAATTCGAAAACGAAATACTGTTCCTGTCAGGGCATTATAAAACATGAGATTAAATTTTGCTGCTACCCGGGGAAACTCTGTTAAAATCTCACGTATCCCCTGAAATACCATCATGTATCCCCAGAGTCGGACATACCCTCATTTTAAGTTATGTCCTTTTCAGATTAATTTGCTCTTAATTTGAAAAGAAAACCATTTTGTAAACCACTGCTTTAGATGAGAGATGGGAAAGTACCATGTACACGCATCAGTGCCGATCCTAGCCATGTTCCAAAGTACTGGTTCCCATAACGGCTTCAGTTTTGTGACCGTTTTGCGAACAGTAAATAGAAATTAGGAAATCTGAAAATGTCAATTAATTTCTTGCAGTTTACAAAAAAATGCATCATAGAATATGTACACCTAAGAGTCAGCTGCTTCCTTTGTGTTCACTGTCGTGGAGATTTGTTGCATGTCTGTATTTTTGACACATTGGAGCAACCCTACTAAGTCCTAGTGTCCTCATTAGAGGACATCATGCCCTTTCCAATAATACTTCCTGTGTTTGGGTGGACAGATAAAGTGCACCCCTTTTTCGCTTTATCGGAGCTCTCCTCTAATGAGGGCGAGCGCTATAGAAACAATGTATGAAATTGTGGCAGCGTGACCGACCTTATTAGTCACGTCATGCAGCCCGGAGCGAGATCAGAAGGTCCGAACTGAATCACGTTAGACGCTCATCGGTCCTTCTTTATGAACAACAAACACAGATTACAAATACGCGTGGCTGTTTCGGTTTGCGTTTGTTGTGGTGACCTGGTGGGCGTGGAGCGCTCCACGCTCGCTCCCTCGCCGGCGCCTCGCTCCGTCTCCTTGCCCGCCTCACTTTTCTGCGCGCAAACTTGCTTTCATGCAACATCCTGATGCATTGTTGTTTCCTGCCTGCTTCCAATTAGACCAAGCGGGCCTACGCTCCGCAAGGCAGATGATTTACGGGGTGCTAGCTAACAATTACCTCGGCATGCGTTTTATCCTCCGTAGGTTGAAAACGTATCGATTGGCAGATTACAAGCGACAGCTCCCTGAACAGCAGAAAGATCAAAACACTGGACCCTCACTTGAGCAACAACAGAAAGAAAAAAACAGGACTTTTTAAACGATTATAATACCCCAAATCTGTAGCATCAGAAAACCGGCCAAAATATTCATGGGTTACCAAAATAAGAGCAGATTTTTTATTTGGATCTTTTATTTGGATTCATCACCATGATTATAGGGGAATAAAGCTAGTGGCCAATATTTTCAGTTGAAATTTTGATCATTTGGACTATTTCAGGTTTCTACATGATGAATCAATTACAACAAAAAAAAAGGAACGTGTTTTTATCAATTAATCGGTGCACCAAGACAAATAATTGACACTCCATGTATAATTTTCTTGATTAATTTTACTAGCATTTCAAATTCTATGTGCAACTTTAAAAAGAAAAAGTCTTACAGATTATTTGATTTAAAAAAAATAACGAGCATAACAGGTAAAAATGAAAATTATTACTTTAGCCTCAGGTAACCGCCGTTACGGCTCACTTATATTTTGAATTTGGTCATGTGGCAAAATTACAGAAGAGGATTCGAGCCAGTGGAGGAAAAAAAATTGGCAGGATTCTCACTTTAATCTCAGAATCATAATTTAATTTCAAATTCTTAGTCGTCTTATAGTTTTAGAATGTTCACTTCAGAGTCAGAATTAGGACTTTCTCAAAATTCTCACTTTAACATTAAAATTCTTTATTCTCATTTATGACTTTAGTCTCAGAATTTGTATTTTTATCCACTTTTGTGTACACATTAGTATGTTGAAGATAAGTGACTCCATTGGCTTTGTTGTTCTTGTGCGGCCGCCCACGGCCGCAGCGCCGGCGTGGGCGGCCGGCCACATTTGCTCGCCAGCTTGCAAACACAAAAGGCTTCAAGTCAGGCCGACTTCAACGCGAACAAAGAGCATCGCACCTTGCGTTGCGTGACGCCATTTTGCCAAACTACAACGGCTCAAGTTATTGTCACTTGACATGTGCCATCAAGGCGCAAATTGCTCTTCAAACTAATGCATTGATTTGAATAGTGATAGAAGAAGGATGCTACAGTTCCGAACGACCAGGAAGTTTACACAGAGAAAATGCTCACTATTAACATGAAGGACAATCATCAACACACCGGCGTCTACTGTACACAATTCAATATATCAACTCAATTTAGGAGGTTCTTGCTAAATCGCGACATCTTCAGGCCTTATGCGGAAATGCAACCTTGATGGAAC
This sequence comes from Hippichthys cyanospilos, assembly GCF_059441005.1. Classification (NCBI taxonomy): domain Eukaryota; kingdom Metazoa; phylum Chordata; class Actinopteri; order Syngnathiformes; family Syngnathidae; genus Hippichthys; species Hippichthys cyanospilos. Next base: position 13,261,742 of record NC_142373.1, on the reverse strand, counting down.
GCTCTTGCCATGCCTTTCTTTATCACTAGTTTGGTTATGGTCCAATAAGATACGCCGTGATTGGTCCTTGAGCACATTTGATATTGTTTCTGTCCACAGCTAGCAAAGAAAAGTTTTCAAGGTATTAATTTAACGCAATAAATTGATTTGCAGTATCAATCTAGAACACATTCTAGAGTAAGAAAATATCCCAAGTGCTTCATGAGGCTTCATTTTTTCATCACTAGGATTAATTGTATTTAAAAAGTGATGATCATAACCAACAACAAAACTAGCATTTTACAACTGAAAATGGTTAATTAAGGTAGCGTCCATTTAAGGGGAAAAACACTATGATTTGATGAATTTTATGATTAGAAACGTGTTTGTTGCATGCAGTGCATTCACAGAATCGTCCCATAGGGAAATGCAATTTTCTTCTTTGTGACTTTAAATAAAAATGTTATCAGTACATATACCGAAACCTGTATTCTTTTAAACATGAACAAAAGAAAAGTCAACTTTCAACAACTATTGTTTTTTTACACCGTTTGTATTGATTACAGCTAAGTCTAAAACAGAAAAAAAAATAACAAAGTGCATCAAAGTGTCTGAAACTATAAAAAAAAGGACACAAATTCCTATTTTATCGCAATTACACTTCACATGACAAGAACAAAGCCTTTTGTCCGAGCCCCCCCCCCCCGCATCACCTCATGCCCCCACTATTTGAGAAGCACTGCTTTAAAAACAGGTCAGGGCTCAAATTGCCGCCACCCCTAGCCCCGCCCCTAGCTGCCATGGTAACAAAACATCATCATTGGATGATATGCGCTCAAAAAAGAAATGAATGTGCTCAGTAATTCTCCTCAATGTTAGCCCCCTCATAACCCCCCCAGTTTGATTGGAATAATATATATATATATATATATATATATATATTTGGAAGGGCACTTCCATAGTTGGGGGGCACAAGTGACCCAACTTTTCAAATGGTTTGAGCTTTGTTCCATCGGTTTTCATCCATGTTGATGAAGGCAGACACATTTCTGTCCACTCCAGCTTCACTTCCTCAGATGTTTGCCTCAGATTTTTCTCTTGTACAGGAAAAGGCGTGATTTCATTGGTTGGGAGCTTGCGGGGAGACGATGTCCCCTCGGTTAATGACACAAGGTCAAGGATTAGTTGTGTAAGCGGGCCCGGAGTCGCTTTTGTTCTTCTTCTTCCAAAAGTATGACTGGTAAGCTGTCTCTTTGAATGGATGAATCAAAAGTAAGAATGTGGCAGCTTGCTCGGAGTCAGGTTGCTGGCTAAATATATATATATATATATATATATATATATATATATATATATATATATATATATATATATATATATATATGTGTGTGTGTGTGTGTGTGTGTGTATTTGCATTTTTTTCTTCAGTTATACTGTTTTCTATTTTTTATTTTCTTTTTTATTATTATTTCAACAGTTTTGGCTCTCCTTAAAGCATAGATGTCAAACTCAAGGCCCGGGGACCAGATCCGGCCCGCCACATCAATTTATGTGGCCCGTGAATCCTGGGCAAACTTCAAATTTTTGGTTAAAATACTAAATTTGCAAGTTGTCCTCAACATTTAAAAATTTGGGGGTAAAAATAACAAACATTTTTTGTTCCCAATATCTCTTTTGAACAGTTTTTACCGGGCTCTTATTTCAAAACTAGTTAGAAGTGTGACAAACACACCTAAAATTGATTTGATTTCACAATTATATCGGCCCTCTGACAAAAATTATAACTACGATGCGGCCCCCGATAAATATGTGTTAGACACCCCTGCCATAAAGAATTGGGTCGGCCAGTTATAACTGATGGCCATTAAAATAAAAATAAATAAATAAATAAAAAGTCCGTCCCACACCGCAGCCAATTTTGTGTCACTGGTAGAAAATGTTGTCCGTAGCTTTTTTTTTTTTTTTTTAATTTCCAAGTGTTGCTTAGTACTGAGAGATATTTGGCATGGCTGTTGTGTCCACAATCTCCTGAGACAAATCCAAGTGCAAAGCGTGAGAGAAGTGTGACGGAAGGTTTTAGATGAGACACATCATCCGGACTCAAACTCGCCGATTTGACAGACTAATCGTAATAATCAGCTTTTTTATTTTTTTGTTATCTGGCAAGGTTCTTGCTCAGACCTCATTTAGCACAAGTTCCACTGGGGAAATTGCAAACAAGACAGAAATCCACCAGGGATGCCTGGGAATGGGAGGAGACACACATACCCGGAAAATAGCATGCGTCCACATCTGCCAACTACATTATGGCGTCCAGTGGGGATAAGCATAGAGAAATCATGTTTGCTGTCACGTCTTGCGCCTTCCTCCATTTATTTTACATCGGCGGATATTAATATGCCATTTGACACCACTACCACAAAAGATTTACAATGAAAAAAAAAATAGTCGTATTTTCATGTATTGACTCTTTGAAAAGGAAGGCTGCGATACCGGCCACCGATACTTACACACACGCACACACATACACATAGCCAATTCACAGCATTTCACTTAACAGAGTTACTTTAAATTTCATTTTTTTGTATTGGCCAAGAGCTAGAAAGTTATTTATTTGTTTGTGGGTTGTTTTGGCTCACTGCCCAATGGGCATTTATGTTACTGCCCTTTTAAGGCACAGGGAAAGGTGCATAATACTGGCCCTTTAAGAGCCTTAGGCCAGCATCACAAGGGCAGATGAGAACACGGTTTCTTCACCGTAATGTTTGCCTTTTATTTAATGTATTTTTGTTTAAAGAGCTTTGGAACTACTATGGAATTACATTTATTATTTTATTGAATCAAAGATATACCTGTGGATTCTTTTTAGAATTGTATTTCTTGTATTTGAACCTGGGCTAGCATACAAGTAAACCAAGCAGCCAGAAGTCTCAACCCGCACAATGTTGCTTAACAAATCACAACTATTTTTGTTTGTTTTCAACACGTGTGTCATTAATATTATTTTTATATCTTGAGCAATATGTGTTTTAGAGATGACAGTGTGATGTATATAGCACTTGTCCCCATTGCAAAAAAACGAGCCACGTTGTGAAAAAGAAAAAAAATCTCACTCACTTTCACCGCTTGTTCTTCTACTTGCATATACTCCCAACAGTCATTCCATCTTAAAAGAAGCGCATTTCTTTTTTTACTTTCGCTGGATGAGTGGATGTGTCGCTGCTCGTTCGTTTCGCAAAGAAAAGAGGTTAGCATGTGTAATTCCGCACTGCTAGCTAGGAACGTTTCTGTCCATGCGTTTGATTGGATGAATAGTGTGAGTGAAACGTATCGTATCATTGGCTGGACACTTGTCACTGTCACGATGCAAAATCGTACAGAAAACAATATTAATGGTCTAATTAATCAGATCGGATGAGGTCTAATATTAGATATCACTTAATATGTTTATATTGCATTTTGTTTTATGCGTAGCATAGCTTTTCTTGTGCGCTGAGAACATGCGAGCAGTGCGCAATTGCGCACGCGCGCAGTTTGGAGGGATCACTGGGCGTGACCCTCCTGTCAAAATCCGACAGGTGAGTCACAGCTCTATGTAAACATCAGCTGAAACATTACCTGACAAAAAGACGAGTCACAGACCATCATGTGACAATCTCAAGAAGGCTAAAGATTTTAAACGTTTTTTATTTTTGAATTTGAAAGTAAATAGTTCTGGTTAATATGTAGCAAACTAATGCAAATTTGAGGACTAATTGTTCCTGAATCGATCTTGATTCTCTCGAGCACCGTGCCATCCTTTGTCCACAAAGCCTCGCTTAGCGATGTTGCGACGGTCAACCGCTGAACCTTCCTGAGGTTGCCATAGCGATCCCCTATCCGCAATTCAAAGCCAACCGGCGACGTAAACGGCGGAAGACCTCAGTAAAGATGGCCGCCTTGATCTCCGACTCGGCGCCAACGTCAGCGAAGCCACACGTATGCGTTCTCCATCTGTTACAAAACAAAACGGGGCATTGCGCAAGCCTGGGATTTGTGACATTTGACTTGGCTTCCCTTGCCAAAAAGAAGGCGCCGGGTGCCCACGCTCGCATCCGCTGCAATCCGCAGCCTTTTTTTTTTCAGCAAACACTTCTCTCACAAGGTCAAGCATCGCACGGTGACGCAACGGTGTACGCTTTTTCGAAAAACATATCCACTTTGCAGTGCTGCTAATGATTTTCTTTGCTTTTGTGTAAATAATTCACACAGAAGCGAAGTCAAGAGGGGGCACGTAACTGCGGGTATTATTTTAACTGAAAGCACATGCTTGAAAACTCAACACTTATTTAACTGAAAACATTAAATCTAGTTTTTACTCTGTTGGATAATTATTATTATTTGGATCAGTCTAGTCCTAAACATCTGACTCACTGATTGACACAAAATTAAATGACATGCCAATGACAAGATACACCAAAAAGTCTCATGGATCCATTCCCAAAATTGAACAGGAAGTCAGACATTTTGGGCAGATTCCAGGTCTTACGTTGTTTTTTTTACCACAGCCCTGGAAATCACTTTCTCTGATTGACATGAAATTGCACCAACATGCCAATAATAAAAAGGGTATACCGAAAAGTCTCATGGACCTATGCCTGAAACTAAAGAGGAAGTCAGCCATTTTGGGCTGATTCCAGGTCTCATTGTTTATTTTTTGCGCAGCCCTGGAAATCACGTTCTCCAATCGACATGAAACAGCACCAACATGCCAATTAGAAAAGGGGCTTACCAAAAAAAAGTCTCATGCTCCTATGCCCAAAACTAAACAGGAAGTTGGCCATTTTGAACATTCTGGTAGATTCCACAGCTCTTTTTTTTATCATCATCATCCCTGGACATCTGTCTAACTAAACATCTCACTGGACAAATTTGGAAGACATGTTTATCTATGACAGTGCTTCTCAAATAGTTGGGCGGGCCCCCAGCGGGGGCACTTTGATGCACTTGGTTATTTTTTTCAGTTTTAGACTAAGCCATAACTCGTATAAACGCTGTAAAAAATGATTAACAGTTGTTGAAAGTTAATTTATATTACTTTTTTCCTTTGTTCATAATCTTATTTATAGTCAGAGAAACAAGACACACCAAAAGGTTTCAAGGACCCCAGCTTGAAATTGAAAAGGAAGTCAACCATTTTAGTTTGAAGAGCTGTCATAGAAGATGGTTAATGACTGCTGCAATCCAGTAGCCGCTAACAAACGTTTCTATTATTTTTATCAATTTCAAAAAAACTAAATATTCAGTCACGACACACCAATAAAAGATTTTATTCAAGATTTTCTTTCTGATATGTTCACATTTTCGCAATCATTTGAATAAAAGTTAGCAGACATTCTTTGTACTGCAAACGGCGCCTTGTAGCTTTTGGCACATAGTACAAAGTGGGAGCATGTCGGGGAGGAGTGGGTGCCTTGTGTGTGTGTGTTTTTTGCTGACAGGCAGGTTACAGCTCAATGAACCCGAAGAGGAAAGAGAGCATTCAAAAATATCAATGAAGGAAAGCGTTCACACGGTGCGCTCCACCACGCCGGCGGCTCCGAAATCAATACGAAGCTCAGGTCTGTCAGATAAAAGCGGCGCTTTAGGCATTGGCAGCGCTTAGCGGTGCCGCGCGTTGGCTAACTTATGTGTTGCTTCAATTCTTTTGGTGTTTTGCAACATGGCGCCTTCTCCTTTCAATTCATTAAATATCACAGACTATCATTCAGTTGGACGCTTGAAAGGAGGTTGACGATGACTCAAAGGCCGCAGCCCGAAGTGATGCAATTCAGATTTTTTTTGCTCCTTTCTGACCTGTATCTTATCTTTTGGTGGCAGTGTGAATAACACAAATTTGTCAAATGTGACCCAGGCCACTTGGTTGTGGTGCTAAATCCGATACGTGTCAGATCTTTTCCAACTTCGGTCTGAATGGCCAGGTCGCATTCATCTGATTGGCATTAAACAAACAAAGAGAACTCAATGGCGAGACAGTGAGATGGATTTTGCCTCTCGTCTCTTTCTCCCGCTCACTCTGTTAGCAGATTGCAGGCCTCATATTTAGGATTTTTTTTTTTGTTAGCTCACATGACAACTCTGAGACTAAACTAGACAAAATCCTACCGAGCATTTTTTTTCTTCACTGGCCCTAACTTATAATTCATTCAGAGAAACACAAAAATGGAGAACCTTTTTTAAATTGGGTTTGTTTGATGACACAATGGCCTGTGATTTGCTCAGAAAAAAACCCCACACTGTTTGTGTAGGAACAGGCTCGTGCCTATTGATGCTCCAATGTCAATGGTTAACCGAGCCTGCCGTTTTTGGGGTCTCCTGAAAAGTGATGATTGAGGAACGAGGATCCTGCGATGCCAGCGATGTGTTCACTGGCTTAATAGTGGTTGGTAAATACTGGTCTTGAAGTCCATTTCTGCTTCCAAGTGGCATCGCGGTCTTCAGTACAGGCGCTTTCAAAGTCATATAAATAGCTGCTCGATTTTGTTGCCCATCATCAGCACAAGAGTTTTGAAGAAAGGAGCTTCTCTAGACAATGCCCTCGCTGCGCTTGCTCCTCCACACCACCAGGGCGGTCATGAGCAGGGTGACCAGAATGGGCATGGCGATGAAGGGGCCCAGGATGCGGTTGGGTGGGTCCCTGAGCATCCGTCCCGACAGCGAGCAATTGTGGAAGTAGGTCTTGTGCACGCGGATGAAGAAGTCGTCCACAAGCAGGTTGGGCCAGAAGCAGTCCATCTTCAGCGCCACCAGGAAGGTGCAGTTGGTCAGCTCACCGTATAGTCTGCAACGGAGACAGCCGATCAGTAAAACTTTATGAACGTTATAATGACGATCGATTTATCCTTGAAGGAATTGATCGGAAGCCTCGGCCTGACAGTGCGATGGATGATGCTTGATCCAGATGGATCGCTCACGACGGTTCAGGCCACCGATTGGTTAAAAAAATAAAGTCCACGTGCATCATTTAGCAGCAGAGAAATTTGAAAACCCTCCTAGATCACATAAGTCATATGTAATTTAAATCAGGTAGTTATGGGAAAATGAAGCCTCGTGAAGTACTTGTCATATTCCTTCATTCCTCTAGATGGCGCTCGTGGTTTTAAGATGAAAGCTACTGCAATGAAAACGTATACAATTTAAAACAGTTATATTTATCTATGTATTTTTTGCTGAACTTATTCAAACCAATATTTTTTATCCTTGCGCCTGTAAATATGGAATCATGCAATTTTTTTGGGGGGGGGGGATAAAAACACTTTCATCACAAGATTTATTTGCTTTCGTTCAGAAAAGCTTTCAACGGCAACGAATGACCCCAAATACTGAACTATGTTGGGATCGCTCCATGTTTTCGTCTTTGGCGAAGGTTGGCGAGGACAGGCGGATATTTTCGGACGTCCTGCGAATGGCTATTGTGGACCGACGCGCTAATTGGAACAGCGGGGTGAATGTGGAACAGCTCGTTGATTTTCTGGACGACCTGACGGGCATAATCAAACTGTCGGTGGTGGAGGCAAACAGGAGGCGAAAAAAGCTGCCGTCATGCTGTTGTGATGGGAGAAGATGACGGGCAGACGGCGGCGGCGCTGCCCAGGATGTCCGCATTGTTTCACCGTACAACTTCCTTAACGTCATTAGTCTTTTTCTTTGCTGGGACTGAGCACTCATCAGAAATATTTAGGAAACGGGGGATAACACAAAGCTATAAATAAGCATTGCACGCATTCTTAAAAAAAACAAACATTCATTATATAGGTCTACATCTAAGCTCATCAATATTTGTCAAGCAATCCCTTCCAGACTCCTCTCCATGTCTTTGATCCCGCACCATCTGGATCTAGAATGTAGAAATTAATTTTCAGTATTATATATATATATATATATATATATATATATATATATATATATATATATATATATATATATATATATATATATATGTGTGTGTGTGTGTGTGTGTGTGTGTGTTTTCTCTTCCTTGGTATATTCAATAAACAAACACACAAACACATCCCACCCTCCCATTTGTCATTGAGAGCATTATAACAATAACAAAGAATATACATTTTTAATTTAACAAATGCATCCTTCAGACATGCATCTACTTATCATAATCATATGCAAATACACACACACACGCGGCTGCTTTAACGCCATAATATTATTTGTCATGCCAACGATACGGCAATTGCACCCTGTCAACAGTGAACTAATAATAGCATAATAAATGACACGCATTATACTATGAATGTAGAGACACACAAAAATACTTGGGCGTCAGGGTCATGAGGGGACGTATGAGTTATTTTCAACCGACGACTTAAAAAAAAAAAGTCAAACTTTTGTTTGAACTTAAGCACATAACATAATATATAACATAACATAATTTAACGAGAAGTAGTAGCTTTTGTTTTGAATGGCAAGACGATGAGATTGCTAGATTGATGACTTGTCATTTCAACTCGTCCCTGAAGAAAAAAAAAAAAACGACGAAGCGTTGCACTGAACAATTGAAACGTAATCGCCGTACGCCGAGCGGAAGGATTTTGAAACTTGATATGAAAAATGGCTTTCACGGCTGAAAGGAAAACAAAGGCTTTGGGGGGAGGGGACCGTTGCAGCATCTTCTGCCGCCCCCGAACATGAGAAAAGGTCGTAAGTCATAGGTCTTTGAGATGAGCTCATGAAAAATGGAAGCAACAACAAAAAGGCGTTTGAGTTTCTGCACATCACATCTAACCTTCCATGCGCACTTTCAAGGCTAATCCGGCGTTTGGAAAATTCTCATAAAAGGTGTGAAAATATTGAGTGCGTTAGAGCTGCGAAAAGCGGCAAGAAGCCATTTGCAATTTGATGTCTAATGAGACGCTAAATTGGAGCGCGTCACAAAATTGAAGACGCTCGGCTTTACACACTACTGAGTGCGCAATTTTGCTCGAGCCGAGACACAAAAGACTTTTTCAATTTATTACACGACAGCTGACAGGCAAGCATGGATGACTTAACCAACCGCCTGAAACGCAGAGAAGAAGAAGAAAAAAAAACGCTTGTAAGGGCAAGAAAGTGAGCTATTTTTAAACTAAGAGCCTTGAGTATCAAAACAAAACAAACAAACAAAAAAAAACTAAGGCAAGGCCAAAGGGAACAAATGCAGCTGTAATTATGATTAATCATAAAGCGGAAATATTTGCCTCTAGATGATTTCATGGAATGTTTTGGGTGCTCGTGTTTATCTCTTCGAATCTGATCTGAAATCAGAGTAAGCCTCTCTTTTCGGATTCAGATAACGCCCGGAAGTTGAAATGAAATTCATCGTAACAATTTCGTATCGCTTGCAAAGAAAATGACGCAAAGTCAATATGCGGACCACAGTAGCTAAGCTAAGATCAATCGGAGCAGAAAGCACATTCATAAAAAGTGGACTATCATGGACCAGACTTTTATAGCCACTTACGGCGTGCACCTCGAACCCGTCGAGACGACGATGAAGCGATGAAAAATAAAACGAGGGAACTCATCAGCGGGCAGACTGACTCAGGCAAAACAAACTAATCTCAGAAAAATCAGTACAAAATTAAATTCAAAGTACAGTACTCCAATTTCCGATTCCAATTTCATTCCTATATCCATTCTAAATACTCCAATACTCACAGGAATCCAATACTCACAGGAATATTCTCTTTCTACATAACTAGCGTATTACTAGCTCATCTAAAGCAGTCTAAAAAGTGGTGTCCAAACTGTGGTCCGGGGGCCATTTGCAACCCACCACTCATGTAACAGCAGCCCAAGGCATAAACTAAAAATGGCATGCCATGGCCTGTAAGGGCAATAAAAAAAAGAAAATGAAAACGTTCATACACTGTAGAACTCCTCCAAATACGCATAAATATAAATAAATACTAATTTGTCAAATTACATTTATATTATTAAGCGATAAAACACCATTTCTTTTTGAAACAAAGCTGAACAAACAGCAGTCCACTTTAGAAATAATGTCGGCTTGATTTATGAGCATATCACATTATTGATCATAAAGTAACGGTTGAAAATTGACGTCTTGCTACAGCCTGCTCTTGTATTGGCTTTGAATGTGGAACTGGAAGTCAGCTGCTGTTCGGAGAAGGTGCGGAGCGAGTCGCGTGGGACATTGCGAAAGCCATTTTGCGGCGCTTCATTCAATTAATGAGAAAAAAAACATTTGAATTGCTTGCTTGCTTTCAGCATGTTGAATAAATTCAAGATGAACATTTTGAAACTGACCTTTGAACCCTTCCATTTTTCCATTTGTGATCCTCAAACAAAAAGCTTTGGACAACCCTGCAATAGATTCGTCTGTTCTTCTTTGTGTCTGCATGACTGGACAGTGAGTTGTTGGTTCTCAAATGGGAGTATAAATGAAATGACTTCCTTGAAATTTTAACAAAGTTCCTGCGCATATAATTTAATGCTTAGTAATGCAATAACAAAACAACATTATTCTTATTTTGCATTTCACACTTTAAATTGTGAATTTTGTAGAAAATAGCATGGAAAAAACACACACTGCTTCGTTGTTTTCGTCCTTTTTTCTTTCCTGTAAAATTTGGATTTTCCTCAAGTGGTCCCCTCATTTTGGCCTGTAACAATATATGAATAAAATTTTCATAAAGACAGACACAATGAAAAGAAAATCTCATCAATACACATTTTAGTTGAGAATAATGCACGTGTTGGAAAAGAGTGTGAAGAAGAATCTTATCTAGTATTTCTCCAAAAATTATTAAAAAAATCAAGTTGTCTTGGCTTCTATTTAATGGCATATTGTTTCAAATCTTGAACGGAATCTACGTATACTGTCTGAAATGTTTTTTTTTCTTCATTACTGCTGCATCCAAGTGAGGGACTGAGGGAAGCGATTACAGTTTCAAATGTTCCAAATAAAGGCAGCTTGAGAGCTAATATGCCATTTGGAAACATTTATCACATAAACCTTTGGGAAATGAAAACTCCATCCTTTTCGGAATCACGAGGCCCAGAAGAAAATTTTCTCCGAAGGTCACACACATTATTACGTATAAGGCCATGACTTTCAGAACTTTTCTTAGTTTGCACACTACTCGGTTAATTTGTCATTATTCCAGCTCCAACTGCATAATTGCCGGGGTCATTAAATAGAGACGGACTCCGGCTGTGAAAGATCTTTTGGAGGGGCAATCAAGTTATGCCCGTCAGGATGAAACAATTCATTCCAACATTTGGCTTCCAGTTGCCTGCAGTGGTAATTGAATGAGACGCATTAATAATGTCATCATTTTAATTTGAATTCTCTGCATTCATCTAAGATTCGCACAAAATGAGTCTGACCGTTTTTTTTTTGTTCCCGACCAAGGACGTCGAAAGTCTGACCATTAAATCTTATGACATTTGTTTTTTGAGTAACTGCTTTGTTTTTAACTCATTTAGTTGTGTTGTAATTATCAAGATAGTTCTTGGTCTCAAGACCGTTCTTAAAAACACCTTTTGATGCTCGGATGCTTGGAATCGAAGGGATTTTTGGATGTCTACAGTCTTAAATGTTTTGAACGTACGTATTTCGTAGTGTGATAATTGATGAGATCGGTCTTGGTTCTTGAGACCACTTTTTGAGGGTCTCGTCTCAGAAACAAAGGCATTTTTACACGGTCTTGTTTTAGTCTTGGAGAGGGTGGATTTTTGATCAAGATCAGGCCTTCATTACTGCAATCAGTGAGAAATGCAGGACGTCAACCGGCTGATTATTTTAAATCATAACCTTTTTTCTATACATTTATCCTCTGGTCTAAGGTGGTTAAAGAGAGGATTTGTCACAATGATAGGATTACATTTTCAGGAGTCTACAATCTTGGATGTTTTTGAACTAATTCAGTGTTATAGTTCTTAAGATCTGTCTTGGTCTGAAGACCGTTCTCGGATCAACTTTTTGAAGGTCTCGTCTTGGAATCACAGTCTTCTCGATTTTGGTGAGGGCGGGCTTGGAATTTTCGATCGAGAACCCTCAAGACTGCGTTAGTATTACTGCGATTGGTGAGAAATGCAGAAGGAAGTTTTAAGACTTGTACGATTTTTTTAGAAAAAAAAAGGCTTTGGCTTTTTAATGTTAATATTTTTAACATGTTTAAGGTTCCGGTTGTCGAGATTGGTCTCAAGAGTCTTGAATTTTCAGACTTTTCCTGGGCGAATTCCATGGTTTATATTTTCCTACGAGGTTTTTGTTTAGTTTTTTTGTTCAATGAACCGCAGCATTGCTCCGGCTTCACCATTCCTCCATCGAGAAAAGGACTCACAGAATCTGACGCACGTAAAGAATTTTCCAACGGCTTCATTAACCGACCCCCTGCCGCAGTCTGACGCCTTCGCGTCTCAAGTTCTCTATTGCAGGCGGAAGACAACACAGCCCCGTATTGACTTTGAAAATAACAGAGAGGCCATGCTACTGTATCTCCCTGGCCTTCTCTAATTGCATGCTCCCCTGCCGCTGCTTGAGTCATGATGGATGCAGGTATGAATCTAAAAATACGCACGTTAGGCAGACTTACACAAGCTAATGAGAGCAAAAACTATGATTAAAGTATAAAGTCTTTTATTTGCAGTGGGGCGCAACTCTCATTATGTGTTGAGGATACCTGCTTTTGATTAGAAAGTACAAAGTAGCAGTCACCCAAACCTCTGGGCCAAGAGGATGTGAGCAGTGTGTCTCGGGAGGAACGAGTAGAAGGACAAAGTCTTTGGACTTGCTCAGTCAAGATGTCAGCTCTTCTTCAATTCTCTTTTTAGAGTACAACAAAAGAAGCCCTGTGCCATGTGCTACACACACGTTGTGGATTACGCATATGCTGTGAATAATGTATAGCGCTATCCACGGTGACCCAGAAAAGGCGTAAAGGAGGAATGCAGATGTAAAGTTGACGGTGTTTAAGAGTTATGACCATATTGGTTTGATATTATAATATCGGGTTTTTGGTCTTTGCTGTGTGAGTTGAAGCAAACTAGTGCAGGACATGCATAGTGTTGAACCGATCTGATCCCATAAACCTTTCATGCATATCGATATGCCCATTTGTGTGTTAAGCTAGGGGTCTTGTCCTGTTTTTCGAACTTCCCAGGCGGCGCGACCAACCGATTTTACCACATGTACAGCGCTTCGGAGTAGCAATGGCTTTAAAGTCAGAATTCTGAGAATAAAGTCAGAGAACAACGACATCATTCTGAGGAATTCTGATGTCATCATTTTCAAGTGAGAGTTTAAATTGGGAATTCTGTTGCTTCTCAGAAACCTCACTTTAAAATCAGAAAGCAAGAGTCAGGATTCTCAATTTCATCTCAATTACTGTATCTGACTTTCATTCTTAATGCTAAGCATTAAAAAGAGTGAAATTGCAAGCCAATTTTGAGCATTGTGATCATGATGATGTCCCCTCCCCTAAACTTGTTTCCACCGATTCATATTTACAAAAAACAAAGAAAAAACACATTATTGAAGTCAATTAACATCAGTGGTGCTCCTTGGTAGAATTTATATTGATGTCGAAATTTGTTTAAACTGTTTACACAAAACCATTTCAACACGTTTAATTTCAGATCATTAGTCTACGTTCAAGGACAATAAAATATCAACTTACTGTTGATGAGCACAAATTCCGAGCATTTGAAGAAATCACAAAAGTATTTAAATAACTGAGTATTAAAAAAATGATTGCTGAATTTGATATTGATTAGTTGTCGCTCGTTAAACCGTCGCACTTTATAAATATGCTGTTACTATCATCAAAGAGCATTCAATTGGATTTGTTGCTACTAGCAGAAAGCCTGTTAAAATCTTACGCTTGAAGAGCCTTCACATCCCCCTGGGGTACCGGTCCCCCCATTTGAGAACCGCGGCTCTAGTCTATCAGTGCTTTTGAAACAACACGTGAACTCGTCTGAATCCAGAGCATGCTTGACATTTCCAATGTGTGTTTGCACTTTGGCTGAACCCACACAAGTCAAATAGCACCACCCCAAAAAAATGCCTTTACAGTCAGATTTACTTGAGCCGGCAGGTGGGGGAGCATCAATAATTTAAAGACAGATTCCCTCCTGACGCTGACCTTTAAGCATATGTGCTTGGGGCATAGCGGACAAACATCTTGAACCACTGAGAAGGAAATGTGCTATTTATAGCACAAGTGGACCACCCGACAATGTCCAAGGGGTCCACGCTTGATACGCTTTGACAACTAAGACCGATATTGGCCTGGTTTGATATAAGTCTCTTATCCAGTCAGACTTTTAGAAAGAAAGCCAATGTCGCCTTCCCAACCAAGAAAAGAGGAAGTCCCATGCAAATGTTGCGATTGTTTGTTTACATGTGAATGTTTGCTTTGCAGGACTCACTCAATGGTGTCTTCCCAGCTGCACCAGTGTCCCTGGTCCAGCTCTTGCATGTCCAGTCGGAATTTGGCCAAGCAGAACTCCTCAATGGCATATTCGTAGTGGGGTCCGCAGCCCAGTGCGCACGTGCACTGAGTCACTGTTGGGGATGTAAATGAAAGAAAGACAATAGCATGAAATAAGCAGACTAAAATATAAATATAGTACAAAAATATATTTATTGTCCTTGATCATTATTAAGGAATAAGGATAATATTAAAGGCCTGGGTGCTATGAATGCAGTTTCAAAAAGAGTACCAACAACTATGACTACTGCATTTAATGTAATAAAAAAATGATCAAACTATCAAAAGCATAAATGATATAATGGATGAATTTAATGATTACTTCAATAATATTGGCCCGGCCCACAATTAGCTTCAACAATTGCGTCATCAGACTCGAAATGAGCATGTGACGGTATTCCCACAAAAATTCACCTTCCATGGTCTGATAGCTGACAAATGAAGTTGTTCAAACTGTGAATGTGAAAAAAAACAACAAGAAAAACAACAGAAAAAAAAAAAAAACAACAACCGACAGATGAGCTGGACATAACCGTTAATAAACAAGTCAAAGAAATTGCTAAACCGTTCCCATATTTTTAATTTTTCATTTGCAACTGCCAAGATCCCAAAATATCTTGGTCTCGTCTTAGTGTTGACCGGTAAGGGTCGTTGTCCGGTATTTGTCTCTCCCTCCAAGATTCTAGGTCTTCTCTCGATCCCAAAAGTCTTGGTCTTGTTTTGGTCTTGACCTCCAAAAGTCTTGTCCTTGCCTTGCTCCAACGCTTCAAAAGATCTTGTTCTCGTTCTCTAAAGTTCTTGCTCTTGTCTTGCTCTCAGCCTCCAAATGTCTTGTCTATGTCTCTACCTCCAAAGGTTTTGCTCTTGTCTCAGTCTGGATACCTTCTAATCTCGATTATGTCTTGGTTTCAGTTGGAGTGGTCTCTACTACAACACTACTATATAGTGTAACTTTATGAATGATGGCATCTACCGTCAATCATGGATCTTTGAGGTTGGTGACTCCTTCCACAAGTACTTTGGCATCAAATAATCACTTTTTTTTTTCATACAAGAATAAATATGCCTCCAGCTATATGCACGCAAATAAAGTGCAGCTATTTTTGCTCTCACCGACGTCATTTTTATAAGTGATGATTCATCGAGAAGGAAATCTCAATTTCTGGCTTTTCATCTAACTTGTGTTGGACCACCTCTGTTATTATTCAATACGGCAGCACGACGCCCACAGTTTTGACTTTCAAACAGTTTTTAGTGGCTGCTCATAGATGAGCATGCAAATGTGTTGTTCTCACCACAGTCCACGTTAGACTTTGTACACTTGCCCAGTTTTATGCATGCTTTAAAACCCACACAGTTGTCTCTTGAAAAAACTTGCTGAGCCCTGATGAGTGTTTCATGACAACGAATGTTTTATTTCTATTCTGAGTCAGACATCCTCTAGACATCCATTTTACAGCATGAACAAGTTCTGATTGGCCACCCATTGAGCATAAATGTAAAATATCTCTTTAACAGAGAAATCAGCACTTCAAGGATGATTGACTTTAATTGCTTGCACACAATTAGTTGAGTCTCAGAAATCTTTTGTTGGTTTGCGTTGGTATGATTAAATCAGAGCGGTGCTGTTCATTTGCTGTCTGTATCTCAGACTCTGAGGAGGTTCCAGAGTCTTCTGAGGTATTAGTAGTAAGTATAAGTCCGCATTTATGGACTCCAAGTTAAGTCTGAGTCACAAAGGTACGAGTCCAAGTCAAGCCTGAGTCAAATGAGGTCAAGAGTGAAACTTAAGACGGATAAATATTCTTTTCACAACCAGAAATGAGAGAAGTTTCATCATGTTCAAAAGCTTTCTGCAATGGCATGGAATCCTTTGCTTAACCGAATGTGTGTGCTGAAAAACAATGCAAACAATCTGAAAAATCAAGATATGAGTTTGACATGTCATATGTATCCGAAATTGTCTTCATATAGAATCTGCAGGTTGTTTCTCTCTTTTTCAGACACAGTGCCTAGCGTCAGTTCTTGATATTTACTAAAAGCTAATTTTATAACTATGCTTTGGCTAACATCAATGAAAGAAAAGGACTGGATTTTTTTCTGAAGAAACATAGTTAGCCTCACCCGAGGCGCAAATGATTTTTTGCAAGTCTTACGGCTGAATCTGACTCAAATGCCAAGGAGTCTGAGTCAAGTCCCAAACAAGAAGTCAAAAGATGTGTTTCTGGTCGCTTTTTTGACAAATAACGCTGGGAAGCCTTTGCTTCTTTGAGCTCCGCCTCCTGGCTTTGATCGGCTAAACTGGGAGGTGAACAGGCTGGTGTACACATAGGAAAACCAACAACAGGTGAAACTAAAAACATTCCAGAGCAGCGAGGATGATGAGCCAAGCGTTAAATTGAGTGTTTGCAGCAAATAAAATCAACTTGAATTTGAATGTACCTCAAGTGAGTTTGCAGCGAAAGCAAAGAAAGGAAAGGAAAATAATTGCCTTCAGTTCCGCAGGCTATTCCAATATAATCAGCTCCATTTAATGGTATTCGGGGGGAATATTATGCTTATGTTTAATATGAAGAGATAAACTTCACAGCCAGGTCACAAATCTCTCAGTGTAATGATCCCGCAAATCTCCAACCAGCTGTTCACTCTATTCCTCAACATATGAAATTTATTTGGCTGAAAATGCGTGAAAATATACCACAAGGCATTAGTAGAATTGGTCCATTATCCATTCATCAAAAAATATTAAGCACAATAATTGACAATTATATATACAGTATATATATATATATATATATATATATATATATATATATATATATATATATATATATATATATATATATATACTGTATATCTTATTCAACATACATCGTTTGGCGATTAAAAAAAACACACACACACTGGACTCAAATCATGAGAGAAAAAGTTGCAGTTTATAATGCAAAATTCAGGGTACATTTGAACGTATTTGAAAATATGTCTGAATGTACTTGCACATGTTTGAATGTAAATAAATACCTGTAAATACGTTGGAAGTAAATTGCTAGTCAAGAATGTTTATATTTAGCGTGAGTACATTCTAACATATTTGCATGAACATCTGCACGTACTTGTCGGGTAATGCTGAACATATAACATTTGTTCCTATAATACCCAGCAGTATTATGGGGGGAAAAATTCTATGTTTTTAAAATTTCAGTTACAAGTACCTTTCAATGAAATTTATCGGAAAATGCATTAGAAACTATTTAGAAATACAATTGAATATACTTGGATAAATGCTAAAAACATAACATTTGTTTTTATAATACCCCGTGGTATTACGATAAATAAACGCTATGTTTTTAGCTTTTAACTTATCAATACGTTTGAAAGCATTTGCAAAAATGTTCAAACGTATTTAAAAATACATTAAATAGGTACCAGTCAAAGGCTTTGGAAAACGGCAAACGGCATAGGCTAATAATTACGTGACGGGCCAAAGTCAACTCAAGTCAGGTCAGAAGGTTGACTGCAGTCAAATGAGCTGAAATGAGGCAGGCACAGTTTCTCATTTCCCAGAGATGTGCCGCGCAAATGTCTGACGGATTAGAGGAGAGAAGGCGAGAAATAGAGATGTGCCGTCCTTCTATTTCACTTGGAACTCTGCAGCTGTCAATCACGTGCGCACACATACCTCCACTGATATCTAATAAGACAGTGGAGACCCAGAGGGCAGACTTCATAATAACATCTGTGAGTTGTTGACATTGTTAAGTGGGGAGCGGGATCAAGGACAGATTTTCTTCAAAGGGACGTAAAAATGACTTCATTATCCTGTTTGTCTCTTTGGCCTTGAAAAGGTCTTGCGTCCCACATGTGGATCATATATATATATATATATATATATATATATATATATATATATATATATATATATATATATATATATATATATAACTTAATTTGTGTATGTTTTGTACACGTGTTTTGTACACAAAGTATCTATGGAAGCGAGGAGCTAGCAATATAATACTCACAAGTACATTTGAACGTATTTACGGGTTTAGACTCCATGTACATTTGAAAATATTTGAGTGGATGTTCAGCACGTATTAGAAAATACATTCAAACATACTTACATATTCAAATACTGTATATTTAAACTATGTTTGCATGTACTTGCAAGCACAGTTGCACATGTTTTGTGAGAACATGTTGTCAAATCCTTTTCAACACTTATACATGCAAGCTAAATGGTTACAAAAAAGAAGAAAAAAATACATTCCCCAACTTACTATAGGGCATGAATATCAACTTCTTGCAGCAGAATGGGAACTTTTTTTTTTTTTTTTAGCATTTTGCCTGCAAGTCCGTTGGAATGCATATTTGAAAAACAAACGCATTTTCAAAGTTGCTTGAATGTACTTGCAAATACATTTGAACATACTTGTAAACTAAATGCTAAATGGTAAACTAAATGCTAACAACATTTTCCTCCGTAATTCCACAGAGTATGAGCATCAACACCCTATTGCATTATGGGGAAAAAGTACTGTGTTCTTAGCATTTAGAATACAAGTACATTTTGGGTATACATGCAAATACGTTTGAATGCTTATCTGAAAATGTTTGAAAGTACTTGCTGGTACGTCTTAATGAGTTTACTCCACAGTGGCAGCCGCACGCATCCGTAAATATTACAACAAATATACCATTGCAATTAAATCTTGGTGAGAGTGTGTGGCTTACGCTCAGTCCAAAGCACCATTCCCCCTTCTACTAACAGGCTGTTTAATGGGCAGCAGTTAATTAGCGGCAGTATCTTGCCATGCAAACGTCTGTTAGTAAACTGCTGCTCATGCGGGCGCCGTGTGTTGCCTTCACAATGTTAGATAACAAGGAGACTTGAATACGAAAAGATTGCGGCTTTCTGTTTGGACTCTGCACCTCGCCAACAAAAGAAGCGAGCATTATCGCGCCATGCAAGATTTGCTTTGCTGTACTATTTCATCAGAATGAAAGCGTGGCTACAACCACTAGATCACAAAGATTTATTTTCTCAAAGGACATGGGATGATATACGCTGTGTCTAACAAAGGACGGCAAATGCCTATTCTTTTCTGACATGTAATGATACCATATGAACGTTTTTATAATAACCAGGTGACAATGATGACTTTTGTACAAATAGTTGTGTCTCCGGTAAGCCCGCCCACCCATTCAAGGTGACATTCACAATCGATTTTTTGCTCAGAAAGCTAATTTACATCATAAAAGGCACCCAGACCGAGTTTTTCCATCTATGAATTGTGACCCGTGCGGTGTGGAGATCCAGAGCCACTTTCAAACGGGTTCCGCAAAACCTGTCGCAAGTGAGTCTTAAGTTGCTCTTTTTTGAGACTTGACTCTTTTGGGACTCATGAGACTCAAGTCAAGGACCTAAGACTTGACTCGTACTCCAGGTCAGGAACTTAAGACTCAATTTGGACAGGGATTTAAGACTAAAAATGGATTATATTCAGGGACTTAAAACATGACTTGGCTTTGTGGTTGACTTGGAATCTAAAGAACTGAGACTTGACAATGACTTGACTCCGGTCTGAAACATATCAAAGCCGATATGAAAGCTTAAAGTTTTTGGGGAATAGAACTTGAACAATTCATGTCTTTCCTCTCTTAAGAAATCATCTCCTGCAAACATTTAAGAGGAGCACAAATCCACAGCTCACTCATTTATTACAAGCTTGTTTGATCGCAATTTTCATTTTTACAAGCTGTGCTGTAATAACCAAAATTTGTGAATGAACCCTGACATATTCCCTCGCCTATTTTTACACTGGCAATTATACGCCGTGACCGAGTGAAGCGGTGAAAGCCATTAATGACCTAGTTGGGACTATTTTATGCCGAGAGCAGAAAAAAAAAAACTGTGTGGCTCGGCAGCTACCAAAACAAACTGCAAATGTGATGATGCATGCATGAATAAGTCAGTGTTATCTGGGTTAAGATGATTTGACACAAACAAACGGCCTGTGACATGCAACGGAAACGGCTAGCCTAAAAGAAGCGCAGGAATGTGTAGATTAATGTCACACTGTTGTTGCTTTTTTTGTGGGATTATATAATTCAAGTATTATGGCAAAGGCTATAAATAACTCCGGAGTTGACTGTAGTGGTGCTACGCTACGCGAGTAGGCAACAGACTGTAAAGAGGTTTCAGGCTGCTGGGACAGATCACGTAACTAGAATGAATGTCTCCCATTCAGATCGAGTCATCAAATATCCCATCAACATTTTCCTGTCGACATCATCTGCGCGTGCAGATGAGAGTTAGATCAGATGGATGACGTTGCGCAGATTTAGTGTGATTTACAGCCACTTTAATTGAACACGGCAAATAAGGACGGACAAGAAAGGACAATCGCTTTAGGGTGGATAGTTTCACGGTTTGAGTATACAGGGCAACAGTTCTAATAGGATTCATGGGTTTAAATGCAATTTGAATTTTAATCGCGCAAGCTCACACGTTTGTTTAGTTTATTGCACCTCAATGACAATCTCCAACTATGTTGTTTTGTGAAAATATTACCTCAGTTTACAGACCATTTGGCGCAAAATATTATTAGGTGCGATATCAATGGAAGATCCGATTTAAAAAAGCATACACAAGGAGTAGATACTTTATTCTAATTACACTACAGCATGCTGTATTTTATTGATATGCTTAGCAATATTATGCTAAGCTAGGTTCAGACAGGACAGAAATATCAGCACTGCTGTTCATGTGATTTCTCATTGAGCTCTACAGTATACCAGCTTTGCTTTGAAAGGAGAAGAGGATGCAATCCTTTGAAAAACAAGAAGCAAGAATGAAACAGTTCGAGTAAAATGACTGCTGGCTGTGTTATTCATTTGGCTGCTGTTAAATGCCATCCAGATAGATCATCATCTGTAAACTAGTCAATGATAGAAGCTTGCTAAAAATGCTAAAAATTTACCTGGTGCAAAAACCACGTTGAAAACATTGTAAACATGCCGCCATGAAAGGTCAGCTTGCTTTGGGTCTGACGGGCGAGTCGACTGCATTAGATCAGCCCGATATTATTTTTCCCATGATTCTTGGACACAGACATGAGTTCTAATCCTGTATGATAAAAACAGAGTCTATCAAATAAATGTAGACGAGAAAGAGAACATGGATGAAAGGAATTGAAATTACAGGTCCGGATTAAAAAGCAGTTGATTTTTGAGTAAAAAAAAAATCAAAGGATTTTAAATGTGCTTTACGGTCTTGAACGATACACAACAACAAAGCACAAACGCCACCAAAATGCTTAGTTGGATGATATTCAAATTCCTTTTTCATCTTCTTATCAGTGGGTAGGTGACAGGTGAACTGGACCAACCCCCAGCTAGCAAATCGCGGGGCGCATATAGACAAACCATTACCGTATTCACATTCCCCCCGAACGGACAATTCAACGATTCTGAAATCCATGGTTAGAATGTGGGAGGAACCACCTGAACTGGTCTTCAAATTCACCTCAGGGATTCTGCACTAAACTTTTATGTACGTGTCTTTATTGCCTCCGATATTTCACATTTCACAGCCCAAATGAGGGCACACTTGACTGACGCAGCTTGGCTAGGCCCGCTCACACTAAAATACACGCCTACAGTACACGCTGACAGTTAGCAGGTGTGTGTTTGTGTGTGTATGTGTCAAGTTGATCCCATCCATCACCGGGAGGTTGTTAAAGCCGGCGGGGCTATCGGCACTCCAAGGTAATAGCCGACAATTAGTGAGGATGAAAAGGCACATGACAATAGGACCAGAAGCACAATGCGTCAAAAACACTGGAGGCGACACGCGGCAATGTACGCAAAAGTTTTTTTGCTTTTACCGATATTTTCAATGTGACACCATACACATGAGGAAAAAAAGAAAAACTACCCTCGCATTGTTTTAGGGCCTGGAAACACCCATCTGAGATCAAAAGCTGGGAAGAGTCCAGGCAGATATGCGCCACTGGTTTTTGTTTTAAAAAAAAAAGTACTTGTCACGTAAGAGGGCATTTTTGTCAGATTCAGCCTGTTAAATTGGTGCCCGTCATGACATTTGATCACTCTTGATAGGCTGTTAGCTCGGGAATCAGCTCAACAATATATTAAAGATGTGTATGTTGACAAAGGGAAGAAAGTCAAACTTTGGGAAGACATGAAGATGCAAGTGGCTATAGCAGGTCGGTAATATGTCAGTATAGCATGATACTGTGTAGAAAGCATGCATAGTTTTTTTTTTTTTTTTACATCAAGCCCCCGTAAAGCGCTTCCGGAAAACATCATATGTCTTTGAAAGTGAGCTAGGCAAACCATCGCTAAATGGATCTGTACGCCTGCCTTCAGCAATCGCTTCCGCACTGTTGGCGTGTGCTTCACGGCGCAAAGCTTTGCAAAAAAATACACAGACTTAGCACTGTCTTAAGTGGGTTTACGTGATAGTAGCAATGCTAACCACCGTTCAGCTAACGGCGATTGTGTACGGTGGTCGTTTTTTCCCCGCAATATCATTGCTTGAGCATTATGAGGACTCTCGCTAGACTAGTGGAAATTAAAAGACGCTGGCGACCGGCACCAGAAAACAGTTTCGAGTGCCAGAATTGTACAGTCAGTGTAGCTGTTACAAAATCTCTGTGACATCGAGATATATTAGGGCTAATTTTCAAATCTCAGGACTTTTTGGATTGTGAATGGTTGCTCGTCCCTGTTTGCCTTGCGATTGCCTGGCAACAAGTTCATCGTGTCCTTCATCCACTGCCTGAAGACAGCTGGGATGGGCACCTGCAAGCCAGTGAACCCTGTGAGGATAAGCTGCTATAGAGGTAAAAAAGAAACATATTTGCCCTGGTATTATGTAGAAGTTTTGACTAGGGGAATAACTAGTTAGTAACTAAAAAGGGAACACTTTCAAACTCTTTTATGATGAGCCGATGTCAATCAAATAGGGAAATGTGCTTTGTTGCTTCCTGTCTGTCAGAATATTCAGAATTTCATGAATATTTCAAATGTTCTACACACAAGGACAATCCCTTATGCAGATCCATATTCTTTGGCT
Source organism: Hippichthys cyanospilos (assembly GCF_059441005.1). NCBI lineage: Eukaryota > Metazoa > Chordata > Actinopteri > Syngnathiformes > Syngnathidae > Hippichthys > Hippichthys cyanospilos. The sequence goes on along the minus strand of NC_142373.1, from coordinate 13,238,168 downwards.
CTGCGTTTTGTTTAAAACTGCCACTCGTGTATGTTGCCGTCAATGTTGAGGAAAACACAAGCACCCGTGACATCCGCATCACCGGGAACAGTAAGAATAGCATTAAAAATGTCTTAAGTAAAGGTATGCAATTGCTTCTAAAATGGTCAAGCTGTTGACGGGTGCTCTTGTGAAAGGGATCCTTTATTTTTTTCACAGATGCACTCTGGAGCATGGATCAGGCTTTCTAAATGCTTTGCAAGGACAAGTGAGAGTGTCAATCGATGGGTTCAGCCTCAAGAGGAATTGCGCAATCTTTGGAAGAGGACTAAGTGGCACCCAAGTGCAAGGAAGCAGGGAGAAGTCCTAAACCAATGTTTTCCTCCATCCATACATGAACAAAGTCCACTATATATAAAAGTTCAAAGTAAGAAAGTCACTGTCTCATAAAAAAGGCACATGTTATGACCAAAATAGTAAATAAACAAAGTCTAATAAATATAAACAAAGATTAAGAAAAAAAAAAATCTGGAAAAACAACGTGACTCGGTATGATACACATGGCTCAAACAATTGGCTGTCTGACTGGAATCAATTAAAAAAAAAAAAAAAAAAAAAAAAATCGCACATTGGGATGTGACCGGTGTAAATGGGACATCTGGTTACGCTAGGAGCGAAATTCGTCAAGAATCGGGACACAAGGCTCGAAACTTTTGGAAATGGAACTTTTGGTCCCCCTATGCTAGACTAGTAAACTAGCAAGGTGAGAAGATGCAAATGACTCACAAGAGGATTCAAACAAAGAAAAATAGAGGCTATCTGGGTTAAAACAGGACACCTGGTCATGCTATGCTAGGCTAAACTAGCAAGCTAGCGAAGTGAGAACATGCAAGTGCCTCACTAAAAGATTCAAACCTGGAAAAATCAGGACTGTCCTGTTTTAAACAGGACGTCTGATCACGCTAGGCTAGTGCTTCTCAATAATATTTTGTAAGACTTAAAAAAAAAAAAAAAAGCTTATTTTTAATGCAATTCCACATCGCATGGCCAAAACAAATCATCGGGGTCATCTGGCGCCCCCTGGGCATCGCTCCACTACTTGAGACGAACCGGAGTAGGATGGCCAGGTAGCAAGGTGAGTACGTACAAATGCCTCAGAAAAAAATTCGGATCTGTGAGGGAAAAAGCTCAACTGTTCCTGGGAACAAGAACACGAAAGAGAGAGCGAGCGGAATAGCGGTCCTTGTTGTTTCAGAATGGCATTATGATTTTAAGATTAGGCCCAGTAATAACATTGGCATGCTTTCAATACCGGGAAGTGTAATTGAATTGAAAATCCTGCTAAGGAAGTAGCGGGAGCAAAGGAAGGGAACGGGCAAGAAGCAAATGAATCCCGCCTCTGTCTTCAGACCAAAGTTCCGACTGCTGAATACGAGACCGTTTGCGCGCGTCATGCAAAGTCAAACAACGGCTCCGTCACCATAAATTTGCTCTCGCTTCCTCACATGGCAATTATCGGCACCTACGACGATCAAGTGCCAAATTTCCCCGACATGCTAATCTGTTTACGCCGCAATTCCCATCACACACTTTTGTTTGTTTATGAGCAGCAAATGAGCGAAAGCGTATTTTGTCCCATAAGGTCATCTGTAATGCGCTGTGCCAAAGTGCGGCGTTGACGTTATGGACACCAACATACAAAGGCCACTCTCATCTGCCCACAAAGAAAATCACACACATGCCCGCTCGCATGCTCCACTGAACGGCGGCGCCTCAATCCTCGCTCATTAGCTGCTGGGGCCTGAGCATGAAAAACAGCGCTCCTGCTCTGCACACACACACACTTATACGCGACCGCACACACATTGTCGCGCGTAAGCGATCATAAAACAGATTTGTGGCCGAAGAACAGGAGGCCGGCATAAAAACGCTCTCCTCCGTGTTGATGATGGGGGATTTACATGGGTGACGAATTTTTGACCCCGCAGATGACATCAAGAGATAAGTTTCGTTACGGCTCTTCTTCTCGAAGAGATCAAAGGAGATGATGAGAAGCAGTCATAGTCTCCGCATTCTGATAGGAGGGTAAAATTGGACTGAATTGCTGTCTGTGGAGTGAAAAGATGGCCGAGGTAGGCAGCTTCTCCATTACTGAAGGAGAACGTCGCGCATGTACTATATGTAGCTTGTGATGGGAAAATGAAGCCTCATAAAGCACTTGTGATACATTTTCCGTCCTGTAGATCAAGCTCTTGGTTTAAAGACTAAGGTGAGAGAAATATGAATGCAATATGTATGTGTGTATATATATATATATATATATATATATATCTCACAAGTGCTTCATGAGGCTTCATGAGGCTTCATGAGGCTTCATATTTCATCACTACACGTAGCTGATTGCCGATCTGAGTGGTAATGCGTCCAGATTTGCTTGCGGTTGTAAAAAAAATACAATAAAAATTATCGCAGAAGCCTAATGACGACTTCCATAGAGCTTTGTCTGAAAAAAAAAAAAAAAACAATTCTTTGGAGGGCTGGGCAGTAAATCGAATGAATTTGATTAAATTGTCGTCAAAAAATGAGCAAAAATTCTGTTATCAAAATTCTGCACAGCACATTAGAATAGAGTAGAATCGAATAAATAGAATAGAATGTCTTTATTGTCATTGCACAGCAAGTATACAACAAAATTGGGAGCGCTGCTTCTGATTGGTTCATTAGTAGTACGGACAATAAATAGTATAGAATAAAAAAAATTTGACATGTGATTTTTCTGCTGTTTTATCGATGCGTGTAGTATAGTTAGACCTCTCTGCCACAATTTATTTATATTATTACATCATAATTATTGTATTATTTCAAGAAACCTAACTGTTCATCAGTGTTAGGTAAACGAAACCTCATGAACCACTTTTGATGTCCGCTTGAATTTTTTTTTTTAAACCTGCAAAAAAGACTGTACTGCTTCCTCTCCTCCTCCCTGCGTTTCTATCTATAAATACCAACGTATTACTAGTCTGGTTAGATAAATGCTTGTAGGAGGCTCTGTACAAGTGATTTTTTTTTTTTTTTTATGTTCTGGCTTTGAATTTAGCACACTTTGATGTCATGTTTTTTCAGTGAAGCAGAAACGGCTCAAACGAAGTCTTTGAAAGAAAAACCCGAAGAACTAATAGATGAACCGAACCACTGCAAAAAGCGAGCGGCTTTTCGATTCTGTCGGAAACATTTCTTGACCTCCGTTTGAGACCCTTTGAATTGGAGGCGTTGGTTCAAGTTTTTGACAGGTATTCTATTGTTGATTGACAAAAGCACGCCACGCGCCGTGGCGAGTTTCTGGGAAGAAGTCCGAGGAGGGATGATTGAATGTTTCGCACCTTTGCTCTTCACATTTATTGAAGAGGACAATGGATGAGTTCTAACAGTCGCAAAAGGCGCCCGCTGATTTAAGGACATTGTTGATTGTAGTCTTCCACAGCTTTGCTGTTTTAGCAGAAAGTGGGAGACGGATCATAGATAACAGTCCTTTAAAACTGCGGGTACCTTACTGAGCAACATAGGAAGTGCAAAATTTTAGAAACAGCTTAGTGCGATGCGTCGTACGGTGCATTTGTACAAACTACAAGCACAATCTACGCAGGTAGCGTCCAGAAATAATGAGAAAGTGTTCAAATATTTTTGAATATACTCCTAGCAACTTATCAGTACGGCACTTATAAGTAGGGATCGGCTGGACAATTTTCTGCGCCGATATTTGGGACTGTGATGTACATCAAACATCCCATTCGATTAAGCTTGGATTTTTTTTTTTTTTTTTAAATATAGATTTTTTTTTTTTTTGGAGTTGGCGTCAGTCATTTTTTAAAAAATCCGACTGACAAAAAAGTGTCAATTTTTTAAATGTGAGTCTGACAAATCTAATGGCTGTTAATATATTAATTCTCAACTAACTATAAACTATCCCCTATCAAAATATTCATTTAAATTTATGAAAAAACTTGCAGCTTTTGTGTTTCTTCCAAATTAGTTTGAAAGAGAAGACAACCCTAACATTTCAGTTACTTTTAAATTTTGGAGAACATGATTTACGGTAGAACACTAGAGGACGCTCTATACTTGGTTTCATTTTCATTCAACCTTTTAAGACATGCATCCAGCGAGTTCCCTGGAGTTTTTTTTTTTAAGAATTTTGCGACAAAGATGTATGTTGTCTCAAGTTTATATAAAAATAAATAAATAAAATCACAAAATCAACATTATGATTTTGTTAATGAATGAATAAAGCACATAAAAAAATTCTCATAATTTTGACACCAATATTTTTCCTTTTACCAAAAACAAATGAGTTATCTGCCTTCTTGACTACTAATAAAAACATATCAACCTCTCTCAATTAATAATTGTCATTCTTCGCAGAGGATAAAGAATATATGCCTCTGAGCCCTATTACGTTATCATTCTAAATACAGTATATTGCTGCACGGTTTGTGCTCAGTCGGATGCTTATCGTGACATAAAAAGATGCTAATAAGCATTAGCATTAAGCTAGCTGACTCAAAGGCTATGTGGTTGTTTGAAATACACGAGACATAACTATTTATTTTATGTTTCGCTAACAGTGAACTCAGCTGGGATACGATAGAACTCGGTCATTCCAAAAATAGATAAACGGAAAAATAAATACAAAAGGACTTATTTAAATCAAAAATAAACAGAATTTTTGTGACCAGTCTATACTAATGACTTGAGAACTTTCTTCGAATATTTGCCCCACTAGATGAAAGAACGTAACCACCTTTGTTGTACACCGAGTCCTGTCTCATGATCCGCGCTAAGCTCGTTTCAGTCATTTCAGTCACGCTGAGGGGAAAAAAAAAAAAAAGAGTATTAGTCTCTCTTTGTTATTCAACTCAAGTTCACGAGCGAGTAATAAGCTGTTCAGCAATTGATATGCTGCCAAACACGCCTACGAGGCCTCCGAAGAAGACGAAACAAGCGGAACGAGGAAAAATATTGGTGTTTTATGAAGTAAAATGGAAAATTTTACTCAATTTGGGAGACCTGTAAGACAAATGGGGGGCAGACAGGATTGGCACCATCCTGCGTAATTGCCATTCCTCTTACAGATGTTGTTGCCGGTGTGCCACTCAAGATAATGAGCTCCGGCCAGGTCTATTTACTGTGACCAATGGAGACACATTAATGACGAAAATGTCAACCCAAACACGGGAGCTCCCGCGGAGCTCCCTTACGACGCAGGAAATGGAAAGCAAAACTCGATAAAAATGTCCGATAAACTCACATTTCTTGGGATGCCCTAATCACATTTATTTGCACCTGGTCCACATCGAGTGATACATACGGCGTTTAACGTCATCTGTTATACTTCTGGATTGCCAGCCAGAAAAATGTATCACTCTTGATAATGTGTATCTGCGCAAAACATAAGCGGAAAAATCACATCACTAACATACATACATACAATGTTTTGCAAAGGAGTCCCCATTACATAATTTACCAAACGGTTTCTTCACGTTCCGAGTAATTTTCTCTCAATTTAAAAACGTCACGTAACATGTCTTATTTTTGGCTCATCTGCGTGAAAATTGCATCACAAAAGAGTCGCCGTTACATAATTTGCCAAACGGTTTCTTCATGTTCCGAGTAATTTTCTCTCAATTTAAAAACGTCACGTAACATGTCTTATTTTTAGCTCATCTGCGTGAAAATTGCATCACTAATTTCAATTACAATAACCCCCCATGTTGTACTCTTCAACCTTTTTGAAACTGAGTTTACTGGTTCAATCAATCTGGTTCAATAAGTCAAAATGGTATCTATGTTCTAATTTTTTTTTTAATCTTAACTTGTCATATTTTGTCTGATCCTTTGATTTCTCATCAAAAGAAAAGAAGACACAAGGGAGCTGAAACTTCACCAACATGGTGTCAACATGTCAAAATTCAACATTGCACAACCACTTAGTTGTCACACAACCAGAAGAGTGAAAATGATGTGGAGGAAAATGACCCAGGAATGGCCAACCCTTACTGCACAAGGGTTTTAAAAAAAAAAAAAAGTCATGGAAGCAGATCTGTTTTATTCCAGAATCATCAGCCAGAAAAAATGTGTCATTGATGACAGATGGCATCCATATAAAACCTGAGCAGAAAATGGCACGACTAATAAAACTTAACAAAATAAAGGCAGACATTTCGCAAATAAGCCATTATTACACCGTCGAGCAAAACGTTGCTCCTTGTTCCAATGAATTTACTCTTAATTTGAAAACAATACACTACATTTCCTGTCACGAAATTAAAATTTGATTTGCTGACACCTGTGGAAAGCTTGTTGAACTCTTCACACACCCTTCCAATTGCACTCATGTAGAAGACTGCTGCTTTTATAGCTCTGCCAGCCAACAATCAAATACTCCAACATAACTCACCCTACACACGAGATTCGATTGGGGGTGCACTGACTAAACTGTCATCCTATAACATCACATGCAATTTGAGTAAGTTGTGCATGTCTTCCCAAGTTGTTTCCCTTGGAATCGTGTGGTGACCATGCACATGAATCTCGTTGACATAGGCGCGTCCTTAACTCACCCACAACGATCCACAGGAGCGTCAATTTCAACTGGGCTGCCCCGATCCCGGCTCCCATCCTGAATCTCCCCAGACGCAAAGTTCTTTTGGAGGCGCGGGAGGCACTCAAGGTCGCCGAGTAAGACGCATGGCGTGCGGGCTTCAACCACTGTCGCTCGCAGCTTCGCTAAAGTCTTCGTGAGGTGCCCCGGCAGTCACGTGCTGCAGGGGGGAGGTGGGGAGGTGCGCGTTATGGTAGTGGGGGGGTGTCGTTCGCTACCTTGTACCTTGGGGACGCTCCACGCGGTGCGTTCGCTGCGCCATGGGACCGAGAAGCCTGCGCGGACGTGTGTGGACGTGTCCTTCCCTTCCGCGAGGACGACACGCTGCATGGGCGGAGGTGACACACGGGGGTTGGGGGAGACCCAAACATAGCAATTACCGCACCCGGAGGGGTGGTCGGGCCGGGGGAAGGCGGTGCATTCTTTATGGTACTTTTCCATTGGCTCATCGGAAACTTGGAACTGTCAACGCGAACTCGTATGTGTACACTATTCGGTATTCTATTAGTTGCGTCTTTTATATCTAAATCAGAGCTTTGCTTCGTCTGTATACTTAATGCAAGAATAAGTTGACAGTGTAGCTGTCAAAATATTTGGTGAAATTGATTGACCAAGTAATGTTAACAGGTGCATGCATGGCTAATTATAATGGTATTGTCAGTCACTGCCATCTAGTGGACATATGGAGACCTACAGTCTTGGTTTTCCAATCCTTGCGGTTTTGTTATTGCGGCTTCACTCATTCGCGGGATTTAATTCATGAAAATAACCTTTTTCATTGCAGGTTTACGTCGTTTATTTATTTTTTATTTTTGCAACCGTTCCTTGTGATCCTTACATGTATTTATATACAATTACTATTTTTTGACGGAAAAAAATCAACCTTATCTATTCATATCTACGGCAGGTTTGTCACGCTATTTTTCTTGATATTTTTCCTCCTACTAAGTTGGACCAGACAAAAATGATCAAATCATGTATTGTTTTTTAATTAACAAAAGAAACCTACTTCACAAACAAGGAAGGCAACTCCCCCTATAAAGAAGGAGACACTGTATTCAATCTTTTGTCATTGTCCTACCCTCAGTGAAATATTTTTCACACATGCACCCCCTGACCAGCGCAAATGAAAAAAAACGAGAAAAATAGATTGATTATCTTAGGCTCATAACAAATCACATCCATTAAAAACTAAAGAAAATAAAGGAACACAGAATTTTGCAAAGGAACCACCAACACAATTTGGCAGTAAGTAGCTTCATCTTTTAGTTAATTTGCTCTCAATTTGAAAAGAACAATGTACCATTCCTGACACAGTATTAAAAAAAAAAAACAATTTGATTTGTTGGTACCTGCAGAAAATCTTTGCATTTAAAAAACAACAACAATGTAGTCACAAACAGTGTCATCATATTTCTTGATAAGTTTCACAGCGGTGACTTGTCAAAAGTAAAACTTTTGAAAGAATCATTTATAAGTCAAACTGTCCACAAACAAGATCTCGGACTGCAAATGCAGGACTGATGATTGCAGAATTTTTTTTTTTTTTTTATTGTGTCTAGCAGCAGTACAGTAGCAACCTCCTGGTATTTGAAAACGTGCCAATCTTGCCGGGCGTCTCCCAGGCAACCGATTGTAAACGTGCAGCAAGAGATGTGCAAAGAAGACTAAAAGACAAGCCAGTTGAGGGAGGACGAGCATTTCTTTGGATCGCAGGACTTGAGAATGTGTTGGCAATCAAACAGCAGCACAGTAAGTTTGTTTCAAATAGCCTCAACGCTGCTTGAACAAGACTAAATGGTTGCTGTCACAATTAATTAGCCACAATTTTTTTTGTCCAGATTTAGCCACAAGGCTTAGCTAACGGCATGTAGCGACGCTGATGCTTGAGCTTGCTTTTCCTGCCATTTTTTCTTAAGAATCAGAATCTGACCTTTTCTATTTGTCAAGTGTGTTTAATGAAACGATTGTAATTCCTGTACAACTTTTTCAATAAATTGGAAAAAGTTGATCACACCTGCATGTATTTTGAAAACACTGTGCACAATGAGGTGTATTGCGGTGACTCATCTGCAGGGATAATGTGACACGTCTCTGTGGAGACAAAGCCATCGTTGGAGACCTACGACAACATCCAGTGGTAATCGGACACCCGAATCTTAGCTTCTCTCGCTTTGCCTTATTGTGTTCGTCGATGATTGGCTTCATCTTTCTGGTTGTACTTCGATCAAGCCTACAAAGAAGGAATGACGTGCCTGCCAGAAAAGGAAACCATGCTTCGAGGGAAGCAAGACTTGCGAGAAATCATTGTGAGCATCAAGCAAGAGGTGGAGGTCGAGGACCAGGAGAACGATGAAGATGATGGTGATTGCGATCCTCTCGTCAGAGCCGGCCGGGATGGCGAGATCGGGGTATGTTGTCAACTAGGATGGTGTTTCTCCAACTTTTTTTTCAACGATGTATTCGTAATGTAATGTCATTTGGAATGTTATGTTTACTCAAACGTTCCCACTGTTGCAAGAGATAGCGATGGAAAAAAAAAAGGTTAAAACTCAATTTGAACTGTTTCATTTTATATTTTTGGGCAGGCTTATTTGGTATTTTAAAAGTGATTTACTTTTTCAATTCATTTACTCTTAATTTGAAAAAAAGACTGTACTGCTCCTGTCAGTGGATTTAAAAGCTTTACATTAGATTGGCTGAAACATCCAGGAACCCCTTTAAAAATCTCACTTTGCCCCCTAAATTGCCTCCAAGGACCTCCATGGTATTCATAGCCCCATTTGAGAACTGCTGAAATGAGATCTAAATATATCTTCAGGGCCCTCCATTCAATTCTAACCATTATATTTGCTTGTTGTCCTTCCACACACACACACACTCCCCACTCATGGCGCACCTGCACATTCTACGCATATGCACCTGTACATGACACATTTTATCATCATCTTTTTCTGTCTTTCACTTCCAGTCCATGTATTTCACCGCCATGTTACTACAGGTGGCAGCGTGCCTGCTGCAGACCCGGCCTGATGTGACTACACGCATTGGCTCCAACTATTTGGCGCTGTCGGGCTGGATGTGGGGGCCTCGCTTGCCCACACAGGCCCCCTGGCAGGGAGACCAGTCTTCCCTTCATGGCAAGTTGCACACATGCAAAATGGGTCTGAAATGAAGTTACTACAGCATGTGTGATTTTGGTGCTGTCTGAGATTGCGTAACATTTGCTCACTTCCTCATGTTTTACTTGTTCTGGGTTACTAATTCATTGCGCGGTTAATGTTTAAAGTGGCTGCAGGATGCTTTGGAAAGCATATACACTCATTCAAAATAATAGTTCATCAAGAAGTCAGCCATAGAAGCAGCAAGGGCTGCCATCAATACAATATTTAGGTATTTGGATATCTTACTGAAAACAACCGAGTAAACGGCTATTTGGATAAAAATAAGTGTGTGTGTGTGTGTGTGTGTGGGGGGGGGGGGGGGGGGGGGTCTATCTCAAGGTGTCTACAATACAAACAAAAAGAAGCTATGACCAGTTTACGCCCATTTTCATATGAGGAGGGGGTCAAAGCAGAGGTGACCCTGCCCCTTGCCCCCCCCAACATGGCTACACCTATGATATATTATTTGTACCTCTAAATAGTCTACTCACTTCACTCTCACACTAACATAACATTCCAAGTTCATTCATAATCCGTTTTTTTTCAGTGCAAAAAAAAAAAAAAAACCCTCCAGTCACCCTCAAAGCCTCCCCTCATGGGTGACTTATAAGAAAAGCTTGTTTGTGTGTGCGCACTTGAGGCACGAACATTAAGACCTGCATTTAATTACGAAAACAGAAGCTGTAGAGGATAATTGAAATGAATGGGCGATTGATTGAAATTAGATGAGAGTAAAGTCCAGGAGTACGCCTTTTTTATTGTTGTTTTACCGCTTCACTTTTGAGCCTGTGTAAACAACACCAGGTTGAAGGAGGGCGGGGATGCAAGTTTTAAAAAATCCTTGACCCGCTGACCACTACCGACGCTTAGTCAGTCGCAGCGAGTACAACGGGCCCACAAGCGTACTGAGAACTTATTCCTGTCATCTATTATTTCTACGGCAGATGCCAACGCGCCGTCACCTCTGGAGGAACACGGTTGTGACCGGAATTTTGACTGGGAGCTGGCATATTTCGAGCTTGACCTTGATAGCCTTCTGGATGAGTCATTTGCAAGTTCCCCTGTTCACTTACCAAGTCAACGTGGTCCATTTCTAGCCTATGACCACGGAGAGGTAAGTCATGTTTGTTATACGGTATTTTACGAGAAATTGTGTAGTCAGATGCTAAATTTTGTGTTTAAAATGGAAGGATGGGCCAATTAAATCATGGCTAAGGTAAAAAATATATAAACAATACTATTAATGACAATAATAACTAAATATGTATGTAAAATAGGTGACATGGCTTATTTTGATAATGGAAATAAGTCACTTGAATTTGATTATGTGTTTATTATTAGGAAGAATTGGGATCTTCAGGGTGTGAAGTGGACCACTGTGAAATCTCCAGTCATGGTAATGAGTTTTTCCAATGACTATAGTAGCTGTAGGGAATCTAGTGATCTATGGATGTGGGGCATGAGGGTTTAATTGTTTGACCCTAATGATCCAAAATGGTTTTCTTACTGAAACTTAAGATGCTGTGGTTAAAAACATTTTCTATTACAATTTTAAACCCTACTGTTGGCTGCTGTGATTGAAAGACAAACAATTCTTGCAATCTGGTTTTAAGATTTTGGGAAAAACTCCATTTCAAGTTTTTTTGAAGAGGGATGTTAATTTTCAGGAGTAAAAACATTTTTGGATTCATTGGAGTTGATAAAAGTACTTTGTAAGCCCAGTGGCCAAGTCTGACAAAAGTCTGTGTCCAACACCAAAGTGTCTGAGTTAGAGCTGAGTCAAATACATAAGGGTCCAAGTCAAGTCTGAGCCAAACGCCATTGAGTACGAGTGTCGAGTCTGAACTTCAGCACTGCTGCCCCGATTACAGAGGGGAATTTAGTTTGAGCAAGAAACGAAAAGAAAAGATTTTTTCCTTCAGAAATGTTTTACACATACAAGAAACTGTCACTTAGTATGGTCATGTGTGATGACGTAATCTTAGATTGCACACGTTAGTAAAATCTAAGCATCGGGATCCTAAACCGAGCCCCAGTGCATTTCATTAACTTTGATCAAAGCATGTTTTCCGTTTATTGGTTGACAGAGATTATTGTCAAATGTTAATATTAGTGGTTTTAATCTTTGCCTTCGGGGAGAGTGTTTTTTTTAATTTATTTTCAAAAGTGAGTGAACGGGAGTGGGTGGTAGGGATGGACAAAGGTGGAAAAGGATGGGATGGACTCGTGCATGGGTGGGCGGGGTCTCATTGGTCTTACAACCTCCGAACCAGCCGTTTCAGTCACACACAGACAGAAAGCAAAAGCTTAGAAACAGCGCTAAAGGAAAAAGTGGAAATGCAGAATGTAGCATGTACAAAGAGGTAATTATATCCTTGTTTTATCCCCAGGAATTCTATGCATTGCGGTGGAACATGCTCTTGTAACGCTGTTTCTATACGTGTCTAATGTGTGTTTAAAGCAGACACAAAAGATGAGGGGAGTCCTCCCAGAGTCCTAAACGGCATGGAAACAGACATGATGCAAGCCTGCCAGGACGCGGTGACAGCAAGCAGGTGGGCAGCATGTTGATGCACTTTTTCCAAGCATCTGTTTATACGCAATTACAAACACTTGAGTACACAAAAGCAGATGCGTGTACAGTTAACACAAACAGCAGCCTCATGACTGGAATTGTCAACAAGTGCCTCCTACTTTGACATCAACATGACAATGGCGGCCTCTGTCTCCGGTTACACTGGCTGAGCCACCTGTCAGTGTGTCCAGAGGACAACCTGTTCTCCCAAAACAGGTTAGAAAGAGAAAAGAAAGGGAGTGAGCGAGAGTGGGGGCGCTCAGTGAATCGGCTTCATTGTCTTTTACAAGGAAGCCTCACTTTTGAGTCAAGTCCAAGGAGGAGAAAAAAAAAAGGCTTTTGAAGAGGTTTCTACTTTCCTGAGGTAGAGATTGGTAGATGGAAAGGATGAGTCTTTTGGATTTGTATTCACCTCGACGCAACGATATATATCTAATTGCAACCCATCAGAAGTAATGTACAGCTTCAATCAGACCCTAACACAACTCATCTGTGTCCATCCGACTTTTTTCAGGGGAACTTTGCCAAGCTTGGGCCATAATTGCAGGCGCCAGAGCCCTTCGGAACCCCTTACCTCTTCAGGACACATGCCTCAGAGAAGCCAGCGCCTGCCTGTGCCTCCAACACGCAGGTACACTTCAAAAATAGAGGAAACATGGAGGGATTTGCAGTTTTACAATTACATTCCCTTATCACTCATTGAACAATGAATACACATGTATGCATTACCTCCGATTATCATACCATACTGCCTGATCAATAATATACTTGATCTGGAGATGGGCATTTTAATTCCTCCTGAATATCAGTCAAATTGGAATTCATGTGTGTGTCACAGGCAGAAAACGAGAAGTGTAGTCAATGCATCTTCATCCTCCTTGGGTCTGCTATCAGTGAAAGAACACAACAAGCTAAGCCAATCAGATCCCAGCATCATGGAACCACTACTTTGTGCCAACTATGTGCTGCAAGCCAAGGCCCACATCCAGACACGTACGGATAAAACACACAAAAATATAATACAGATCATGAAAAGTTTGCTAATGGAAGTTGGTTTTCAATTAGGTCTCACTGTTCTTTGGCTGTTGTTCTCAAATGAGGGTACGAGTATTCCTGGGAGTAGGTGAAGGTACTTAAGGGATTATGTGAGATTTTAACAGGGTTGATGCAGTCATCAACAAATCAAGTTGAATCATTTTAGTGCCATGACAGGAACAGTCATTTTCTTTTCAAATGAAGAGCAAATTAATCATAACATTGCTTATTATGCTCAAGTGATCATATACAAAATGTTGCATGCATCTTTACTGACACAATTTTCCGGTAGATGAGCCAGTGTTAAGACGATGTTATGCCTGATGATACACTACAAAGCTAACATTTAATAAATAAGACACAGATGATCACAGAACTCTCTGTTGTCGGTTTTATTTTATCTAACAAGTTGAAAAAATATTTCTCAGGGAATACATCCCTGAAAAAAAATTGAGAACCACTGTTCTACGGCATGTACACCAACTAGGAGATAAAAATGTAGGTTGCCACGTTAAAGGGCATGATAAAAAAAGAATGGTATTATGAATATATAATGAATTCATAAAATGTGTGTCTGCAGGACTGGGCTCCCACGGACCTATCAGTCAACAAAAGGTGTGATTCAAAAAGCAATTGTCATACTTGTAGCCTCTGTCTTATTTTTTTTTTTTCTGGTGTTGCAACAGGGTCCCATATTGGCGCGTCAATCAGTTTCTCCTCGCCGAACACCCATTCAGTTGGCACCGTTGAATCTCCATCCACGAGATGAGCCCTCTCCAGCGGTTCTACAGCACAGTGTTCCCTTGAAGCCCATCAACAACAGCCCTCTTTCAGGAACCCATATTAGGCGGAGATTTTCATGGGGAACCCCACAACCCGGGTTGCTCACCACAAGGGGTGGCAGCGAGGATAGCGGGTCCGCCAGCAGCTGCCAAAGTTCGACTGATTTTGAAGATGAGGATTACAAAAGGGATATACCTGAAGATTTTCACTTGATGTTCACCGAAGCCAAAGAATACCCCGAAAGCACAAAATGCACAGAAGACGCAAAGACTAGGCAGAGTTCAAAAGCTCAGTCGAAGAGCTGTGCCACCTCGATCCAAAAGTCAACACGCATACCAAAAGGAGAGCCTGTGAGCTTTCAGAATTTGATCGATTGCGAGCATGCAACGCAGGATCACAGTGCCAGCCCAAGTAGAGACACAGTTCAACACAAAACACCGACCCCATCAAAGTCTAGTTCTAATATGGCTTACGGCAGCACTACGGCTGAGAAGCAAGCAGAAACAACAATTCAGCATCCCTTTACTAATGGTCCTACAACCGCAAAGGAACCCAAGCTAGATGTGGTGGATTCTGGTAAAACAGACGGTGGCAGGATAAATAACAACTCTGCTTTAGTAAAAAGCCCATTAAAATGTACAATTAACAATAGTTGCACAGATCTGGAGCGAACAAAAGAGAAGAAAGAATCCACTGCAAACTGGGAATTGAGGAAAAACCTGACCAGGCTTGGACACAAAGACAGAACTGTCCTAACCCAGAAGAAGGTCCCTAAAAAATTCTCTCTTTCCAATCATACCAGAGACAATGCTGGAAAAATCCCTGAGCGAATTGGGGCTGATGAGGGTGTAGACTCTTTGGTTAGACCCAAGCTCAAATCGGTGGTTGGTGGCACCACAAACATCTCTTTACCAAGGAAGAGAGCAACTGCTAGCGCACACAGCAGAAGGACAAATCCTGACAAGTTGTGCACCAGCCGAGCACAGCAGTCTCCAAAAGACAGAGAACTAAAGAATGTCCAGCAGTTAAAAGGTCCAGGCGTAGCTGGGATACAAAGATGTAAATCTGCTGTGAACTTCATCACATACCAAGACATGTTTACAACTCTCCAAAGTGAGGGTGAAGGACCTGCTATTTATGAGATGTTTGCAGGTCCCATCTACGATAATCTTCGAACTCCAATTGGTTGTGAGGACAAAAGGCTCCAGTCGCATCTTCCCGGGAGGTTGCAAGAAAAACGTAAAGTCAAATACGTAGCCTTGAATCAAGTGCAGACGAAGCTAAGGAGAAGCCCGGTAGAGACACCTGTGGTTTCAACTAAAGGCAAAGCCAAACTTCGTTCCTCACGGGCAAATTCTCACCTCACAAATGCGACACACAAAAAGGAGAGCGCTGCTAAGACGGAAACTAGCGAGGTTTCCTCTAATGATGGCGAGATATGTATAGAAAAGGTTGAAGGTTCCACATTATCGAGCATAGAGGAAGATCTTTGTGGACTGAGGTCTGAAACGCTAAAAACAGAAGAAAAATCTTTGACGCGTACACGTGAAACCCACGATCACTTACAAATGAATAGAGAAGAAACAACTGTGAATTCGGCGGATGTCGGAAATTTGACTCGCGTGTCACCAAAAACCAACCAAATCCCAACGATTGACTCCTGGAAAATTCATCACGGTAGTGAACACGCTGTTATGTCGCCGGTTTATCAGAAGTTCCTGGATGATGTGGGGGATGGGCCACTGACTGATGACTTACTGCAATGTCTGGCTGAGGAGTTGATCTCATTGGATGAGAAAGATTTCACAACTGGTCCATTTCCCTCAAACATGGGAATGGGAGACCAAAAAAGAGACAATCACATATTAGACTTGACTGTCTTGCGTGGATCTGGGATGGGAGACACCATTTCATGGACTAAGGGGGAAGTACTTGGCCGTGGCGCCTATGGGACAGTAAGTACATCAAAAGGAGACCCTCTTCTACAACCTATATTTACATCTTGTTCAGGATTTAGGAACCTGGTCTTGGGTCGGACCAGATACTGAACTCATTTCATCCCAAAGACGTAATTGCCCTTTGACTCAGACTATGACTCGGTCATTGGAATGGCAAAAAAAATAAAAAAAGTGACTCAACCAAGGCCAACTTCCTGAAAATTTGCTGAAAAAATTTCCTGAAAAGCCCCCTTTCAAAGGAACCTAGCATGAGTGTTTTTTTCTTTCTGTCATAACAGCAAAAAGCTGAAATATAACATTTGGTTTTCCCAACCTTTGAGAACTGACATTAGCCACCTCTCAGAATCAAACATGAAGCAACCTGCGGATTCTTACGGCTCGAACTTTTATGGTTCTGAAAATAGTAATTTTCTGTCTTGAGATTTACTCATCTAGACTTTGACCTTGCGGAGTCATACTTGACTTTAACTTCGTCTTAACTCAGACCTCAATAAAGGAGGACTAAACTACACTTCTGGCTAATACCAGCCGTAACCCTGTTAGAAGTTCACGTACCCCCATTTGAGAACCACTATTCCAGATGAACGCAAAGAAATAATCACAAACCCAGTCAAAAATTTCAAGAGACCCTTGCTAGAAAAATAAACACTATCGCTCTATACACAAATATTTTTCGTATTAAACACCGACTCCCTTATCAGGTCTACTGCGGCCTGACCAACCAAGGCCAGTTAATAGCAGTGAAGCAGGTGACTTTGGATGCTTCCGACCAAGAGACGGCAAGGAGAGAGTTTATCCGTCTGCAGGGGGAAGTAGAGCTTCTTAAAACCCTGAGCCATGCTAACATTGTGGGTTTCCTCGGCACCTCCCTTTATCGCCACGTGGTTTCCATCTTCATGGAGTACATCCCAGGGGGATCCATCGCAAGCGTTCTTCACAGGTTAGTCACAAGTTAGTGCAGCACAAAAAACAAACAAACAAAAGATATCGCTCTTTCTCTTCTGGGCTCAGATTTGGTCCACTTCCGGAGCGTGTTCTGGCACTATACACATACCAGATCCTGGAAGGGGTTGCATACCTCCACCTAAACAGGGTCATTCACCGTGACTTGAAGGGAAACAATGTCATGCTGATGCCAACTGGAGTCATCAAGCTCATCGACTTTGGTTGTGCACGCCGCATCAGCTGCGTAAGCCACACAAATAGCGGTGACCTGCTCAAATCCGTTCATGGGACGCCCTACTGGATGGCTCCGGAGGTACGCTACTTCAAGTAGAATCATGATATATTTCTGTAAAATGGATGGCTGCAATAAAGCCACGTCATGTCACACTCCACAGGTTATCAATGAGACGGGCTACGGCAGGAAATCTGATATATGGAGCGTGGGGTGCACGGTTTTTGAGATGGCCACGGGGAAACCCCCTCTGGCGCACATGGACAAGATAGCTGCCTTGTTCTATATTGCTGCCAAAAGAGGATCGATGCCATCTTTGCCGGAGGGATTCTCAGACAGTGCCAAGGATTTTGTGAACATTTGCTTGACAAGGTAAGTTTCACTGTTCCAAATGAGAACATTAGAGGATTCATTTTTTAACTGATTTGTACTTTCTATAGCGACCAAAGATTGCGGCCATCTGCAGAGCGCCTGCTCCAACATTCATTCATCCCAAGGAACAGGACTGGGGTTACCTCTTATAAAGCACAGAAACATCATTTCTGTGGTCACTCACATGGACTATGTGGGACTAAACCCCGGCTGCAGAGTGCAGTTCCAGGCATGGCTCAATGTGGGGTGGGGCTCAACATTTGATGTCATCCGCTTAGATTCTCAGCCTTTTTTTTAATGTATTTAATGAGTGGTCTTTTTAATTAACATTAAAAAACTAGACTGCCCCAATACTAACCTCAACTATCCAGGGAGTGCGCTCTCTGCTGGAGACATGTGGTATTGTGCACCAAACAGACTTTCCGATGCGGCGGACATTTTTTGACCAAAGGTTTAAAACCCAATGGCCTACACTCTCGGAACCCGTGTCAACTCTTCATTTGGATAACCCCTCAACATGCTGAACGTTCTTGCGTTGATCTAAATGACCATTTGACCACTTCGCCAACTGACTGCTGTTGATAATTCTAGACGCGATAGTAACCCATTTATCCATCATTAATGGCACCAAAATGTTAATTGTCCACAAAAGAAAGACTAAAAGGCCCTTTGACTTTATGGGTGGAGACAAACGTTTGGCTCCAACCCAGTTAAGCCACATCTCAATCTGCAAGCTTTTGATGGGAAAACAAAGCCTCATGAACCACTTTATTACACTCCTCAATTTGGTGGTCTTGGTTTAAAAATAAAAGCTAAATAATAGAAACGTTTTGAATTCAAATTGCACCTTCATACTAAAAGTGCTGTCGAGAAGAGGAAATTAGTATCACTGTTAGTGAGGCTTCGTTTTCCCATCATGACTGGAGTCTGCAGCCAGGGCTACTTGCTATGTTAAAAAGCTTCGGTGTATGTTTTAATTATTAGTTAAAAAAAATAATCTTGATTAAACTTAATGTCTAACATTAGAATTAGCTTTGTACAGTAAGGTCATGGAAAAAGGCAGAACTGGAATATTACATACAATATAAACACTTCGAAGCTGTAATATATGATTGGAACTGCAAAATCTGATTTTGTACAAAGCAGTGGCGCCAATAGTGAAATATGACATCAATTTAGTGCAGCTCTTCAGTTTTACAGATTTTACAAAATCCAATGTTTGTGCTCAAAATTCCTACCAATGAGGTTGCATGAAAATCAACTGACAGAAGAGTAGGTATGCTTTGATGGCAAGATTCAGAGTTTAATGTCGGAAACTGATGTGGCGACAATGGTTTTAAATGTACCGAATGGGTAAAGGACAACAACTCTACCAAATTTATCCACGGAAACTTTTGTCAGAAAAATAAAATCAAAACACAGCAGGGTATTTCACAAATGAGATTCTTCCGAATAGCAGTTGAGTAAACGTTGCAAAAGGCTTCAGTGCCTCATTATTAAGGTGATGCACTTCAAAAGGAGGTTATAGAGTATTGACTTCCATGGCACACTACTATTGTATTTTTTCGTTAGCTTTCTATCTTAGGCGCAACTTTTACCGCTTGGGTAAAATGGTAAAAAGCGCATGCCTCTTGAACACTGCAATTATCAAGTGGTGCCCAATCGGTTTTCAATGGAGCTTTTGTTTTTTTTTTAAATAGAATTTACAATTATATTGTCATAATTACAAGCTGCTCCAAACCTGAGTAGTCACAATATAATTGGTTTTCACATACAAAAACGTATGTACATTTATCTCCACTTCTTGTGAATGGCGAGCGTTTCTTTCGCATCCCTTTGATGAAAACTTGCAAATCAAATAGTACTCTAGCGTACAAAATAAATCGAAGGAAATGAAACGACACTTAAAAAAAAACGCATCCGTCAATATTGCGATAAGGAATGACAACGAACACAAGTTGAACTCCTCTCCAGCTGACCATTGGCATGCCGCATAAATTGCATAATTCAGATTTAAATAGAAAAACGAAAGGAGGGCGCAATTTACGTGCATTTTACGTCTTTGAAAGAACTTGTAATACTTTGTTTTCCTATACGGAGATGTGAAATGCAGGGAGGTGGCTTCCCCGATGTAAATACACGCTTCCGTCCCGCCGTCCATACAAACATACACACACACACAACCTTGGCGTGCTCATCGCCGCATTTCAGGAAGGTGAGACCGGCAGCGATTTCAGACCAGGACAATAAACGAGCCTGGCTATCACAGCCCAGAGGTCAGAATTCGGAAGTTTTACGTTCCTTTTTTTCCCCCCACCCCAGTCACAGGCCCACAGATTTTTTTTTTTTTTTTTTTTAAGTACAATGTTCTGACTTTCAATAAAGGGTATATCACCAACTAGGTCCCCCCCCAGAGGTCACCTATTATTGAGATGCGCATAGTAGTGTAGGCTGCGGGTAAGTCCTTGCAATTTCCATGTGAAGAAGCATGGCGGCAGAAGGATTCGCTCAGTGTCTCTGGTCTCCCACTTCATGGGGTGACCCGCTAGGAGGGAGGTACTGCTGAGAGGTCCGCAGCCCACCTGAGTGTAACAGGAGGTGGAGGTTAGCCAAAGCGTAGTGTATGTCCCAAACCCGTGATCGAAAATCTGGCTTGATTTTTTTCTGCTTAACGGGGATGGGGGGTGGGCTGAGGTCAGATTTAAACCATTTTTATAAGCGCTACAAACAAAATAAACAAGAAGGTACATCCATATATATAACTTTAAACAACAAAGTAATTTCTTTTTAACTTTAACACTTTCCAAAATGGCGCAAGCGCATCATCGCTATCATAAAACATGAACATTACGATTAACCGGAAAACATTTAAAATTCTTTATTCGTTGAAAAAAAATCCAGCTCGTTAATATAATTACAAAATCATCTCACGTGCCGAATTAAACCCGTTCGCGGGCCGGTTCTGGCCCGTGGGCCTTATGTTCTACACACCTGACTGTGGGAGGGATGAAACGGAGAACCTGCAAGCTTGAATTTAACCTGGGACCCCTAAGCGGTGCTGCTACCCACTGCTCCACCATGCCACCTGTGTGTGTGCATTTTTTTTTCCCTTTTTGTCCTTAATATATTTCCAAAGTATTGAAAATAAGCAGATCCTTAAAATCAGGTGACTGACTGCGACCAGAAAAAAAAAAAAAGTGATTGGGACGTTCCTAACTACAAGCTGGACCAGACACTGCAGTACAGGAGAAAACGGGCAAGGAACTAGTACCTGCAGCACCAGCGCCCCCCTTGGAGAGTTTGCTCGGTTTGGAGCAAGACGAAGCGGAGGGTTGATTGTGATTGACCTCGGGGTGAGTCCGCTTTCTCGACGAGGATGTCGTCAGAGACGAGGGCCCGGTATGGGGAAGCGCGATCCCTTCCAGAGTTATCAGTCCCGGAGGACCACCAAAGAGGCCGTCGGGGCCCCCTTGTCCGTTACCGCTGTGCACGTGCGGGTTGTGGTGAGCGTATTTGTGATGGCGGTGAACGCCATGCTCGGCGCCCCGGTGAGCTTTCTCTTTGCTCACCAGGGGGCTGGAATGTTTACTCCTGTTGTTGGCAGAGGCGCCGCCTTCGTCGGCCGAGGAAACTTTGATTTTCATCTTGAGCTCCTCTTTGCTTCTGTCCAGCGTCGCTCCGCCCGAGGCGGGGATGGCCAGGTGGAGATTAAGCGACCCTTTGTTCCATTTGTCACTTGGGTGGCGTTTTTCCTGCCCTGACGTTACGCAAGAACTGCGATTCTTCATTGGTGAGGACGTGGCACTGCTACCACCCCCTAAGCTATGGGCACTTTGGGATATTTGATGCGTCTGGGAATACTTCCTGTGATCGACTTGGCTTAAAGACGACAGTGCATAGTTTGAGGAAGACGACAGATCCGCCCTGGCGTTATTCTCGGCGAGCGTGGCGTGCTGCTCTTGTCGGCTTTTCTGCCCAGATCCGGCAACGTCTATCGCGTGTTTTTCTCTGTATTTATCCAGAGACATTTTAAAGGCCGAGGAAGATGAAGCTGGCTGATGTTTGAGAGTTCCGCTTGCACACGCTCCTTTTAGTTCTTGTTTAATATTGAGATCTCCAGTTTTCTCAGTCTTGAGGACTAATGGGGGTGGGCGCAAAGAGGAGGCCGAGACCTGCTCTTGGTGAGAGGTGCTGAGGGGCTCCTGTTTTATACATCCGGACGAAAAGCAAGCTTGACTCAAGCTGGTCTGCGGCCATTCGCTGTGGCTGGGTGGGTTATAAGTGCCAACCAAGGAGTCCAAAGATAGCGGTGCGCCTCCAGACATGAAAGTGGCGCCTGCTTTGGAAAAACTTGAGCGGGGTCCTCCAACAAGAGAGCCGTCAAGCAGGGAATGGTCTTGGAGCATGGAAGGTCCAGCGACTGAGGTGTCTGCCCCTTGGCTGTTCTCAGATTTGGGTTTCTTTGCAGCTTGCGTTGCCTGAGACATAAAGAAAACATTTTTATTCCCCCCATCTTAATAGACTTGTCATTGACTATACCAATCAAAAAACCAAGCAAAGTGCAAGAAACATACCGTAATTGCCCAAATCAAGTTTGTGAAGCGCAGAACGATAATAGTTTATTAAAACTATCAAAAGCATTTGATGGTATGCCAATTGTTATATTCCCCACACGGCATCTAAAACAGACAAATGGTGTGCCTTACTCTCCAGTTGCGTATTCTCTTTAATCGGCTGGGCGTCTTTTCCAAAATCTGAAGAAACTCATGCGTCAAATCTGGAAAACAAAGTTGCACAATAACGCTCACACGACAGTTAGAATAATTGTAGCAAATCCCCAGAGATTTACACACAAGTCATGCAAGCACATTTGTGCCTTGTCTTACCATCAAGCAGCTCAAGAGTAACAGAGCTGTCCACGTACACCCACCAGTGCTTCCCATCAGTAGACACTGGTATCTCCCAATTGGACCACTTGCACGCCAGGTGAATACACACACAGGCAATCACTGTGGGCTTGTACTGTAGGCAGAATGTAGTGAGGTGGAGGCTGTTGTGTGCATGTGTGTGAAAGTATACCCAGTGGACAAAGAATGTTTTGAGTGTATGTAAGTAAGTATAGTATGTATCATGTGAATGAGTGGATTGAGGTGTTCCACAGGCATGGTCAGAATTGGTCCCACATGTGAAGAAAAAAGGAGGACAGAAGGCGCACAGGGCTTTAATTCATTGTTTGTAGGAACACACAAACATAGCTGAAACATGTTTTTAGCTGTATGAGTTAATAATAATAAAACAAGCTTATTGTGTCAGACAAGTTAAGATGTTGAAAAACTCGACAATCAAGCAAGGAATACAAACAGCAGCATTACCCTAGGGATTGACATTAACTTTACTGCTCGAAATATATATCTAAAGTACAAAATACGAAATCAATAGCATCTGAAGTGAAATGTGATCTCTGTTGCCATTGAAGAATACATCAACAGCTAATTTCAACAAACTTCAAGAGCAGAGGCCTTTTAAGGTTAAAATGAATCATACAGAACTACTCGGGTTTAAGTCTGGACTTCGCTTAAATGTACAAGTATTCAAGGACTACATCAAGCTGAATTGGAAAATAAAATACTGTACATCTAAGTTAAGCGTAACTGCTCATAGGTGTATTAGCAAATTGGCCCTACGTTGCTGACAAAAACTGAACGTTGGGCTCACTGATTGGCCCTGTAACAACCGATAATCCATGAAGACAAGTGACAATTTGTCCATATCACGGCTAAATTGATCACACCTAGGAGGAAAAGCATGCAGGAGCAGGTGCCTTAGAATGAAATGGGCAGCATTTGTCTTCATGGAAAAAAAATAAAAGCCTGGATTACGATCAGTCAGATCAGAAAACTGATTAAAGGTTTGTTAAATAAGTGAAAAAAAAATTAATTCATATACAGTACTATCATAAAGCATCTTTGAGCCAAACCCTTTAAGGACCCACTTTCAGATGCATCTATAGACATGCTTTAAATATAATTATTGTGGTGACCTAAAACATTTCACATATTCAAAATTTGGCCGTGCTTGAAAATTCTACTCTTGGCATGCAGGTCGTTAATGGGTAAGAAATTTATGATACTTTCTGGAAAGGTTAAAAATAGCAATGTGCATTATGTACTGAGAACCATTATCAAGGTATGCATAACAAAAGTATATGAAAAGAGAATTGGGAGGAAAAAAAAAAAAGATTTTGCTGTACTTACCAGAAGGACCTCTATGAGAAATGTTTACATCTGCGAAATCTTTAGCGGCTATTCAGGCTACCAAAGTGTCTTTTCGAATTCTGCACTTTTTCGCAACCGAACAAATGTGTGGCTTTGTTTTCAAGCGCACCACTACACTTCGCATCTTGCATTCAACCCATCGGTGCCAACACATGGGTCCCTTGTACAATACACCGCACTGCGACTGGGGCCGGTAACGCCGCAAGCCACCAGCCCCTGTCCCGCCCCCGCTCCCTCGGACGGAGGGAGGGGAGCGGCGGGTGGTCGGCCGGCTGGCGTCCCAACAACCACCAGTGCAAGGAGGGCCCGTTGGACACTGAAAGGGTACCCTGCATTACAGGAAGCAATGGTGTGCAGTCAAAGTGCAACAAAGGAGGGGCAGGATAACAACCTGTTGGTAGCCATGAAATAGGAAGTCTGTGCCAGATCCTTGCTCGCTGTGTGACAAACAAACACAAAAGGATATGACAGGGAAAGCAATTACAATTCCTTCATGTCAAGCAAAATCATCAAAGCATTTACTTTTGTGCCATTTGCCACTTCTTCCCCCCCCCCCATTTACACACTTAGCAAAAAGAGATTTTTGAGAATTGTCATTCTGAGTAACGTTAGATCTCTGAGTGAAACAAAGTCCAGATACTGAGATTAAAATAAAAAAATAATTAAAAAAACACCCCCACTGGCTCTAATCCTCTTCCATAGTCTTTTGAGACCGTCATTATAACGAGACTTCCATTACTATCAATTGAATGAAATGACCAATAATGACATCACAGGTACTCTAACTGTATTTGAACTTAATCCAAATTTGAGTGTGACCTGAATGCAATGCTCATAATTCAATCTTGGACTTGGCCTAGTGAGTGTCTCTCCAGGCCAAAAATGTCCAATGATCACCAACAAAATTGATTAAAAATGACAACTATGCCGTTTTAAAACCATCTTATGGCGGTTTCTCAGGCCTCCGCAGGTATTTTATGAGATGGGTTTGGACACGCACAGAGGGCACAAAAAGCAAAGAAAGAAGCATCTACCTCGCACTAGCTGGGAACATTTCACCACATCAGTGTGTGGGTGATCAATAGTAATTTCAAAGCCTGAAACAAAATACATGACAGGTGAGTTCAACACAGACAGTTGGGAGGTGACGTGTCACTTTTCTCTCGCCGCTTGAGACAGAATGCGCAAACAAGAGGTGAGTGTTCGAGTGGGCCAGGGGATAATTTGGGAAAATTGCATCAGACAATTAAGAAGGCCAAAAAAAAAAAAAAAAAAAAAGTTCATCCTGCGCCCGAATTTAAAGGCGGAATATTATGGAAAATTGACTTTAATTGCCTTTACACAATTCTACAAATTAGTCAATTCTCTGGAGAGCTGCAAAACATGGCGCCATTTCAAAATAAACCAAATCTTTTCAAAGGGTAAAGGACAAAGTCCAGACTAAATGAAGACACAATTGTGTCAAAGCAAAAAAAAAAAAAAAAAAATTAAACAAAGCAACAGCTTTGGCATTAGAGAATTTCTAAACATTTTGTCACTTTTTGCATCAGATTCTTTGTCCAATTTTTATTACATGAATTATTCATTTCACACTGTTGTGCCTTGTATTTAATTTTATTGCTGTATATTTTTTATACAAAATCATTTTTACTCTGTTACATTTTTTTGGCTCAATAGACCTGCAAGTACCCGAAGACAGACTAAACATATGTAAATCTCTTGTCTTTTGTTCAAAACAGCTTTCAACGAGGAGTGACGTTAAACGGATTGAAGCCTCATTTTTTTTTTATATGTACCCTATCTGTCAAACATGCTGCTTGGGTGAGCCATGCTCTATTTGTTAGAAAATCAAAACAAAACGAAAAACATCCAGTTGAAACCAAAGGATCTCATCCAGAGTATTACATCTGTTTTGTAGTTTCATGAAAGAATATTGGAGACCTTCATTAAGGACACTTGGATTTCATTTTAAATCATGAAGAAAAAAAAAAAAACTGAAATATGTTAATTGAATTTGTGAGAAAGGTATAACTTCTACTCAAGCCATTTTTATAGCTAAGGAAAAAAAATGACACGTCACCTTATGCCAATCCATAAAGTTAAGAGTACAACAGCAGATGTTGAATTGACTAATACATTATCATCAATGACAAGTAACCCTCAAGTATGGTAAGCCAATATAGTTGATGATACAAATAGTGCTCTCTCTCGCTCTCATTTCAAATCATCCACTCGGGTCACCACTACTTACCAAGCGTTTGCAGCACTATGGATTCAAGTATCACCAGCTCTTGAGCTTGCTGGAGGTATGCCTGAAGTTTGATAGACAGTCATTACATAACAATTGTAATGAGTCTATGATCTCACCTAACAGCTGAGGTTAAAATGACCAAAACTGAAACCAGAGAGGCCATTACGCTATTTAATGTATGCACGTTTTGCTGTTTGGACTGTGCCAACAGCCAAAAACACCCCGAGGTCGGGGGAGTGGCGCAGGTTATACAATGGGAAACCATGGCCATTGAGTGGACCGGAAAGATGATGCATGGAAAGGAATATGGGGGGAAGGGGAAATCTTTTTTTTTTTTAACACCATACTTGATTAATATAGAGATCCCCCAACTTACATTACTCTTAGTGTCAAGAGGCGGTTCTTGCGGGTTTAAGCAGGCGTGCGCAACTTTGATCACATATTCCAGTTTCCGTGGCTGCTCTTCCACTTTGGCGGCCAAAAATAGCGTTGTAGGAGATATTGTCTGTGGTGGAAATAAACATGAATAGATTTGTCTTCAACATGTAACAATGGATTTAAAAAAAATACTAAAGATAATATACTTACATTCCTGTGAAATTTGGTGAAAGAATGGTGCATGTAAAATCTATGCATGTAAACAATTGCTGTATTTATAGTTAGTTGAGAGCTGGAACGTAGGTCAAGGGAAATATTTGCATTGTTGGCTCACGTCAGTTTTTAGTTCTGGTGAATACAAGTACCAAAGATCATCACTTCAAAACAAATGTCGGCTTCTAAGGCAACAATGTTTTATTTTTTTTGTCATATCGAGTCAATCCTTCACTAATTTATTCCAACAAATACCAAAAAAAGGAAAAGGAAAAGAGATGCCAGTCAAAAAAATAAAAAAACAAATTTCAACACAGGTCCTTTCGACTGTAAGGCTGATGAGGTAACCACTTGGTCACTGCGCTACCAGTAATATAATCCAACCAAATGGGGGAAAAATATAAGTTAGTAAAACGTTAACAGAGTTCCCATTCTACCATTTAATCTGTATATTTTTGTCTGTACTCTAGGAACCGTATAGCCCCTAAGGCACGGCCCAAATTCTTCTGCGTTGCGCAAACGACGATTCTAACACTGGTTAATGAATCAGTCAGAAAAGCACAACAGATATGTTGGGCGTCATTCTCTGTCGGGATTAAAATAAAAGCCGTTTCGAGTTTTACTGAACAGGTGGCGCACAAAGTTGTCCGCCACAAACATGATCCACGGCCTTCTTATAAACGCGTACCTACAGCTAGCGAGTTAGCGTGTTCCAAGATAACCATGGCGAAGCAAAACGCGTTACAATAGCTGCGAAATAACGCACACAATTTACGTAACATACATTAAAGTCTGTAATCGCCCTTCAACTGAACACCCAAGACGTCAGACACGCATCGGGGGTGCGAATCGGGTCGTTCATTAGCTTCCTCGTCTAGCTTTCGAAGCTCGTTGTTTATGAAGGATACACGTTCAACCTCTGTCCCATGTCTTGGATCAGGTTCGCTGCTTGTTGACGGTAAGAAAGCTCCCGGTCCGGTTCTACTCCACATCGGCGAGACGGTGTGCTTTCGAGCTGCTCCCGGGTGAAAACCCATCTCGAAGAAGATCCCCGGCTCGCCGCCATTGCTCTCCGACAGTCATGGAGAACGCGGATATGACGTTACAGACTACCGGAAACCGCTAAAAATAACTTTAAAACCGAACCACAATCAGATAATTTTTTTCACAACCTTTATTTTCACACAAGGAGCCAGTAAGTTAGGATAGACAATAAATTCAAAATAAAATCTATTGTTTGTTTTCGTAGCGCGCATGTGTGTCTATATGTGTGCGTGTGCGCTTGGTTTTTGATGCATGGTGGGGGTTTTCTGTCTTTGGGAAACATCGTGCACGTGTGGGAACCATTTTGGTGCACCCACAACATCAGACCTCCTTTTGAGGGTCAAGACTTAATTTGGAGGAAAAGGTTGAATTGGACTTTGGTTTAAGTTTATAGTAAGGGGTTGGCAAGCTGCTGTGATGGTTAATAGGGATATTCGGTAATCTATTAATGGGATGTCCGAGAAACAAACGTGAGAGAAAAAAAAAAAAACGTGTGTTGGCATTTTGGAGGTCGAGTTTGGGGATAAACTAAATCTAATCAGATCGAATCTAAATGCAACTATAAAATAGGTTGAAGAAACTATACAATACACATTTTTGTATGGTAGTTTGTTTTCTCATTTGTTGAATTTCAGACAAACATCTGCAATTAAATGATTAACATTATTAAAACAGATTCAATCAAATATGAATCTGAGATTCAAAGTCTGTAAGAGGTTGGTCAGTCTTCTTATTATTCAAACTGTTCTCTTTTGAGGCCTAAAAATTCCAGCGCATTCCCAGCAAGGAGCTTGTCCTACAAAACAAAGACACTACTTATCAAGTTTTTTAGGAATTCACTTTTGTTACAACACTGAGGTCCATTTGCATTGGTGACAAGACAATTGACCTTCTAGGTACGATAACCAAATATGATAACTACCTTTAGTATTTCATCAAATTCTTCCATCGACTCTATCAGAGATCCAGGTTTGAGCTCACCCAATGGGAATGGGTAATCGGTTCCAAGCATCACTTTACCCTGAAAAGAAAACATCACGTTAACAACCAAGCAAAATCTGTTCTCTTTCCAATGCAGGAGTCTTTTCTGACTAACAACAAGATGCGGCGGCAGCTCACTTTCCCAATGACGTCGATCAACAGCTTTAGAGAAACGGGATCATGAACGAGAGAGTCGGTGTAAAAAGAACCAAGGTATTTCCGGGGATTGACCTGGTTGTCCACAGCGCACAAATCAGGCCGAACTGTGTGGCCAT
Source organism: Hippichthys cyanospilos (assembly GCF_059441005.1). Lineage (NCBI taxonomy): Eukaryota > Metazoa > Chordata > Actinopteri > Syngnathiformes > Syngnathidae > Hippichthys > Hippichthys cyanospilos. The sequence goes on along the minus strand of NC_142373.1, from coordinate 13,209,050 downwards.
GTTCAATTCTACCAATGGTGAATGGGAAGGAGCCTCCTGCAAAAAACAAATGAGGAGTGCACTTTTTAGAGTTAAAACGGTTCGTCAACCATATACTGAACAGATTCATTACCTCCATGAGCGAAGCAGACTTTCAATTTTGGAAATTTCTCAAAGACCCCTCCAAAGATCATTGAGCAAATTGCCATTGTTGTTTCTGTGGGCATGCCTTTTGGATGGATACAAAAAATATGTAAGTAGAATGAAGCATTTTAGACACCTTTTGAATTAAAAACTGGCAAAATGATTGAAATTTCAAATTCCCAACACAAAATTTTATCTAGTTTGTGTAGCTGACTCATTCTCTTTGTGTTGAACCAAAAGAAAATATTTAGTATGAAAAACCTGAACCAAAATAAAATATTTAGTATGAAAAACCTGCCTTTTTTCTGACATGTAACTGAATCAGATGTTTTTCTTAAACTGTCTTTCGATATATTTGTCTTATTTTTGAATACATGGACTGGAATTGTAGCATGCTTTTAAATCCAATTCATTGAATCATCAACACAATTATTGACGGATTATCAAATATTGTAGTAACCTTTAGTGGCAGCCATACTTCACGCTATTAAAATAATAGCAAGTATTTTGTTTTCATCACTTATTAAGGAGGTATTAAGGAAATACCACTTTTTTCTGAGCAATTCTGGTTACGAGTACTCAACTCTTGAGTAGTCACTGATACCATAAGCAAGTTATACCACTAATACTCTTGATACCACCCAAAAAATGAAATTTTAAAGACAGACCAACATATTCCAATTTAGCGGTTTTGCTTAGGATTTTATTGAATTACTGGCATTTTTCAATTCTTCTATTTTCTCATTATTAGTTCACTAAAATTAAAAAATTGCTCTATGAGAGTGGCTGATACTAGTATCGGCTGCCATCACGAGTGTTGAAACCGTGACCTGAAAAATGTATAACATTTCCTTTTTTAAGCACAATTTTTGATTGCATCTTGATATTTTCTCTTTAATTTGGATCTTGGATGTGTGATTTTAGACACAAACACACACACTTTAATTTAGTAGACCTGGAAGCAATATCCAAGCTATCCTGTTTCTACTCCCATCTCCCTCACCCACCAGCCAGGGCAGCCAATACTTAGCCATCCTCCCATCCGTCTGCATGTCCCAAGGGTGCACAAAAATGGAGCAATTCAGCTCTTCAGCTTCCTGCATGGGAAGCACACTGCAGCATCAGTATTTCCTCACGAGCAAAAACATGACCTCAAACAAGGTCAGGAACGTATTGAACATGAAGGACGGTGAACTGTAAACATTGGCGTGTTTAAAAAACACAACAACAAGCATTCTACCAGGGCTGTCTACAGTCAGCAAAATTCTTACGGCATAGAAGGGATGAAGATCAGGAGCGTTGAGGTCCCAGTTGTTTACATGCGAGCCGATCTGCACGCCGGGGAAACCCAGTTCTCTTACGCAACGCCGCATCTCCAGCACGGCCAGGTCGGGTGCTTGCATGGGCAGAGTTCCCAGGCCCACAAACCTTTTGGGATGGCTGCGCACCGTCCGGGCCAAATCATTATTCAAAAGGACACATAGATCCAGAGTGTCATGTGGTTTGGCCTGGAAACAAATGAACTGGATTAACATTTTTTTGGGGGGTTGGGCTGGATGGGGTCTCTGCTACATAAATGAGTTGACTCAAATTCTGACGCTCCCAGCCCAGTGTGAGTACCCCTGAGATTTCTAACAGGGTTTCTACAGTTGTTAGCAAATCTAATATACAGTCATGCTTTTTAATGCCGTGACAAGCCCTGTACATCCTTATTTTCAAATTAAGAGCAAATTGATAGAAACTTGGAACAACCTTTTGCTAAATTGCTGTATACAATCTGACAAATTTAGCCAAATATTAAGTGTTTTTTTTCCCCACGGATGTGCATTGTCATTAGTGACACAATATTCAGTCAGTAAAGACAGTAATAAAACGATTTGCTACCTAAAATACACTTAAGGATAGTGCTGCAAATATAATAAAGCAGGCACTATAATGTGACAGGACCGGTACATCCTCCTTTTCAAATTATGAGCAAATTGATTGGAACATAAGTCCATTTATTATTTGCAACTTTTAAGTTGTGCTATAGTAACTACTTTGCAAAATGCTATATATTAGAAAAAAAACAGCAATAAAATGTGAGCTGCTACCTAAAATACACTTAAAGATATCACTACAAATGCAGTTTCAAAGTGTAATAAATCAGACAAATAATCACAGTTGGCGCAATGCAATCAATGTTCTGTATTACTGATGAATTCATTAAGGTGCTTGTACATCTTACCCAGTAGCTGAACATCACCGGGACAGTGGAAAGGGCTTGAACTGTGACACCTGAATATTGTAATAATAATAAAAACTGTCTTTGAGTTCATTCATCAGATTTGTGCTTGCAGACTGACGGTGGCAGCCTTTACCGTGTTGGTCCATGTCTCGTATTCGTGCGTTTGCATCCCAGCAGTTTTCTTGAATCACGCGAAACAGCTTACCATCCTTCATCATGTTGGCTTCACCCTGAAATGCAGTTGCAATTCCAAATGTAAATTCATGTTCTCTTGTATTTACATTAATCAATCAGCCTTCCATAATATGGCCTTTTAACACAAAGCTCACTTTGAATTGACTCGTATATTTTCTATAAAAGACAGCCAGCTTGGGGGTCCCTTTTGGCCACACCTCTGATATTATTCTCGGGGTCTCTTTTGGGACTGATGACGTCAATTGTGTTGACGAGAATGAACAAACAAGTTGAACTCCCCTTAGCTGCATAACAACCACATGATGGCAGCAGACAGCCAATGAGCATTACCCACTTCACTGAGTAATTTGTTATTGACCCAAAACAAGATCTCTATCACTTGTTGAATCTCTAATCTTGTTATAATATATCTGAGATATCATATATTATTACCAGAAAGCATAATACGAGTCCTTTATCGTAGCATTTTTTGTAATGCTTTAAAAATATGCAACGCTTGTTTCCAGCACACCTAAGACCCTTTCTTGAAGAGAATTGCTATACAACATGGACGGATGGGCAAAACCATAGAATATTCACAATCTTTATTCTTAAAAGAATACCAAACCTATTTTTTATTTACAGCTATTTTCTGTAGTAAACCGTTATCTTTTGTTTATAATTTGATAACCATGTTTCAGGTATAATTAGTACCATTTTAGACACATTTCCCACTTGCTGTGGATTTAAAATAACATTACGAGTGCTCAAGACTTTGGTAACGACCAATCAGGCCAGCCGGCCTGTGCTGTTTATTTAGTGTTAGAGCAGGTGCTTTGATGTAAGCATCATGTTGCGCTTGACTCACCTTGCAGTGATGTTGTAGCTGGACAAAGCCATCATAGCCGTACCTCTGAAATACACATTAGAGTGTCGGACAGAAAACCAGATATCACCTATTTGTACACTTATCCATTATATGTACAGCATGTGATGAGACACAGTTTTAATGCAATAATGCAAATGTGTACATATTATTAAATATTACGGTCCAGCTATATAGGCATGTGAGCCTCTGTTGTAACTTCTTAAAAATGTCCTAACAATCTTAGATTTATGTATAGTAAGAATAATAGTAAATGCTGTGCGAAGTATTGTATGTCGTAAACAATAAATACAAACGAGAAAAAAAAAAACCCTTGCCTGTACTCTAGCTATAAAGTTGGCCAATGATTAGCCAAGCACGGCTAGATATTGGTTAAAATCTAAGTGCCTGCTGACAACTTTGCTGATGTATGGAGTGAGCTGTCCTGTTAATACAACTGGGAATCGACGGACTGTGTTTAATTGCATTTTAAATGGAAAAAAAAACTAAATGGAAATGAACATCAATTCGTAAATGAATCATAAAAAAATCTGGCCTGATGCATTCTCGAGTCTTCTCTGAATCACAAGTTCATTCAAATATGTGAGCAAGGAGGTGCCATTTATTTCCTACCTTCTTCAAATCAGGCCATTCCTTTGGTAAAATATGATTATGTATATCAACCTTCATCCTTTTGGACATGGAGAGGTCTGCGGGCAGCATTTTTGGTTTAATAACACAGTGCGGAAATCCGGCAAAGTCAGTCCCGCCCTCAGCTGCAAAGCAATGACCGGCAGGTGAATAACTGCTGTCATTTATTAACTAAGCTCGTAGTTGCGTTCTGTTGTCTGGATGCTCTTTTAGTTTAATTCCTATTCCTGCAGTTCTCCACTAGGGCTACATGACCTCATGCTGTGAGATTTTGACAGTTATTCTGCACATATCAGCAAATCAGATGCTGTAGCAGGAACAGTACTACTGTTTAGTATTTTTATTTTCAAATTAATTGGAAAATGAAAGAACTTATTCCAAATTGTTCTGTGTTGACTCTTTAGCAAAACATTGTATGTCTTTATTTTAAATTTCTTATCGATGTAGATTGTCATCAATGATGCAATTTTCCTGCATAGGAGCCAGATATAAAACAGATGTCACCAATTTATCTTCTGAAGTTGCTGGATAAAATACAAGAAAATGTTGAACTGAAACAGTCTTGGTCTCGTCTCAGACCCCTGTCTCAGACCCCCGTCTCAGACCCCCTCTAAAACCTACAAAGTTCATGTTATTGCCTCGACCTCCACCTCCGAAAGTCATGGCCTTGTCTCCGTCTCAACCTTGAAAAATCTTGTCTTGGTTGTGTCTCTGTCTCGACCTTCAAAATTCTTGGTCTTGTCTTGGTCTCTATGTCCAAAATTCGTCATCTTGTCTCAGTCCTAACCAAACCTAAACCTAACAGCTGTACAACTGCCAGTTTGTGTTATTCCAGCGTATCTTCTACGCTCTTTTTCTAGCTCTGTACCTTTCCCCCTCCGATAGCAAGTGTCCTTTCTGCTATGTTCTCAGGTGCCTGTCATTCAGAATTGTCTCCATTCCTCCCTTGGGTTTCACTATGTCCACTGCCAGGTCTGTCATGGGACTGAGCAGAGTTTAAGGTCAAAATTTAGTGTTCCTGGAAACTGGAGAAATCATTTGAGCGTCACCAAATGTAACTTTGTACAATTACTACATACATTATGTAGAGAAACTTGGACACGCTTTCACAATACATCATATCTGTAGCACATACTGTAGCTGAGAACTTTACCAGACTGCAATTAGCCGTCAGCAAAATTCAGTTATATGGCATCATGTGCCGTTTAGACAACATCCTATTTCTTCACCCACCATTTCATCATGGTGGTGGTTGTTAACACACAATCCCTCGACTGTCACATGTTCAACCGGTGCAGAAATACCACAGTGGAGATGTGTGATTGTGACCTCACTGTACTCTTGTCTGTGGTCACACTGATTCCTGTAAGCCAATAGTGGAAGTTTCAGCTCTCAGGAGACTCCTTATGCCTGTCTGCAGTTCTGACCATACCATCCCCACGAAAAGTAGATACTATATGTGGCCATTTATTGTTGTAACGTAAAATCAGCCTGTAATCAAGAATTTGACATGTATTTTAAAGCGCACAAATGGGTATGCACAATGTGGGGGAATAATTAAATAGTGAATGCTAATTTAATACCTAAATCTGATTTTGTCCAATTGTGCAAAAGCATGAGGTGCCAATGTTGAGTAAACCGTTTTGGCAAAAAAATTGAACATATTTGCAAGTAGCTTTGGAACTACTTGGAAATAATTTAGTATGTTTTTGCAAGTAGCTTTGTACCTTCGTGGAAATACTTTAGAATGTAATTGCAAGTACTGTATGTTTAAACGTACTGGTAGGGTAAATGCTATAAACGTGGCAATTTTTTTTGACAAAAATGCTAAATTGACACATTCATTAAAGCAGAAACATTACTAATAAACTATAGTTACTTGGTATGATGTAGGTCAAATGCTAAAATTATTGTTTTTACTTGCACATACTTGCAAAATCCTGTGACAATATAGGGGATAAAACGCTGTGTTTTTAGCATTTAGCCCGCACGTACATTCAAATGAAATTACATGTACACATTTATTATTTTTTTCATGTTTTTTTTTTGTTGTTGTTGTTTGGTGGTTCATTTTTCTGTCTGTATGTCACTTGCCGTTATATGTTCCTATTTTATCTCATAGGCCCATTTTTGGAAGCACTTTCCCCTTCAACATGTTGTTGCCTTTGTTTATCAAGGTTAAGAATGAAGTTTCAAGACTCGATTTTGTTTAGTAAATCATATTTTCCAAAGCCGATACCTGCTCAAATCCTGTTTGTTTGTTATTTTATTCATACGCGGTGCACCGTGGGCTTCATGCAAACTTGAGTGAAAGGTAGAAAAGGGGGAGGAGTGAAAATATGCGGGTACCGCCCGCCTGACTGCACAATGTATCGCATCACTGCATCTCACCCGCAAGCTGTCTCCCGCCTACTTAGATTCACGCCCCTGTTTAGTCTGCAGGTCACAAGTTGCTCTCCTGCCCATCATCGGAGGACTAATTGTTGTTTTTTTTTCCCCCCTCCTTTATCTCAAACCACATCGCCATCTGTGACAACCCTCCTCCTGATCGAGCAGACACTGGAGTGGTTATAACCCTCGCGCTTGGATGTCTGCTGCGCTCTCTGTCATCTATCCTCCTCCTTCTCTTCGTCTGCCGCTGCCGCTCCACTCTCAAACTACAACCCAACTCCAAGCAAGCCAGCAGCAGCAATGACAGACCCGGCAAACGAAGAGTCCTACCCAGTGCCGGATTTGACCATAGTGGATCCGTCTCTGGGCTCGGTGCGGAATGGCCAGTGCGCCCCGGATGGCTTCGGCAACAACCACCTCAACCAGCAGCAGCAGCACATCAAGAGCCCCATCCAGCATGAGACGCTCACCTCCGGCCAGGAGATGAAAATCACCGACAGCGTGGAGGGAGAAGGTACGACAACTCTCCGTGTCTTGTTTTGGTTATTAGATGGGGCCCCCTAGGGAAATGAGGTGAGGTATTTTTAGCCTGCAGCCCTTATTTGAATTATTGATGAGTCTGAAGGATTTTAACAGAATCTTTCTAAACCTTAGATGAACAATCAAGGTCAAACAGCTCAGTGTTTTAATGGCAAGTATGTCTGCTTTGCAGGTTTAGGTTCAGGGTTTGAATCCATGTTGAGTTAGAATGTTGTCCTGGTGCTTATGTGGGTATTCTCAGGCTCAAAACACGCTTGTCATGGAACACAGAGTGAATGTGAGTTTTATTGGGTTTGCCCACCGGTGTCCAAACTATGGTGCAGGGGCCATTTCAGGCCACAAATTAACAGCCTTTGACTTGAGATACATTTTGACATGGGCGGCAATGCTGGTAAAAAATAATTGAAAATTTGATGATAGGTGTTTTTACAAACCTTAAAAATAGTCTTAACTTGCCTCATCACCTTTAACAGAAAGCTTTGATATAGCATATTTTTCTTATAACTACTCAATTTCCCGATTTTGTTTTACAATATATAAGGAAAAAGTATGATTCCTTACTTGATTTATTTTTTTACTATGTTTAATACATATTTTTAAAAGAACCATTAAAGTAGCCCTCAAAGCTTTTTTTGTAAGCGGAAAGGTGGAAAAATGTTTTGTCACCCCTGCCTGTGCATTGACTGCTAGAATAGTTGGACAGTTGGACAGTTGCTAGAATAGAATAGTTGAAATGGGGAAAAAATTTAATATAAGAACATGTATAATTGACTATGGCATTTTTATTGAAACTAAGGAATTTTTGAAAAAACTAAAATGGATTTGATGTCGCTAAGGAATGGCAAATTATTGCTGTTTTTTTTCATTAATTTGTATCAAACATCCTGAATGAAAACCATGACAAAAATAGACTATGACAAAAATAGAAATAGATGGAAGGTAAAGAGTCTTAAGTTAAGGATTGTAAATCTAATTGTAAGAAAAGTTTTTTGGATTTAAAAAAAAAAGTGAATGCATGAATAAAGATAACTTAATAAGTATATTTGCTGCACAATAGAGAGCCTAACCTTGCACTGACATTTCTGCCTTGAAGCCACCTTGGTACCAGTCACACGCATGACTAATAAATCCTTTAGTGTGTGTTTGCATACCTCAGAAAGAGTGTGTGTGCGAATGTGTGGAAGAGATTACATATGATTTTTGGATGTTGATAATCCCATTCATCACATGCGCTAGTGGTACTAAACATTCCCTAGTGGATAAGTGGACCTGTGTTATGTTAGTCAGTCACACCTAAGCCTGTAACTTTGTATGTGCAGGCATTTGTCAAGTTTATTTAATGTATTTGGTGTCTAAATATGATTGCTTGGATAAGTTGCTCCTTTTTAATGTTCTATAAAGCAAGCCTGCCTTTTAGAATGACACAAAGATTAGTAAACAATAAAAACATGGCTTTTACGGTATGTTTCATGTATAATATTGCCTTAGTATGAAAAATGAAAACAGAATTGTAATTCATTTTTTAAAGGGAAAGTCAACCCACAAAATGTATTTTCAATAATAGAATAGGTTCCACCAGTCTAAACAGGCCATTCAGATGAATGTCATGTTTTTGGACTATAGGCAGCAAAATCCATTTGTTTTTATCCATCTCATATCATCAGAAAATCACATCGTAAGTGTTCGGAGATCAAGTAACAACCAATCATGGCTCAGCTTGCAAACATCACATGACAAAAGTCAGAAAACAGATTGGTCATTACCTGTGCGCTGGGCAACTGTGATGTCATTTTCAGGCCTCAAGGGTTTGTGACAAAATGGCCGCCCCCACAGATGGATACAACAGGTAGATTTTGCTACTTAGTTTGTATTCTGCAGATGCAATATTAATCAGAATGCCAGGTTTAGCCCATTGGGCTTGCATAGAACACATTGTTGTCACAAATATTCTGGGTTGACTTCCCCTTTAAAAATAGGTGATGAAACAGCAATGAAACTCAATCACATTGAGTAGCGTATTTATTACTACTCAGTGAAAAAGTGTGCATATGAGTTAAAAAAAAAGACATCACAAAGGAACTGATCATTTGTTATTCATAAACCCTTAATTGGCTTCATTGTGCAATTATTGAAATAGGTCATTTAAAACATTTACCAGGTGCCCTAATAAATTAGATCTTACTTGCATTTACCCTTAATCGTAGTTGCAATCCCTCGTTTTTATGGGGATGGGTTTCTGTCATACAAATACAGAGTATAGCTTTGGTCACCATGGCTACTGATACTACAATACTTAAGCCAGTCAAAACAACGACAATAAAAAAACAGGTTATAATAGCATTGCTCTCTACACTGATTTTGGTGATGATGGGTGAAAAAAAATGTTCTATCATTTCACTGAACCAGAACACACATTCTGTAATCACTCTTCTAGAACCAATTAAACTGGCAAAAATGAGCAGTTGTGCTCCTTCAGTGGAAATGTTAGGCAAAAGGGGGCCTGCCTTTTTCAGGAAATGAAAGGTTATCAGCGACACGAATGGCGGAAACGTTCGGTTTGATTAAAGCCTTCTCCCAAAAAAATCAGTCTTTTGGGAGTACCATGGACAGTCACATGGTTTTGCTCACTTGAAGTGTGTAATCAACGTTCCTGACTGCATTATTTTTAGTAGAGCAACATTATGAGACTGAACACATACCTTCTGTTTGTTCATCCAGCTATGTTTCCAATGAGAGCATCCAACCTTTTTCCTCAGAGGGCCAAATATGGAAAAATCGAAGGATGCAATGGCCACTTATTTATTTGGCCCACACAAACATCAGTCAATCAAGAAAGCACAAACAGTTTATTTATAGCAATGTTTTTTTTTTTTTTAAGATGAAGATCTTTCTATAAGACAAATAGTTGAGGATTTTAAAAGATTTTAGTGGTCAGAGAACCTGTAACCCACCAGAAAAGATCAGCCCCTGTCTGGAATAGCAACTGAATACATCTCTACATTTAAAATCAAAACAGGAGAAATTTGTCAACAGCTGTCCAATTTTGAGTCGTTGTGTGGGAATCATTACTGGGATATTTTCACAATTTGGAACTTAACATTGATCAGAAAATGGAGGGAACCGGTTTTGCATATAAAAATGAACTGTTTTTTTTTTTTTTTTTAACCATAGTTGCATATTTAGAAAATAGTAACAATGTCATTTTTGGTATATGATATGGGCCGCTTAAAATTGTTGGTGCACCACAAATGGCCCCAGGGCTTCAGTTTGGACAAAAACGGGTTTCATTATGTGTATTGTTTGTATCCTGTAAGATTTTTATTTGTAAGCATTCCAGTTTTGCTCCATTTCCAGCATCTTGTATATGGTGACTTTTTATTTTTTAAATGTTGACATATCAGCTTCTCAAACTGTCATTAAAATAAAACGTTCCTTCTGCCTCAACTGGCCACAGGCGACATTGAAATTCCATGTCAAACACAGCTGGGCACAATGAGCAATAGCTGTAAATGCAATTTGGCTTGTAAAAGTTCAGACTCATGAATATTGCACGAATCTGCATAGGTTGTTTCATGTTACACTATAACGGATGTGCTCGGGGAATCTGGAAGAGTGTTGTCTGTGTCTTAATGTGATGATTTGTTTTTTGTCATCTGTGACGTTTGGATGAATGAATGAAAAGTACCTGCCGTTGTTTTTGACGACCATAGGTGCGTAATTCTAATTTTGATGCTGGATCGAAAAAGGCTCATGAGGTTGCTTAAAAGCATATGAATCTTACTTAGCCTTTTTTGGCCATTAAATGTTAATATTTTGTCTATACCTTATTTGATAATTGAATTATTTTGTTTCATGGACAATTAATACTTTAAAAAAATATATTTTTAGATGTGTTGCCGAGTAAAAATGACATTGCATATTCTCAAGGATCAGGAAATGACCAATCACAGCGCACCTGTTTTCTGGATTTGTTTATATGACAAGCTGATCTGCGATTGGCCATTTGCCCACAGTCAGTAGCAACTTTTCTGACTGCTCAGAACACTAAATGTCAAAAACGTGACAAGCCAGTTCAAAGTCTGCTGGGAAACAGGCAACATGAGGAGATTCATTTTCACAGTTTTCTACAGTGTCAGCAATTTTTATTATAGTTTATCAAGTTCACAGAGTTACTATAACAAATAGTAACCTACGTTACACTGTATGTAGGTCTGTTTTTGTCTAAGCTAAATGGCATTGTTCGTAATGTCTTCTTTACATGCTACTTGAAGCCTGTTGTTTTAAATTGCAGGTCTCCTTGAGAGCAGCATGCGCCTGAAGCCTCATGAAGCTCAGAACTACAGAAAGAAGGCACTGTGGGTCTCGTGGATTTCCATTGTAATCACCCTCATTCTAGCCGTGACGGCGTTCAGTAAGTAAATTCTCTGTCACCCACATCAACTTGTGCTCGTTTAAGCATAATACTTTATGCTGCATCTTATAGTACAAACTGCAATCAGTTTGCAGTCAATGTGACAGTAGCCACTTTACAGCATCACCAAGCGGTGAAGAAACATGTTCGGTTGAGTGAATAAACTCGGTTGGCTCAATTACTACTTGTCATTCACAGCTAAAACACAGCGGGTATTTATCTGTAGTTGCTTCCTTTTTTAGTCCTGGTTTCAAAAACCAAAACTCATACAATTTGACAATGCACACATCACAATCCCGCTACAACAAGTACATCCGAAGCAGGGTTTACCAGACCTTAATATGGAAATTAAAAGAAGTGCTACTGGCAGCAGCAAGTCAGCAAAAGCCCAGGAACTGACCCACAAAGTCACCAAAGTTCTCCATTGCATGCAGTCAAGGGCAAAATTTTAAAAATGTGGACATGCTGGTGTAAAAAAAATAAAATAAAACAGTTTACCATGCTCAGATATGCCAATGATGTGCTGCTTCTATCAATATATCAATATATCATGATGCCTTTGCTGTATGGGAATCAATCACAACTGCATTGCCCAGCACTAATCCATACATACATACTGAGTTATAAAGTCCATTAATGCATTTTAAGGAGAATAAACCAGTACTGCAAATAAACATAGTCAAACTATAAAACTTCAATTCAACATCCACACATAAAGCTCACTATTGTTTTTTGAGAAAACGTAAGGGCTTTAAGTGCACCTGATAGTCCAAAATATTGTAGCTGCTTTCAACGAGAAGTGGAAGACTGCTGATTAAAAGCCACCCAGATAATTGATTGAAAGTGTGCGTTGAGGACACATTTTCAATGGATTCTTTCAGTGTGATCAATTATCCACACATTTCATATGTGGTGCTTTTAAGAATAATACCTTTATCTTGCGATAAAGCATCCGGGAATTATAACTTCACCATAGACATGTGACCAATTTGTGCTGTTTTTGGACCTAGGAACCAACCAGTTTTCTATCTAGAAATAGGAGTGTAATGTACATCCTATGGCACATCAAATCTCAGGAGAGAATATTCAGAACACCTCATTGTTGTCATTTTGCCACCTTGGTTTTATTCATAGCAGTTTGCTTGTCGAATTATTTCAGATGGGAACTGTACAGTCATTTTGGGCACATGAGACTTACAATTTTTTTCAAGTCCTTCTTTTTTTTCAGTACTGCATCTTAAAATCTGTTTTGGGGAACTAACCGCGGTCAAGTGATCCCTGCGACGCTGTCAAAGGTTGATGTTTTTTGCTGTCATCATCACATGACACAAAGGGTTCCGCTCCCGAATTATGAGATACTGTGGGAACCATGTTGCTTTGTCATCTTGACTAAGCGTCAGTCAAACGACAAAGTGCCATGTGTTTTTCATCACTTAGCACGTTTACAGTTCGCGGAATCATATCATCTCCAGTGTCATATCTAATTCAGAACTTTAAGTCTTTTGTTTGTAGCTCCTAACAGGATGTTCACAGATGAGAGGCAAATGTCATCGGTTTGCGTTGCTTGTTTCGAAGTTTGAATTAGCGTGGCCATCATATTTGGCATTTCTCAGAATAGCAGCTGTTTTCCTACGGCATGTTTCACAATAGCAAAGACATCTCAACAAAGTCATACATGTGACAGTTTTGCTTGTATTGTTTGTGTGGTGTATACATATTTATCAGGTGTTCGCTTGAGGTCAACTGAAAATAAACAAGAAATTTGACTGAAATCTTTGACTGGATGCTACATTGAAAACAGTTTGATCATAATACAATTTTGGTTAAAAAGATGGACTGATCCACTACTTTATTTGTTCAAAAGAACCAATTATTTGGAGTTATGTCATGTCGTCCTGAAACCCAACCTATTAATTTGTGTCCACCATAGTGGACATTGTTATTTTTGTTCATATCTTTTGATTAATTGGAGCGACCTCACGAAGTCCTAGTGTGCTTTGTTGAGGACATCCTGACTGTTCATGCCTCCTACTGGGATGCAATCAACCTTGCTGTCCTACTGAGACAAAAGGACACAACAGTGGATGCGAATAAATAGGCTGATTCTCAGAGGATATATTTTTATTTATTTGGTTATTTTTTTGTAAAACAATCGAGAAGGTTAGACCAAATTGTAATAGTTAACTCCATTTGTCACCTAATTGTTTTTTGATTCTTTGGTCCTTTTTGTTTTTTTATAATCCTAATTAGGTTAGGGTAAACTGTTTTTAAAGTGTAGCTTGTCCATTTGAATAAATTATGGAATTGAGTTGGTCCCAATTTATTAATGTAATTCGTGAAAAAAATCCACACTTTTTTGGTGTTAAACTGTATAAAATGACCTTTGTATTTTTGGGGTTACTTAACAAACAACCCCAGAAAATTGGATCAAATTAACCCATGGAGTGAATCTGTCCGTTTTTGACACAAAATGTGTCATTTTTGACACAATTGTGTTTAGATTGCTGATTCTAAATGACCTAAGTTGCATGCCTGTCACTTTTGGTTCCAAATTCAGTTCTTTTTTCAATTCAACTGTTTTAAATGATCTGTTTCTCACTGAACTCAAATGTCAGGACTGTGCCTTTTGACGAACCATCTGGCAGCATAAATGACTCCAAGACAAGGTTAAAACTGGCAACTGCTAATTGGTACAATGTCAAGCAGCTGCTACCTGACTCCATCACACCTGAATTTGAACCTGCAATACACTTTGTTCTATTCCTCAGTTGGAAGCCAACAATTTCACCAACACACATATGTCAAGTATGTTTTTCATCAAATGAATTGGAAGTGCGTCTCAAACAAAATCACGAGTTATTTGGATTTGACTCTAAATTGATTCCAATTTTGCCATCAAAAGCCCTTCCTTGTGTAGTACTTCCATTCTAGTAAAACAAACTCATAAAACGAAAGTCACATAAAAGAACAGAGATTGTTTTAGCAGTAACTTTGATCAACCCCATTAAAATAAAGTCGAGACTCAAGGGCTCGAGGGCAAGAACTGCAGGCCGCTGCTCTCAGCAGGCCCGTGTGCACTCGGAGGACAGGTCACAAGGTCACGGTGAGAAAATCAATCAGACTGCAGCTTCACCACGGTGAAGAGAGATTGCGAGACTGATGAACATGGAGTTGACGTGAATCTCTGTAAAGTACGACAATAGCAGCGGGATGATACGGGATGAATCTTGGCAGGCGGCACCTGGGATTCAGAAGTTGTGATGGCTCCACTTGAAACAACACTCCTGCCCTACTTTCTGCTCATTCCTTTAGCCATCTCAGAACTGTGATGTCTCATCACTTCTGCGCCTTCTTTTCCAATCTGACCTACCTAGTTCATTTTCTTTTTCCATGCAAGCTTTTCTGGTTGAATTATGAACTCAAGAGGGGAGCTGGCTCAGCCGTTTGGTAATAGAGGCAAACATGAGAGGTGATGGGGAATTTTTGATCAAACATGAGAACAGTTAGGACCACTAGCATTTTGAGCGTGGAGATGCACTCGTACCGCGTCATAGTGTTTCAAAGTCAACAGTGATCATTATAACTAAAAGTTAGCTTGATGATTTTCAATGTGAAACGTGTGTTGGTCATCCATTCTCAATATTCTATAATATTATGACAACATTGGCTTATACTGTATGCCTTTATTTTGTTATGTTTTCTACAGTTGTACATTGTCAATACAGATGTAATTTTCCAGCAGGCGAGCCAGAAGGATAACAGATGATGTTGCACAATTTGTCTTCTAGAGTTACTGAATAAATGACGTCTGCAGATTAAGTTTAATAAATTAAGTTGCATAGGGCACAGCACTTTCTTTTGAGTCATTTTATTTTCAACCATAAATGCTTTGAGATGCTTTGGGAGTACTCAGTTGGAAAAATATTTCACAGGTGGTATATCATTGATAAAAGATGGAGAAACACTTCACTTTTTCCACATCTTGTTATAGCTTCATTCCAAATTGTATTAAACTCTTACCTCAAAATTATTTACACAATACCCCATTATGAAAATGTGATTTTTTTTAATTGATTAAAAACAGAAATCAAATAATTCAATTTTACATCAATATTTAAAGCCTCAGCCATGAATCTCTGAGTTGAGCTCAGAGGCATTGTTTTTCCACTGAAGACCCTTGAGATGTTTCTACAGTTAATTGAAATCTACCAGCTGTGAGTTGGACCTTTGTAACTCAGACTTCACTTGGAGTTGGACCTTTGTGTCTCTGACTTGGTCTTGTATCTTTGTGACTCACTTGACATGGACCTTTGTGACGTTGAACTGACTTGGACCTTTGTGACTCTGACTTGAATTGGCCTCTGACTTTTGTGAGTCTGGCTTGATCCAGGCTCTGACTTAGGTGACTCACATGGCTTGGACACAGAGCTCTGTGTCTCAGACGTGGACTTCGTAGCAGTCCCTGCTGTGAGGTGGACGGCATGTTCAACATTGGTTTTAGTCAGCCTTGGATCAGTTCATTTTCCGCGTGATTGATTTTGGAGCCGTCCGAAAACATCAGCTGCTATAGGTCTGCGATTAGAAGGACAGAAGATTGATGGATGAACCGAACTGTCCACAGTACACAGTGATTTCAGTAGATTGAAAAGAAGAATGAATGTTTGTCTTTGTGTCTGAGTATCCACGTTCTGAAAAAGACCTATGCCTTGTCGTCATTACAAAAAGCACCTGAGACCATCGGCACGTCTCCTTGTGATCATTACATGGACATTTGCTGACTCCGGCGTCTTGAATTCATCCAGCGGCTGACACAAAAACAAAGCCGGTGTCAGCAGGCCATTCATCAAATGCAGACCGAGGCGGGAGAAATATTTGCTCGTCTTCGCCATGTATTCTCCTGGGGTCCTCAGCTCACGCCCATCCTCCTTGCTTCTTCCAAGTCTTTTTCCCTGTTATCTTCATTGCCACTTCTCTATCGCTGCTTTACTCAAACACCAAACACCGCCCTCACCAACACCTACAGTCTGTCTCACAGATGAAAACACAATCATTTATTCATTTTCTTTTCCTCTCGGTTGGGTCTATTTTTAGCAGTGACTGTGTGGAAGAACTCTATATATAGATGGAGTGGTATTTGGCGCGTGAATGGAAGAGGGCCAGCTTTGAAGCCTAAGAGGATCATTTGATGAGTTGGAAAGCAATACAGCTATTTCTTTAAGAACCCAGATAACTGATTACCTGTCATAGGGATAATTGATATATTCAGAGTTGTATATGTATACCTTTTCCAGGTAATTCAGGCAACAAACCGCATATATTTAATTTAACAGTTAAATCTTATACTATTGAATCTTATACCATAGACAAGTCACAACTTTACAGTGGTGCCTTGAAACCCTCACATACAGTCTTTGAATATATACTGTGTATGTATGTATGTATGTATGTATGTATGTATGTATGTATGTGTATATATATATATATATATATATATATATATATATATATATATATATATATATATATATATATATATAGTAGCAGTCACAATGTCAAATACTGAAGCAAATGAGGTCTAGACAAGTTGTGTGCTGGTATGTTTATCTTGATTGTCTATGAGGCATGTTGTCAAACTATGTGAGCATTGTGCGAAAGATGTGCAGACAGTCATAGTTGCCTTTTGACTTTCACCCATTCCTCACTGTATTATTATAGAGAGGCCATTTACGACTAATTACTGAATGAACAGCAAATGGTATGTGGAAGTGGGTAGTGAACTCACAACAGTGTGTTACTGTCAAAATCACGCAGCCAGACATAATGACAGACTCCACCTTGTCATTCAGTCACACCGTGGCTTTTACCATGACCATTGTGTCCTAAGTCAGACGTAGAGGATGGAGAATTCCAATAACGACCTCCACACAGTGTAACCTTTGAGTAATAATTTCGAAAAACACACAGGGAACAAGAAGTGCAGTCAGGCAGCCAAGAGAGCAAAAGGTAATGACAGTAAAAGACCTGACACAGCACACAAGTGACCGATAGAGATCCCAAAAGTGAGCAAAACCAGGGAACAAAATAGACAAAAATAATTGGGAGACAAAGCACAGCTGTGGAAGACACATGGGAAGGAAAGGTACCTCCTGAATGAGTAATAACAGGCCAACGGTTACTTTTGCCGAGTTGTAAATGTGAGTGAGATACGGACTTCAGATTGTTCAGTTTCAAACTCAAGATTATTATGATCGACGACCGATTCGAAGCAGCTCTTTCAAAATACATGGTTCACGGCTTAAAGTTGAATAAAGTTTGACTCATTTCTTTGATTGTTTTCCCATAATGTGCAGTTATCACCTTATGACCCAGTGCGCCTGATAACCCAGTGGAAATTTCCCAGATAAAAACACATTCATTGAGATTCTGCCTTGTAATCTGGTGCGCCTTATAGTCAGAAAATTACGGTAATTGATTTTCAAGGCATTTTGTCATGATATTTTCAAGTGCTATGGTTGTATGTGAGCATTGTACAGGAATTGCTTGTTTTTTTGGAGCCGCTGTCATGTGTATTCTATGGGATAATGCAGTGCTTCAATCAGACGGCTTTCTGGGTAAACGAAAGGAATTATCAACACTGAACTGACACAGATGCATGTTCTCTGTACATAGGTAACAGTCTGCAGTCTGATTTTGCTTGAGTCTCGAGAGGGTTTAGCTAAGCAGTAAAATCTAGCCGATGCAGGTTGTAGAGCAGCTGTTCTTGCTCTTATTTACTGCAATGGTTCTCTTGAGCTTTTTTGTACATTTAATTAGGAGACCTACTATGCCTTTTTACCACAATCTAAAATATTTTCCGGTATTTAATAACATAGACTCAATGACAAAACCCCCATCACCTCTCCCCGACCTAAACCCTGTTGGGAACCTGCGTATTCTTAAATACTAAATGAGGAATTGGGCTAAACCCAATTTTGGGTTGTTTAATACAAACAAAACTAAATTGGCTTGTTTTGGACAAAGCAACCCGAAATTTGACCCAACTCTTGGGTTTAAATAAAAACCCCAAAACCTTGAGTTTGTCTCCTTTCGGCCCAAATTTGCATTATTTTTGACGCAACTCTTTGATACACATTAGAACGTACGCTATTGCGTTTATGAGGGAAAAATAAATCTGCCTTTAGTTTATGAGTCATACTTCCCATTATAGATTAGATCGAAGTTAGGCTTACCTGCGGTTGCTATGAGATCCTTGCAATGCTCTTTTTCTTTCTCTTCATCACTTTGCCAGTGATAAGCATTTCTACCAGAGCACCAATTGCATTTTAACAGGGCACTTTGCTTGGCTGTCAAAAGCTCGCCATCTGCTGCATAATTATAGGACGAGCGGCCTCTCTCTCTGCAGCTCCTCGAATCGTCATATAGCAATAAACACCACTTGAGTATTTTTACACCTCGTTGCCAGAGAAGGAAAGCAGTTCAACGAGATCAGACATAGGTGATGGCATAGAATGCGTGATAAGTTTCCTCATGCACCTCTGAACAGAATGTTGCGCGAAACGAAATCTTACGCTGGTGGTCTTAAAAGGATAAATTATTTGTGTTCGCACCATTATGTTGTATCAATAGCATTTAATCTATACTGTAACTCATTAAATATCAATATACACATCCGTGTTCAATGCCGGGCAAGTGTGCCAAAAACGCCATCAGCAATTCAGACAGTGAATCAGGAGTGTAGCCTATTCCCAGTTGCTTCCCTTTTTGTCACGTTTAATGCTGTTGGTAAATGGAATCCATTTTTTTTTTCTTTTTCCTTCTTAAATGTTTATAAACTGATGGTTATAGTAATTTTTGGATTAGTTTTTCATGCATCCATACGCCCATTTTCTTTAGGCGTTTAAAAAAGGTAGGCTACCCAGAAAAAAAGGACAGTCCAGGATCAACACTGACCCGGTTTTCGCTTGCTAGCGTCAGCTCAAAGACAAGGCGACGATGCCCTAGTTCTCTTAATGGTGAGCGAGAATGTAGCTTTCAATGTTCAAATCAAAATGATAATACTGAAGCTAGCTATTGGAAATTTGTCATTTCTGTGCAACAAAATCAGAATTATGGTATTGTTTGGACAGAATTTGGTTCATTATATCACTGCTAGTCATCCTTCATACAGTTGAAAAAAAAATACAACAAAAGCAAACATTCACAGTTAATGCTGTGGCAGGTGTGTAATTCCAAACAATGTCCAATCAATCGAAGCTGTAGAAACAACTCAAATCCAAACAGAATGCACATGCTCAGTTTTCAACTTCATGACAAGTAATGAGGACAATTCCTGTAGAACGTGGACGGAGGACAGATGTTTTGTTTAATGGAATCCTCCCCTTTGCCTTTAATGCAGAGTCACTGTTGCTTTACCCCTTCCACAAAATCTGATGGATAGTGACATCTAGTTTCCTCACACCTGCATACTAATTGACGAGAACTCTCCCGTATCACATTGAAACAACCCTGAGAGCTGGTATTTATTCAGCGAGACCTCCTAAAGGGATCTCCTAGGCAAACAGCATACAATAACAATTTCCTGTGACACGCCTTGCTGGCTTCCCTGCGCAGGAACATTTGAGAGGCGTTCGTGAGTCCCAAAACAATCCGCAGCTTGTTTCATTGTGATCGATGGTAAACTGAAGATTGCGGTGGATTCATTATCAAGAGGCCCCGGCTTTCTTGTACTTCAATGTGGCGGCGGGGTACAAATTACATGCTGGGGAGAAGGAGCTTTTGGAAAAAAAAAAAAAACAGTTTCTTCATCATTCATGAATTTTTCATGACATCTATTTTTGGGGCTAATGGAAAATGTAAATAGTATTCAGGAAATGGACAAGTGGTGGAGAGTCTTGTTGCCCAACTTGAGACTTTTGTGCAAATTTCACATTTTAATTCAGTAGGCAGTTGGATGAAAGAACATGGAGTGTTGGCTCAGTGCAACTGAGGAAATGTAGTAAACAAGCTTGTTTTTCGAGACAAAGTCTCTACTGAAAGAATATCAAAAATGCCTTTGATTCATTGTTATGAAAACTGGTTTTTGGTAGGAGGAATGGCTCTTAGTAAATGCGGCTGGGGGTGTCATCAGCGCTCCGTGTTATCGAGAGGATAAGCGGTCATGGAAGTTTTGTGGCCGATCGGCATTGAACAACGTCATGAAGGGGCAAGGCAGCCCCACAGCGAGAGGTGCGGTTTCAGTAAACAAGACGTTTCACTTTTTGATTAGAAATGTCGGGCCCATAAAAATTGTATTTAATGAGGAATTAAATCACCAATTGTAATTTATGGAGAAAAAAAAATGCATGAATGCAAAAATGCATAGACATTCATCCTAACAACCGGAACGCTTTCATGGCTAAAGCAATTACTAAGCTAAGGATGCTAGCTTGGGTTCATTTACCAGCTGCTTTGTTCTTAGCATTGACAAGTGAACAATTTGCATTTTAGAATTAGCATGTTAAGGTTGTTGCTAGGCAAGGATTTTCTTCCTTTATTGGTGTTAGCGGAAAAACACAACCAAACTGTGGGTGTTTTTTTGATACCTACGTTGCATTGATAGATTACATAATTTTTCAGCTAGTCATAAAAGTAATCATGACATTTCTAAAATATCTAGCCACATGATGACTGAGCATAATGAGATTGTACGCAATAAAATCGTCGTTTATTATGTGTTTAGTTCCAGTCCTTTTTATAATTCCCCTCTACTAATGCGATTCAATCCATTTGAGTCATTATACACAGTGTGCACACAGTGATCCTATTTTTTTGCAGACATGCGAACAATAGTATTTCTTTCCACGTGCACACTGATGACGCCATTAGACTCAAATCCATATCAGAACTATCAAATAGCTTTATTCAGATTTAACTCATTTGCTTGTCTGTATTTATTTGTTCATTTTGGAATTAACCAAAATTCAAGCACAGGTCCTGTTTTTTTTTTTCCGTTTTCACACAGCTCCTCTTCATATGGGAAAAAAAAAAAGATGAGACTGCAAATGGGAAGTGACAGTGCCCAAATGAAATAGATAGAAGTAGTTGCTGATCCTGACTCTTGCCTCATTTATTTTTAGTAAGATAAAACAACATTGGGGCAACAGCTACTCCTCAGAATTGTGGGTTATCTCTGGTTGAAACCATTATGCAGAACATTTGAAATCCCCGCTGCACTTTGTTTCTCCAAGCATGTGTAAAGGTTGGTCTGTGTGATGTGATCATTTCAAGCTAATGGGAGAGGGGCGGAAAATGATTAGCTCATTCACCCGTGTTTGTTATTTATATTCGTCAACAGGAATCCAACCATTTACTGCCAATGATGAATATATTTGTCAACTACTTTTTTCAGTGGATATGGGTGCCCAAATACCAAAAAAATAAATAAAATCCCCTACTGTTATTATTTTTTTAAGACGTCAGCGTAACACAGCAAAGCTGCCCAAACCCTGTAGAGATGCTAATTTTATAACGTTGGTGTCCGCTGCTGCGTATCTTTTTAACAAGCTATGTTGCGCTGCATCTGGGTGTCATTAAACAGTAGCCAACTGATGAGCACTGAAGTGATTAGTGTGTGTGGGTGCATGTGTGTGAGAGCGCGGTTCTTAAGAAGAGAAAAGGCTGTGTGGTGTCTGCCGTAATTCCTCATGTGGCCACAGTCTGGTTGCCAGACTGTTTGACAATGTGGTCAGCGTTAACCAAAATAGCTGTAGAGTTAAAGTAACAGTCAACAATTTTATAGTGCTGTTCCGCATAAAATTACTGTATTTCTTCATTATGACTGGAATAAATGGCTGGTTACATGCATTGTTGGAATGGCGGATGGATGGATGGATGGATGGATGGATGGATGGATGGATAGATAGATAGATAGCAGAATATATAATTAGCTAGCTAGCTAGATAGATAGCTAGCTAGCTAGATAGATAGATAGATAGATAGATAGATAGATAGATAGATAGATAGATAGATAGATAGATAGATAGATAGATAGATAGATAGATAGATAGATAGCAGAATATATAATTAGATAGATAGATAGATAGAAAGGGGGAGAGAGAGATTGGGATTAAATGATGGATTGGAAAAGTGGAGAGCTGAAGAGATAAGACTGGAAAGATAGAATGCTATAAGAGCCTAACAAGCGTCTGGTAATAATAGATGGTTGCAAAGTGCAATAAGATCAAGGAATAGAAATGGGATTAAGGTTGAGATGAAGGAGCCACATATTGCTCCGGAGAGAGATACTGCAGTTTTTTTTTCCAGCCTCTAAGAAGAAAGACTGGAGCGAGATTGTCATGCTCAAGGGAGCGAGTGAGAAAAGAAAGGATGTATGGGAGGTTAAAGAGACGGTGGGCGGAATCGGTGAACTCCAGGCACAGCAGTGCAGCACAACAACGCAGTGCAGAGCCGAACAGTGGTTCTTGAATTATTAAACGTGATATTTTGCAGCTGGGCGAAGGGCCGCAACCTTGTTGGGTGTCTGCTAAGAGGCAGGAAGTATGGATCACGGGCCAAGTGATGCTGCACTATTTTTGACTGACTTCATGTGTACTACATTAAGTAGTCCCATCGGTGTGCCTGCCAGCGGCAAGCTAAGTCTTGTTGTTTTTTTCCCTCCTTCACTTTTATGCAAAATAGCTTCTGTGGAAATGTTAATTTGCTGCCAATTAATTTAGAATATTCATTTAGTAAACATCAAAGTTTTGTTTGTCTTCAAGGACATTCCGCCGTGCCTCAAATTCCAATTAACGAGTAGCAATCCATGGAGATCAACTGGTGGCTAAAACAGGAAAAACACTTTCTAGCTTCCACTGTGAATGTCCAAGCTGAAAGGTAAACAGAGGTGAAATGACACAATATCTTAAAATGCTGGTTGTCAAAAATAAAATAAAAAAATCAGCCAAGTACCCAGTGCTTAAGCAATTTTGGATTTGGAAAAAAATAAAGGCTTTAAAGTGTGACATTTGTGTCTCATTGATCAAATTTTGGGTCATTTGTTTTGTAGTGATATCTCTTTATTTAGCAACTCCAGAAGATAAATTATGTTGTGGCATCTGTTTTATTTCTGCCTCATATTCCAAAAAAAATGTCAGTAATGACAATGGACAACCTTATAAAACCTAACAATATAAAAGCACACACAATTTTGTGAATGAGTCACTATAATCTGGCAATAGGCTCCCTCATGTTCCAATTTATTTGCTCTTAATTTGAAAAGAAAACAGTACTGGTCCTGTCTTGCCATTTAAAAGCAACAAATTGGATAAGAAACCCTGTTATTTTCTTACCCCCTTCATGTGTACCCCTAGGTGGACTCACACCCTCATTCCCGATCTAGAACCACTTCCTTAAAAGACTCATAAGCTTGAATTCTCTCTCTCTCTCTCTCTCTCTCTCTCTCTCTCTATTTTTATATATATATATATATATATATATATATATATATATATATATATATATATATATATATATATATATATATATATATATATATATATAATATAGACACACACAGTATATGAATTCTTCACTTTTGCCTTCCTCTCCTCAATTATCACATTTACCAGTACCACAGTAGCCCACTGCATCTCCTCATCCTCCTACTTGTTATCCCCCTGTCCACACCTCCCTTATCCTCTCTCACACCCCTTCTCCTCTTCACCCAGTCTTGTTAGCACTGTTGTCGCATGCCCAAGCTGAACCACGCACAGACGAGAGAGAAAAAATGATCTGCTATCAGATGACAAAATGAGATCAACCCGTACTTTATGGTCAAATGTGGGAGTATTCTGTGTGCTTTTAAAATAGTTTGAATTGAAATGCCATGCCCCCCCCCCAAAAAAAAAAAAAAAGAAAAAAATATATTTTTAGGGCATTGAACGAGTTTGTCAAATTTAACATATTCAGTCGTTACAGAAGATGAAGATCAAAGATGCTGGTTTATGGCATTTGTAAAAATATTTTTCTACAGTGAGTTTTCACCTCAAATGGTTTATTTACAGTGTGTCCGGCTCAGTCACATCCAGTCAGCCAGTACTTGACGTTTAACATACTGTGTGCAAACACATGGATCAGGATAAACACCAGAAATTAGACAGGTGACAATTTATTTGTCATCACATCTCAGTTCTGCTTATCGCTGGAATGTAGCAAGTCACACTTAAGAAGATTCTGGTTAGATCCAATCAAAGCTCAAACAAACCCACATCAATGGAGCCAGATAAAGATTATTTTTAGAAAACAGACAGACAGATGGTGTGCCATGTCGTCGCCGCACATTGACGATTATCAAATAGAATTGGTTAAAAATGTGCAGAAAAATTGCACGGCGTGTCAGCAATTGAATCTGCCATCACTAACTGCTGTTTCCACGTGTGTGTGTGTGTGTGTGTGTGTGTGTGCGTGTGTTTCCACAGCCGTATCGTTCATGAGGCACAGCGCATCGGCCTTCGGATTTGCTGTGAGTTTCCATCCTTGTTCCCTCTATTTGCATTGATCAATTAGTCATAACTTTGGTGTCTGTGATTTATTAATGAGTCTTGGAACGCAACTTTTATTGGTCCCCGTTGTCTCCAAGGTAACAGAGCTGAAAGGAAGGAAGGAGATTACGACGCAGGTGTACAATATTATCAAGGAATATCAGATAAACAGGTGTCATGGTTGAGAGGATTAGATTACAACATTTGTAATCCTGTACTGTGGGGTTAATTATTATTTCATGTGACATATGTATTGATTTTGTGTGGTATTTTCTCTAAATGTTTGATTTTTTTTTTTTTTTTTTACATCAAAAGCATTTCACAGTAGGGAGCTGAAATTTCACCCAGATTGCAACCCTATGTCGCAGTTCAACATGGAATGTTCCATGGCTTGACAACAATACTCCCAAGAATTATGTGGAAGAAAATAACCCACTGCAAGCTTGAGGTCACTTCCTCATGTTTGTTGTTAACAAGGCTACATGCTAAAAACAAGTCATTAGTAATTTATGGTTTCATTATGATTTAAAAAAAAAAGGGAAAAAACTCTTTAAGGTCTCTGTAAAAGTTAGATGAAAATGTTTGTAATACTTGTTTTGTCAACAACATAGCATTTTCCCCACATTGCTACAGATAATACATAGGTGCATGGATTTACACATGCGCAAATAAAAAAAATAAATAAATCTTCTTTTCCTTGTGTGTTTATCATACAATATGCCAATCTATTTGAAATGTAAGTAATTATTCCATTGACCAGACCATTTTACAAGCAGATCAGGCAGGAAAAATCAGGTTACTATAAAGTGAAAAAAACATTCTTGTCATTTTTGTAGCATTTTTGTGTTGTTAACAAGGCTAAATGCTAAAAACATAGTACTTTACCCGATTTACACCACACCATATTGACTTGTAATCTTTTATTGTTATTTTTTTAAACTGAAAAGGAAGCATTTGTGGGGGATGATCACACTTCACTCACAAGCTGATTATTACAGAGGATGTTTCCAGCCCACTTATGTAAGGAAATAGACAATTGATTAGCGTTGGTTTTCTATGTCCTATAAGTGCTCATAAATTCAAGTGCATTTTTTCATTTGACACGATCAGAATCATTAAAGGTGTTAAATTGAATCAAATGGTCGTAAACAGCTGCCGTTCCACTCCTCATGAAGTCTGTACATATTGTCCTGCAATGTGAGAGTTGTGTGATGAAAAAGGCTGCAGCTCTAATCATCTAACCGTTCTCTGCTATTTTTTCTCTCCTCAACTCGCACCTCGTGCGTATAGTTTGATGCCACCTTGGATGTTCTCTCATCAATCATTGTGCTGTGGCGCTACAGCAATGCGGCCGCTGTGCATTCGGCGCACCGAGAATACATGTGAGTGGAAAATGAATTGGGGTCTGCATGGCACCTTGGAATTTTGCACTTTGTTGTATAATTCTCAGACCTATTGATCCATGGAATCTAACATTTTGGAATGAAGAGTCTTGCCTGTTTACATGATAGACAAAACAGCCCAAGTTCTGTTCTTTTGCTATCATTGGCTATTGTATATAATATGTGAGGACTTGCCTTTGCTCCTGCTGGAGAAATCTTTCAAAGCACTAATCAAAGATGGTTTTAACAGAGCTTGGAATTCAGACGTATCCGAGTCCATCTTGCTCAAATCCGATGTCTCCTTTTGCCTTGTGTCCCCGCAGAGCGTGTGTGGTCCTCGGAATTGTGTTCCTGCTCTGCTCCCTGTGCATTCTCGGAAAGGCAATTCATAATCTGGTGACCAGGATGCCCCCAGAAGTGGTAAAACAGCATACATATTTTTCAGAAAACGCACAGAAGAAGTGCAGAAATCAAATATGATATACTATATAAATATTAGCGAGTTGAAATGTAAGATTGAGCTCCAGCTGGCCCATGGCTACTGTGTTCCTTTGGCAAGAAAGCTAAGCAGTTGCCACTCTGTTGCCAAAAATGTACAAGTGCAATTAATGAATGGGTTGACCTTTTGTTTTCTTTAAGTTTTCTCTCTCCTTTCTAACATTCTTTGAAAATCTACTATGTTTTTGTGGTTCACTAAATTATAAGTGAAGCCTCAAAACCTGATTCATGGTTGCAGTTTTTCTTTGCCACGTGCAAATAGAAATATTTGCTCGAGGTTTGTATTTTTCTGTTGTCTTCACTGTAACCATCTCTTTTGATCTGTCTCACTTCTTGGATCGATGTGAAGCACCATGGCTGGATTGTGATTGGTTAGCTGGGATTCAATCATTAGGCAGTGTTGCTGATGTCCTTGGTTTTGACAGAAATATGTCAGGTTCACATGCACGGTCTTTGGATCAGAAGGATTGCACAGGTTCACTTCTCTCCGCAATAAAGCACGAAGCTACAAATGTGTCGTCCCGTCTCGTTTATGATGTTAGAGCTGTACAGAACACCAATGGGGAAACAAGGTGGAAAATTTACGGGTTGCGTTAAAGGGACGATTGTCTCTCCTTTCCATCTTCCTCTGATCATTGTCTTTATGTAGGTCGCGTCATCTTTTCTTTCGCTTTTTGTCATGGTCACACTGTGCACGATCGCTATATCTAAATTTCAAATCGGGCATCGTTATTCTGCCAAGTTTGTGCTCTATGGCCTCCTCTGGGCTCTCTTCTAACAGCATTTATCTTTCATTGGCACAATTAGGCCGTTATTTCATGGCGTGATGCTGACCTTTGGCTACTTTGATGCCTTCCTCTGAGTCTTCATGCAAGGGAAAGCTAGTTGTGATCACAATGGCATTTCCTTGGGGTATCAGGCGGTAAAATGGCATGGAGACAGAGCAAAGAATTGGGAATCCACATTCACGTCACGTCTTGCCTCACTGCTCTCATTGCGAGCTGTCTGCATGTGATGCCTGATTAAACACAGAAAGCGGAGATTGTTTGCGCCATGCAGCAACTGTGTGAGAAAGACACAGAAGGACTACACACAATGTACCAAGCCCACCCCTCATATGCACCCAATACTTTCTTACCCACCACATACTGTATTTGTGTCAAATTGTTTGAAAACCACGTAAAAAGTAAAGTAATAAATTAGAAAAAGGGGACGTTAGTGCTCATCTAATGTTAATTTCGACAAGAATTTTATATTATGTTTAAGTCCTTTTGAATAAAATTGCTAATGGTTTTAGGAATAACATCATCTGGTTAAATTTTAATCTCAATCCGATTTTGTTTGAGGATAATAACAAACAATTTAACAAATTACATTAATTTAACCCTCAAGATTCAGTTTTGTCTTCATTAGATTTTGTTTCCATGAAATTATCATGCAACTGTTTTGCGTTTTTGCCACCTGGTTCACCACCTTCAATGTAAGTGTTTACAATTAATAATAATCAGTTGTTATTTGTCTTCTAGGATGACTTCCTTTTCAGCGTTTCCATCGTCAGTGGATTTGTGTGCACTGTGCTGGCTGTTGCCAAGTTTATGCTGGGCAAAGTCCTCACCAGTCGCGCACTCATCACGGATGGTACGTCACTCGCACTTCAATGGGGAAAATGAAACGAAATACCAGTAAAAGACAAGTTTCTGTGATGCAAGTTGCAAGATGCATGTTTTCCAGGTTGATCAGAGAGAGACATCCCCCCAAAAAGTGTCTTTTCTTTTTTTTCCCCCAGGCTTTAACTCTCTGGTTGGTGGTGTCATGGGATTTACAATTCTAATCAGTGCCCAAGTGTTCAAGGACCACCCTGATGTTTGGTTCCTGGATGGTGTGATTGGCGTTCTCATTGGGCTCATCATTTTGGCATATGGGGTCAAGTAAGTCATAAATTAACAGCCGTTGACTTACTACCGTTGTTTGACTTATTAAAAACATAAGTAGCACTGTGTTGTGACTTAAGGTCAGAGTTATCAATAATAGAGACTGCAGACAAAGAACACAATCTAAGTCAAAACTTGCCTTTTGCAAAAGAAGAAGGGCATTGCCTGTCAGACCAACCAGTTCTGAAGAGAGCCTCTCTCCTATGGCTTTAATATCTCACAAGCAGGGTGTGGTTACAAACTTAGACGAAGCGACCCACCTGTGTGCAGTTACAGTCCCTCCCAACCGGTCAAGAATTTGGCTCTCTCTATACAGAACTGGTTAACCAGTTCTCTTCCTTGACATTATCACCTTATATGCAGCCGTCTCCCCTTCAAACAACATAGAGGCAACCTTCTTGTTCCTTCTTATATATTTAACGCTTGTGCAGTATTTTGACCATTTTTGGGTCATTTATTTCATTCATTCTCACAGTATTTTAGTCAAGGGATGGCACACTACTGGTAGTGTAATAACTACATTGGGAGCACCATGTTAACTTTGATATGTTGTCACCATCTGGGAGAAAATTCAGCTCCCCCGTGTCTTTCAATATCTGTCCCTTTGATGTGAAAGGCTTTTGTTGAAAAGATCAAAATACAGCACAAGGGTCCAATGAGATGACTATATTTTCATTGTATGCATACTGTAAGTTGAAAATGTTTGCACTTTGTTTGTCATTCCAGACTTTTAATGGATATGGTGCCCCGTGTGAGGCAAACAAGGAACTACGAAAGATTTGAGTGAGGTTCACTGACTGCTTGACTCATTGCTCTTGTCTCTCTTTAACACATCGAAGTTAGTGCTTGGACATTTGACTTATAGGCGCTATCTTACTATTGTCACAAACTGTATATGCTGCATCCATGCATTCTCACATTACCCTGCCCACACAACAGGCAGATGGATACCTTTTTCATTGTTAAGTCTCCTCACACTGCACAAAAAAAAAAAAAAAATCAAAACAAGATGGAGGGACAGCAAATGAATTAGTTCTACAAACTATGAAATCAGGAGGCACACAAGGAGTTAGTGGATGTTCCTTTAATTTGTAACAAAAAGTTCAGACAAAGTGTAGCAGCATGGAGTCAACAAAACAAACATTTTGCCAATGTGATGTGATAAAAAAATAGCAGGCAAGCATCCTGTGTGCACATGTTTGGTCTGTAGCCGACGCTGAAATGTCCCCTTTCTGACAAATTGGTGCCTTTTAAAGGTATTCACACTTGTATTTATTTGACTCTCATATTTATTTTATAAACCATTTGAGCTTACTGTTTTGTTTTGTTTTTCAAGTTAAAACTTGAACAGCTACTTTTCAGAGGACGGTGATAAAATTCCTGATCTAGTAATTTATCGATCAGGAATTGTACTATACTGGATGTAGTAGCAAATAGTGGAAGTACCTGTGTCTGAATGCATATGGTTTTCATTTTGTGTTTTGTTTGTAACTTCCTCTCAGGTTTTTATTATCAATGTGAAGGCACTGAAGTATCTCTTGTAGTGATGGGAAAATGAAGCCTCATGAGCCACTTTTGATCATATTTTTTGCTCCTTCAGATGGCGCTCTTGGTTTAACGGCGGGATGGAAATTCAATACATTTAAGTTGTGTAAGCCTTTATTTTTAAATCAATGGCAACATCTAAAGGAGTACGCTAAAAAAAATCACAAAAGCTTTGTGAGGCTTTGTTTTACCGTCAATAATCACTTGTGTCATTGTTTTGGCATCATGTTCTTGAAATATCAAAATCTCATTTTTATCTTTTGTTATTCATCACGTTTAGGATGAATTGAAAATCACCCTAAAATCTGCTTAATTATCAATATGTGTCTACCCCACCAGAGACAATGCACAATGACTGAATGTCGGGGTACTGATGAAGTAAATATTGAAAATGTGGCAACTCTGCACCTACAGTACGTATTAGGGAAATCCCGATCACAAAATAATCCAGAGCTGGACAGACATTACCAAATGAAAATTACATTACATATTATACAGTATAGATAACATTTTAGTATACCATACATCATCACAGCACAGCCAGAAATAGCGTAAGTAAACGCAACCAGTAGATGGACGTTCTGGTAAGTGCCGCAGGAACCTAACATAAAGTTAGCATCATGAAATGATGACGATATCTGCATCGTGGAAGTATTTTTATTAGTGATGGAAAAAATGAAGCCTCATGAAACACTTTATTTGCTCTTCTAGATTGCCCTTGTGGGTTAAAGACGCTATGGAAGTTTAATACATTTCCATTGCACAAGTGGTTCATGAGGTGTCGTGCTCTCAGCACTGATTTTCATGTGGAAAGTGAAGAATTGCAATGAGCGTGAATTGAGTATTTTGCATGGCAAAAAGGCTATAGCTGTGTTTAACGACAAATTTAACACGCCACCTGAAAACTTGATGTTAAAAAAAGGTAACATTTACAAAAAAATCGATTTGGTTTAAGCCACTGCTTTGTGAGCCACATAAAATGTCATATGTTGGGTAGATAAAAATAAAAACTCTCCCCTCTCATTATTACACCAGATTGGGACACAGTTTAGTCCCAATATTAGTATTTTCTATCTGCTCACCAGCACGAGACATGTTTGTGCATGTTTCCATTTTGCAATGAACAAAATGTAAATACCCAGTGCACAATCTCTGTGTTTCCACTTGGTTCCATCAGCGGAAAAAAAAAATAAAAATCACAAATAAATGTGTAGGTATATTAGTAATAGACAAACATAGTAAGTATTTTGGACAAGGAATCTTTGTTATCCAAAACGTAAAATGTTTTACTCTACCGTGCTTACATTCTGTAAATATGTTTTTACATACTAATTATGAATAGAAATAAAATTACTTTTTTTTTTACGCTGTATGTTATTATCAGACAGCTTTGTTGTTTTCTGGCATGTGCATTATGTGCGGCGGCCTCAAGGAAAGCGCGGGTGGAGGGGAATTATTAAGAAGGCGATTTGATTTTTTTTTTTTTATTGTGTGAAGTTATAGCGTGACAAATGAATGTTGTCGTTTGTATAGGGAAATTGCGTCCTCTTGTGGAATTATCCACTGCACAAGTGTGTCACGCTGTCTGATTATTTTACAAACACGCCGATTACTATCAATGTGTACTGAAGGATTTTTGGAGATGAGCTCAACAATACTGTAAATACTTTGTGCTGAATATCCTGACTGTGTGGACGGTGTCCATGTTATGTATTAGACATCCTGGTGGAAGACATGCTTAGTTCAGCCAGATGTTGTGACGTGAGTCGGCAAATATCAAGTTCGCGAATTGCGACCCAATAACTGCAATTTTTGAAAGTTGGATTTGAATGATCAGAAGCCATGTGGATTTGTAATACGTGTGAGCCCCTTTCTGGTTAGAAATCACCATGGCAACGACTCGAAAAAAAACTGTACAGCAGGGGTGTACAAACACTTTTGTTTGAAAGATGGAAGGACACAAGAATAAACTTCGATCTGTTTTTAAGCTTTAACACATTGAAAATGTTAACTAAAACATGCAAGCAATGAATCTACACCTGCACTTTGAACAGCAGTTGGACAACCTGTACAGCAACCTGCAGTAAAATGTCCATTTAGGGTCACCAATCTAAAATGTTCATAAATCGTATCAACACAAAGCGAGTGAAATTATTTTTCCTTTTAAAGTGGAATCATCGACATTCAACAGTGCTTAGAAGAGAAATCGTGGTTCTATTATATTCCTAAATATTTGTACAAAGTCTAATCATTGATTTGTTTCACATTTTGAACTCCACAACACATAAACTATAGATGGAAAAATTAAACCTCATAAAGCAGATTTGATGTACATATTTTTTGCTCCTTTCGAAGGCACTCTTGTTTTAAAGATGCCAAGGAAATTGTACACATTTCTATTATATGTTTAAACCAAGATTACCATCTGGAGGGGGCAATAAATATTACAAGCGCATCATGACCCTTTGTTTTCCAATTACCAATAGAAACTAATTTGTTCATATTTCTTTTTAACTAGTCCTGTCAAATGTCCACTGGGGCAACGGTGAGGACATTCCTGGTGTGCATGGTAGGGACGGGAAAACGAAGCTTCATGAAGCACTTGCGATATTTTTAACTCCTCCCTAATGGTACTCTTGGTTCGAAAATGAAGGCTAGTTCAATAGAAATATAATACATTTTTATTGAATCTTCAAACCAAGAGTGGCATCTAGAAAACTCCCAAAAATATCACACGTTTATATCAACCCATACCCGCTTCTCTCGAGCATTGGTGACAATCTTGAACAAAACGTCTTTTCAAGCACACTGTGGAAAACTGTGAGGCACAAATAGAGTCATCGGGGTTCATTATATTTGTTGTTGTTTTTTTTTTTTTACAGTGATTATGTTTTTGGATCTAGATTTTGACCTTTCTACCTCTCCGCTTTGATTTTGACCCTCCTAAATCCATTCACAGACTGTACCTTCTAATTCTGACATACGCAAACACACACACGTTACCTGATTATTCCATTCTGACAGCAATGATACTTGCCTCAGTCTGTATGCTTTGCATGGATTTAATACCGTGTAGTCCTCAGTGGTTACAACACATTGCAGACACACTATCAAAAATATGTTACTGAATATCTATCTTGCCATGTTTGTACAGTAATATTATATGTGCTATTACCTATAGTGTATACACCATTTATTTATGTTTAATAAACTATTTAATAAAATGTTTTATTGATTAATAAAGATTATTCCTGCTGAACCATCACCAGATTGTGTTCTTTTTTCCCACAGAGATATTAAGCAAGCGAGAAAGAAAGAAAGAAAGAAAGAAAGAAAGAAAGAAAGAAAGAAAGAAAGAAAGAAAGAAAGAAAGAAAGAAAGAAAGAAAGAAAGAAAGAAAGAAAGAAAGAAAGAAAGAAAGAAAGACTGAACTTCGTTTTGTCAGACAGATTTGAACAGATAAACTCAATACTGGTAAATGGACATCGAGTATTCATGTAAAACAATTGTGTCTATGTTTTTTTATTACATATTTTTTTACAACGACAAGAAAAAAATTAAAATTACAAATTGCGCAAAATTGCGCAATGTTGATTTTCTTTACCGCTTTATCTGACGTCACGATATACGCGTTTGCTATTGGCTGCCAGACTTCCGTGTTTTCTCAACCCAAAATGGCACAAGATCCATGGAACAAGACGATCGTTCCCGTTCCAAGCGCTATTTCCAGTGTCCGCGTAAACTTTTCCTCAACCACAGGTGAGACATGTTCGAATGTTTATTTTACGCTATACGTCCAAAGTAACGAAAAGGCCGCGCGTGGCGTGCTCCGAGTGTCACACGTGGGAGACATCTGACTACGTGTGTGTGAGAAATAAATATTGTTGAAATTGTGGTTACGGTTTCCAGGTGCGATCGTGGAAAACCTATTGACGGAGAACCACAAAATCCTCAAGATACTTCGGAGTAAGTTTCTTCAGACGGAAGTGAGAGTTTTATACAGCTTGCTGTACAACCTCAACAATAGTCAAAGGGGCAACAAAACCTTTCGAGTCCTAAAGCAGGTAAGGACGAACGAAACGGGTGGCCGATGCATAGATGTGCATGTATAATTTTTTTCATGCCATGGTAAGGGTATCATGGATTTAAAAAATATTTCTTTTACGGTCACGTCCAATAAAATAACCTGAGTGCGTTTTCATATGTCTCTTTCATGTCATGCAGTTGGAACAATGCATTAACAGACTGAAGGAGATGAAGCTGGATGTGGCTCTGCAGAATCTGGCCGATTTGTGTCCCAACAGGATTCGAAGGTTGGCATGACGTTTTAATCGATTTTTTATGCTCTTATTGGACAACAAGAGAAATGATGGAAAAGCAGGGCGATATTCAAGACTAAGGAATTTAAAAAGTAGAATTTTCTACATGTGGTTGAAATTTATATCTCTAAGTTGTCAAGTATTTTAAGAACCGGGTAATTGTTTGGAGCTTTTTTTTAAATGTACAATTCATATCTGATACTAGCAAAAATGACACATTCTTTTTTTTAATTGTTAGTTGGTAACAGCACAAATGAAAATTACGATCGCTGTATTCCGATATCGGATCGGGACACCTTTCCATTTTTTTCTAGATCAAATGTGTAACATTGTCAAAAAATGTCATACGTTTTCCTGATTGACGTATTGAAGTTCTAATTTTATGGCAGTGAAGATATGAATGAAACTTTCATTTTTTTTTCCCCCTAGTGGTCTGAGCGTGAAGGCGGGTGAGGGCGACCTTCCCAGCCAGCCCACGCTGGAGTGGCAATGTCTGAAAGTGCTGGGAGGCGCTCAACTTATGAGCTGCACATTGAAGCGCTGTAGCAAAGCTTTCGTGTATCCTTTCCCCAGACTAATTCATTCATGTCTATTGATGCTGAAGATCCCTTTTTACTGCACATGCATTTATTAGCTTAATCATCGCAATCGAATATCCTGATTTCCGCAGACAAAAATATTTATACTAACTCATTCACTATGATTGACAGAAATAGACGTGGAAATCCTTCTACTCTGTGTTACCACCTTCCCTTAAACATTCGCCTCAGCTTATCCAAGCAGCACATGAAGTTTGAGTTCATCGTCCTGAATTGGGTGATAACCAGCATGCTCAGTCGCTTCTGGTGAGTCGCCTCGCATTTTCAATGTTCCTTTTTTGATTGTATGACAATTTTACGTCGCTTTTACAGCAACTGCTCACGGTTGTTTCTCGGCCACCAGGGTGATTTTCCGAGGAATCCTGTTGTGCCTGGCCGCTCTCTACCGTCATCTGCTGGAGCTTCGGGCATTGGTGGCCCTCGCTTGCCCAATGCCCTTCCTCACGGACTTCAGCCTTCCCGCTGATATGGCCGACTTCCTCGACCCTTCCGATGCGGCTCTACTGCTTGTACAATCAAAATCGGCGCTCCCCGTCAAAGCTCACAAGGCAAAAAGAAAGAGTAAAAAGAAGCCTCCTGGCAGGAAGATAAAGACGTTTAAAATGGACTTGGGTGTTCTTGTGGAAAGAGGTGGGATGCGTATGTGTGTTTTGTATCTTGAAATCGAGTATTCCTTTCCAGGGGCACGGCTAAGTCAGCTTTTCGGGACTAGTGTTTGGGCACCCAAAATGTTGATACCAAAAGGGTCAGGCAAAGTAAACCCCCCTCTAAATTGTCCTTAGGTGTTATTGGGTGCGTGAAAGGTAATTTGTCCCTCTGTGCCCTGCAATTGGTTCATGGTGTCCCCCGCCTTCTGCCCGAAGACAGCTGGGATAGGCACCAGCAAGCCTGCGACCCTAGTGAGGAAAATGGTTTGATGGATTAGTTACATGGAATTTAAATTGAAAAGTAAAATCTTGAACACCTCAACTTTTAACTAGAGTAACTTGATTGCCCAATCCTTTGTTTGTTAAAATAAATAAAACCGCAATTTCAGCTGTAATAACAGTAATAATAAAAACATAAATCTATTGCAGACCCGGGCTCCAACATTCCGGCACTTCACAAGAACGTGGCAAAGGTGTGTAACCGGACAACGATTTATGTTTTCCACCATGCATGTGCACCTGCATCTTGTTTGACAAACGTCTCATTCCGGTACTCCAGAAGGTGCTCCCACCAAAGGAACGGCAGCATTCTGAGAGAAAACGTGTGTTCCAGAGACACACCAGGCACGCTGCTACATTCAAAGACATGAGCTCCAGTCTGGACAAAATAATCCTGTGGTGCAAATTGCAGAAAATAAGTCAAGTCAAACGCCGCTTAGCCTTCCTGAGATTGAAGTGCCAGAAGATGAGAGGAGTAGAAGCTGCCGGCTACAAGTAAGAATGACATTATAGAATCCTGAGACACCGTCTTTTCATTTGTGTCCATTTTACATGACATTTGTCTTAGTTTGTGTGGAGTTACCCTACTAAGTCCTTGTGTCCACAATGGAGGACATCCTGGCCTTTGCGATGAAGTCTCTGAGGGTGGCTCTCAAGAGGGTATAGCAACATGGCAGAGAGAAACACAAAATCAAATCTGATGTGTTTTCATTTGCAGTGTGCAGAAAAAGTTGTTGATGTTCAAACGGGAAACCCGTCAAGTTTTCTGCGGCGCCCAAGGCACGGTACGGAAGACCCGTCCCGCCGCCGTTCACCTGAGAAGGCGTCTCTGCTCACTTAGGAGACAGATTTTTAAATCTTCAAGAAAGAGACATCAGTTGCCAAGGACGTTGAAGCCGAAGAAGCAGGTGTCATCCATGCTGGCCACCGATTGGATAAGCCGAACAATCGGCAGGACAACGGCACTGATGGATGTTTCTGACGGCCATGATGAAATCGATGATATTTTTGCCTCTGCCGGACTGTGACCCATCGCCGGCACCCCGGTTAGCGTGTCCAGGCCCACAGGTGGGACAAATGGGATGGAACCTTATATATTATCTGTCAATCAATCACTCAGCTGACTCTTTGCAACACACAACCATCCAATTTTTTTTTTTTTTTTTTTGTCTTCAAAAAAAACAAAACTTTTATAACATCAGGAATCTCAACAACAACAAAAAAAGTTGGTTATCTGGTGTTTGTCTGGAAAAATGAAGCTAGCTCTCCTAGCGTTTCTGTTATTCAATTGTAATCCAGCGGCTCGGAGATAAAGTGCTGCGCTCATGAAGGGAAAATGCAATGTATGCATTTTAATCTCTACCCCCAAGCATCTTGCTTCCAAAATCTGCATTCACCAAAGGCCTAGCAGTTTTTAGCCTGAATAGCATTTGCTCTTTTGCATAAAACAGGTTCATTTTAACCTTTTTTACTTCTCAAATCATGGAAAACAAAAATCATCATGTGTCTCCTTTAAAAAGAAATCATGAAAGTGACTGAAAATTACA
Source organism: Hippichthys cyanospilos (assembly GCF_059441005.1). Lineage (NCBI taxonomy): Eukaryota > Metazoa > Chordata > Actinopteri > Syngnathiformes > Syngnathidae > Hippichthys > Hippichthys cyanospilos. The sequence goes on along the minus strand of NC_142373.1, from coordinate 13,171,404 downwards.
TCCTATTTGTGGAGTAAAACAAAACTATGATAATGTGGTTGCACAAATGTGCACGCCCTTATAATGGAATGTGGCTGTGTTCAGTATTAACTTCTGACACTTTTTAAACTGCCCTTGATTCACCCCAAATAAAGTTGTTTTAGTCTGTTTTCAATTATTTATTCACACTGCTATTTGGATTTTTTCGTAATTTTCTCCACAGTGACTTTAGACAATATTACATTTTTGAATATGCATTTGGTATACTGTATTTCAAGTGTGCCTTACAAAATTTTGAAACAAGGATTGAATTTCTAGACTAGGGGTGTCCAAACTTTTTTGGATTGGACGCATACTGGAAAATGGAAAAGTGCAAACACGCCGTCGCATTAAAGGGTAGAGAAAACATGTTTAAAAACAACAAAAAACAACGCAGCTGAGAGCGTTCTTCCTCCCGTCCACTAAGAGGCAGTATCAAGCTCGTCTTAGACGATAACGAAGAAATAAAAACTTCCACATCCGGAAGGTGGGGCTTTTTTTTTTTTTTTTTTTTTGGTTGCTTGAGCTCCGTTTTTATTTTGGAGGAACCAAATGCGTCGATATGGGTCGATAACTCAACCCTCCAAATAACATCGACTCAAGGCAGATAATCAAATCCTGCATTGGTAAGTGGAGAATATTTGACAAAGGATGTGGTTCAGTTCTTTTTTTTCTTATTCGGAAGCCTCTCAGCTTCAGATCGCTTGCATTTCTACTACTTTATTTATATCGCTATCAAATGTATTCACTTGTTTTACAACCATTGTATTGGCAATCGCTGTTGCGGTTTTAATAAAGTCATTTTTACAATAAACTGTTCGAAAAGCAGTCATCTAATTCCCAGTTAACATTGAGGCTAATATAGCTAGCGTTGTTGATCAATTGCCAATTTTAAATAATATTCACATAGAAAATGTATCAATAGTTCTTTTTCTACAAATTCTTTTCCCATCAAGTGAATATTTGTTTGGTGCCGAAAAGTTTTCTGAGTAGGCGACACACCCAACCGTCTTCGTATTTTATTGAACTCGTGATGTTCGTCAAAGTACGTGGCGTTATCATTCATAAATTCGTCGCAAGGTAAAAGTCATTGTGCTTAAGTATCACATAGAGTTATTTTGTCTTTAACTTTTTCAAATATATTCCTTCCACTTCGAGAGGAAAAAGTTTCGAAATGACTCTACAACCTATAACCTAAAATCATTGAAGACTGCTGAGACGCTGAGATCAATATAGTTGGGCAAATTCATGTTGCAACAGCTCTAAACGTTTACTCTATTTAAATTAGTTGTTGAATCATTTGCAAATTGATCAATTATTTTGATAGGTCTAAGTGAGATCTATAGTTCTGTTTTTTTTCTTGAAATTTCATGTCAAAAACACTCGTGGTATTGGTTCTTGATATTGGTGATTACTAAAGGAAAATAGTTTTGGTATCTGAAAAAAAAAGCACATTCTTAGTAAAATTGGCACATCTGAGCTATAAAATCAAGTAGAGAATTCATCTGCTGTGCTTTTTACATCTAATTTAGAAGCTCAGAAATCTTGTTCTAGAAAAGTTCTTGGTGGACTTAACCCCCCAATGTCATTCATGCACGCTTCTTCATGCAGCTTGGAAGCGGTGAGTAGAGACATCTGCAATGACTTTCCTCACAAATTCTGAAGGAATGCTCAAAAATTCCCAATGGCGCACTCCAAAGTCTTCCCAGAAGATTGGCCTGTGTCGCAAGAGCAAAAAAAGGGAGGAAAGACTCCCATATTTTGCAAAATGAGCATCAGATGATTCATAGTTGAGCAATGGTGTGCTGTGATGACTTACTCCTCGAGATGATCGTGCTAGAACACCGGTAATTTCCAAGAAGTACTCAAGAATGGAAGAAGGTAGAAGCAAAATTTTATTTACTGATGGGGGGGAAAAAAGACTCTACTCTGTTCTAGTGATGGCAAAACAAAGAATTATGAAGTGATATTTCTTTTCTCTTCTAGATGGTGCTCTTGGCTAATTTAATAATGCTCTTCTGTGTATTTCTATTTTTTTTTGTGGGAAGTAGTGTGGCTGATCAATGGATTTACTTTCCTGCTGCCCGATTTGGTCAAAGAGCCCTCTGTTGACATTATTGGTGTCATTAGTATGCTTAGTGGGCTGGCTGCTCTTGCTGCATTTCCGCCTGGTCGCTTGATCCCATCTTTACAAGTGAAAGTAATTTGCACCTATTATCCTTCTACTTCTTCTCTGGATGCTTGATTAGGTCAGACGGTGCAATATTGAGCGTTAAAGTCATGGAATTCATGACTGTTATAAAGATTGTAATGTAGTGTTTGGATTGATCGCAGAGGTTTTTATTATTTATTTAACAATCATTGGACTCAAAAATATTTTGGTTTTGTCAAGTCTTCAAGTCTTTATCACATCGTCGTAGTCTCATTTCGTTTTGTGGGTCATTTTGCTTTTATTTGATCTATAAGCGGAGCAAACCTGTAAGACCAAAATATTGACAGTATCAATAATCAAAATAACCGAAAACATTCTTGATGTTCAATCCATCATTTTAGAACTCCACAATTGTTACAAATCCTCAGAATTTCAGACTCAACGGCACATATTTTAAGATTAGCATAATTCTCTGAGCAAAAAGACTGATTTTTATTATTATCATTGTTACTTTCTTAAATCAAAAAGGATATTTACAAAAAAAAAAGGGTTTTACTTTGGAGAACCATGATCAATATGTTAACCAATTCTTTATCAAACTAATGAGAATCATAAACATTTTTAGTGCAATTTCTTCTACATCAATTTGAAAAAGACATTTCCTGTTTTTGAGTGAAGTGATGGAAATGAAGACAGAATAAAAACAAATCTGGCTAATTGACAAAATAATCAACAGATCATGGCATGTCAAAGATCAGTTTTTACTGCACTGGCCATGAAGGTTAATATTTAAAAAAAAACTGGGGAAAATGGTCTTATTTTTCAATAATATGATGGAAATTAAAATGTTATCAAAATCTTATCAGATTAATCCGTTATTAAAATAATGGTTCAACTGAGATGGAACAATATCTTAGATGGACATGGTTTTGATAGGTTTCTAATTGTGCCAAACACTTACAAAATTGCCTATTTTACATAGCCTGCTTTGTCAGCACACTGGTTGTTTGTTGACGCCGTCCTCTTTAATCACAGTCGGGGGGGAGGTCGGCCCGGGGGGGTCGGCCCCCAGCGGCCCCCAAAATAAGTATTGATTAAATCCTGTCGTCCATGTTGCACAGTTGTATCTTTCAATAGCATATTTCAGGAGCTCAGCGGCTCAAGTGGTCTCGAGAACCACCCCCCTCCTTGCAATCTCCCTAACCCCACACCCCCTGGAGCGGACCACCATGCAACAGACCATCCTCCGTATATGGGTCAGGCTTAAATACTATTCACACTTTCCTCTATTGCTCAAAAAGGCAGGACAAGACATTTATTTGGACAAGTCTATTTGAAACGCTTCAATTAGGCTTGAACTTATTTGACTGATCAGATGATTGGTTTATTTACAGTTTACCAATTTCAACACGTAAATGTGAAAGTAGGTCGTTTTTTAATAATTTAGGCCGGCGCCCCTCTCCCCATTGCCTAAATGCTGACGAAGACACATGTGGGCATCCTGTCCATCAAGCCTTTCGTTGACCTGCTTTATGAACAAAGGCAGGAAGGACACATGGACTATTCGCTTCCTGCACAGGCAGGCAGTCAGACGGGCATGGAAGGTGATGCCACTTCCTCGGCATTGCCGCTTTTTGCAAGTTATGTGCGCCCATATGCTTTTGGGACAATGACGTGGAGTGTTGACAGCTAAAAGATATTGATGAGGATTTTATTTATTTTTTAGTCAATGATAGTCAGTCAGTGGTAGAGTTGTTAATTGACAGATGGTGCAAAATTCCTTGGGGAAGAGGCATCACGCTGTTTAAGGCTACTTCCTGTTGCACTTTACTGTCAAGGTAAACATAAAACAAAGAGAATGACATCTTTTGTAGTTTAAACAACCACATTTCATTATGTAGTAATTATGTAGTAATTATCGTATGCATGTAGGGTTAGCAATTTAATTTATTTAATTTTGTAACGGCAATGCACATCCATTACAAATAAATAAATAACAAATAAAAACATTTTGTGAAGGAGTAACAACACATTGCAATTAATTTGCTTTTAGTTTGAAAAGGAAGCTGTACTATTCCTTTTTAAGTGTTACAGAGCATTCAATTGGGTTTGCTGATTCCTTCACAACCCCTTTTAAAACTTCATGTACCCCCTGGACTGCCTTTCCCATTTGAGATCCACTGCACCGAGACAACTTTTTGTCATATTTTCATCTCAGGCATCATCTCTTTAAACATTTCAAATAATACACTGGCCCCTCTGGTTGCTGTGACAATATCCAGAACGCTCTTGTATAATCTTGGTTTGAAGATATGGAAAGGGGGTCATGTTTACTACACAAACAGTCTCTTCCAGGGCAGGCAGGCAGACTCTTTGGTTGGCTGCGATGGAAATGAAAGTAAATGACTTTGAGCTTTCACCCTCTCAGGCTGTCTAACCGGTATCGTTAAAAAAAAAAAAAGACATGGTCAGCGTCCGCTCGCTTCCTTTCAAAGAGGACAGCTGCAGAGTTTTTGAAATGCCTTTGTTTACACCTCATCTGAAATGACCTCACCGTGTAGGACTCCGGAGTTGACCCCAAACAAACGGAACTTGCAACTTTCTTGTAATGCTATCCCGGTGCCAGCATTGTTCTCAACTGCGCCGTTGTCCTTGACAGGCTGCGTCCAGATTGCCGAGAAGACTTGCGTTGAGTGTGTCCGCGGGAGCCCGAGACCACTCCAAGGATGGCGACCGGTAAAAGTAAAAACCAGAGTTCGCTCGCTCTGCACAAAGTGATCATGGTTGGCAGTGGCGGCGTGGGCAAGTCGGCTCTTACTCTGCAATTTATGTACGATGAGGTAAGTGGATAACTTATATAACTTATATAATATATTTAAAGATACAAAAGTTATGCTACGGATTTATGTGAGATAAACAATGACGCCAGTCTTACCTGTAAATGCTGAAAGTACATAAAGGTAAAATTATTGGCCTTTTGGGTTTATTATTTTTAATGGATTTTTGAAGGACCATACTTGGCCAAGCCATAATTATTTTATAGTGAATTCATTCGCTGCAAACCCAAATTGAGTTAAAAGCTGTCCGTCAGTGGCAGTGAATGAGTTAACATTCATCAACGTTCCAGTCAAAATAAATCTTTGAAATCTGTAGCTGTCAATGGCTGCTGTTCAGTTTTAGTATTTAAACTAGCGTACCTTTATGATCCACTGTCGCTGATTGGTATTTGTGTTGAACTGTTTTTGTTGTTCCTCATAAAGTGGCAGTTGGATGCATGTCCTTATGGTTAAGGTCAGTGACAAAATCTCTTACTTCCTCAACGCTGTTGAGTTTAGGACATAAAAGACAAATAAGCAAATACGTGCGAATGGATGCAACCCAAAAAGTTGCTCCACACATTGTGCGGAGGTGAACTGTTTAACTGCTGCTATTGGGTCAAAGTGCTTTAAATCGGTGCATCTTAAGCTTTTTATTTATGTAAAATATTTATCCATGAAACAAGCACACTGTAACTAGCGCAAAGTATTTTGGGGATTTAAAAAAAAAAAAAAACCTGACTTGCCATCCATGTTCCATTCCTTCAACTTTAGATCTGTAATTTGCAGTGGTATCTCTAAGCTTATATTACTCTCTAGAAGATAGTGTGACTTTTTTTGTTACTGGCTCATCTTCCGGAAAATTGTGTCATTAACGACAAAATGGCAGTAAATATAGTAAATAGCGTCTACAGCATACAAACAACACTATAACATTGTCAGAGAATCAGAGCAGCTTCAAACGATCTAAATTCTTCCTCCTCGCTTCCCAGTGTGCGAGCTCTCCTGGAGTTGTTTACGGTAAATAAGTCACTGTAGTTCTTTTCAGCTGAATCTTAAACGTGTTTATACTGGCAAACTTCCATATGCAATCGTTCATGTGCAATGGTTTCCGCGTGGCGGTAAAGAATTTCCGGAAGGTACGCGGAAAATCTGGCCAGGGCGGACGCCACTCGGAGAATGCTAAACAATGGTGTCATTTTGGCGCGTGGAGCCGCGTGGCGCTCGCGGATGCGTCAAGCACATACCAAGCTTAATGCCGCGCTCCTTCTTGCCGCTGTTGCAGGATTTGCTCGCTTGTTATTTCCTAAGCTTAACGATGTCATAACTTTGTGTTCGCCCCCTGGTGGTAGGATGATAAAGTTCTTGATTTGACATGTTCGGGAGCCGGCTTTTTAAATGTTTGCCAATGTCTGGCAACAGCAGATTGGGTTACTATGGCGATTAGGAGTTTCACAAAGGCCACCGTGGTTTTCGCTCGCGACGGCATCACTTCATCCCCTAAGCTGTTGAGTAGTACGATGAAAAACTCAAGAGGAACCTCATGGCGTTGTCCGCCGCCAGTTTGTGGAGGACTACGAGCCCACCAAGGCGGATAGCTACAGGAAGAAAGTGGTCCTAGATGGAGAAGAGGTCCAAATCGACATCCTGGACACGGCCGGCCAAGAGGACTACGCCGCCATCCGGGACAACTATTTTCGAAGCGGCGAGGGCTTCCTGCTCGTCTTCTCCATCACTGAGCACGAGTCGTTCGCGGCCACCGCCGAGTTCAGGTGCGCCACTCGACATCTTGTTTTTATTATTTTGTGCCTGTTCTAAATCAAATATGCGCAGGGAGCAGATCCTGCGCGTGAAGGCGGAAGAGGACAAGATCCCTCTCCTGCTGGTGGGAAATAAATCGGACCTGGAGGACCGTCGGCAGGTGTCGGTGGACGAGGCCCGCGGGAAGGCCGAGGAGTGGGCCGTCCAGTACGTCGAGACATCTGCCAAAACCAGGGCCAACGTTGATAAGGTACTAAATACACGTATACACACACACACACACACACACTTGCTTTTGTGCTGGTCAGTCCATTGGAGCAAAGCATCCTCCATAGAAACCATCCTTCACTCACACACATACACCCACATCCTTGTCTTTGTACTGTTGTAGGCCCACTTTAGCAAATTGTGCTTCGTGGAAACACCCTTCACGCGCAGACAAACACATATCCATGTTTTTGTATAATTGTCAGTACACCCGAGGTAAATATGCTTTATGGAATCCATCACACATATCACTCACACAAATCCACCTGTGCACAGCATGGGAACCATCCTGCACTCACCCAGATACATATCTGCGTTTTGGTACCGTTGTTGGTACACTTGAGCAAAACATAGCTTACAAGAACCCTCTTTCAAACATACATACGTCCTTGTTTTTATACCATCTCTCACACACGCAGAATCTTGGACAGGCCCTTGTATGTTGAGTGCTTTTGGTCTACCACTGCAGGTTTTCTTTGACTTGATGCGTGATATTCGGGAGAAGAAAATGTCAGCAAACAAGGATAAAAATGGGAAAGGGAAGAACAAGAAAAACAAGAAGAGCTTCAGAGAGCGATGCTGTCTACTCTGAAATCTTTACGGACCATGACGCACAATACGACTGCCGAGGTCTTTTTTTTTTTTTTTTTTACCTACAAGTCAAGTGTACATTTTTACAACCTGCACGATTTGAGTGTACCATGATTGATGCCATGCGGGCTGCTGTGCCATCAGAAGCTAAATGTGGATCCTGAGTGATCACCCAAACTGCCAGTGACACTAACTCTTCATTCGGGGATGTCCTTTTTGTCTTTGGGGTGCAGAGACGCTCATCGCCTTTGATTCCGTCCATCGGCTGTCACAGTGCAAGTACTTGACTTTTTTTTATTTTTTGGTTTCTCAATCCTAACTCAGGCACTGTCAGCCCATTTAAAATGTTTTTTTTTTTTTTTTTTACTTGTGTAGTTGGCAATGGCAGTGAATGAGTCAATATACTTTACAAATTGTTTTCTTATTTTACCACAAACTAACTCTAATGCTCTTGCCTGTCATGTTAACCCGAATTTACAGCACATCTATATTAGTCTTTTTTTATTATCAATTTGCCCTTTGTAGACATTGAATAGTACGTCTATGAGAGCATACATGGCCAAACAATAATTCCTTAAGTTATACTTTATTTTCCTTATTTTGCTCCTTATGTTGATGTCATTCTGACATTTCCCACGACGGGTCAAGATGGGGGTGACTATGGAAGAACATGCACTACATAGCAGATGTTCCGCTAAAAATGTTCCCAATATTTCTGCTGCAGCAGATATACTTGTACAGCTCCTTGAACTTTTCCGCCTCGGTACCATTGTCTTAACTACAGGGAATACAACTTTTACTACAATCTACTTTCCTCTCTTCCATTTGCCTCTTTTTTCCACTGTGATTGATTTATATCATTCCAGTGAGCATTGCCAAATAAATGTTTTTTTTTTTTTTTTAATAAATACTGTTCAAATGGCGGACCTTCATTTCTTTCACAACCATTCTTAGACGGTCCAAAAATATTGATGCTAGCTTTTCTCACAATGGCCACAAATGACTTAATGCTGCTGGTTGTTTTTAGTCATGAAGGCACAAGTTGCTTTGCTCCAAGTGATTTATTCCATTTTCTAATGTGTGAAAGTTGCCCGACAGTGATAAACTGCCACCCAATTTCCTACACGGAAGATTTTGTGAATCCCACTCCTGGAATCCTTTCACAGCTTTTCCAAAATATGTGAAGAGAGGGTATAGATAGTGTCCCTGTGCAGTGTGCAAAACAACGGAAACACCACAGACTTTAAGGATTACTGCAATCAAACATAGAAGTCATATTTTTGCGTCGCACTTGGGGGCTCGTTTGTGTCTTTTTACTCAAAGGAGAATTCGCCCCGACCTAGATAAGTGAAGTCCTTGTAGCACGTGGGCTCCCTCTAGTGGCACATTGAGAGAATGAACTTTCAATTGCGTGATTCCCAATTGCTCATGCTCGAATCGAACCTTACCGTGAGTGATTTGCACTTCTTTTGTATTTAACTTTGAAGTACTTTTTATGTGGGATATAATTTAATATAATCATAAACTCCTTCACTACCATACAGTATACATGTCAAAGATCAATTTATACTGTGGTGGCAGTGAGTAAGTTATGTGCATATATATATATATATATATATATATATATATATATATATATATATATATATATATATAATCACCTCACCTTTATCCACAAGAGAAAGCAAATGCCATCCCTCCTGACGGGCACATTTACCCGCTGGCCCGACACTGTGCACCCGTCGCTGTCTCCGCTAAGTAGGCAGATTAGGTGGTCCGTTAAGCTCTCGGGAAGGCACTTATTTGTAAATGTATGAAAGGGCAAAGCCATGCAGCCTAATGACCGATGCGGCGTCATCGGCACGCTCAAAGGTCTTTCATCATTGTGCGGAGAGGGGCCCCCGTCCTCTGAGTAACCCTCATTAGATCGAAGCTAATGTTGGAGATGAGGATGTTCAAGTGATAAAACACCATCACGCTCCTTCATTAGACGCAAAGAGAAACACACTCTGTGGAATTGCGCTCGACTCGTAAGATAAATGCAATGGACGAAGAAGAACTTCTATTTTAGCGAGTGTGCTGCTTTGCTGTTGTCTCTGAGGAGCGCGGCCGCAGCTGTTCCCCTTAAGGCCGCTAGATGGCAGTCTTGCTTTTCCTTTCAGTCAGTCCATATGTATGACTTCTGCAAACACAAACACTCTCCGTCCAATGGTGACTGTCGACAAAGCGAATTGTAGTGATTCACGGTTATTGAGCAAAAAAAAAAGCACATGCGTTAGTGCAGTCTGTGCTCGTGGGCTGATTGAGGATTTTTTTGGATAACATTTATATTAGCAGGCATGTTTATTTGGTATAGCCATGTAGGTAGAAAATATTTTCCCTTCCGCATTTTCGCACATGGAAAATCAATGCCCAATACTCAAAAATGTGGCAAGTGCGCAGACATTTGGGAGCAGGTTCCAATAAAAGGCACGCTTTGCTAAAACTATGCATAACATTTAGAGGGAAATAACAGAACAGGGGGAACAATTTTAAAGCGTTAAGTTAGATTTGCTGATATCTGTGGAAACCCTGTAAAAATTTCATGTGCCCCCGGAAGTGTCTCCATATACCCCACAACCACCGGCCTCATCAAATAAGTTATCAACTTGATTAATACAGCCAGCGTTTTGTTAAAGTAGTGATGGTATAATTCGTGCAGGTCACTGTTTGGAAAAAGAAAATTGAACTCAGAGACCTGTCACACGCTCGCGCTGCCACTTGTTGCCATAGCAACGAAAGTAGCTGTCATCCGCCCTGCATGCTCGACAGCCGCCTTCCTCCAGGCCAAACCACATTATAATTAACAAAAAAACAAAACAAATGCATACCTTAAAGGTTATCCATCAGTTGCATAATTAATAGCACCGCGCAAGTGTATTTAAAGATTCAAAAGATGTTTTTTTTTCTTCTCTCTTGAAGTTGTGACAGCCACTTGACTGCATATATCGAAAGTCTGCTTTGTCACAGGAAAGCCAACATAGCAGGACTGTCATAAAACCACCGCTCGTTCCTTTGTTCCCGTTGTCTTCAAAAGACATCAAATTGCCTTCACTTCAATAACACGTAGTTATCTTTAGGATATCTTTCTCATTTCAAATACATTACACCTCATTTGCATAGCGCCGCCATTAATTCTGACTGCCCCCTTTTTGTAAGCAAAATGAAGCCTGTTTTTTTTGTGGAGTGGGAATATTTTCCTGCTGTAATGTAAAGTGTTGCAATTCCCCAGCACACAATTTGAAATGGTGCATTATTCAGTGCTTTTGCTTCTCATCTGTCAGATAGCAGGCCTAGTTTGTGGAGTTCCAAGTAATGCATGCTGACGACTATCCTTCGTGTGCCATCGGGCTCCTTGCTCAAACAGTCCCGTGGTGCTGGAAGACCAATAAGAGGGCGCGCTGTCCCTGTTCCATCCAGTACACGCTGCCCTGGGGGGCTCATTCCCATACGGTGGCTTTTCAGACTAAACTTGCACACTTTCAATTGGAGATTTAAATGCCAACCGGAGTATTAAGGACACTTTCTTCTTATTCTCGCCTTTTTTCTGTTATTCGTGACCATCCTTTTTCCTTGACAATGGCACCAGCAGTGATATTTGCAAATTGGGACGTGAACTCTCTTTCTTTGTTTTTTTTGCCTTTTTTTAATCAGTTGAGAGGAATCGGAAAATGTGTTTTTCAAGGTATTCATTGTACACATAATTTAGGTGTCATTTTAAACATAATTTAGGTATTAAACTATTCGAATTTTTCACTTTAAAGTAGATTAGTTTAGTTTTGTTTTTAAGCAAGGCCGTAGTCAAATCCAGTCTTATCAAGGTCAAGTCAAGTTTGAGTCACAAAGGTCTTAATCTCAGTCAAATTTCCGTCAAGTCCAATTCACAAAGGACCAAGGCAACCCAGTCACAAAAATTGGAGTCCAAGTCAAGTACGAGTCACAAAATTCTGGTTCGGTGTCAAGTTTGAGTCACAGAGGTCCAAGTCAAGTCAGAGTCTGAACGATCTGAGTCCAAGTCAAATCTCAGTCCACTTCTAAGATGAGGTTGAGATGAGAACAATAATAAACCTTTAGACCTTTGTTTCTCAAATAGTGGGGCAGGAGCAATGCTTTAGACACAAAATAATAATGCAATTTTTGCGAAATTTTATGATGCCCAAGGCTCTTCTTAGATGGCATGGAACCTTTGCCTGATTAACCAAGCATGCGGAGAAACAACAAAAACAATTGGGCTGATGGATGACATGACAAGGAAATAAAACTCTGTTTAGTTGATTCTTTAGTTGATTGAATATGGACTCTAACTCGGTGACTACAACCCTGTCTTTCAGTAGTCACCAAACAGCGGTTAGGAAAAAAAAAAAAAAAACCTTTACAATCTTGTTCTGGGGCTTTAAATTGCTGTGTTCAAGTTGACTCCGAGGATATAAAAAAAATCCAGTGTGTTTATTGCTTTTTTCCCTGTAGTTTTTATTTTCCAGTATTTGACACAGCGAGATGAAAAAGTTGAGTCACAGCTAACGTGAGACGGTCTTTGTCAAGGGGACGTTGTCATCAATCCTGACCCGCTCCCCCTTTTGATTAAGCCCAGGAAGTTCCCAGGAATAGGTGCTAGGTGCTGATAGATAGATGGTGTGCGTCTGCTTGCTAAATGGAAGGATGTGGAGAGGAAAAGATCCCTTTCCTCGCTGATGCCGGTGGACAGGATTTTGCCCCGCGCGCCGCTAAACGCTCGGCTGCAGCCGTTTCCTTCCCTCGGAAGATTTCTGGTGACAGATCAGTACCGAGGCACTCTCTGATGGAATTCTTCCAGAGGGGAGCGCAGACACACAAAAGTCGGTGTCCTTTTTCTTGGCACCAAAGGGGAATTAGGTATTTTCTTCCTGTACGACATACTGTACGCACGCTGTTTGAACCTTCCGATCAGGTTCCACTTAAGTTTATGTCAGTCAAAACGGCCTTTGCTGAAGATCGGAGAAAGAGGTCGTGTCGCGTATCCTCTGCTCGTCCTGCCGTGACAGAGGAGGACATTTGGTCTGTCCCTTTTGGTATTCCTTGCAGTTTACCTGCATGAAGTCACGCATTTATCTTTTCGGCTTTCATTTTGTTGGGACGAATGACCGTTAAACCTACAGGAATTAGGAAGTGGCTTATATATATATATATATATATATATATATATATATATATATATATATATATATATAACATAAAGCAGGGATGTCGTAAAATGAGGGTCCACTGTGTGTGTGTGTGTGTATATATATATATATATATATATATATATATATATATATATACACACACACACACAGTGGACCCTCATTTTACGACATCCCTGCTTTATGTTTTTTTCAACATACGACGTGGACCACAACGTTTTTTTGTGTGCCCTCTCTACGCCATTTTTTCGGCTTATGACACCTCAAATATGGCGGTCAGTGTGCGTGCGTCACTCCGCGCTCATATGTCTATACACCCGTCACTGCCTGCGTCACTACAATGCTGGTCCACTATTGGTCGACTGAGATACAGGTCTACTGTTGGTCGGCATCCCGGAGGCACTAAGATGCTGGTCTGCTTTCGGTCGGCGTCACTCGTTCCAAAACGGCAGAACGTTAAAGCTTTGTTCTCCTGTGAGTGCTTACGAAACCGTATTTACAGTGCATTTTAGAGCTTAATTCTAACTTGAATTGGTTCGCCATGAGTCCCAAGATTGCTAGTGATGTTAAATAGAGAAGGAAGGTGATGATTGGGTGATGATAATCCAGAAATACGAAGAAGGCTAAGCTAGCCTGGGCTTGGCTACCCTCACGAGGGAATATAGCATAACAAGCCCATCATGTCACTCAAAGGTAAATAAATCCTTTCACACATTAGCTAACTACCATAGCTTTCTATTGTCCGCCATGTGACTATTTCGCCTTACAATCCCAACCTCGGAACGGATTAATTTCGTACGACGGGGGTCCACTGTACGTACTCCAAATTTCAGTTAGAACACGTCCTGTTTTCATTTGACTCCGTTTTGGTTTGAAAGTGTAGAAAGCATCTGTTCAAAGCGAAGTTGAGTACATCATATCAGCCCTCGACATTTACTCCCCGGCAAACAGTACGTTCCGAGGGGATGAAGGCTCCGGAGTTTGAAGTAAACAAGGCCGACGTTTCCAGCCATCTGCTCAAACAGTCAACTCTCCAATGACAAGCAACATCAATATTAACAAGATGAAAGACAAGATACGCTCTCCGCACCCGATCCGATAACCGGGAATTAAACTTTAGACCGAACCCTGGGCGAGCGGAGGAACTGGAGGGTGCTCGCCACGCAATCCCAGAGCAACGCGAACGGGCAGCGGCCCAGCTGAATCTGGCCCGGAGAGGCGGATAATGATCCCACGTGACGCTTTCTGGCAGCGGGCGCTCATAATGGCAATAACTCATGTCAAAGGTGGCTGGGCGGGCTTTCATTAGTGGCTATTAATAAATGTGAACAGCGGGATACTGCAGGGCCGCTTACATTGATTTGCATCGGCAACGCCAGCAATCATTGCATCAGGGCCCGCTGTATTAAGCGGGGATAAATCCAGGCGCGGAGGAGCAACTCTCCAACCTTACAATCTTTTTATTTTTTGTCATAGTTTGCCTCTAAATGAGCCTCCACGGGAATATTTTAAGTTTGTTTCCACAGCATGCTAATCACCGGCGCTCCGCTACCTGGAGAGCCCTTCATGCACCTGAAGGCTAACCTCCCCGAGGTATTCAAGTGAGCTGAAGGGTGCGGAGTGTTTGCATAAGGTTGCCACTGCGGCTGGAAATTAGGTGGCAATTATTGCACAAAGCGCTAGATATGTAGAAGATATCAAACAGATATTCTAATAAGTTGTTGCCCTATCTACGGTATAAACTCGTCGACTTGGAACCTCCAGGGACTTTGCTGTCTTGCGCTGCCTTTTGCCGCAAGACATTTTCAGGAATTCAGTTTACTTTAGTGCACAGGTGTCAAAGTCAAGGCCCGGGGGCCACATCCGGCCCGCCACCTCCCTTTTTGTGGCCCTTGAAATGCTGATTTGACTTTAGGTTTCTGACTAAAATACCAAAATGGCAAGTTGTCTTTAACTTTTAGAAATTTGGGGGAAGAATACTTAAAATGTATTTGAATTCACAGTCATTACGGCCCTCTGACAGAAACTATCACTAGAATGCGGCCCAAAATAAAAAAAATATTTGACACCACTGCTTTAGTGAGTGAGTAGATCTTATTTATTATTTTATTATTGCATGACATTATAAGACAGGCGCAAACAACAGGGCTAAAATTAACAGCAGATGCACATAGAAATATACTGTATATAGCACTATTATTTTTACCTTCAGCACTGATGCTACATTTTTTCTTCATTTCTTTTAAGATTTCAAATATTTTAAAATATTTACGCTTATATTTCCGATGATCTATTACACAGTCTGAAAATTCAGAACTGTACCTATGTGTTTTGTTTGTCGATAAAATGTATGTTATCCCGGAGCGGTTATGTGCTACAGGACCGACCGCTGAGTTCTTTCACGTGCCTCATTCAAAGAAACTGTTTTGAGCTGTATTATTCGTATTGGCTTTTTTCAAATCCGCTGTGCTAAAATGGCAGCTGCTGGAGGATGTCAAATTGACGGGATCGAAGGCCAACATTGTTATGCAGTTAGTACGAGTGTGCTGACATTTGTTACTTCATTGCAGCGCGCGGCGTCAATATGATAGATGATTGCAGCACTGTGACTTTGACTGCAGACTTATCTGCTTTATTGTCACATTTTTCTTGCCTAGGTTTGTGTGTGGGTCAATTACTGCATGAAAACTGATAAATGGCATGGATCTTTTGGATCCAGTTATTAACATGTTGGGGGAGGGACTAGATCTGTTTATATTTGCAGAAGTTGGACGAGATGTACAGGAAAATACTCAACCTGTCAAGCCACTTTATCATAATAAACTACACTTATGGTACAAGTAACATATGACACGAATGGCCTTGGTATGCTTTTATTTTGAAGTTCCTCCCGGAAGTAAGAAGATGGGGTCGATAACTAATGGAATGAGAGCTCTCATTTTTTTTGAAGTGCGATGGGACAATGCTCGGCCCTTTAAGCCACATTATCGTAATTAACAGTAGTGTATGACACAAATGGCCTTGGCATGCTTTTATTTTGAAGTTCCTCCCGGAAGTGAGAAGATGGGGTCGGTAACTAATGGAATGAGATCTCTAAATTTTTTGAAGTGCGATGAGACATACGGGACAATGCTCGGCCCTTTAAGCCACATTATCGTAATTAACAGTAGTGTATGACACAAATGGCCTTGGCATGCTTTTATTTTGAAATTCCTCCCGGAAGTAAGAAGATGGGGTCTGTAACTAATGGAATGAGATCTCTAATTTTTTTTGAAGTGCGATTAGACATACGGGACAATGCTCGGCCCTTTAAGCCACATTATCGTAATTAACAGTAGTGTATGACACAAATGGCCTTGGCATGCTTTTATTTTGAAGTTCCTCCCCGATACATAGTCGCGGCAGTGCTAAACTAACTTGAAAATCTTTGGCTCCTGGAGTGAGCAGACGTCGATGTCAACACACATTGTTCAAACTGTCAAAAAAACAAAGTCAAGCAACGTCTGATATTATATTTTTCAATTGACATGTTTTTTTTTGTGCGATGTTGCCCGGTCGCCTGCGGGCGATGCAATGAGCCATGGTATAGGGAATGTGAAAAACAAACTATTCCAGGACGGTGGTGAGAGGACGACAAAGGGGCGCCATAGATTACCGGCGGTGAGACTCTAGGACAGAAAAATAACAATGAATCACAAAGTCTTTCTCCCCCAAACAAATGTGCGAACAAAATAAATCCGACAAGAGAGTCACAGCGGCAGTGTAGTCTGCAGGTAGTCTTCTTTAGCCTTTTGTGGATGGATGAATAAAATAATCTGCAGATCAAAGCTCAGGCAGAGTGGGAAGCGGATAAAAAAGTCGACCGGAAGCCACCGGCAAACACAAAAGCAATCACAACAACAAAAATGGCAGGAAGAGGGACCATGACAACTGTGAAACTGCAAAAAAACAGAGTCAACCGTGAAATGCATCCACTCTTGGCTGTGTAAGAGCACTTCAAGCATCCTTTCAAAATCTAAAATATTGCTGAGATTGTATTCCTGCTTATGAATATATTTAGATTAAAATGAGAGATAACATAACTCTACAGGTGTTAATGGTGCAAATTAAGAATGTAATAGTTTGATACGTTCTCTACAGTAAAAAATACCTGTGAGAAAGTTGTTTTTGTTTTGGGTCTTTATATCAATATCAATGTTGTTGAGCACCCATCTAGGAGAAGGTGCAGAACGTAAAGTAAGAAGAGGGAGAAATTGCTCTCGGTCTCTAAGGGTGGGAACAAATTGTGAATTTATTTACAAAAATTAAATTACTTAGAACTGACAGATATTTTCAAAAAGTCAGAATTTACAAAAATAGCGCTATTAATAACAAATAGAAACAAATTCAAAAAACAAATCTATCCATCCATCCATCCATCCATCCATCTGGGATGTTGTCAATATAGGACATATAGACTACCGTAGCTAGCTAGCTAACAAGCTAGTCAATATAGGACATATAGACTACCGTAGCTAGCTAGCTAACAAGCTAGCTATCACTCATGATACACGCCTGTCGTCGCTGTCAGGAAAGACACGTTTTTCAAATCACAGATTCTGAAAGCAAAGTATGCAAAGTTGTTTTACCACTGCTCTAAATTAAAATATTAAAAAATGAGTGGAAATGTACACAAATAAAAGCCCAGACGCTAATGCTAACTATTTCAGCAGAAGTAAAATATTTTTTTTTTTTTTAATGTACTTTTTTGTTCATGTACATGTACACTGGTTGGGGGGGGGGGGGGGGGATTGCGAATTCAAATTCCCTTTTTTATTGTTGTTGTTATGCACTGTTTTAACCAGTTTTAACCCCTAATATTGACAAATACTGACCAGATTTTGAAGCTTTCATTTTCTGAGATTTATGTATTGAGAGCAAAAAATCTATCCATATTCATTTTCCAGTTTTCTTTTTCACTTACCAGTTTTCTTGGCAGATAATTTTGCTTATTTATTTATTTATTTATTTATTTATTTTTAATGAATGAAGCCACATTTCTGCATATTTTCTCATTCAGTCTTTGTTACATGACTCGGTTCAGCGGTATCGGAAGCAATTAATTAAACGAGAAAGAAACACAGGTGACTGCACATCAATATTTAATTTCATTGAGATCCATCTGCAAAAACTTAACGCAATAAGCTGGGACTGTGCTGCGACTTGAAAACAAGCAGATGGAAGTGGCTGCTTGGCTTCCTTGCTTGCCTCATAAACCTTCTTGTAACACATCTCCCGGTGCATCATCCTTTACAACGTATTTTCTTCTGTTTAATATTGTTCCGCACTGTAAAGACGCTCTTTCTCCCCACACAAAGGTAAAATCGCCAGCAATCTCTCGGAAGTCCCGCGCGAGAGGACTTCTCCGCTCGCTTTGCCGAATAACTGCTAACAATGCCCTGTGTGAGCAGCCTCAGCGTTACCCGGCCATGTTTATTGTTCACTTGAAAGCCGTACAGTACACTGCTTTTTTTTATTAAAGCTTATTTTGCTTCACTTTTAAATACATCCATCCATTTTCTATAGCCGCTTATCCCCACAGGGGTCGCAGGCTTGGGGCAGTAGGCGGGGGACACCATGAACTTGTTGCCAGCCAATCGCTGGGCACATAGAGACGAACGACCAATCACGCGCCCGATCACACCTAAGGACAATTTAGTATGTCCAATTCACCTGCCATGCATGATTTTGGGGAGTGGGAGGAAGCCGGAGTGCACGGAGAGAACCCACGCGGGCTCGGGGAGAACATGCAAACTCCACACAGGAAGGCCGGAGCCAGGTGGATTTGAACCGGGACCTTTGAACTGCGAGGCGGCCCTTGTCGCCTCTTTTAAATACAATAATGCCTAATTGACAACATACGTACACACCAATGTACACACCAGTCGAAAGTTAGCTAAATGCTCTCGATTTGACCCGATCGCTGCCAGTCTTAACTCGGACAAAATGTTCCGGAAGTAAATTTCACAATGCAGTGAAGTGCCAAGTGTAAACCCTGATCAGAGACACCTTTGTCAGCTGTGGGAAGTGTTGTGTCATCATAGGAGAGCAAAACAATGGAGTCCGCCAACGAATTCATAAAAAGGAAAAAGCAGCTCCGCAAACAAAAGACAACAATGGAGTAGATCCAGGATTTGGTGTTCTTTCTTTCTAGCGCCCGCCTGTTCATTACGAAATGACGGCTTTTGCTTGAGAAAATGCTCATTTGAGGCCGGAACAGCTCCAACTTCCTGTTTGGAGTTAATATTTTCTTTTTGTGCTCGTGTGTGTGTTTACCCGGCCGCAATCCCAAAAATCTCTATCTGTTAGGTTAATTGAAGACTAGCTTGCCCGCGGGTGTGAAGGTGAGTATAAATTTGCCCTCGTGATCGACAGGAGCTCAAATATATCAGCGGGAAGCCACATCTCCCATCATATGTTGACGCTTGAACTCAACCCTAACCTCAACCTTCACCCATGCGTGTACTAACACCGTATGTTGTCAACAACCAAACTTTCTTGCTTTTAAAATCCGCAAATATATTTGTGACTTTCAACTTTTTTAGGTTTTCAAACATATTTTCAATTTTCACTTGTGTTTGGAAAGGCTTTGTGTGCACTTATTATGAATCGCTAATTGTAAATGTTCAATTTAAAATGGTGAGTCATATTTATTTTCAACGACTCTCAAGCAGAATTAAACATACATATAGTTAGTCATGATAAATGCACACACAAAACTCCCTTGATATTTGTGAATCTGAAAAACACGTGAAAATCGCAACTGTTTTTGGATCTGAAAACGTGAAATTTTTGAACAACTTTGTGGATCTGAAAAACTTGTGAAAATCACAAGTATGGTTGTGGATCTGAAAGCACACTTATATTTCTGGAAGTGAAAATGTGAACATGACCAATACGTTCGTGAATATGTTTCTGGATGCAAAAACATGTGAAAATTACAGGTATGAATCTGAAAATGTGAAAATCGTGAATATTGTGAGTCTGAAAATGTGAAAATAGCCTAAATGTAAAGGTAAAATGACAAATGTATTCGTGTGAATATTTTCGAGGTATTTTCCATCCATAAATTTGGGCCCTAATCTTAATCCTAAATTCAACCTCGGCAATTTGTAATTCCAACCCTAAAATCCAGAAATTGAAACATGGAATATTGAAATTTTCGGAATTTTGATGTTTTTTCAGTATGAATTTAAATCAGTTAAAAAAAATATAACCTGAACCCCAACATGGACCGATGAAAGATAAATTTGCACGGGGTATAATTTTGTTCCAACTAAAACTACAAAATAAAAAAAAAAAACCTAAATAAAAAAGAAAGACACTTGCACTTTTGATCCTTCAAAACCCGAAAAGAAACCGAAATCCAAGAAGAAGAGTTCAAACCAAAAAAACTGAAGAACAACAATTAATTCCAAGCCGAAACGTGATTTCATTCCTTCGAATCCCAAAACGTGCCGAAAAAAACGCTCCTATCCCGCTGAGGGGCAAACTTTGGCTCTGTTCGTGTAATATCCCGCCAGACGTTGACCTGTACTTCCCCTCCCTCGTAATTTTCTCCGGAACTCCACTCCTTTGAGGAACCACGACTCGAACCTCATCTGCCTGTGATAATGGCATAGTTTAGTGCTTGAAAATTGGTGCAAAGTTCCAGTATGGTGCCTTGATCTCAGCTGGCTCTCGCATCACACATCAGCAACCTCCATCCCGCTTCTCCGTCTGTTCCGAGATTTTCTCTCGTACGCTCACGAAATGGGGAGCGCAGATAAGGCCGACGGCATTTGGTGCATCGCGAAGGAGATTTGACATCGCCGCAGCTCGACTTGGGCAAACACCATTAACCCCCAGCTGTTTCCGCGGCCTGTTGCGCCGATGCCACACCGTTGGCGCCGCTTTCATGTGGAATAACCTCACCCGGCCCATCTCTTTCATTAAGTTCACGCCGACTTCCCTGGTGATTTGACAGACGGGAGAGAAAATAGGAGAAACTGGCGCAGCCGTGATTTGCAATGACCTCTCGTAGATCTACTGAAATGCTCATACGCACTGCTGAAATCAATACATTATATATCATTTCAATCAGGGCAAAGCATTTTTCAATGTGAAAAAAAAAGAAGAGTCTTCCGTGTCAGTGATTTCACTTTTTTGGCAACTCCAGAAGATCGATCCTGTCATGTCGTTACTTTTCTTTTCGTCTCGTTTGCTGGGAAATTGAGTCACTAATGAAAATAAAATGTAAACAATAAAAGCATACAACACTTTGCAAAGGCGTCACGATGACACAGTTGAGCAACTGATTTGCTCTTAATTTGAAAACAGTCCTGTTCCTATCACAGCATTTTAAAAAAGCATTTAATCACCTTTTATTACTTATTTCATTACTTGGATGACTTTCACTTTACTGCTTTACCCGCTAATCCACAGTATTGGTTACTTCACGCATTAATCTACACTATTGGCTAATCCAGACAATTATAGATGGATGGATGGATGGATGGATGGATGGATGGATGGATGGATGGATGGATGGATGGATGGATGGATAGATAGATAGATAGATAGATAGATAGATAGATAGATAGATAGATAGATAGATAGATAGATAGATAGATAGATAGATAGATAGATAGATAGATAGATAGATAGATAGATAGATAGATAGATAGAATCAACCACCCAACCAACCAAACCGAAACACGAAGCAACCGTTGTTATTGGTCAATTTAAAATGTTGGAAATGGCATCAGGCTCCCTCTTGTTCATGACACCATGCAAACCCAACCAAGCAACCTAACCGATATACCAACCAACCGATGACGAACCAACCGATATACCAACCAACCAATATTATTGGTCGATTCAAAAATGTTCACGATCCAAAACTAATGGATAAACAAGCCTCATTTTTGGGTCCCTGACAAATGTTGATTTTGATGATAGGACTCTGCCCGACGCCAACAATTATTAAGTGTTAAAGGATATATGAGGTTTTCACGTGCGTGTGATAGAGTGAGATCGAGAGAGGAATTCAGTGTGAGAACATACCACTTGTCTGTGTTTTTTTTTCCCCCAGAACTCTGCAAATTCTGCACCGTGCAGCAATAGAATAAAAGGCGAATCTCCAAGGAAGAAGCTAAAGAAGTGCTTAAGTTGTTTGTGCCTTTGCCTGGCAGCACTCCCGCATCTCTAGCTTTCCCAAAGTAGAGAACAGACACGGGATAAGATGAAGGAAGGCCGGTGGAGTCTTTTATTTTTTTTTTAATTTTGTTATGATGGATAGTGTAGACCGAGTGCCCTGGTGCGCGTTGTGTGTTGTGACCAGCGGGGTCACTCATCGATTCCCAGCCATCTCGGCTAAAGCACTAATAAGACACTTGGCATTTTCTCTGGTCCTTTGTGAGCTTCCTCTACCCCTTTCATTTATTGGAGAGGGTGGATCGTCTGCGCTGTTGCGCGTGAAAGACAGAGCCAGACAGACAGCAAGAGAGAGTGTGACTGACTGTACTGTCACATCATCTGTACGTGTGGCAGGAAGCCCGCTATGTTTTGTGTGAAAGGTGCAACTGTAAGCAGCTTTGAGAGGAGTCCTTACAGGACTACTTACCACACAATACGTGATGGGAAAATCAAGCCTCATGAAAAGCTTGTCGTATTTTTTTCGCTCATTTATATGGTATAAAAATAAATGCTGCACTAGCCTCTTTGTGGAAATGTGTATTACACTTCCATTGCATCGTTAAGCCAACCATCAAGAAAATCTCAAGTTTCAGTGACGCAAATATTTTGTTCGTTAGTACTTAATTTTCAGCACAAAAATGTGTGTCTTTTTCCGGGAAAGTAAGGCGGTTACTTACTTCCATGTATAGTGTGGGTAGGAACCTTTGAAGCGGAACCTTAGGCGTCAGGTTGTGTTGCCCAGGCTTCTCTTGAAAAGAAAGAATGCGCACCCTCCCTTCAGAGGAGAATTGGGATTGATAACGGCATGGGTCTGTCCTCATTGTCCTCCCCACCACCTGTATTTTTCAGGTGAGTCTATTTTTGATGTGTTGAAATAAATCCCATGCACTTAAATGACAATGCGGTAAGCTACGAGTTTGTAGTCTGAGATGGTTTGAGTTTGGTAGAGGCATCGAGGGAAAGGCATGCTAAAAGCAGCTGATGTTCATTATTAGATGAGTTATTGATCACTTCTTTTGACAGCATGAGTGATGATGTAAAAGCAACAAAACTTATTTGGGGAAACTAATATTCATCTAAAGTCCATAGGATGAGATGAATGAATTGTGAATGTTTTTAATATCTGAAATCATGAATTGTGACCATTAAAATGTCTGTGATGACGTGAGCATGATTTATTTGGGAAAAGAAAGGATCACTTTTGTCTTAATAAATGAAAGAAGAATTGGGTGCGTCCTCATCGTCCTCCCCGCCGCCTGTAGTTTTCAGGTGGGCTCAACTCAATTGTTACCCGGGATCCCAGGCAATTGGGACTTGTAACATGTCTCACGAGGCTTCATTTATCCATCGCCACGACACAATACAAACGACAAAGATGTTTCATCTTCAATTGTCCCTGAAACTAATCTACAACCTTTGACCATCATAACAAGTTTAGATAGTGTAAAGTCATGTGTATTCAGCATAGTAAGTTTGTTCAAACATACTTACAAATATGTTCAATTGAATTTGTAGGCTTAATACTGGTCAAAATAACAATTTGTATGCATTCGGCCTACATTAGGACATGCTAAACTGTTCTTAGGTGTGATTGTGTATGTTAATGGTTGTTCATCTCTGTGTGCTCTGCAATCGGCTGGCAACCGGTTCAGGGTGCGACCTTGCGAGGAGAACCGGCTGTCGAAAATGGACGGATGGTCTGCATGATACTAAAATGTTTGAAAATGAAGAAAAAAGAATATTGTTTGGTTAGAATTCTTAATGGTTTTATTGCTTCTGCCAAGCAGGACTTTAACTAGCTCATATGCATTTGAACGTACTTGCAAATACGTTATAATGTACTTGTAGCCTAAATGCTAAAAACATTGCACTTTGGTCCCAATAATGCTACACTATATTGACTTGTGCACATATATATATATATATATATATATATATATATATATATATATATATATATGTATGTGTGTGTGTGTGTGTGTTTTCACTGTCAAACTGGAAGCCCCATCATCAGTGTTCTTGCAGAGGAAAGGAGGCTTTCATCCAGAATTTGATACGACATAGACTTGAGTGATGTAATCCTTTCGCCTTTGAATAGAAACAGCCCCGAGGCATCATGTTCCCACCTTCACGTTCCACTGTTCGGTTCAGGAGAAGGCTTAGATTCCATGTCGCCGATGAGATCAGCTCCGACTGGGCTGCTAGTTCTTCGTGCGAGACATCTCAAAGTCAAATCTGCCTGGAAACAAAAACAATTTGAAAGAATTAGAGATGTGACTTTTGACTCGTTAAAGGGAACCGTTCATTCATGAATTGTTCACTAAAAGAGGCCTTAAAGAATGCCCCGTTTTTTTTTTTTTTTTTTTTTTTTTTTTTAAGTTTAGTTTAAAAACAGGAATGCTGTACTCTTAAAATAAACACTGGGATTAGCAATTTGTGTCATACTTGAAGTGTTTACAATTGTGGCATTCTTCCTCCAAAATATTGTAAGTAATGAGCATATTTAGGAATGATGGAAATTGTTAGACAAAAGTCTAAAAAATAAACATTCAATAACTTCTTATTCTTTTGAGAACATAAGTAAATATGAATATGCAGAACAGTTTACACACATTGGCTCGCATACATGAGTTCTGCATCTGAAGTTTTGATCAAAGTTATCACATCTATTAAATCAAGTCTGTTGCCTCTTTGGCAGCTCCTTTGCTCCACCACTGCCTCGCCTTTTTTGCTCCTCCTTATGTTTTTTTATTTTTTTTTATTTTTAATTTTTTGCACTTGCTTCAGAGCTAAAAACAAAACAAAACACAGACACACATGCCACTTAAATGGTCATTGATGAAGTGATTTGTGGGCAGGGGGACTATGTATGTGTGTGTGTGTGTGGGGGGGGGAGGGGGGGGGGGTAGGTCCTTACAAAGGATTGTGTCCCACCGTTCACAGGGAAGAGCCGTTCAAAAGACTCGGTTCGTTCGCAAACGTCGCATCACTAAAATGGAATTCACAATTTTGGTCCATTCTTCACGGTGCCGGATTAAACGAAAATTTACCAGCACGATCAACCGGTATTGCTGACGGCGCATCGACAAATTGAATCAGCACAGAGTTTGTCGGATGACATCTGCTCAGCTGAGTGCATACAAACAGGATTGTATTGAAAAATCAATTTTGAAAGAAAGCCACCAGCGTAAGCACAGGAGATGATATACACCTTCCGTGGGCCTTGTGTCCCAAGACCAGCGACCTGCATAGGTAATAAATTTGCCTGAGGAAAAATGATGACAAATAAAGGCCTTTAAATGTTCCTATTTTCTCTACATGACATGTCACCAAGGAGTGATGTTTCACTCTATGCTGCCACAAATTACCCCCGCGGAGAAAAAAAAAAAAAAACAGCTCAGTGTTGGAGGCGGGAAGGTTCCAGGCGTATTCAGATTGATCGGCTCGTGGGGAATTTAGTCGAGCCGGCTGTACCTTCCATCACAAGCCTTGACTCCCTTCTGATTGGACCGATGCACCTTCAGCAAAATCAGGCTCATCTTCTGTTTTTGTTTCGAGGTCTCGCTGTCAACTGCGTTACGGAAGACGTCATGCCTCCTCGGCCCGCGGTTTAACCTTCCTCCTCAATGCCATATGCAATAGTTAAGTCTGTCCAATTTCATAGAGTCAAAGATAGAGCATGAGATGCGAAGCTGATGCCTGATGCCCCCTAGTGTGAGAGTGCGCCTGTTGGCAAATCCCTCTCTGCTCCTGCAGATTGCTTTCGTGCTGCTTCAAGCTGCACGACAACACAGGCTTCATTAACTGATAGCGGCCGAGACGGAGACACCGCCGGTGCGGTCAGAAAGCCGTTCAAAATCCTTTGCCAATGAGAAATACATCACAGCGTACCTAACAATCTTTATCGACGGTCCGTTTCTGTTTACTTTTTGTACCTGAATGGTAGTGACTGTAAAATGAAACGTCACGAAGCTCTTCTGATATGTTTATGCCGCTCTAGACCAAGAGCTGGACAATCAAAATTCAAATTCTAATCTCGATTTTGGTCTCTCCTGATCTTTATAACTTTGTAGAATGGCGGTGTGCTTTTACAAGTTCTCGATATTGTGAAAGTACCCTGGTTGCACCATATTTCTTGCCGTTGGTGGAAATAAAGCCTCATGAAGGACCTGTGATTTTTTTTTTTTTCTTTTACTTCTTTGGTAAGAGAGGACTAAAAAAATATCCCAAGTGGTTCATGAGGCTTTATTTTCCCATCACTATTAAATGACTGTGATGGGCATAACTTCTTTTAAGTGTACTGAATCATCAAAGTCAGTTCATTCCAAAAAAAAAAATCGTACAAAAGATTCACTCAGTAAATACTTTTCTTCTTCATATTATTATTAACATGAACAAAATCATCACAGCTGTGATGTGGGTGACGATACATATGTGTGCATCCACACATTGTTTACAAACTGAAATTCAACGTCAATCTTCATCTTATGTTCTTTTAATGTGATTTGCACCAACATTTACATTTAGAAAGATGGATGTCAATTAACGCATACACCGTTTTTTACCGTACCAGTAAATAAGCCGCAGCAGCGAAAAAAAAAATGTTTTTGTCACGGATAAGCCGCACTGGACTATAAACCGCAGGGCTCATATCATGAGGAAAAAGTCACGGCTTATAGTTTGAAAAATACGGTACTTGCAAGGCGAAATAGTGTCAGTTAACTGTTGACTCTCCATAGTACGGAGGCAGAACAGGCATGTGTCTATTTTCAGGCAAAAACGTTATTGCCTTTTACAACATACAACATTCAGTTCGCCAGAACACGACAAGAGCGGCAGCTAACTCTCGTCAAGTCACGGCAGCAGCGAGCCCCATCACGTGCCACCATACTGATATACAGTACATAATGCCGTCACTCCATCGCTGTAGAATGACGAGCGGCGGTTTGGTTTTAAGCAAAAGTACCTTTTATTTACTTGCCTGATTCAGGCTGTTATTATCAGACTGTTATTGCAGTATTTCAAGTATGCGCTGCTGTTAAAACGTGATGTAAAATGTTGTCCATACTACACTATGATACTATCAATTCTTGATGGTCTACATTTGTATTTTTGAAATAAAAACGGAAGCCGCAAAAAATGAAGCGTAAAGTGCAATACAGTATTTATGCAGTCATCACACACATTGCGCGTTATTGCTTCAGATTGCTCATGTTTTAAAACCTTTTTAGGATGGAAAAAAAATGCTACGCTATGTATTTCTCGCTTCACTAAAGTTGGCACCTTTGAGTTAAGTCTTCCAAGCTGCGACTATGGCCTCGATCTTGGAGCAATCTAAACAGAAAGCGAATGATGATGTGCTAGCGCAAGGGGAGCCGGTTGCGGGCGTCAGCCAGAAGAATCCGAGTGTTGTTTTTCTCCTTTAGGTTAAATGGTAGACGGCGGTGAAATGTCATCAGTCAAAAAGAGAAACAAACAAATAGTGTATTGATTGTTGCGTTCCGGGAAGGGAGGAACCGCCGAATGGTTGCAAGCAGCTGAAGCGCCGTGTCCCAACTCCCAGAAACAATTTGGAGCGAGCATTAAGTTTAATTACGTGAACGTAATGTTACTTTCAAAGAAGCAGGCGGCGGCTGCTTCCTCCTCTTTTTCTTCAAAAGATGCCAAATGGCTTTTTTTGTAGTTCGAAGTGGGGATTTTCGAGTCAGGCGTAGCGGTTTGCAGTCAAGAAAAAATAATTGTATTTCTATTAAGTTCGATCAGAAAAAACAAAAAAAATGGGAATACTGAGAATTAAGTCAGAACCCTGCCTATTCTGAGAATGCTGAATTTACCCTCCAAATTTTTACCTGTCACTGACTACTCTCAGTATGCTTACATGAAGTTTTTTTTAGGTCGGTTTTCAGCTTCATTCTTATATGTTTTTTAAAACCTAATCTATTATCAGAAATAATGAGAATAAAGCCACAAAAGTGTTGAAAGTAAAAAAAAAACAACAAAAAAACAGAACTCACCATCAGAATTCTGAGAATTTCACTCTCAGAATTTGACTTCAAAGTGAGAATTCTGACCATTTTCGGCATTATTATGTTACGTTTGTTTTCAAGTCAGAATTTTGAGGTTAAAGTTAGAATCCTCGCAATCATTCTCCGCATATTTTCTCCAGGTGTACCAAGTCACCCAAGTTTGTATTTGTTCCCAAGTTTCTTGCAGTCTATGGCATAGGGAAACTTATTTTTTCAACAGAAGACTTTTTCATATGTAGGGAAGCTTATGGAACTGGATTTGTATTGCGGTTGCAGGTGGTCAAGTCCTTTGCAGTTTTGCGGGCACGAATAAAGCTGGAGAAAGTCCAATTGATGTTTTTTTCAAGTTTGTTTGGGCAACTGGTTTTGACAGTGAAAATAGAAAGCGTGTTCTTGCTTTTCATGTTTTCACACATATAATGTAGGCTTTCTGCCATCATTTTTTTTTGGTCTGCCTACTCTGTTTCACTTTGGGTTTTTTCTGCACAGGAGAAAAATATCCAAGCAGACCCCCAGAAATGCTTCAATTTTCTAAAGCGTTTGTCCCTAGTAGATTGGCGGTGGTGGTGTTAAAAAAAAAAAAAAAAAAAAAAAAAAGTTGTCAGCTTATGTTGGCCTTGGTAGTTTTGTACTTACTGAAAGCCGGCAGCGTCTGAGACAGGTGCCAAAAAGTGTTGGCGGAAGATGCCGGAGGTGACAATAGTTCACATCGCTTCTTGATTTTGAAAGGTGCAATGAGAAGTGTGACCCAATTTGTTCCTCTAACTTTAAGTCTGCTTCATTATTTAGTTAGCGTGACTGCCAAACAGTCAAAAAAGGTCGCAGTCGGTGGTTTGATGAGGTCTATCCTCGAATTTTCAACTTGGAAACTCCGCAGGCCATTTCGCCGCATGTGAAGCAGGACCTTTCATGTGGATGGTGTCAGATGAAAAGTCATGCAAACTGACGCTGGTACAAGCGCTTCTTCTCAACCCTAATTATCGCAAAGTCGCCTCAACAAATATGGATTCACAAACTGTTTCTCTGAGTCTCAGTGGAGGTCATTAGAAAGGGGTTAAGCATCTCCATGCATTGTTTGCAGCTGTGGCAGCCCTTCAGAGGAAAGCTGCTTGGAAAAAAAAAAAAAAAAAAAAAAGGTACAGGCATCAGGCGCAGTGAAGAGAAAATATCTGGAGAATTTTGCAGGGACATTGAGCATTGCTTTGCAACCTTTTTTTTTAATGATGTACGCGCGTTTCATATTTTTCAACCAATGATCCCTTGCGTCGCTTATGACAATGCATATGTATATGAATGGATGAATGAATGGATGTCAGGACGGATGGATGAATGATGGAAATCACCACCCTTGTTTTACCCTTCATGGAAACACTGAATGTATCGAAAGAATCATTAAAATTCTCTGATCCTGAGGGATTTCAAGCAAAATGTGCTGATCTATCATCATACAGGTGAAAAAGAACATACCCAACAAAGTATACATGTGCTTCTACTTGTTCAGCATATAAATAAGAGAACCAGTTTATCGTTCCCACAAAGAGGAAATAATAGATTCTGTGGCAACCAGTCCAGGGTGCTGCTGCCCCCACGGCTTGGATAGGCACCAGCAAGCCTTTGTCTCTAGTGAGGATTAGTGGCTATAGAAAATGAATGGGTAGAATTTCCTTCCATTTATTCAAAAACAGGACATTTTCTAAAATTGACAGAAAATAAAAAAGGAACATTTTAAAATACTCCAATTACTACTTTGGTCTAAAACAAGGGTGTCAAACTGATTTTTATCGTGGGCCACTTTGTACTTATAGTGTCTTTTAGAGGGCCGTAATCAATCTAAAAATAGTCTAAAAAAGCTTCAATTTTAACGTACCCCTTTAATTTCTCTAAAATCCTGAAAATTTAGGACTTAAAAATAAAAAAACATGTGTCTAATAAACGCCGTTTTTTCTGGTTTACATCTTTACCTAGTTTGGAAAACAGATCAAAACTGTTCAAAAGATAGATCGGGAACAGAAAATGGTTATTTTTGAAGACGATCTGCAAGTTTAGCTAGAAACTTGAAATCAAATCACTATTTGGCGGGCCACATAAAATGATGTGGCGGGCCGGTTCTGGCCCCCGGGCCTTGAGTTTGACATCTTTGGTCAAAAACATAAAAAAGGCTCAAATATGAATTGTTTTCAAAACTAAAGGCAGATTTTATTTAGACTTAGTCTGCTTTCATTGCGGACTGAATATTCAGGGAATATTTACTGTCAAAAGTCTGAGGAGTCAGACTACTTGATTTAAAAAAAATAAAATCATTGATTTTTTTGTATTGATTTGGGCTGCTATTTGATTTCACAAAAAGCTGCCATTGAAAGCGGGTTGTGAATACTTATTGTATCCAGCGGATGTCCCATAGTTCCATGTATTTTTCATCACTATTCCCAGCAGTTCACATGACAGCAGGTGCATGCATGCAGTCCCGCATGATTTAGTCCCGTTTACCCACTAACCAAATAAACATTGTCAGTGGTGATTTGAGTTGGAAAAAAACCGAGCTACCACAATGAGACGGCAGCATTCCGGAACATTCCCCACCCGCACCGGTTGTATTTCCGACTACGCTTTGCATATTGAATACGTAATGCGGAATTTGTGTTGAGCTACTCCATTTACTGCGTGCATGATGAAGGATCTGTGTGTCACCGGCACTTAATCTTTGTCACTTGCCACTGTATTATTGCAAATATAATCTCACGCCGGCGTTATGAATTTGCATGTGATAATTGGTTTGAAACCGCAAACGCGCAAGGTAATTGCCAGTCACCAAGCAGCCGCGTTTGCCGCCGATTCTTAAGCAAAAGAAAAAAAAAAAAATGATGGTGGCCGTGCGATGCGACTCGAGGTTAGCGTTTTACTTCTTCTTCGCAGCTTGAGCGGAATCGTACGCGGGGGAGATGAAGCTCCAATCCTATCGGCTGATGTCAGACGCATATTCCCCGTTGAGGCCTTAATTGCGTCTCTGGCTAATCCCGCCGCTTGTCAGGGTTGTCTTCTGCCCGTGGCCTTTTGCAGACGGATAATCGGCGAACTGATAGGGAAAAACAGAGCGCACCTTCCTCAAGATGACAAACAAATGTAGCAGCCAGACACGCACGGGGTTGAGAGGAAAGTACGAAACGACAGTGGGGAAAAAAAAGTCACACTGTATTTTCTGGTGGTTCGGTATGTTTATTCAAGTAGACTTCAGTTATGTTTAATTTATACAATGTTCCCTCGTTCGGTCATTGCGGCCTCAGCCTCCTGTGGATTTAATTTATGGCGGTAACAATGGAAATTTACGTTGCTATTGTCTTGCAATTTATCTTTCTTTTTGGTCAGACCAGTCGCAAAAAAGCTATTTTGTGTATTAAAAAAGTTACGACTTGGGATTTTCATTGGCGGGTTTACCTCGCTAAGGTTCTTGATATTTTTGGGACCAGACAAATTCATATTGATTTGATGTATTTATTTTTCAAATAAAAGAAACAATAGAAGGAAAAAAAAAGTTCAATCTCGACTTCATGGATTTCAATTCAAGAGTTTTATTGTCATATGTATAGTATTAATAAACCGCACAATGAAATTCCAGCTCACTACATTCCATAATCGAGCAAAAAAAAAAAAAAAAAAGTTCTGTTCTGCAGGTATTTTAGGGCATAGTAACTCCCGAGATGGGAACACTGCATATAAAATTTGTAATTTTTCAAAAATATGTAACGGCAAAATGCTTGTTTGGATTTAATGTGCAACACATTCAAATTGAACCCTGTTGAGCCTGGAAGGGGGCTCCTCCCACCTGCGGTCCCTTCTGAAGGTTTCTTATTTTGCCCAGATGGGGTTTTTGAGTTTTTCCTTCCCCTAGTGAGAGCTTTGTTCAAGGGATGCTGTTGTGTATTTATGATCTTCATTATGACTTATTTTTCACCTGCGAAGCCCTTTGAGACGGTGGTGATTCAAGGCTATATACATGTACTTGTGTAGAAATTCACAGTATGTACATTAGGTGTTTTTTTTTTTTTATCCAAACCCCTAACACACCATAATTTCAAGCACTATGCAAATTATATTCAATGCAAGCAACTATTCAATATGCAAATGCGATGAAAACTCATTTTCCTCTGTGCAGCAGTTTAACAGATAAAGAACAATTCTTGTTAAAAAAAAAATATAGTCTTGAAACTGTATTATTGTTGCTCAGTTCAAGTGTATTGTCAAAAATACCAAAAATATTACATTTGTATTGAAAACTGAAAATAAGACACCTTTTGCTTTGCATATTGCCAAGAATGGCAAAAATACCATTATGCAAAAACAAAACCATCAAATTCTCTTTATTTTAACTTTTCCATTTTTTTTTCATTACAGTTTAGTAGATAGTTTTGAAAAAAAATAGGCTTCAATTGTTTGGACAGTAAGACGCAAATTTATAGGAAGATGGGAACTCCTTGTACTTGAAGTTCATTTGATTTCAAAGCCATGCCGACAGAAAGTAAATAGGACATTTATAACGCTCCAAGCATACAGCTTTTTTTTTTCTCCCAACCTAAACTTTTGAGTGGAAGGTTGAAAGGAAGGCAAAAAATTGAGGGTTAAACGCAGCCTCCAACTCAACGTCTGTTGTGTGTGTCTGCTGGCAACCAGCTTTAGCACTTTTAAGCTCCTTGTCAAGCCAACAAACACCAGACTTTTACTGTCATCACTCTTGTGACTGTGCCCACAATATCTATTTTTCCTTTTGACTTTTTCTATTTTTTCATGTTATCGCAAACAAGCATAAAAAAAGGTCTTTGAGAGCAACGGCACAATCAAAAATGGTCATGACAGATCAACAATGGTGGATGGCGTTTTCGTGGCGCCTGTTGCCGAGAGCCCAGCTATCTATTATTAACATTGTTACCATTAATATTTCACATCAAGCTTGTGAAGGGATCTTGCCAAACAAGATTTTTTTCAAACTATTGGAGACGGGCATTTGTAACAAAGGCAAACAACAGCCAATATCATTTTGTTGTTGGTGTTAAGTATAACGTCTTCACAACAAAGCTGGAAAATTGAAATTTGAATTGTGATTTCGGTCTCTTGCGATCTATCTTGTGCAATATTGTGACTATTTTTGGATACTTTTCTTCCGCATAATTCTTGCAGGATTTTAGCAAGGGGATTGCACACTCCTCCTGTAAGTGTGATAACAAGTGATCATGTCATTTTGAACTTGACATATTTTCACCATCTGGGTGAAATTTCAGCTCCCTGGCGTCTTTGTTCATTGCTTCACTTTGAGGTGAAATTCCTTTAATGTAAACATCAAAGGATTGAGAGTTAAAACATTTTAATCGAAGAGAAACTATTATCCTGCAGAATCGCATTGTGCTTTTACAAGTTTCCGATGTTGTGAAAGTACCTTGAATGCACCATATGCCTTGTGTAGCAAGTGTATAGCGTATGTGATTTTGCTATCCCTGAGTGAGCTTTAAACTGTGTATTGGCATCCTAGTTGGTGTTTATTGTACAACTAAACGCACGACAACAAAAATGACAAAGTTTTTATATTCAAACACATAAAATGCTTTGTTTTTCAAAAAGTCATTGGGGGAAACACAAATAAGATAACTAAGGCCCAACCAATTAATCAACTGGCAAAACACTGGCCAATAATCAGACAAATGTCAGATTATTTTAACGTTTTACCATTATGTACTCATTTTCCAGAAGTTGTATTGAGGTGTCAATGTTGTCATTATTTATATTGCATTAATCCACAACATAAGCTTGTATCCTTTTTTAAAATAGAAATTTGTTAGCGCCTTCTGTGGAACAACAGTATTACTTTTTTTTTTTAAACAATGGTTAGGTAAGCAATGCAAGGAAGTTTGTTAAGAAAAATAGTAAACTCCACAGCACAACATAAATAGGTGTCAAAACTACCCATTCAAATGGATCTTTGACGTCTATAGCTGTCAATGGCAGCGAATGAGTTAATAGAGTTCAATTGCAACGTTTTCTGTTTAAATTCACAGTGTAAACTCCATCCATGCATGGCGCCACACAGCCCCAAAGAGGCCAGTTGTGCCAATCGTTATTATTGTCATATGTTTGTATTTACCGTCTAAGTAATTTATTTTCTTGTCGTCAACACCTCCACTGATGACGACAGATGCACTCATTTAGCCTTCGTCTGGTTTTGCTCAACATACATTTGATTGATCGCGGGCGAGAATCAATAGAAAAAAAAAACAGAGGTGATAACGCCACGGATTGCACAAAGACTGCGCTGGACTGGAAAACTAAGTAGACTCAGGTTAATGAAGCGGAGGAGGCACAGCTGGTAGAACACAAGCAGAGAAAGGATTTGATTGGCTGAAGGAGTCGCTGTGACCAAACTCTGGCTTTTGAAGCCTGAGTTCTTTCATGCTTGAAGGTTTTTTCAAATGCATCTGTCTTTGCCTCTTTTGATTAGCCGCATATTCCTTATCCTTCCATAAGCTTGGATTATTTGTGAGCCCTCGCCAATCAGACCTACAAAAGGTCACGTTATGGAAAATTGACTTTTCAAAATGTGTCTACAAATAAATGGATCTCGAGTGTGAAATGATAAAGGCATGTCATTTTGTTAGCCGTCGATTAATATCCCTAATTGCATGGCTTCTGCGACAGCCCCAGCTCCGAAAATACCTGAAGACGGGAGAGCGAGTGATTCAAAGCTCAAAGGAGGGATTCACAATATTATTTAATGAATAAACTGCTGTATACCTCTTATCTAACAATTTTTTATGACGCTAATGCTTTGTGAAGAGTTTCGAGAGGTCTCAAGAGAAACTTTTCAATCCTTTCTACTTGACCTTTAAGACACTAGTACGGTGGCTGGCGGGAGCAAATACACTGCAGTCGTTACAATGCTGCAAAGAAACCAACCAACAACCTGCAAACAAAAAATGTAAACACAATAAGTGAAAAATGCTGCCGAAAAAAAGATGTGATCACAAAAACGCAATGGAAGCACTTGGTGAAGACTCAAATTTTACAAGGGAGCAAATAAAAAAAACAAAAAAGCAATGTCAAAGACAATGAAGCAGTTCACTTTTGACAATATTTTTATTAATTTTTTTTTTTTTTACAAAAGTCTCTCTTTTGAAGCATGTGATCCAGGATCAAACTGAAAATTATGTTAGGAAAGTTTTTTGGCGGTCTTTTCACAATGGAGGTTCAAAATTGGAGTGAGTAAAAAAAAAAAAAATACAAGATTTAGACCAGGCTTTCGGCACATTGTTTCTATATACAATGAAAACACACGCAAAAAATCACAACAAACTAAAGTTGAAAATTTCACAAAGTTATCTTTCTATTGCACCATACACAAAAGTCCCTATTTTTTCTGCATTTTTAAATATTTAATATTTTTACCTATGTAGACATTGGGCGGCTGACCAATAGCTGATTATTTGTGCCTTTACCATCCATTCACCCAAAACCACGATAGCTGCATGAAACACAGCAATATTTGGTCGTTTTTTTTTCCCCCAAAAACATTTTCTCTCGTCATCTTCCGACAAACTTCAAAATATGACCTCAAAACCTGAAATGACAGCGTTAGCAATTGCAAGCTTTCAGAAGGTCACGGTTGCAGAGGCTCCGCATCATTAATAGCCCTCCAGAGTTACAAACCTGTGTGACCTTAATGGTTCACCTTTACAAATGGTTGAAACGTGGCAGTTTGAGAATTTTCCACAACAAATGGGAATTCTGCTTGCCTCTGTGGAGTTAAAGCAACTTACTTATAAAGGTGACAAATTACCTTTCCAGAGATCTCAGTCCCAGCGCATTCCCCCCAGGTCATCCAGATGGGGACATTTTCTTAGTGGACCTTTTAGAGGTCATAATTGAACAATTCCTAAATGAGCTTGGTAAATAAAAACATGAATTCGCATGAACCCATTTTTCACAGTTCTTTTGCCGTGTTCGCACCTGTTCGACGAAACCACACCGGCCTCATTAAAATGACCTGAAGCGCGCTAGTGCGAAAGCACACTTAATGAATTGTAACTTTTCAGCCGTCAAAAGCAAACTGCGAATGCACAGATCGCAAATAAATGTGTTACATTCAACTTTTGGTGATGATTTTGAAGGCTTTCGCGATTTAGATCACGCTTTCATCACTTGTCAGTCGTCTATCCGTTTTCTGCAGCTCGTCTTCTCATTAGCGGAGCTGAAGTCCAAACGCATGGATGGTAAAATCACTCAAGAAGACAAAATCACTGGTTGACGTTAGTCTATGTATTGTTATAAAAACAGAAGAGGGTTATCACATTTACGAGGATTCACTTGTTGATTCATTTTTCATCAATTCATTTGTCATTTTAAAAATCGAATTTTAAAATGAGCGAAATGGGGAAATTGGGATTTAGCAAACATATTTTTCACATACAATTGCTACTCTTCAAAACACATTTTTCCACTTGCTGTCGCCCCAAATTGACATCACATATGCTCGAACAGTTATTTCTGACTCACCTTGTGCACGTCACATGACCAATAATCGAACCATGATCGGTTGTCGCCCGAGCCTTAATGTCGCTTTGATGTCGTTTTCAAAAATAAATGCGAGTGCAATGAAATGAAAAGTAAAACGAATCCTTATGAACCATGACATTTTTTACTCCTCTAAATGGTACTTTAAGAATGAAGCCTAGTGCTGCAGCTTCATACTAAAACAAAAGCGCTTCATGAAGCTTCATTTTACACTAATAGGTGAAATTTACATTGCATCTTTAAGTGTCATCTAGAGGAGCAAAGACATATCAAAAATATTTTGTGAGGCTTAATTTCCTCCTCACTCGTAATTAGCCTTTGGGATTATTCACCTTCAAAAAGGATGCGCTTTAATAACCCTAATGATTTCGGTATGAACCGTAAGTACGAAGCTAACCTAGCCGGCTCCAGTGGCGCGGCGAAAAAAGAGGATCCCACCCCCTCCCCTTTCCATTTCCTGCATGAGTGGATCTGAGTGCACACTTTGGTATGCTTTTGTCTCCTCTTTCTCTCTCGCTTTCTGCCGGTTCTCCTGTGTCTTTTCTGTCTTACGCTTGACATTTCTCCATTTAGGTCAATCTCGCCGGGAGGATAGCGCGGAGAAAAGAACAAAACCCCGGGGTGACCGTATAAGAAACAACTATTTAGCTATGCTCTGGTAATACATGCTGTCAAGGGTTCGATGCTAATTGTCTCCACTCGCAGGACAATCTACGCTTCGTTTTAGTTTCCCTCCCGGACAATTCGGCGTTTTGGTTAATTAGCGAATCTTTTGTCTGTTAACGCAAAACGAAATGAAGGACGGGAACGCGCGGAGGCTGGTGACTACACAGAGGTATATCCTAATAGAAAAGGAACTCAATGCCGGAGCAGATCAAATGTGATTAGCAGCTTGTTTTAAGAGTTGGCGAGTGAAAGTAAGGAAAGTATCAGAACAAATGGAAGAAAGCCCCTGGAATTTGAAGTAACGGCAAGACAGACGGAGACGCCCAAGATCCCGTCGGTTTCCGCACGCTCTCAATCATCCCGCCGCGAAGTCAAACACGGGCGCCGAGAGATAGTCGTTTGTAAGATAAATAAAGCTTGATGCGGCGCCGCCGAACAAGCCGGCGGTAGGACGGTCGGGCGTCTTCCCGTGTCATCTGTCGCCGGGCTCGAGCCCGGCTCAGAAAGCATCAGGGAGATGATGTGTCTCTAGAGGCCAAGGCGCCCGGGGAGAGAAGGTGTCGCTAAATCATCCGAGACCCACTTTTTTGGCCACGCAAGACAACAAGGTCGCCCGTACATACCGCATCTTCTTTAAAGACAACGTGTCAGAACATATTTGCAAATACGGTCCAACCTACTTGCAAATACTTCATTTGAATTCATTTGTACACATTTACACAAGCTTGCAAATATGTTCAAATGTTCTTGCTAATATGTTGGAGTATATTTGCAAATATGTTAAATGTACTTACAAAAATAATATATATGTACATTCAAATGAACTTTTACTATAAATACGCTCCGCCATACTTGCGAAAATGTTTGAACATACTTGCAAATACGTTCGAACATGCAGGTAAATATTTGTCAACATAATTGCAAAAATGTTCAAATGTACTTGCAAATACAATTGAACATACTTGCAAATACATTCAAATTCATTTGTACACCTTTACACAAGCTTGCAAATATGATCAAATGTTCTTGCTAATATGTTGGGGTATACTTGGAAATATGTTAAATGTACTCACAAAAATAATATATATGTACATTCAAATGAACTTTTACTATAAATACGCTCCGCCATAACTTGCGAAAATGTTTGAACATACTTGCAAATACTATACGTTCGAATGTACAGGTAAATATTTGTCAACATAATTGCAAAAATGTTCAAATGTACTTGCAAAGACAATTGAACATACTTGCAAATACAATTGAACATACTTGCAAATACATTCACATTTCCTTGCAAATACTCTCAAACACTTGCAAATATGTACGGTCGTATATACTTGAAAATAAATTCAAATGTACTTGCAAATTAACTTGAATGCAATTGCAAATACTTTCAAACATACAGTACTTGCAAATATGTTCAAATGTACTAGCAAAAATGATATATGAATATTTCCTTACTTAGACATGTTTATGTAGTTACAAATACATGTGATCATATAATATGGTCCTATGTACTTAGAAAAAAACATTTAAAGGTACTTACAAATACTGTACAGTTTAATTTGACATACTTGCAAAAAATTTTACTGCAAATATATGCGAATGTACTCACTATTCACATAAAATATAAATACTTGTAAATGCATTCGAACGTAAACGCAGTTATTTTCGAATCAAATTGCAAATACATTTAACCGTATTTGCTAATACATTTTAAAGTAGTTCCAAATACATTCAAACAAACTTGCAAATAGGTTGGAACATACAGTACTTGTAGGACAAATACTAAATGCACACAACCCACGGCATCATGGGTAGGAAAGTACCAAACAGACATAATTAAATGATCAAAATTACATGCGAACAATCTTTAAGTGATATAATGTAGGTCAAATGGTAAAAATACGTTTTAAAATATGCTGGAACGTACTCGCTTCCGTAATAAAAGGCTCGTCTTTGTCATGTATTCCTTGGAAGATAATCAAGCATCTTCAAAGATGGAGGGCTCTGCAGTAGCTGCATTTATAACAGGCAAAAGCTCTATATTGCTAATTAGAGATGCGGATTGAAACGCGGCTCATCGTTTCAAAGCGTTTGGCATGCTTGAGTGGAGAGTGACAGAGGGAATCCATCTGCGGTCATCTCCCCCCCGCCCCCGCCCATAAGGTCTGCTGCCGCCAGCCGTTGCCAATGAACGCTTTTTGACGAACCCAGCAGACCGGCCAGGAAGACCCCGGAGAGGGATGGCGTGCGGGATCGGATTGAGCTGAAGAATTTGTCCGTTTCTTTCATGGTTTCAACTCGTGGAAGTGAACTTATGAGACTGAGTGGGCGTGTTGTAGCGCAGGATGTCACCCTGCCTAGATGGTCGTTTCAAACCAGCATTTTTGAGTGACAGCAGGAAAAGCTTGTGGAAATGAGAGGAACATTTTCAACCACTGTGCTGATCTTGCAGATGTACAAAAGTGGAGAATAAAAAAGGTTATTCTCATTTTTATCTCAGAATTTTGACTTTATGCTCAAAATTCTCAGTCTACAGTCAGATTTCTGACTTTAGCATGAAAATTTACGCTGGGAATCTCACTTCTATTTCAGAATTCTGTCTAAAAGACATTTCCCATCAAAGGGAAAGCATTGAAAGAAAGTAGGAAGTTGAAATTGAACCTACAACCTACCGACAATATGTCAAAGTTCAAAATGGCACAGTCACTTATCACACTATCAAGAGAGTGCCATCCCATGGCTCAAATACTGCAAAAATAATGGAAAATTGTCAAAATACTGAACAAAGGTTAAACCTAGAATACAAACTATACAATTTAAAGTGAGAGTTCTGCCTTTAAGGTAAGAATTCTTGGAATAAAGTCAGAATAATTTTTGGAAATCCAAAAATAAAGTCAGAATCCTCACTTGTCACATACGTGTGTAAAGTCCAAAAGGTTTTGCTGGGCTTAATTTACTATAGATAACTTGAATGTCGTCACTTCACAGGCATCCCAGAATGCTTTGCTGTGCAACCGTTTTATTCATTCAAACCACATTTAAAGGGACACTGTGCAATATTTGACAGTTGTTCATGACGGACAGCAGGAGGTGCTGCATTTACCTTTGTCTGTAGCTATAACAAACATGGCGGCCTCCCGACACGTTTATTTGCAAATTTTAGACATTTATAATCATTTATTTTATTCCTTTTTTAATGTAAAACGGTCTTAATCTTACACACTGTTCCCTTGAAAAGCAAAATTACACATAAATCTCATAACCATTTTGCTTTAAGCCTGTACAATGAATGTGCTGCAATGTGTACAATGATGGATTAAAGTGACAGACAAACTATATTATTCCATAGGAAAACAACCGTGGTTTTTAAAAAATGTATTTGTCATTCCACGGTCTGTCTGTAAAAGAAACGGTCAGAAAAAATGTAAAAAAAATGCTTGATATTTATGGTCATATCAAAGGAGCCAAATGCAATTCGCATACAGTTACGTAGAATAAATAAATAGAAGTCTCCGCTTTCACCAATGAAAATCTTTGAGTGGCAGTCCCTGCTAAGGGTTGATGTCACCCACTTCAGAATGTCTTCACACCTTATTGGAGTGTGGCTTTTACTTGAGTGGCCTATAGGGGGCACTAAATCCTCACAAACTGATGCAGTGAGGGAACAGGACAAGCTCGTACTTGAAGTCAAATCCCTGCTACAAGTGAGAATCAAATGAATAACATCTAATATGATGAGAACCTCGCACCTAAACGTGTTCAGTAAATAAAATATGTGGCCGCTCTTGCTTTGAGTTACTGTGAGGAAAAAAAAAAAGAGTGTCCAATAAAAGAACCTGCCCTGCCCCTTTGTATTGGACCAAAGGTTGGCTCCGACCACATGCGCAGTGGTTGAATTCGTATATGGAAACGGGGCCAATTGGATGCCGATGTCCTTTGACTGATTGAGCAATGTTGTTGCTAAATAAAAGGTGCTTGAGGTTGATTATCTGCTGTGAGTGATAGCCAAGCCTCGGGCCGCTGCCAATAAATGAACTTTGGCAGCCAAAGTTATGACACCTTGAGAAATTGAAAACATTGTCACTCTTTATTAGGCCCGTAAAACAAATTGAATCGTTAATCAAGACCACGGCGCTGTTCATGATTCATCGCAAATGAATCACATACGTACGCTGACGGAGAAGTGGTTCACTCGCCTGACTATCGGTGACTGTGTGAATGCTTTTCATCATTCGTTATTCGTTGTCAAGCCGAACCAAGCTGTGATCGTCAGTCCGTCGTATTTGAAAGCTCCTGTAAAGGCGTATGGACCGCTTACCACGGACACTGAGTAACAAATACATTGACGGACAAAAACCCACGTTCTGTCAGCGGTTTTAATTTCACAAACTATACGTGGGAAAGAAAATTTGATTATTCTCTCAAAAAATGTATTGGACATTTTTTTCATTTGATTTGATTCCCTTTATTAAAACAGGACATTTTCAAATTGACCTTGCAGAGCATTTTTTTTCTTTCGGTTGCTTGTTTGGTTTATAACATGTCAGAAAAGAGGAAAAAACAGAGATCCTTTTTGTTTCAAAGTAAAAGCAGTTTGAAATCGTCTTATGTCTTATTTTGAATCAAAATGAAAACAATCACTGATTTTGGTTGAATATGTGAGTATTTGGTCAGTTGTAAATTTCAAATGATGAATAAGTTACCAAAAATAATTGGTTAACACTGTCAATTATTACAGTGGCACCTCTACTTACAACGGCCTCTTTTCACAAAATATTGAGGTTATGGAATGCCTCAGCGGAAAAATATTGTCTCTGGTAACAAGAGAAAATTCAAGATATGAAAGGCGACATTGTTGGCGTATAATATGAGACAGGAGACACCAGCGCTTGCACCAACAAGACTGTGGCCCACTGTACATTGTTCTCTCAGACGGTCTAAAAATACACTTAACGTCAATTTTTTTTTTTAAAAAAGCAGTTTTGTTATTCAGCCTTTGAATTCATGACAGCTGAGCAACACGCATTTGGTTCTGACAGATGGCCGTGAATGTGCTAGTTTTTCTAGCTGGCGCCGTCATGTTGCTCCTGTCAGATTTCCTGCCCCTCCAACCAGCCTGCTCAGCTCCCGTTGAATGATTAGCTAATCAGACTGCCAATCAGAATTCCCCAGAGTGCAGCAAGACATAGAACGATATACGTGGCAGCCATCATTCAAAGCTAACAGATGTGTCCAAAGCGGGCGGTTGGTTGACGTGGTTGAAACGTAGAGTTCGACAGCATTAGCTTTTCCCGAGGCTCGATGTTAAAATGTAACCTCCAAGAGCTTCATTTTCTTCCATTGTTGTCTTAGCCCATGCGGCTGTCCGTTAATCAGCCTATTAGCATTTAGCAGGTCTGTCTGGTAGACCGCCGCTTCAGCTCCAACTTCCACAGGGTCATTAAACGTGAAACCGAGTCATTAGCAGAAAGTTTTCCATTGGAAGAAACGAGTCACTTATACTTTCCCTATCAAGAGCCAATCGGCGCTAACGAATAATGAGAAGGCTGATGATTTCGTTTTCTATCCTGGCTGTCTTCGTTCATCGCGTACAGTTCCTGCAACCAACCATTTTGGCTTCCGTGAATGTAGTAGCATTATTGTTCAACACGGAGCTTGATATTGGTCATTATTCTGTGAGCAGCTAACGAGTAGTTTGCGTTTCACAGGCTAATCCATGTATTTTCAGTTTCCCCCTGCAATTTTTCAAATTGAGTCTGGATTACACCATACAAAACACAAATGCAATCAATTCTTTGTTTATATTGTGCATGAGTCCACCACATCTATTCTAGTTTTCTCAAATTGGACTATTTCTATTTTATGTACTTTTATGTTGAAATACTCTTATGTCGCGCCTATTCAAATTTTATACATTTATTCTCCATTACATTACATTTATTCTACTCCCACTTAGTCTTTTTTCAGGTTTTTCTTTCATCTACTTCATGATTTTGCATATTCAGTAATGTTTAATGAGTTGAGTGTTGGTGCTTTATTCTGAGTGCCTGACTTTATAATAACCTCGTTAAACAGGTGGTGTTTTTCATCAAAGTTATAAACATGTTTTGGCTGGATAATGTGGAGAACTGGCGTTGTTTGGTCGTGGATTAAGCTGCCCCGAGACAACTATTCCCAACACTCTCCTAGCATTAGATAATTTTGAGTTTATAATGATGGGCTGTTTTGTTCAGAGGTGTCTTTTTGCTTCTGACCCGTTTGCCAGTTGGAATTGTGTGTTGAGAAAATAGGCCCAGATCAGATCTGTATCCGATTGTATCTTATTAAACTTCAGAGATGAACTTAAAAAAACAATACAGAACTATACAGTGAGTGTTTTCCTTGATTCTTTGTTGTGTTAATTAACACACAAATGATTAAGTGTGGTAAGATGAGAGTGGAATCGACCCCACTAAAAATTCAACAGTACCAACTGTAATTTCAACATCTGTGATTTTAAATCAGATTTGGTGGTACTAACCAAGGCTGTAGTGCTAAAGACTCCGAGTCAGCTCTTGATACAGTTTATTTGTTGTTTTACACTTGCCTCAGACTCAAGCATTTGACTCTTGGCTCATCTCTGATTCGGCCATTGGATGCCCAAAATTATTTAGCCTCTGGTATTAATATGTCCCCGTTACCTAGATGGTAAATGGATCCGGAGCCACTTTCTACAGACCAGCAACCAACCCGGAAATCTGAATCATTATCATGCAGAGATTGTGGACGG
Organism: Hippichthys cyanospilos; assembly: GCF_059441005.1. Classification (NCBI taxonomy): domain Eukaryota; kingdom Metazoa; phylum Chordata; class Actinopteri; order Syngnathiformes; family Syngnathidae; genus Hippichthys; species Hippichthys cyanospilos. Next base: position 13,127,365 of record NC_142373.1, on the reverse strand, counting down.
GGCGACCTCCATCATATCAGTCTATCAATATAGTACCTGTGCTGTGTCAGACATCAGCAGATTGCTGTAGCTCTTTTTTTCGACAAGCACTTAAAAAGAGGCCTGAACTCAGTTGGTGGTTGGGCATTAAAATGATCCGGTCCATTGCTCCCACCTTCATTATCCCACTTAATGTCAGCAGAAACACTGAGTTGCTACAATTAAGCTTGCAAAGACTTGCTTTGATCAGATCTGCGCCTCTGCTTTCTAAGAAGAAAGTAGGCTGAAAACAAAATAAAACACCGCACTTTCACTCAGGCTAGTTTTCTTGAGGGGAGGTCGAAGCCAGTCATGAAAAAGGTCATCGGAGATGATCACAAGACGTGCAATCGCCATAATGTAAAGAGAATTCATTTTTGCAGCCCAAGTGTTGTTGCTTCGACAGCTTGGCAAATAACGCTTTGAAGGGGACCTCCAAATGTGCATCCGTCCAGCTCTCTTATCCCAACATTAAAGCGGCTTCATTCCAGAAGAGGCTCTGGATGATTTCCCGGAACAGATTTGATTAAATGAACATGCTTTTCATCACAAAATGTCAGTCAAACTATACAACTGGGTGTTCTACAAGTGGCTTTGACCAGCGTCAGACTACAAGTACTCGCATGTATGCGTACCGTACTTTTGAAACATTGCTCCTATGAACAAGCGAACGTTTTACTGAAAAGCTATTTAGCATTCATGGCATTTCCTACGCGGATGAATAGTGTAACGATATGTGGGTTAGTCATACAGCTCTTTTGTCCCTCTCATAATATACCTAATTTCTATTCTGCGCCAATTGCTTGTCATTTAGTTGGCTTATTGTGCATGTGCTGAGAATGATCAGGCAGTTTTCAGTTTAACAAACAACTCCATCCTTTGCGCTATTGATTCCATTAAAGATCGTGGGGAGCTGAGGCAAGAAAATACATTTGACAACTGCTGTTATGTGAAAATTTGAATACCCCGACACTCACTCACTATTACACACATGTCTTCTGGACTCCAAAAAAAAAAACAGAGCATGAAGTTTCAATTTGCACCATAATACCAACTGCAAAATTCTGCCATACAACAGATGGCATTCAAATATGATGACGGCACTTCGAACAGATGATATCCATTTTGTGCCCGGATTTGGGAGTGTGGGGCAAGACTGTGGAGGAGCTTTGCAGAAATGTCTGAAGAGCAGACTACAGTTCTTGAAGATTGTCTTTGCTAATAAATCGCCACTTGACAGGCATCCAGTTACCATGGAAAAAGAAAATGAGCATTAATCCTCAATATTAGACTCGGCTTTCTGTAAAACAGGGAGAAATGCTCAAAATGCTCGAAAAGAAATGCAAAGGAACGGGAACTTAATTTTCATGCTAATCCTTAACACTAGTGTTGTACTCCGCTGTTTTTCGTCTTTATCAGACAGTGACAAGGCTTAAAAACTTTAAATTTCGAAAGTAAAAACTTTAAAATCTTAAAATTTCTCAGAGGCTTTACCTGACACTCTGAAGAAGGTCAAAGATAACGCCGAAACATATCAGTTTTGTCTCGATCTCAATCTCCAAAGGGGTTCGTCTTGTTTTGGTCAAAACCATCAAAAGACTTGGTTTTTATCTAGAGATCTAGCTCTAAAAATTTTAGTCTTGCCTTGGTTTCAACCTCCAAAAGCCTTGTTCTTGTTTCAGTCCCAACATCTAAAAGACGGTCTTGTCTGAGTCTCAACCTCCAAAACTATTGTTCTTGTCTCTGGTCCCGACCTCTGTAAACCTTGAGCTTGACTCAGTCTCAGTCTCCAAAAGTCTTGGTTTTGTCTGAGCCTCAACGTGTAAAAGTCTTGGTCATTTCTCTGTTCTGTCTTCCAAAAGTCTCAAGTCTTGTCTTGGACTCAACACTTTCTAGTCTGAAAAAATGCCTTGGTCTCAAACTTCCCAAAAATCTTTGTCTTCCCTGTAGCAACACCAGGGCATCCTTGCTTTACGAGGTTCATTCCATTAGCACGAACCCAACAGGCAACTTGTGCGGAATGTGTGAGGAACCAAGAATACCTGGTGAAAGAGAACTTTTAAACCCCATACAGGAGGGGCAGAACTTGGATTTCAACCCTGAACCTCAGAGCCATGCGGCAGACGTACTAACCACTAGGTCACCATGCTGCCTTTAGCCCCTGTACATCCTGGCCACTGAATAATTGGTAGATTATCTGAACTGGTTTCCTTTAAACCGAATTTCAGCTCCTTAAATCAAAGCTAGACAAAAAAGAGAGTGTCAGTGATGTCTCATTTCCATTAAAATTTATAAGCCGTGCTTCCCTCCCTGGCCCTGAATCAGACCTCCAACCTTTTTCTTCTTTCTAGCCTTGCGAAATTCGGACACCCAGCTGAATGTAGCCGCCGCTGAGAGGAGAGACTCACTTTTGATGGAATTCATTATCCAGCATTGCAGGACTCGCCTAGTCCAATTAGTGTGGGTCATTTGACATAGAGTCATAAAGCAAAAGACGGACAGCGTATTTTATCAAACGGCGGCCATCTGCGCTGTGTTCCAATTAGTTGCGGGGTGCGTCGTCAATTGAAGACAAACGCCTCCCCTTTTTCCATCAGGACAAAAAGCAGTAACTGTAATTACCTCATTTCATAGATTCTCCAGTTAGGACATGGACATCAATTTTCAAGCTGTAGTTCCACATGAAGGATGAAAATATTACCATGCTGTATATTTAATAGGACTGTTTGAGGCAGGAATAATATGAAAGCCTGAGCCAAACATTCTGTTTAGCACCACCAGCGACAGAACTCGATATCCTGCTTCATTTTGACAATGGGCTTTTCATTTTTTGTAATGAGAGTCAAACTGAATCCGATGCAAACCTGCACGTTGTTCTGAAGGCTTTAAAAGAAAGAAACATTTCTTCTGGCATTGAACTGTTTCAAGGTCCAATTAAACACCTTTTTGGAGATTACTCTAGCTTTTAGGAGATTGTTGCTAATTTCCTTAATGCAGTCTTCAGCCTTCTATTAAAATCACCCACCATTTTTATTGTAATCCGCGTCTGCTGTATACCACCGAGGAAGCAATAATCAGGAATATTTAATGATTCCAGCATTTATTGTTGTTGTCGTTCATCACATTTTCATTATTGGAGAACGTAGTGGCCCAATAGAATACGCTTGGCTTAGCCCAGTAACTCTTTTTCATTCTTATGATAACAGTCTGTATTTTCTCGCAGTTCGCCTGTGACACCAGTTTCGCAACATCTACAGAGATGCGCTTTGAGAGATATGCACATTTTAAAGGTTATTATTTACTGTATTGTTTGCTGTTTTGTGTGAGTCAACACAAATTTACTCATGCCGATTTCTTATTAAAAAAGCAGCATGTGTGTACCTGCTCTAAAAGTCGTTTAGAAATCCGTCCGGGCTGCTGAACTTAACAAGCTTCAGTAAAAAAAAAAAAAAAAAAAAAGATCAGTGAGAGAACACTGAAGAGAAACCTGAGGTTGCTGTTTACAATTGATTTCTTGAGTTTTATGGGAGGATTGTGTCTTATGTCAGTGAACTGAAGGATGGTCAAAGTAGTGGCAAAGTGAAATCTACTCTGATAATGCTGTGAATATATATTTTGTATTAATGGGCAAATATTGCTTAATTTTTGGAAAATATTTGGAAATTATTGCTTTAAAAATCATAAGCATCAATTGCAAATGTAGTATTGCTAGATCAAACGGCATCCATCGTCATCCGAGAAAAAAAAGGGCTGATGTGTAGTATTCCACTATATAACTTCTGTTTTTAAGATTACAAGTACATTTTTACTCACCGATACCTGTTCCCATAAATTTCGTTTCATCTGTAGAGCTCTATAATAAACTCACAAATGGAATTGGATGATGACATAAATTTGACCGTAATTGATCTGGGACTGAAAGATTTAATTAATGTAACATTAAAGTGTAGCATTAAAGCAAATAATGACAAATCAGGACCCCAACAAGGAGGTTTTGTTGCTGAAATTTCTAGTCATTTATTCAGAGTCCGGCCCCACGTACTGTATTACAAGGCTTTAACTCAAAAAGTGCTTGCTAAAGCATAACCGCCACTGGTTTTAAGTCAAGAAAAAAAGTGGGATGTTTCTTCATTCCCCAATTTATTGCTGTTCACACCTGTCACTAAATCTGAAGGCTGCTGTTATGGAACTAGGATGTCGCATGTCTTAAAGGCTAATTATGCTCGGGGGATTTATGACTTGAGTCTTCTTATGATTGTCCAAGCCAGTGGGCATTTCTTGTTACAGGAGATTAAGAATCAAAGCTCTGTTTTTTTTTTTTTTACTTTGATAGTGCTACTTTTGATTGGCACGCAGGAAAGACAGCTTACACATTCTCAATGTACAATGACTAAAAATCGTCAAGTCCAGTGTTGATTGAAAAATGGGTCAAAGTTAACATTAAGTCCAGCTACAAATGCACAAGTTTTAAAAAGTACATAGGAATTTGACAGAATATGGAATGAGGAACCTGACTGAAGCTACTGTTGCACACCAAACTGCTCAATTCAGTCCGCAGGTTAGACAGACAAAAATGACTGACAAATTACTGTTCTCGCTAGGAATCAAAAGCAAATTGGGTTGTGCGCCACGTTAATATTAAAAGGAAAAAAAACACATAAAATCAGATCTCTTTAAATCAAGCTACTTTCACAAATCAGATGTGTCACATATCTGACAAGCCAGAATGTAAATGCAATGATTGGAGATTATGTATCCCATTTTATTTAGTACCTGTGAATATTTAAGGCACTTACAGGGCCACCATCTTATTTAAGTCTAAGTAATTTGAGTATCCTGGTTTAAAAAACAAGTGCTTCAGGCATTGTTTTTCTGCCTTGATTACCCGCTTAACATTCTGTGTACACTGTCAGGAAGAAGTTAAGCTAATCACAGCATGGGATATAACTCGATGGACCAAGTGACGGAGGTCAGACGCGTACCAGCATTGCAACAGGAACAATTGACGGCACAAATAAATACTTTCTTACAATAAAACATCATTTTGAATACAAGCTCAACAGGAAAGTTGTGAGATGGAAACGTAGCATCATTAGCTTAGCAAGCTAGCAGAAGCTCAACATCCTCCTTTGAACTGGTCTCTATTTCCATATTTATGAAACCTTGGGGATTGTAAGCTAATTTTACAGGAAGGGAAAGTTTCTGGGTAGCGGCCTTTTTCTTGAATCCCGACAGACAGACAATGGATTTTTGTCACTAATCCACCCGTATTACCTCACAAGCATTTAAAGCTGTGGTGACATTGTAAAAAAGTTTTGGGTGTCAGTCCATTGGATTTCTTTTCCTATTTTGCTGTCTCGTCAGCAGACAACGCACGCTGCGCTTTGCCAATCAACAACAAAGCCTTCTCAGTCAGTCCACCTTAGAAACTGATGAATTGGGTTCTGAGTCACTTTAATGGAGAGAGAACAGGAGAAAAGAAATTCTTGTCATTGCATGGGCTCATTTCAGACAACAAAATGGTTAGTTGGAAGATAATATAACATCGTTTCTCGTCATTTAATGAAAAAATTGGGTCAGGCAGCTCCCTCAAATGACAAATACGCCATATTAAAAACTGTTGGGACAGTGATTGATTTATCATACCCTACCTTAATTAAAATCATCCATATGACTAAAAGAAAAAAAAATGATAGTTTGAGTGAAAACCTTAGAAATCCGTCACGATGAGTCGCATGATAGATCAGACGGTATTAGAATGGAAGATGCCAATTTCATTTCGAACGGGCTTTCTCTTGTGGAACCGATGATACGTTAATCCATCCCAGCTGGACAGTTTGTCCTCCATTATGGAAGAGTCATCATTGTCGTGCATCATGCATTATGTTCCCCACGGGGGAGGGGGGGAGTAAGTGGCCTCATAATCGGAATGTTTCCATTGTTCAAGTGTCCTTAAGCAAGACATTGACGTACTAATTGAGTCTGATGAGCGGCGCGGAAACTTTCACCGGAGCACCGGCCATTAGCGTCTTAACGTGGATGACAAGATTGCCAGCAAAGTTCACATAGGTGGTCGGTCGGCCGGAAAAGCGTTGCATAAATGCCATTTCTTATTAGCATTTAGGTGCTAAGGGCCATTCCTCCTGGTCTTTTACGTCAGCATATTATTGGAAATTCTTGGCTGACTTCTAGGAGCTCTTTTGCCCATTTGCAGATCATACGTGATCACAATATGAAGGATCAAATCGGTGGAATGGCCCAGGATTTGGACTGAATGATTTTTGGTGAGAAAAAAAATTAACTGGTCGTCTGTGACGTTTGCAAGGTGAACGGTGATTTGCTGTCATTTTTATCTGTCAGAAAAAGGCAAAATGGCTGCCCCTTGAGATGGATTAAAAAAGGATAATAAGCAGCAAAATGTACTGATTGTCTATCCATCTCAATTGACAGTCATTTTGCCTTTTATCGGACACTTCCTTCCTTCCGTCCATCCTTTGTCCGTCCTTCCTTCTTTCCTTCCTACTGTACTGTATTGCACTACTGAAGATGTATCAAGACGTATAATGAAAACACATATAGGTAAGACGTATAATTAGGTCATTGGGATTGAATGAGCTTCGATTGGCTGGCAATCAGTCCAGGGTGTCCCCTGCCCACTACAGTACCTGAAGTTATCTGGGATAGGCACCAGTAAGCCTGCGACCCTTGTGAGGGACTATAAAAAATGGATGGATTGAATAAGGTTACTGCAAGTATTTTTTGGTGAAACGAATAAGACTTAAACTTCTGGGATTTAGATTTTGATTCCAGAAGATAGATCTTATAACGTCATCTGTTTGTTTCTGCCTCATCTGTCGGGTAATTGTGTCACAAATCTTAATGAGTATCTTCCAAAAAACAAACTTAAAAACTAAATAAACCCATTTCACATTTTGTAAAGGAGTCACCAAAACACAATTGAACAATACGTTGCATCATGTTCCAACTAATTTGCTCTCAATTGAAAAAATGTACTTTTCCTTTCATTGAATTAAAACACATTAAAAGGGATTACTTATGCCAGATGGCTGATGGCGTCACTCAGCAAAGTTTCAGCCTAGCTCCCCTGAAAATTCCGAAAAATAGTGAAAAGCAGTTGAAGGCTTTATCTCCACAAGTGAGTTCTGCAGACTTGTCAGTCTTTGCACGTTTTCAGCAGTTATCTTCAAACATGTAAAACCTTTTTGGTAACCAATAACTGAATCCACATTCTCTTGTGATGTGCTACACTTCACAAAAATTTGACAAATACACACACGTGTCAATACAATATGAATTTCAGACATCAGACAATATTTATATATTACCCAACCTCAGAACCCTAGATAACTTCTTTCTATTTTCACTTGTCAAAGAGCCCTCTTGTCTAAAACATTTATAGTATTTGTTCGCAGATTGTCACAAATCAGGTCACATTTGTGTGCGTTTCTCCTGAGACTCTTTTTGCACTCAAGCACAGAAAAGATTGACAAATCTTTGTTTGTTCAAAAGCTTTTAAAAGTTGTACAATGGAGAGACTCCAAAATCTGAAATAGCATCTCTAAATAAGGTCCCAGTCCTATCCGTAGGGACAACATAGACTCACCTCCAGCTTTTACATAGAGGACCACAGCCTGGCCTTTATGTTTGCTTAGTCATCCTTTTCCTGCAAAGCTTCCAGAGAGACCCGCTAATGCCTTCAACCATTGAGAAATAAATATATTTATGCTCTGCAACTGTAGGCTTTCTACAAGATGACAAAAACTCCAAAGAAATATTAGAGCAGCGCGACGGCCAAAGGGAGAGCAGAATTGAGAACGCTCCAGCCGACAAGCACAAAAATGGCAACAAAGTACTCCCAAAAGCATCTGTCCCTGCAAACAGTGTTGTCTTGTAACTTCCAACAAAAACCCTGATAGTGTAAATATATACCTATTATACAAGCTGAACGGGAATGACTGCTGTGATAAAAGATGTGTCCAGCATAAATGTCGATTTTGTTTTTTTGTTTCTTCGTACCATGAAGTCAAGTTCCGGGAACACACCCGTCTTTGGTGGAAACAGCCGTCATGGATTGCATTCTAGGGAAAAGTGCCTTCTGACGTTTATGTCTGCATGGGCAAAATACATCTTGGAAATTGTGTTTTGAAATCACTATTCTTGAGTGCTGCTATCCAAATACACAAAGGGCTTTTCTTTTTGGATGGTTGCACTACTGGTTGAAAAATGCCATAATAGGAAGCATCATATTGGCACTGAGTCGCATATCTGCAGTGATCCTGCCAACAATATTAGAAAATTATAATAATACCATATGCGTAGATTACAAGGTTTCATAATTGTCCTTACACCTGCATGAGAATAAGGCAACAAAATTTCACTTAATTTCATCCAGACCGGACGAAAAGGCCTGCCAGTATTCACTAAGAAACGCCCCATGATCTTAGAGGAGAAAAGAGGGATAAGAGAGGAAGAAAAAAAACAAATCTTGGGTCATGTCTCCAATGAGGGCCATAGTAATAGCCTGAAAAAAAACCTTGCACATGCTATAGATGTTGCTACAAAGAGACTGTGAGGTGGTGATGGTTGTGTGTGTGTTGGGGGTGACACAACTCTGTTGTTTGGCAGAATGTAGGAGTCAACAGAGGTGTTGAAGCTAAGGCTGTGTGGGTGGGTGTGCCAAGCATATTTTCTCGATGCCATGGTGAAAACCTTGTCCATATTAGTCCAGGCCACTTGGTCAGCATCTTGCAGGATTCCACCACCCAGAGAAAAGTCCAGACAACAGCATCCTTTACTTAGCCTAAAGAGTGTTCGCTTGTTCCACACCATACAAGAAGACTGGCAGCTTGTTCTCCAATCCAGCTGCGCCTGTTTGAAGAATTTTGAGATAAATCAGGAACCCACCAACTCCAATTAGGAAGATGATTGTCATCAGGATTTCATTATTGTAGATGCCGTCTACTTTCTCTATGGACAAGATTGATAGGCACACTATCTTCCACTTGCTCCAAGAATCCATGGTGTATCGAGCAACAAATGTCCCAAATGAGCAAGAAGGCGTCCTTCTATCTTTCCTTCTCATCAAGAAAATTCTGTCAATCGAGTTGAGAGCCCAGTTTACCAATTACATGACTTTTCAGAAGAAAACTACAACACGAGGCTAAAATAAGAGTTGGAACAGAAGACAGCACAGGACAAAGTCAGCAATGGAGGGAGATAAGGGTAGGAGACGAGCACAGTGAGTGTCCTTCCACTGAGAGCCAAGCAGAATCCACATATGTGGCATTTATTGCCATTTTAGGTCTTGGTCCATTCCAACTGGCTCGCAGGGAAACCAAGATCATTTTGTCACATAGCAATTTGCAGATACTTCACGCTGCTTTCACAGAATCTCACACTTAAAATGAGCTGCTAGTTTCTAGAAATGGTTGTTGTTGACAAACATTCACATGTAAATGCCCTTGTACAAGTTGAAATTGCAGAGAGCATAACTAATTGCGCGGGTGGCCAACTGCACTCATATTTGTTGCACTTGTTTTGTTTTTTTTTATCCTGGAGGACAGTTAGAGATTAAATGATGTAACATCAAGCTCTTGCCCCACAGAATTGCCATCCTGAAAATAGCAACAATGTATCCACAGAGACGTTGGAGAGAAAATACATCAGCGACTTTGTAAATTTGGGTCACAGGCAGATCGGCCACCTTGGGGAGCAGCTTGAGGCAGATGTTCACAGCAAGACTCGCAAGTGAGCTGCGTTTAGCATCCGCTGTCAACATGCTCTCACTAGAATCCTGTACGAGAGCAAATCCAAATGAAATATGTTTTACTTACTTTTTCATGTTAAACCAACTCAAGACTTTTTCCTCAAAGTGGTCCTACTACCAATTGCACGGCTATGATTTACAAGTATTAGAGACTAAAAAGATACAAAATCAACAAAAAGTGCAGCGTATAGTGAAAGCCCAAATGATTTTAAAATCCCGGCTGTAAGACAATTTGTGGTATAGCCTGTGGGTCTTACTTAGAGTTTATGACCCATATCAAAGTACAATGCCGTTTACAAGGTGCATGTGGGCAGGAGGCGGCATCAGCTAGCATTGCGAAAAAAAAGCTTGAAATTAATTTGGCATGTAGTTGTAATCACTAAAAGATCTATGCGCAATTATAATGTGTTATTGTATAAAGTCAAAAACACCAAAAGGACAGAGGAAGAGCTTTGTAAACGAACTGAAGTTGTCATGAATGCTAGTTAGCTAGCTAGGATAGATGGATAGCTAGCTAGCTAGATAGATAGATAGATGAACAGATGGACAGATTAGATTGGATTACATTAGATTATGATAGATTAGACCAGATAGAGCGCTCAAAAATGAAAATTATGGCTACTGTACTTGTGGCCACACCGATGAACACGGACAGCATTTCTCAACATTTTGCAGTAATGAACCAAAACAATGATTAAAACCCTTTAAGGGTAAGGGTTAGGGAGTTTGACGGGTTCAGGCTTTAAATAGTTAAAAAAAAAATGACAAATGGAGTAATTGATACTATTGTGCTGCTTAACCATTGTGCAGAATTTTGACCAATTTCTCATAGTATTTTAGTTAAAGGATGGCATACACCTGGTATATAAATGGTCCTGCTACGTTAGGTGAAATTTCAGCTCCCTAGTGTCTTCTTGTAATACTTTTCCTTTGATGTAAAATGCCTTTGATGTCAAGATCAAAGGATTGGACAAAATACTGCAAATCTATTGAATGTGTCTTATTGCATTGTCCTTAACAACGAAATGGATGAAGCAACGTAACCACCACCTTTTAAAATCCAACCAGGAAATCCACACACCCACACGGCCTCGTTTTTCCTCGACAAAGGACAGAAACTGGAATACCCCAAGGAAATATTCACATTGTTTTTGACAAATAACACTGACCTCCTGTACTTGGAGAAGCCAGTGTTTAAGATGCCAAAGGTCAACGTCTACTTGTGGCCTGCATTTAGTGGCGGGAGCTCTGCCTGAAGCGAATGCATAAATAAATATATTTCCTGGCATGCGCAGCTTGCCTGTCACGAAGCAGGTTGATCCACCCGGTTAGGAAAAAACAAATATTGATAAACATTCATCGTATTCTTATAAACTTAGTATTAACACATGATGTTCAGTATACACTGAAGCATCTTTTCAGCCGAAAAATATAACGCCGCCTCCGTGTTCGCATGGTTACGATAGTACGGCGCTTTCCGTTTCCAGCCCGTCAAATGACAGACTTCTCTCATGACTTGGCAAAGCAGCAGCATATCCAAGCTTTTATCGGGACTGTAATGCAGGCAGGCTTAACAGGATGGCTTTCCAAGGCACAGCTTTCTGTAATTGCTAAGAAACGGTTTCAGTCCTTTCTTGACAATGGAGGGATGAGAGAGCGCACAATTTGGCAGTTGGGTGCAATGGTGTGAAACTGGATAAATTGGGGTAACTGGTGTGTGAGCTATAGCATCTAAGGACCACAGTGATCACCCCCCATTTGCTTTAATGGCCTCACACGTCCCCATTGGCCAGTTAGGAACATATTTTGTGAGATGTGCTTTTTGAGTAAAAACTTCCATTTGTAAGGCTCATTGACACGGCCGTGGCAGCGACATTAAATACAATGGAAGCAGCGATGGGGGGCTTTTAAAAATATGGACTCAACAGTTACATAACATTGACTTCAATTTTGCCGGTATTTAATAAGTAGATGTTTTACCCATGTCGAGAATTTGCCTCATTCCGTCCAAGGTCTGACAAAGATGAATTAGCTTCATCATCAGGGTCCTATAAACCTATGAGCAAAAAAAATATTCGATTTGACAGTAAAAATATAAAGTTGCATGTGACTCTTCAAATGTGTCATTTTACTCGATTGGACTCTTTCGGTTGACGCAAAAGAGTACCTCACAAGCCGAAGAGAAAAAGGTAACTGGATGCTAAGATAATCACATTTATGTTATTCAGATTCTTTATTATTTTTATTACACTCACTAATTCAAATTAAAATGATTTCCATTCAGTTTATGTTGGACAGACATTCCACAATCTCAACATTCCACACACTTGCAATGCAGTTCATTATCATTGCATCTACTTTCTTATTATAAACAAACTCAGTTGGTTGCTGGTTTGAATCCTGCCTCGGATATCCCGTGGTGCCGCCATATGTCTGGCTTTGGAATCATGTTTACAGAGTCGGCCCTGTGAGACTGATCAAGATGTGTGGTCTCTTGGGTGAAAATGTACCCTGTTTGTCATCTCTCTCATGGGGAATTGTCATATGGGGCACAGTTGGGGGCCTCTGGGAAGAAATTTACCGCCCACCCAGCCATCCCCATGGGTTGATTCTCGCTGAATCCCTGCCGGTGCACCCTCAACGCCATTTGTTACTTCTGGTTTCTTGTCACGTTTTCTCCAACAGGTGTGATTCCTCCTTCACCGCACCACTTTAGGTGGCGGGTTTCTTTCGTAGTTCGAGACCTCACAAAACAGACAGGCGAGAGCGCTCGCTCTCACAACGTGGAAGCCATTGATATTGCGAGATGTCTGCTCGTGCGAGCTAAATGTGAGCCGTGTTGATGAATGGCGTTGATTGACTCTGGTTGTAATCCTCCCAGATGAGCGGCGGAAACAGCTGACCTACCGCTAGCGTTAAAAATCCCGTGCAGATTGGTTTGCTGGGAATAGCCCTTAAAGGGTTCCCTTTGCCACTCAGGCAAGCTGCCTGAAGCTGAATTTCAACAAGATGTTGGATGCGGTTATAGGACCTTTTTGGTCCGAAAGAAATTTGTCAGGTCAGAGTTCACTGGTGCTGCATGAAGAGACATTCACTCGTACGGATTTTCAATATGGCAAAGCACATATAATGATACAATGATAGGGTATATTGGACACTCTAAATTGTCCTTAGGTGTGATTGTGCGTGTGAATGGTTGTTTGTCTTGTTGTACACAGCAATTGCCTGGCAACCAGTTCCGCCGCTTCTTGCCTGAAGGGGGCTGGGATAGGGCGCAGCGGCCCTAGCGAGGATTACAGACGATGAATTTATGGATGGATGTGATTCTCTTACTTTAGAATTTTGTTTTGTTTGGACTGGGAACAAATCTAGTCCTTTTTTAGGGTAAAATGCACTATAATGATCTCAAAACATTTTCATCTAACTATCTCTCTGATTTTCGCCCAATTACTTAGTGCATTCAATCACACCGTAGTTTTGTGGTTCTATTATTCAATAAAAACTATGAGATGTATTGGATTTGTACTTGATGGAAGATATATGCACGTAATCTCATTTAAACATATATAACTCAAGCGCTCAATTATCAGTAATCGCTCGCGGTGTGGTAAAAGGTATTGTTAATGGGCAGCTACTGGTTGGTCTGATTTTTGGCAGGTCTGAATTTCAGTTGACAGGTCTAACAATATATGCAGTAGTTCTTCCCCAAAGTGACTATTCCCCACTCTTCCAAGCAGGTCTTTTATATGTCTAGTCTTAAAACAGGAGCAGAAAAAGGACTTCCTAAAGTGTTTCCGTCCAGCTATGTGGCCATGTTTTGCATCGAGATGACCACAATACCTCCTACATATAGATGACTGTAATACCAAAGGGTGATTATGGTCAAGTACTTCCCTCTCACTGTGGGTGCAGCGATGTTTCTCAGCACAGTCTTGTCTAAATATTAATGCTCCTTTTTATTGCCAAGAGATTGTGCGATAGCACATTTATGACTGGAGGAAATACATTACTCAATATGTTGGTTTTAATAAAGCGCCACACTAATTTGCAATATGCAAATATTCATTTTGACTAATAGGATTCGTTCCCCTAATTTATATTTGCTGACACTATAGTCTATGTTCAGTATAATGAAGGAGTAAAACAGATGCTGGATGATACGGAAAGTGGTTGAATATGTAAAGGGAGCAAGTACGTTATTGCAATCTCCTGAGGATGGATGGCTTTGGAAGCTGAGATAGTCCGATAAAGGATGGCGGAGGTTCATAAATGCTGCCCCTCACAAACCAGCACTTAGCCTGATTTCTCTCTTACTTTACGCTCAAACACTACACTGCTGAGAATCCTTTCAGAACTGACATGCTCCCAGCAGACATATGATCAAATAAGATCAACATTTTGTTCCCAATTAAGTGCCGGTTAAATTCAGTGTAAATGGAAACTGCCTTCTAAATTTGGTAAAATTTTAAGGATTAAAAAGAAGATGACGCGTAATGAGGCTTCAAAAGCATTTTTGCGAACTCGTGGTCGACAACGAGGCACTCTAAAGTATGCGGTCTACTCAAACTTTTTTCTAATTAAATTCCACCCCTGCCTGTGGCAGTTTCCTCTGCATGACATGCATGCACTCATGGTTGACAACAAGGCGCTCTTAGGCAACTACACTAAACGAAAGATGCTTTTTCGGGAGCGGAGGCATAGCTAGCAAGTTACAATTGTTGTTGCAATTACGCCGGATGACCATACATTCGAGCAAAAGTGCTCACGCCCTTGTTGGGACGCACTAGTACTCCTGGCCGCAGATCGAGACGTGGCTCAAAACGGGCAGCGCTAGATATTTGATTTCCCCCGCACAAAGTCTTTTCATTTTATTTGTGTAACTAAAAAAATGTTGACGCTAAAAGGTCAAGAATCCATGTGGGTGGAGTCAAACCTAGCTTCATGCCTACAAGCCGCAGTCAGGTTTACTCGGGACTCATGCGAGAATCCTTCCACAATGGAGTATGACATAGTTCTCGGCCTTTACATGTTTCCATCAGTTATCTTTAAACATGCATAACATATCCGGATGCAAAATTCTCACTACGTTTTCTTTTGAGCGTCTCTATTGCGCCCCTCCCTTTGCCTCGTTTACATCCCGGTATAACGTGATTATCTTTAATCATCCCGAGCCCACTTTGATTGGAGCCTTGTCCGTGACGCTTTCGGAGGGGTGACGGGTAACACGCGGTGTCAGGGAGTTGAGATACGCAGCCTGAATGCTCCATTACGCCGTCTGTCGCATTTGCTTTCGTGCATCAACGTGAAAGCGAGCCTGGTTTGCTTGTGAGACGTGAGAGATTATGAAAAACGATGGAGTTGACAAATCTGTTATGCTTGCGCATCACGGGGGGGCTTGGCCCTGTCAAAATGAACGCGAGTATCGCGGCCTCTCTGTTGTTGGTTAGCACTTCTTAAATTGTCTTTCAAGCGGACCGCTGTCCTTCCTTTGACATGAGGACATAATTGCCTGCATCATCGATCGGCCGTCCTTCAAATTGTAATCGAGGTGAGGCTTTTAAAACGCCGCCATTCAAATTTAATGGAATAACCTAACAGCGTTTACATGGGATTTGCTAATACCATGATGAATAAATAATATATTCATTAAGTTTTTACCGTTTGGTTTTTTTTCCTAGGGGGATCGTCATTGAAACTTTTTTCAGTGACTCGGATAACTTGCTTAAGTTTTAATTGACATTATCAGTAAACTAATTGACACCTTCTGTCAGCCATGCGGCGTTGTCACAAGTCATTTTGTTCAAGGCCCCGCCGGGTGACCTCGACCGGATTCAAATATTTAAAATTCAAGAGGAAAGCCTGAAGCATTACGCGCGTTTAGCCGTACGCTACGAAACATTGATATTGGACACGCAAGGTATTTCTCACTGGAAAACACAAAACAAACACAACGCTTGTTGTGGTGAATTGAACTGCGGACTTAATGATGTTTTATTCTTCTACTCTAGCGCAATTGTGACAGAGAAAACCTTGAAGAGCGTGCGTGCGCAATACTGTTATCTTCCCGCTGTTAATCATACCTGCACTTGTTGTGGAAGCACAGCTGAGAAGAAAATGACAAAAAGAATATAGCGGCAAGAGGTTTGTTTTCAAAATGATCGTGACATGTTTTATTCAAATCGCAGAAGAAACAAGAAAACGATGAGCTATTGAAAGAAGAAAGGACGGAAGAGAATCAGGGCCAACGGAAAAAAAGGTCGGCAGGATTTTTACTTTTATCTTAGAATTTTCACTTTATTCTCAGAATTTTCATCCTGAAGTCAAAAGTCAGTCTCAGAATTCCCACTTTAAAATCTGAGAATAAAGTATCGCATCCATAGCGTCTGCCACAGTCGACAAAAATTAATAGCCTGGCTCAGGAGAAAATACTATAAAATAATCTCTGGATTTTCATCTTATGGTATAGTCAAAATTGTGACTTTAAAGTGAAAAAGAAAGCATACACTAAAACATTAAAAATAATTACTTTAGAATTCTGACTTAATTCCGACAAAATTATTACTTTTTCCTAAAATGTTCACTTTAAAGTCTTAGAATTAAGTCAGAAGTTTCAATTTCAAGTCATAAATCTGACTTTTTTCAGAATTCTCATATCAAAAAATAAAGTCAGTCTTATTTTAAAATCGGAAATTTAACATTATTCTCAGGTATCTAGCTTTATTCCCACAACTCTCACTTTGATATATACATTTTTTAAAAATAGATGGAATTTTGGTAATAGTCAGAATTCTGATTTTTAAATGAGAATTCTGAACTCTCACTATCAATATAGTCAGAGTTCTCACTAAATTGAGAGGTCTGAGAATGAAGTAATAATTTTCACTGTCAGAATTCAAGTTGGGATCCTGAACCAGTCACAATTCTCACTTCAGACAAAATTCGGACCTTCTTCTCTAAATTGACATTTGGGAATAAATTCAACATGCTTGGCTTTACTTTCATGAGATGATTTATGTCCCATTTAAAAATGGATTAAAAAAAGACGCTTTTGTTTATGTGATTTTCAGTGATCTGTTGTTTTATCAAAATAATTTAAAAAAATCAACACGTAATTAAGCTTTGCACTAAGTTGTGGCACTAAGGGAAAACAATGCAATTTATTTTAGCAGTTAGCCTATAAATACGTTCGAACAAGTTTACTATGATGACTCCGCATTCGTGACAATTTTTCCTTTGATTTATGGTTGTTGTCTGCATAAGACCCTGCCGTCCCCTTGATTTTCACTGTCTTCAACTGTCAATAAGACCCAGTCGAATCCGTCGGCAACGCGGCCAAATAAAAGTGAGCGGCAAAGAGGCTCTTAGAGTGTGCGCGCTTGACTCGAATAAATGATTTTGACAGTGCGCACTTCAAAAGATATCTGCAGTGATTCTGGGATAGATCTTGTCTCACTCAGCATAAGAGAACAGGTATAGTATCAAAGGCTCTCTTAGCGGCTCCCGCTGCCGGGAACATGCAAGGTTTTGTCTCTGCAAGATGAAGAGGAAGCAGCGGGAATCCAACCGAGATCGGCATACCAACAGGAGTTAACCGGGCCGTAGCACCGACGTTCGTGTCACCGCGTGCATTCATTAGCTCAAATCTTGCTTTTTAGAAATACTTGAGTCTTATTTTTACGGGGCCTGCAGAACGGATCACGCCGCTCCTGAAATGTTCACATTTTTTTTCTGAACAACAGCTCTTAAATTTTCTGTTCCAAGCGCTTGAAGCCATGCTTAATGAATTTAGATTTGACATTTTTATGGAGCAGGTATATTAGAGACTTATGGTCAGCTAATAGGCTGGTAAATTTCTAATTCTCATGGTTAACGGCACAATTAATCACTTGAAAATAAATTGCCTTATTTGGCAGCAGAAGCCCCAAATATGTTGAAAGGAATTATGACCATCAAGAAATAAAGTGTTAAACGTTACAGCAGAAATTTTACTTACCAGTAATTCTGCTATACCCGTTTTCTCTCCTTGCAGGTGACTGGTATGCCCTGACATATGAAACTATGTTTTATTTATATATATATATATATATATATATATATATATATATATATATATATATATATATATATATATATATATATATATATATATATATATATATATATATATATTCCATGATTAAGCTCGTAACCCAAAATTAAATTCCCCATTAAAATTGATTAAATGTCACGAATCTATTCTACACTGAAAAAGAACTATTTATTTAATTC